>NC_080401.1:48344230-48981923 GCF_030265065.1 Corythoichthys intestinalis | reverse complement strand
AGTCTTCCCAGCCTGGTGCAGGTCTACTATTTTGTCTCTGGTGTCCTTCGACAGCTCTTTGGTCTTGGCCATAGTGGAGTTTGGAGTGTGACTGACTGAGGTTGTGGACAGGTGTCTTTTATACCGATAATGAGTTAAAACAGGTGCCATTAATACAGGTCACGAGTGGAGCCTCGTTAGACCTCGTTAGAAGAAGTTAGACCTCTTTGACAGCCAGAAATCCTACTTATTTGTAGGTGACCAAATACTTATTTTCCACTCTAATTTGTAAGTAGATTCTTTAAAAAATCAAACAATGTTATTTTCTGTTTTTTCCACATTCTGTCTCTCATGGTTGAGGTTTACCCCTGTTGACAATTACAGGCCTCTCCAATATTTTAATAATTATAATTCTAATAATTATAAGTGGGAGAACTTGCACAATTAGTGGTTTACTAAATACTTATTTGCCCCACTGTACTTTTGCTAAGGTCAGTGGGATATTTCATTATAGCTCTGATGTGATAATTTAGCATGATTTCTATCTATTCAATAAAAAGCTTGAAGGTCATGTCTGCTTGTCAACAAGTTGCCCCAAACTGTATCTCATGACTGTCCAATCAATACACTTCAGTGCTTCCTAATTGAGTTTGTGCGGAAGCGTTCACATGCAAGCTAGTGGAATCTACGATTTACGTTAGCTCTTTCTTTTTGTTTGTTCCTTTATCCATTCATATAACATTTAAAGCTCCATCAAAATACTGTGAAACTACAGGCTCTGCTTTAAAAACAGCTATCAGTGAAAGAGTTAAGTACAGTAATTGCACTTAGCAAGTTTCCACCACTGGTGACACGTGTGCCACGCAACCAGACAAACTTCCTCTTAAGAGTTAAATGCGCTCGAGAGTCTTATTTATTCCTCCTTGCAGACTTTTGTGGGAGCCCAAGTATTCCTGGCAGCTGCAACCAAGGGAGGAGACATGAAAAGTTCTTTTAATCACAGTGGCTGCTGGCGAGAGGAAGAAGTAGGCTGGAGATGATAGTTCGCACTGTGCGTAATTAAAAGCCTTTTTGTCGTCCTCCTCAGCGTCCCGGCGGACTGCAAAGTGAGAGAGAAATCTGTTGAGTGTGAACGCGGAGCTTCTACGACAGCTACAGCCGCCGTCAACCACAGAGCGCCCGAGCCGAGCCGCTCTCAGGTCACGGACCGAGCAGAGTCTCCCGCGCCCGGATGCCCCGAGGTCAACCACGAGGACTCGGCGCTTCCCCAAAATCGCACCCCGAACGGCGAGGCTAAAAAGGCAGACGGCAAAGCGCGAGTCGCCATGGAGGCTGTCCGTTCGCCTTCCCCGCAGTTTTCCCCGCAGAGACTTAGCGACAAGCCACCAGTGTCACTGAACGACCAAGACTTAAACGGGTAGGTCATGCTAAGTAAAGGTTTTCAGGAAACATACCTTAAGTTTCATTCGAGTACCGTAATTTTTGCCTGACTATAAGCCGCCACCCACTAAATTCGACACGAAAACGGTATTTGTTCATAGATAAGCCGCACTGGAATATAAGCTGCAGCTGTCCTCACTGTATTTGGTGATATTTACTCCAAAAGATATTAACCGGTTGCACTTTTGACAGCGGCATCATACGACTGTCATAAGACCAAATGAGCCCCCATTCATTGCTTCAAGAAGCTTCATTTGGCCATCACTGCTCCCTTAGGGGAGACGGTCAACCTCTGCTCCCATCTGCTGTCAACACTGTTGTTGTCCAACATGCCTCTGAACATGCATTGCAGCGCTACAGATGTAAATAACAATCAAAATTCATGTTCTGTGGTCATTTTTTCTTCAGTTACTGTTCCAATTGTTTCATTAATTGCTAGTTATGGTATTTAGCAACACCTTATTTGAAAGTGGCGCCACAAGACTCCTCAGACAATCATTATTATGACATGGCATTGTCATAAGCATTAATGAATGCTTATAACAGGGGTGGCCATTACGTCGATCGCGATCGACCAGTCGATCGCAACGCTAGTGTGGGTAGCTCGCAGCATCCCAAAAAAAAAAAAAAAAAAAAAAAAAAATTTTTTTTTTTTTTTTTTTTTTTTTTTAAATGTACATAGTTAATTATGTTTTGTGAGCAAACATAATTTACCGTCCATTTTTTATTTATATTTTTTTAAACGTACACAGTTATTTGTGTTTTGTGAGCAACATAACGCCGTATGTTGCTCTTAAGGTAGATCGCGGGAGGTTGTCTCATTTAAAAGTAGATCTTGGAGCAAAAAACTTTGAGCACCCCTGGCTTATAACATGTCATTTAGTGTTATCCGGCAAATTATCTTACTTTTGAATGGATGTAAATTATTCAAGCTGGACATAAATGACTTAGTGACATAATTGATGACACTTAATGACATCTGTCATAAGCATTCAGTAATGCCAATGATAGTGTCATGTCGTAATTATGACGGTCTTTTGACAGTCTTATGGTAAATGGTGTTATATTTATATAGCGCTTTTCCACCTTTCAAGGTGCTCAAAGCGCTTTACACTACATCACCATCTACCTACTGGTGGCGCAGCACCAGGAGTGGGGTTCAGTATCTTGCTCAAGGATACTTAGGCGAGTTCATCAGGGCAAAGAATCGAATCCACAACCAGGGCCGGCCCAGCCTATATGCAGATTATGCAGCTGCTTAGGGCCCCTGACCATTAGGGGTCCCCCAATCTGGCAATTGTTTTAATTTATATTCTATTTTGTTTACTACAGTTTGCTTTATTTGACTTTTGATACTTGATTACAAGCTTAAAAAAATAAAAGTTCTTCCTTAACTTCTTTATTTCCTATTTTAGAAAAAGGTTTGGCGCTATCTACTGTAAATACTGACAATCATTTGGGTTGAGAAGTTTGCAGTGCAACAAAATCTGATTAATATACAAAATATGGACGTATGGGTTGGATTGCATGTATGGTTTTCACAGTACACTGTGATGAAATGGTGGGCCAAAAATATGGGCCCCTTTGCATTATTTTGCTTAGCCTGGGCCGGCCCTGTCCACAACCTCTGGGCTGGGGGACAAGTACTCTACCACTGAGCCACGCCATCCCCGCCTTATGATTAGGGTTGTTCCGATCATGTTTTTTTGCTCCCGATCCGATCCCGATCCTTTTAGTTTGAGTATCTGCCGATCCCGATATTTCCCGATCCGATTGCTTTTTCTTGCTCCCGATTCAATTCCAATCATTCCTGATCATTTTTCCCGATCATATATATTTTGGCAATGCATTAAGAAAAAAATGAAACTCGGACGAATATATACGTTCAACATACAGTACATAAGTACTGTATTTATTATGACAATAAATCCTCAAGATGGCATTTACATTATTAACATTCTTTCTGTGAGAGGGATCCACGGATAGAAAGACTTGTAATTCTTAAAGGATAAATGTGATTTTGTATATTGTGACTAAATATTTCCTTCTAGTGGATATTTATGAGCTTTCAGTAAATGATACTGCAGCCATTTAACTTCTGCCCAAATGCATGATGGGAAGAGCAACCATGACTGTGCGTAATGGTACCAATTGATATATCTTCTCAACGTTGGGAAATAAGATAGGGTGTTAAGAAAAAGATCAACTACTACCTTTCTTCCCAACATTGCTTCCCACGATATTTCTAATCGTTGAGAGAGGGATTGTAAGGCTTTAGCCAATTAAAAAAAGACTTCAAAGGCTGCCAAAATTCTCTCTACTCATTTTATGTTGCCTTTTAGCTCTATATATACGTTGTACGGCGCCATTATAGATTGAACGCGACAAAGTGTGAGTGGGTAGTGCAGCTCATGCATTAATTGCGTTAAATATTTTAATGTTATTACCGCCGTTGATGCGATAAAGTTGACAATCCGGGTTCGGGATGCCGATCGATCAGGACATCTTTACTTATGATGCGTCTGTCAACTAAAGTGTCACCTATTAACCCAAATGAATCAACAAATAAACTGGAGGAATAAAAATTAATTTAAAAAGTTGTGGCTGATAGTCCAAAAATTACCAAATGACCAAAATGACTTGAGTATTTTTTAACTAATTTATAAAGTAAATATTGTGATTCAATTTGATAAATTAACCTACATGGTCAAGTTTGAGGGCCGTAATTAATTTTCTGAGTAATCTGAACTTGAAATGATAAATTGCGCTAATTTAGCCTTACCCTTCCGATGCCTTTCAAAGAGCGCTGGCAATTGGGTTGTTAGCTAACATGTTTAACTCCGTTGTTTGCATTCTCCACTGCCACTATGATGGCCTGTGTTTACCTAAACTGAAGTCCAGTTGACTTAAAGTGATCCTCTACCTTAGATACATGTAAGCCAGACATGTCCAAAGTCCGGCCCGGGGGCCAAATGCGGCCCGTGGTCAAATTTCATCCGGCCCCCAGCAGTGCTTAATTTGTAAATCATAAGGTGCCGGAACGCAAAGTACATATGACAGCGCAGGGATGACTAGACACGCACAGGTCCCGGAACACAGGCAAAAACTGCTGGCATTAGACTGAGTTTGGGTGCGCACTGTACTATTTTTTCAAACAGTTTCCTTTTCATTTCTTCCGAAATATGTTTCTGTATGTTTACACACGCAACATTGGAGTGTAAAATCCTCCCCATATCGAGTCCATTTAACTTTTGGCAATCAATCTCATATTCGAAGCCATGTGCTGGACGGTGGCGTTTAGCCTTCTTGTACGCCGTGCGAAATACGCGAGCTGTAGTGGTCATCTGTTCAGACAGACTTTTAAATATAGACTGTCCTTCTCAAGAATGCTTGCTGCTGCTAAGTGAGCCTTGGTACGGGCTTGTTCAAATACTTTTTTTCTAAGTGCGCGTTGCTGTTTTTTAATATCTGGAGCAGATGAGGTCACTGTGCTTGAAAGCCATTCTTTGGCTAGTTTCATCCCCCCCCGTCTTCTCTGGCCCCAAAGTTCCCACCGCCTTACAAATTGTACAACCTAAACCCGAATTTCCCATAAGAAGCCAGGGGTAGTAAGTCTGCTTCACCTTCAACTGAGCTGCTGTCCAAACCCCGTCGCTGGAGGATGTCGTGCTTTCTTCTCCGCTCAGTGCACTCTCCTCTCCTTCTGGACCTTCCTTTGAGCGAGAGGATGTGGCGGTTTCCGCCTTTCGCTCCGGCTGCTTTACCGGGCTAGCTGATGCCAGGGTACAGGCCTGTTGTTCCAGCTCTTGGTGGTTCACCTGGCTGACTGCTGGCGCTGTAGCTGGTCCCGAATCCGGGTGGCGCTGAACCTGACCAGCTGCTGCCACGGTAGTAGCCTTCTTCTTGGCTGGCTCCCCGTGAACCTGGCTACCTGCTGCGGCACTAGCCTCCTGCTGCACCTGCTTCTCACTGTTAGCATGTTTGCTGCAGCTTCCCTGTTCGCCGGCTGTGGCTTTTTTGACTCGTTTTGAATCTTCCTTTTTTTGAAAGAAAAACTGTAAATTCAATTGCCTTTTTGGCATGTTGAAATAATGTTTAATCCGATTCCTGGCTGCGTGCTTTCCAGATGCCGCCGAAGTTTTTTTTTTTTTTTTATGTCGGGGAGGGGCGTAATTTGTCATCACCAAATCTCCGACTCTTTCAAATGAGTTTTTTTTTTTTTTTTTTTTTTTTTTTTTTTTTTTTTTTTTTTTAAATAAACAGCATACAATTCTTGGGATTTTTTTCTGTAAATGAATTTATGCACATTTTTTTTTTTAATGAATTTAAAAAAAAAAAAAAAACTTTTTTATATAATATGGGCTCTTATTGGTGCGCCAGCACGACGCTCCAATTGGTAGACTGCATAGCCGCCCGCCAGTGACTTGTTGTTTGTTTTGCATTAGGGTGGCGGAAAGAAGAATAAAATGAGAGGGCTTTCACCTAGCAAGTTTTACAATTTAAAGCAACTGTTTTCTGTTAAACCCAAATGCTCGATGAAAAGTTTGGGCAACCATGACTTTAGAGTGGTGGTTGGTTTCCAGAGTTATTTAATGTGTGCTCCGTGCTTCAGACTACTGCAAGTCGAGGCGTAATGTACTGAAGAGGGCGCCAGCATTAAAGGAGACGATCGTCGCTTTACGCTCTCCTCTAAAACACCCGGCATATTATTATCATGAATATTTTCACTCAAAAGGTGCCGGAACAGACCAAATAAGTCCCGGAACATGTGGAGTCTAAAATCAAGAGGTACCGGAACATGTTCCGGCACAAATTAACCCCTGGCCCCAGCCTCTGTCATAAAATCAATAACGTCTGGCCCGCACACAGACTTAATAAATTGGTCAGAAGTACTGCTACCAGCATATGAAGTAGCTCACACACTAAATGCTGCTCCTCATTTACCCACTAAAAGGCAGCAGCACTCTAATGCCCCTTTCCCACTGAAACTAGTGGGTCAACGCGCGGTTTTTCCAAGCCGATGCAACCCACTAGCAATTGGCATTTGGCACCTTTCCCATTGACAAAAAAAGCCCTCTTTTTTTTTTCTCCACCCGTCTAACCCTCCACCCCTCCTCAGCCGTGCGTAAGGTTACATGACGTCACCACGCTAACATGCGCGTCGCAAGTGCGACCGAATTCATTCAGTTCAAGGAAGTAAACAATGCAGAGCAACATGGAAGCCTCCTTTCCGTTTGTGTTCTGTTTTCATGCTTTTTACTGCCCTCAAAATGGTCGAAATGCAGCAAAGGATCAACACTCTGCTTGTGTTGAGGTAACGTAGGCGACGTCGTAGCCTCGAGCTTTTAATTTACCAGCGATATTTTTATAAATTGCTGTGTCTCGCACGGTCCCAGACATCTGTCGCTGAATCTCCTCTTCTCCAAGGATGGAAAGGAGCTGGCAGGTCTCATCATCTTTCCAATGCTGGGACATATTGTT
Organism: Corythoichthys intestinalis; assembly: GCF_030265065.1. Classification (NCBI taxonomy): domain Eukaryota; kingdom Metazoa; phylum Chordata; class Actinopteri; order Syngnathiformes; family Syngnathidae; genus Corythoichthys; species Corythoichthys intestinalis. The sequence continues at coordinate 48,975,023 of NC_080401.1, read as the reverse complement.
CAATGTGGTGCGCTACTGGCTCCTTCTTCTACTAGCTTTGTTGTGAGCATCGCCGTAACTACGGTTGTGGGGCGTGTTAAATGGGAGGCGACTGGCACGGTGTTATGACACATCACGTAAGAGCCTACGTCATCACGTAGATTAGGGTGTTGACTGTTGACCCAGGGTTTTGCTTTCACACTGCATGACGATCAGAACCGAGGTGATTTTAACGCGGGTCGCTTGGCGGGTTGATTGACACGGGTCGAGGCGGGTCACTGCACCTTTCCCACTGCCACCAAAAGCCGATTGTTAGTGGGTTGACATGGGTTTTTTGGCCAGTGGGAAAGGGGTATAAGCAACATTATTCCGTGTGACCCTTTACTCCCAATTTTCTAAAATGGCAACAATCAACAAAAAGATCGAGGATCACTTTAAAATTTTGAGGTCAAAATGCTTAACTGAGGTCACTTAGCATTTACTTAAAATTTTGTTTTAAAACAACAATAGCTAACTTTGCAACCTTTATAAAATATTTTCATAACATTTTTGATAATATGTTGACTGACAACTAGTTAGATGATACGTATTTAGGGGGTCTGCATCGCTTTCACTGACACTAACTTTGAGGCGGGTGGCAGGAACACAAAAACAATAAATGGGCTCACTGCTTTATGGCATACATCTCTTCTCTCTTTCCTCATTCATTACAAAGACTGAAGTCGATGCGCACGCTTTTGTGCGAATTCTGTAAAGATGGCAGAGCAACAAAAAGACAAAAAGTTTTGTCTGAGGGGGGGGGGGGGGGGAGGAAGGCTAACCCCCCTCTCAACCGTACTCGTTAGCACTGGCGAGTTCGGGTGAGGGGTTTAGCCACACTTACCCACTTGGTTGCTAACAGTCATATGCTGTTGTTTAGCCACAACTGGATTCATTACCTTCTTACTTTTCATCCTTAACACAGCAGCTGGAAACAGAAAGGTTGTTTAACCTATCTGCAGGCGACCGGGAGATTGATTTTTGATCGATTGATTGATTGATTGATGATTTTACGACACTTTGCATGTGTGTACTGGTCCTCATGGGAAACGCAGCGCTGATCCTCGTGGACACTGAAACTAAGGAAAATCATTAACATCTTTAACCCATAAATGAAAGCCTATATATTTTTACTGGGAGTGCCAGCATCTTGCAATCAAATTGGAGGTCTATCACCATCAGAGGCACTAAAACTAGGGTTGTCCTGATCCGATATTTGGATCAGATCGACCGCCGATATGCACAAAAAAATGCGCATCGGTATCGGATCGGCTGACACGGAAAAATTCCGATCCAGGCTCCCGATTTTTTTTAGACTCCGGTCCGGGTTTTACGATTTACATAATCCATTCCAGTTTTTGCTTTGGTTTCCCTAAAATCCAGTCCGCATTTTATGGCACACCTTCATTTTTTTAAAGCCTTGGTACAGTTGTTCAAGAGCAGAGAACTGATGCGGAGTTAATAGTTTATTTTCCACGGAGGTTGTTTGTGCGTTTTGCTTTTTTAAAACAGTTTACAATATTATTTGCACGTTTTACTGACTGAATACGCCATTTCGGTTATTTATAATGTTTTGTGTTTATCACTGAATAAAAAGGTCAGTTTCTTGTTACCAACCATTGTGTGTTATTCAAAATCACCTAATTCAGGTGGCTAGTTGTTATCAAGAGTACTAAAACCCTTTTCAACATGAGTCTGACAACTAAGTAAGTAGGCTAAATAACTTTAAACTTTAATACATGGTCTGATAGGCCGGTATCGGCCAGTATCAGTATCGGATCGGAATTTCAAACCAATATCCGTATCGGATCGGAAGTGCAAAAACCTGGATCGGGACATCCCTAACTAAAACATGATCATTCAATGCCAGCCATTGCTGGCAATGGCAGTGAATGATTTAAGGGCTATAAAAATAAACGCAACTTCAATTGACTTGTTTCCGCGCTCAAGAAATTATTGACAGTCAAAACTGCTGTGGCTCACTGGGCATGGAAAAACACTTTGCCATCATGCATTGACATTTAAAATCAGCATGCACGTGGCCACAAATAGTTTTTCCTCCTCTACGAACTATTCTCACTATTTTTTTTCCCCCTCCCAGGATGGAAAACGGGACGGAAAAACCAGCCGGAGCGGTGAAGAAAGTGCCCGTCAGGATCGTACAGTCGGAGGGAACGGCAAACGAGGCGTCCACGGCCAGAACTGGCGGTCCCGATATTAGCAAGCTCGGCAGTTTGGGAGCCGGCGGGCAGGACTCGGTCTTCAGTGCTTTCACTCGGCAGAAAGAACCCGACGAGCCGGTGAAGGACACCGCACCGATAATCTCAGAGGAGCGGAAGAGGGAAGAATTGGCTCGAGACATCATGGACAAGGACAAGTCGCTGGCGGACATCCTGGATCAGAGCAAGATGAAGACCACTATGGACCTGATGGAGGGTTTGTTTCCTCAAGGCGAGCAGGTGCTGGAAGGAGCTCACCAACGTCGGAAAGCACCAGTCAAACCCCCGAATTCCACCAGGCACGCTGAGGAAAGGTAAGTCTCGGCACACACCGACTGAAAATTCAACTATGATGTCATAATAATGTCATCATATTTCAGGGAGAAGCAGGACAACATGGCAGCAGCAGTCGCCATGGTGACCAGCTCTACGTATTACAGCACGTCCGCCCCCAAAGCCGAGCTTCTCATCAAGATGAAAGACATGCAGGAGCAGAACGAGGACTACGGTGACTCAGAGGATGAACTGGACTTGGATCTGGCCAATAAGAAGGTTAGAAACACTCTTCAGAACATAGGCCTGAGCGATTAAGTGATTACTGAACGAGAAAAATTGTAGGTCAGGTTTGGTGATCAGCAGTTGTGTATATAATCAATCAAATGGCGTAACAATCCAAATGACTACAGTTTAGCAGATCGCAAAATGGTCCTTCATAAAAGTCCAATGTTGATGGTTTTTAAAGCCATTTATTACCGTATTACCGTATTTTTTTGACTATAAGTCACAGTTTTTTTCCACATAGTTTGGCCTGGGGTGCGATTTATACTCTGGAGCTATTTATGTTAGAAATTATGAACACGTTATGATTAAGCTTGAGAACGATAAACCGATACGACCGGATAGCCGGTTTTACAGGTGAGAGATACAGATGTATCGATAGTAAAGTTACCATTTGACAGTAATTAGCCATTAAATATTCAATGAACCGATAGTAGAGATAGAATTCGGCTATCGCGAGCACAAGAATCGGCTTCTAATGCCTAGCTCAATGCATTGCTTAATGTTTTACTTCACATGCTGCACTTGTGTCATTCACCACACAGCGCACTTGGATCGAGACCGCACGCAAGATATAATATGGACAAGCACTACTAAACAGTCGTGGTTCCCTCAACTTCCCATGCATTTCGGCAGAACCGCTACTAGTTGCCGTCATTACCCGATCGTCACGGGCGTGTTATAACAACGCGAGAGCTAACGAAACCACTGTAATGCACGCTCCGTAGCATTTTCTTCACAGCCCAAAACGAAACTAGAATCGGCAACGAAGCAACATGCTAAAACAATGGACAGTGTGATCACCGACGCCAGCGACGTGCAGCGATTGATTTTCAACGCACCCAGGAAAACAAAAGTCGGACTTTGAAGTGATGAAGGCAGCCTGATCTGTTTGCATGGGACAGAGCTAGTGTGAAGTGTGGAGCGGTACAGAGATCGTGAGTTTTTAACCCTGAAAAATAACCCACTACAATGGTGGAAAAGGCGGCATATTGTTTCCACGAAACGCAGTCTACTTAAACATGAACATGTGGATTAGTTGATTTTCCTCAAGAAAAATCTACCCTTCAAAAAAGATATGGACACTGATGAGGAATGAAAAATGAGGAAGCACAGGCATAAGTGAATGACTTTGCTGTGTGTTAGGTTAAAGTAATGATTATTGACCTGTCTAAAATGCCATGTTTTTGTTCCCCCAATTATATGAGTCGTAAAGCATAATTTATTATTTATTTATGATAACACTAGCAGGTTTAATTCTTTTTTTTCTAGAGCTGCTGCATATACAGTGGGAAGAACAAGTATTTGATACACTGCCAATAGGAAAACCCATTGGCAGTGTATCAAGGAAAACCCATTGGCAGTGTATCAAATACTTGTTCTCCCCACTGTAATTAATATTTTTTTGTTTGTAAGATGTTTACGTTGAAAGTTTGCACTTAAATTGCTTACCTCTTGAGTTAAAAACACCAGGAAATACAGTAATTGAATTACTGCACTTTATTGTTGTCTGTCACTGGAGTTCTATTTTATTATCAATCCCATCCAACAAAATGACGGTCATATAGTAAGCCTTTTTTTTTTTTCCCCCATAAAAAAATAAAACTTAACATTGGTATGAAATTTTGTTGTTCAATTTTGCTATATTAGAAATGTGGTCTTTTTATATATTTAAAATACTGTACAAACACACACAACAAATATTTACTATCGTATCGTTTTCACTCTATCAAACCGTATCGTTCCTACACTGTATCGAATCGTATCGAATCGCTTATGGCTTTGAAAATGTATCGTTTTTTTAATCGAATCGTAACCTGTGTATCTAGATACATATCGAATCGGCTTCATGCCAGAGATTCCCAACCCTAGTTATATTATTTCACATGTTATTTCTACACTAAACTGCAAGAGGGCGCTCAAGGCCTATGTTTAAACATTGGCGGTAACTCATAAAAACAACTGAGAAGGGGTGAACAAAATGGCACCGAAAAGAAAATCATATCCTAAAGAGAAATATGCAGCCGAAAACAGTCAAGCAGCAGAAAGAAAGTTTAGAGTTCGTTGTTTATGCGTCATGTAACGTTATTATACCGTACACTTAGTCTAGGTTCATCCTGCAGGTCGATTTTTTTTTTTTTTTTTGTGCCCGTCCAGACTGCCTTTGTCCATTGAGCCCATTCAAGTATTACTACAACCCCTAGCAAAAAGTATGGAATAACCAGTCTCGGACGAGCACTCACTCAGACAATTTATTATATAGAACAAACTCAGATAAAAAGTTTGAAAAAATAATGAATTAGTTCAAGAGTGCAACTCCTTGGCATTCAGAAACACTAAAAGAAATGAATAAAAATCATGGTGGTGGTCAGTAAATGTTACTTTTATAGAGCAAGTGCAGGGAAATAAATATAGAATCACTCCATTCTGAAGAAAAAAATATGGAATAACTCCATTTTGAGTTGAAAATACAGACACATCCAGTCAATTTCATTTCTTTAATTCGGCCCCCGCCTCAGATTAGATCTGCTCGTTAGTCAGCAGTTAAAAACAGTGCAGTTAGCACACCTTGGAGGGCTGCTGGACCAAGTGGATTCACAAGAATCATGGCTCCAACAAGAGAGATGTCTCTTGAGACAAAGGAGAGGGTTATCAAACTTCTTGAAGAAGGTAACGCTACATGTAAGGTTGCCAAAGATGTGGGCTGTTAACAGTCAGCTGTATCAAAAATCTGGACCAAGTACAAACAGCATGGCAAGGTTGTTTAAGTTAAGTGTACTGGTAGACTGAGGAAGACATCCAAAAGTCATGACAAACAACGAAAGGCCATATCTCTTGAAAACAGAAGATGTACAACAAGACAAATGAAGAAGAAATGGGAGGAAGCTGGAGTAAAGGTATGTGACAGAACTGTGCAAAATCGCCTACAGGAAATGGGATTTTCATACAGGAAAGCTAAAAGGAAACCATCATTGACACTTAAACAAAAAAGAACAAGACTGCAATGGGCTAAGGAGAGGCGATCATGGACTGTGAATGACTGGATGAAGGTTATTTTCAGCGATGAGTCAAGAATCTGCATTGGACAAGGTGATGACGCTGGAACTTTTGTTTGGTGCCATTCCAGTGAGATTGACAAAGATGACTGCCTGAAGAAAACATCAAAATTCCCCTCAGTTCTTGATGATATGTGGGGCTGCATGTCAGGCAAAGGCACTGGGGAGATGGTTGTGGTTAAATCTTCAATAAATGCACAAGTTTACAATGAAATTTTAGACGGCTTTCTTATCCCTTCAATTGAAAATATGTTTGGGGATAATGAAATCATTTTCCAAGATGACAATGCATCATGCCATTCACACCGTCAAGTAAATGCCTCACTCAAGTCGGAAAAACACAAAAAAATCAGATTGGTGCATTGAGACGCTGCGGTCTGAATGTAGCCTGATTCAGCCTGTTGTTCTGTTTTTCATTTCAAATTGCCTTTCAAGATTACATGTCTGTTCTTGGCGTTGGATTTTATCAAATATATTTATCCCAAAAATGGGACGAGTGATGTGTTTTTTCCTCTTCATTGCGCATTATTTGCTGGTGCGACTTACAGTGGGGCACAATTAGTCAACCACTAATTGTGCAAGTTCTCCCACTTGAAAATATTAGAGAGGCCTGTTATTGTCAACATGGGTAAACCTCAACCATGAGAGACAGAATGTGGGGGAAAAAAAACAGAAAATTACATTGTTTGATTCTTAAGGAATTTATTTGAAAATCATGGTGGAAAATAAGTATCTGGTCAACACCAAAAGTTCATCTCAATACTTTATGTACCCTTTGTTGGCAATAACGGAGGCCAAACGTTTTCTGTAACTCTTCACAAGCTTTTCACACACTGTTGCTGGTATTTTGGCCCATTCCTCCATGCAGATCTCCTCTAGAGCAGTGATGTTTCGGGGCTGTCGTTGGGCAACACGGACTTTCAACTCCCTCCACAGATTTCCTATGGAATTGAGATCTGGAGACTGGCTAGGCCACTCCAGGACCTTGAAATGCTTTTTACGAAGCCACTCCTTTGTTGCCCTGGCTGTGTGTTTGGCATCATTGTCATGCTGAAAGACCCAGCCACGTCTCATCTTCAATGCCCTTGCTGATGGAAGGAGATTTTCACTCAAAATCTCTCGATACATGGCCCCATTCATTCTTTCCTTTACACAGATCTGTCGTCCTGGTCCCTTTGCAGAAAAACAGCCCCAAAGCATGATGTTTCCACCCCCATGCTTCACAGTGGGTATGGTGTTCTTCGGATGCAATTCAGTATTCATTCTCCTCCAAAAACGAGAATGTGTGTTTCTACCAAAAAGTTCTGTTTTGATTTCATCTGACCATAACACTTTCTCCCAGTCCTCTTCTGGATCATCCAAATGCTCTCCAGCAAACCGCAGACGGGCCTGGACATGTACTTTCTTCAGCAGGGGGACACGTCTGGCAGTGCAAGATTTGAGTCCCTGGCGCTGCATTGTGTTACTGATAGTAGCCTTTGTTACTGTGGTCCCAGCTCTCTGTAGGTCATTCTCTAGGTCCCCCTGTGTGCTTCTGGGATTTTTATTCACCGTTCTTCTTATCATTTTGAGGCCACGTGGTGAGATCTTGCATGGAGCCCCAGATGGAGGGAGATTAAAGCCTGAGTTATACTTCCGCGTCAGACCTACGCCGTCAAGGAAGAATCGAGTTACGACCCTACGCCGTAGCCTGACGCGCACCTCTCGATTTTTGTAACCTTCGCGTCGCGTAGACGCATATGACGTAGCGAAAACGGACTGTGATTGGTCCGCTCAGACTGTTGTTTCCGGTTTACCGCGAAAACACCGCCATTGTACAATAGAATCAAACATTGTTTTCTACACTCAAAAATGGACCAAGCCGACGGGAGTATCATCGAAGAGCAAGTCTCGTCAAGAAATTATTATTGTGATTGCCAAATGGCAAGGTCGGCGATCGAAAAAATAAATAAATGGAAGAACCACCGAAGACGTGGGTGGTCGGAATCGAGTGGCCACACGAAGCGGTGACCCAGTCGGCCAAAAACTGCCAACTTTTTATCACTTTATGTCGTATTTTCGGTTGGTGCACTTCATCATTTACTGTGTACATATGTTTGCTGTGAGTCTGTGACTTATTTACGTGTCACACTTCAAGTATATAAAGAATAAAGCACAGATTTGGTGTCAAGAGTTGTTTTGATCTTTAATTTTCAATAACAGACAGTTCACACACACGATACATCATCACTGATTGAGAGTGCCTCGGTGCTTTTTATGATAACCTTAAAATCAAGCCTCCCAACGCAGTTTGGGAAGTTCCCTAGATGCCAGAAATCTGCTATGGCTTCCCACTGGCTGGTTGTAGGACACGGCAAACAAATCGGGCTGGAGGGCTTTGCAGACCTTGAACGCAGTGCTCGACGCCAGTTTGAAGCTAGCCGCCACAGCTAGCTCTCTCCACCTGAGTCTAAAACTCTGTGCGGCATCAAAAGTCGGCCAGACCGCCTCGAAACCGTCTTCTGCGTCGCCTGCCCCTCAACATTTGTATGTTCAATATTTATTCAGTGTTGATGAGCAGAATATTTACTTTCAAGAGTTCCATCTTGCATTGTTTATTTTTCTCCGACTAGCGGAAGTAAACAAGCATGCCCCAAAACCGTACAAACATAACGCCACATCCCTCTAGTGGCTTGGCGGTGAATTACAGAGCAACGCGTTCCCTCACCGCAGAACTATCGAATGTCGAATGACGCCGTAGTCGCTACGCCGTCACCGCAATGCGGGAGTATAACTCAGGCTTAACAGTGGTCTTGTATGTCTTCCATTTTCTAATAACTGCTCCCACAGTTGATTTCTTTACACTAAGCGTTTTACCTATTGCAGATTGTTTTCCCAGCCTGGTGCAGGTCTACAATTTCGTCTCTGGTGTCCTTCGACAGCTCTTTGGTCTTGGCCATAGTGGAGTTTGGAGTGTGACTGACTGAGGTTGTGGACAGGTGTCTTTTATGTTGATAATGAGTTAAAACCGGTGCCATTAATACAGGTAACGAGTGGAGCCTCGTTAGACCTCGTTAGAAGAAGTTAGACCTCTTTGACAGCCAGAAATCTTGCTTGTTTGTAGGTGGCCAAATACTTATTTTCCACTCTAATTTGGAAATAAATTCTTTAAAAATCAAACCATGTAATTTTCTGTTTTTTTTTCCACATTCTGTCTCTCATGGTTGAGGTTTACCCCTGTTGACAATTATAGGCCTCTCTTATCTTTTCAAGTAGGAGAACTTGCACAATTGGTGGTTGACTAAATACTTATTTGCCCCACTGTATACTCAGGTATTACCTTATAGAAATATACGGTACACTACAGTTGAGGTAAACTGTAAAACTAAACAAACAACTGTGTTAAAATGCAAAACACACTTTGCATTCCTTTGTTGCCCATAACCTGTTAGCTTATTGTTAACGTACTATTTAAAATTAGCAAAACTTTGCATCGTGTGGCAGTATTTAACCCTCTAAACAATGAATATTTGCAGCAACACTTCCGGAATGTTCCTACCAAAGGCGTCCTCACTGTACGCTGCCTAAAATAAGCGATATCACCAAAGTTTTATCAGGTTTTCTCCTACAACTCTGGTACTGTCAGTATGCTGGCAATATTAAGCTATATCAACAAAGCATTATGGGAAGGTCTATTACTACAATTTACTGTCACTATTTACTGTATTCCCCTGCAAAGCGTCACACTGCCTCCTAGTGGCCAAGGTGCACATAATATGGGCATTACATTTTATATAGTCCAGCATTGATGCCTAATTTTAATATATACAATACCGTTCAAAATTTTGGGGTCTAAGCGACCCCAAACTTTTGGATTTTTCATTATGTATCATTTCATTATGTACACTACGGTTCAAAAGTTTGGGGTCTAAGCGACCCTAAACTTTTGAACGGTAGTGTATATTTACACATTTCTAAATGAATTTTATTCCTTTTATTATGTTTATTCATTTTGGTATGCTTTTTCAAATGGTGACGCTGTGCAATGTTTGCAAGAAAAGAAAAATCCAGTGCTGCTAATTTTAAACTTCATATGTGAATAAAAAGTTTTTCTCCATGGTTGCTTAATTTTTGGTTAAAAAAAAATCAACAAAAAAAAAGCCAACAGCGATCGTCGATATTAGAAAGATTTATTGTACTTTTTTGGGCCAGATTGCATTCCTCGTTTTGGTTTTCATTTAACCTTCAACATTTTATGTTTTGCAGCAAGAGCTGATGGACAGCCTGAGCAAAAAGCTGCAGGTTCTGCGCGAAGCCCGCCAAAGCCTACAGGAGGACGTGCTCGACAACAACGCGCTGGGAGATGAGGTGGAGGCGCGCGTCCAGCAGGTGTGCAAGCCCAACGAGCTGGACAAATTTCGGATGTTCGTAGGCGACCTGGACAAAGTCGTGAGCCTTCTTCTGTCGTTATCGGGTCGCCTGGCCCGAGTGGAGAACGCCCTCAACAGTTTGGACGAGGAAGCCACACCAGAAGAGAGAGTAAGTGCACAGAAAAAAAAACACAATCGTGTGTTGCCATTAACGATGATGATAAATGAAATATTTTGTTGAACAACCTTTTTATTCATGACAATGACATAACAATAACGAGCTAAACACGTGTCTTGGATGACGAAAACAACACTTATAAGTAGAGATGTCCGATATCACGTCATTTTCAAAGTATTGGAATCGGCAAAAAAATATCGGCTATGCCTTTTTTTTAATACTTATATATGGTTGAATGAATATATTTTTTAATTAAATCTTTTTCTAATTGTATTTAACGTTACAGACATAATATGTTACACTCATCCAGAGTCTTTAGTTTAGGCTTAAGGTAGGGTTATCAAATTTATCCCGATAACGGCGGCATTTAATTTTTTTTAAATGTATCACGTTAAAATATTTAACGCAATTAATGCTTGCGCTGCGCGACCCACTCACGCATCGTCGCGCTCAATCTGTAATGGCGCCGTTTTACCTATATAGAAAGATAAAAGGAAGCGTAAAATGAGTAAAGTGAATTTTGTCAGCCTTTGGAGCCTTTTTTTAATTGGCTAAAGCTTTACAATCCCTCTCCCTACGATTAGAAATGTCATGGGAAGCAATGTGGGGAAGCAAGGTTGCAATTGATTTTTTTCTTTACGCCTTATGTTATTTCCCAACGCAGAGAAGATATATCAATTGGTAGCACTACGCACAGTCATGGTTCCACTTCCCATCATGCATTTGGGCATGGCTACATTATCACTTACTGAAAGCTCAACAAATACACTAGATGGCAATATTTAGTCACAATATACAAAGTCGCAAGTCTTTCTATCCGTGGATCCCTCTCACAGAAAGAATGTTAATAATGTAAATGCCATCTTGAGGATTTATTGTCATAATAAACAAATACAGTACTTATGTACTGTATGTTGAATGTATGTATTCGTCCGAGTTTTATTCATTTTTTTCTTAATGCATTGCCAAAATGTATATGATCGGGAAAAATTATCGTGAATGATTGGAATTGAATAGGGAGCAAAAAAAAAAGCAATCGGATCGGGAAAATATCGGGATCGGCAGATACTCAAACTAAAACAATCGTGATCAGATCGGGAGCAAAAAAAAAACATGATCGGAACAACCCTACCTATAACCGTTCTTGAGTTATCGTGAACATACACTGTATGTCGGAGCACTGTGACCTATGACCTCCTGGCCCAAAATTTTAAATACTTTTCTCACCCTGCCAGATTGATGATAATATCCGTCCGTGCGTTATCTTGAAGAAAAAAACAATTCAATTTTGGCCCTGTGACCTTTGACCTCATTAAACAAAATTTAATCACCTTTCATTTTACCAACATATCCTGCCATATTGGTAATAATCCATAAATTCGTTCGAGTTATCATGAACACATACTGTATGTCTACTGTATGTGACCTATGACCTCATGACCCAAAGATTTAAATACCTCTCTGTCATCATGAACACAAACATAATTCAATTGTGGCCCTGTGACCTTTGACCTCATTACACTAAGATTTAATCACCTCTTCCATTTCATATTACAAACATCCTGCCAGATTGTTAATAACTCATGAACGGATATAGGGATTATCTTGAACACAAACATCCAGACATACGGAACCGAATTTCATAACCCATGCAGGTTTCGCCTACTGGCAGAGGTAATGACTAAAAAGTACCTGCCAAAAACAACACTAAAGAATCAAATAGATCTTCTTACACATTCTTTCCCCCTTGTTTTACCTTCAGCGCACGCTAACAGAGAAGCGCAAGCTCCTCATCCGCCAGCACGAAGACGCCAAGGAGCTGAAGGACAACCTGGACCGTCGGGAGCGGGCCGTCTACGACATCCTGGCGAGCTACCTGCCCGAGGACGGCATGGCCGACTACGAGCACTTTGTCAAGATGAAGTCGGCGCTCATCATCGAGCAGCGCAAGCTGGAGGACAAAATCAAACTGGGCGAAGAGCAGCTCAAGTGCCTGCTGGACAGCCTGCCTATCGAGCAACGCTTGGCCCTTTGACGTGCTAGCGGCCACCGGGGGGCGCTGCAGACTTAGGTATTTCAGCGGAATTCACTCTTAAGAAAGATGCTGCATTTTTTCCAGCACCTATGTTGAGTACAGTGAACCTTGTGGATACATTCCAGACTCCAGCATTTACTTGTGAGGTTAAATATGAGTGACCTTAACTTATTGGCTGCCATTGACAGCGATAGACGTCCAATAATTTTGAACTCTCCTAGTTCAAATAAATTAGACGTCTTTCGTCATTGATGGAATTTAACCCATTGATGCCTGAATTTACATTTAAAAAATAATAAATATATATATATATATATATATATATATATATATATATATATATATATATATATATATATATAATGGAATTATTAAAAATACCAAACATACAAAATTGAATAGTAAAATTCAACTAAAATGAGAAAAATCCTAAATTAAAAAGAACATAAGATGAATTTTTTTTTTAAGTAAATATAACCAATAAAAATATATAATTAGAAATTTAAAACATTATAATAAATAATAATTTCAAAAATAAAAAAGTTTAAAGAAATTTATTAATGAATTCCTCCTTTATATTATGCGCCCCAAAAAGTATCTTCTTTAATTTAATTCTTCTCTTATTCAAATTATTTTTTATTTTTAATGAATTTTCTATATTTTCTTCTATTTTTAACTATTTTTAAAATCTTGACTTCTTAATTTAGGATTTTCCAATTTTCTGTATCATTTTTTTATTATTATTATACATTACCCCAATGATATTTTTCTGTATATTTTTTAAATTTAAATTCAGGCATCAAGTAGTTTAACACTACACAGGTTCACTGTATATATATATATTTTTTTTTTCGATATTCTTTTTTTTTTTTTTTTTCCTCTAGTAATTTATTGTAGCTTTCGGACCGTCACTGCAAGAGACAACCTGACTTTTTTGCGCCACCTGACCACTATTTATCATCTTTTCACGCCACATTTCAGATTGATTTTCATATTTCAGTCAGTGGCCTTGAAGCAAAACGCCGTCGAACCCTTCCCCCCACTCTCACCCCTGTTGTTGACATTTTTGAGAGCACTTGGAGACGCACTCGACATTCAGCGACGAGTGCTTACCGACGCCAACGTCCGCAAAAGGCCGTGCTGCATTAAAGAAGTGTTTATTGTTCTATATTATGAACATTTGTGGCTTTTCATAACAGTTTGTGATTTTTTTGTTCTTTTTTTAGAATTGCATGGCAGGCCGCGTAGCAATCCTGACCCTCTTGAAAATAAATCCAAGTGTCGAAAAAAAGTTTTGGTTTCTTTATTTTTTTCAGATTGTGTTGTATGTTTTCATTTTTTTCATTTCATCGCCGTTTTGGTTTTCTTTGGAGAGCCATTATGTCTGCCAGCTACGGCCGCCATGATTAATCGCCATCTGTTTTAATAGTTGATGACTTGATTAGTAACATTGTTGACACAAAAATGCTCCAAATCCTCTTTTTTTTAGCTTCTTAATAGCAAAATATTGTCCTATTTATTTTTCAGTTTTAGATTTATGTTTTATTTTTACTTGAAAAACAAAAAGGAAAGAAAATATTCTTTTTTTTTTTATTTAATTGCTTTTTGTTTTTACAAAAATGAGAAATCCATTTTTTTTTTTTTTTTTTTTTTTTTTTTTTTTTTTTTACATTTTTAAGAATTGTTAAAAAGGGGGTCGGTAAATATTCTTTAATTAGATTTTTGTGTGTTTTTTTTTTTTTTCAATGAAAAAAATACATTTTGGGAAAGAAATATCCATTCCACATTTGTACATTTTAATTTACAATTCCAACAAAAAGACAAAGGTGGAAAATATATATTTTTATGTAAATTACAAAATAAAAGGGAAAAAAGCTAACAATTTTCTAAAAAAAAAAAAATCCATTTTGCATTTGAATTATTTTTTTAAAGAGGAGACTGTTCTCGATTAGATGTGTTTTTTTATTATTTAAAAAGCATTTTTAGAAAAAAATATCCATTTTTCATTTGTACTTTTTAATAGAGAAACAAAAAAGGGGAGAAAATATATTTTTAATTTTTTTTTGTAAATTACAAATCCAAAAAGGGAAAAAGCTAACAAATTTCTTTTTTTTTTTTTTTTTTTTTTTTTGTATTTTGCTTTTTTTTTTTTTCTTTTTAAAGGGGAAATTGTAAATACAGTAAATATATATAATATTTTTTTTTAAAATTGTACTTTTTAATAAAAAATGTTTTTAATTACTAAATAAAAATATAAATACATTTTCATTTAAGAAAAAAGGGGGGGAAACTAAATTAAAAATCAGGTAAAAAAGCTAACCGTCTTTTAACCTTTTATATATATTTTTTTAATTTTTTAAATGAATTTTTTCAATTAAACAAAAGGCCTCTAAATTGTGTTTATTTTGCTATTTTATAGTTGTTTTTACATATTTTTAATTCAAAATGGGTAAATTTATTTTGTCTTTATTTTTATCTAAATAAAAAAGGGAAAACCCCATAAATATTCTTAGATTTCTGTTACCCTCAATCTTTCTTTGAAAACTTTAAAAATATATTTCAATGTTATTTCCGCAAGAATCATGAAGTTCATGCACATGTGTTGCTTTTTTGGACCACACAAAATGATGAATCTTAGACCACACAAAATGATGAATCTGGCCCCCGGGCCACGAGTTCGAGATCTAACGATTGTCACTCATTAACTCAGCCAAGCCCTGCCGGGCTGCTGATAATGTAACAGTTCCAACAACGTCTTTTACAGTCGCAACATGCGCTCACTGTCATCTGAACGTCGACATTTGGGAATTTTCACTAGATGGAACATTTGTGCAGGTAAATATTCCTTTTTGCCATGAGTATGTTGATGTATCATCTGGGTTGGGCTGCTGCTAAAGAGGCTGACGTATTCAAGCACTTTTGCCTGTTTAATAAGTTACATCTTTTCAAATGACAAAAAGTATCAACCTTGACAAGGTTTTTCCCCCCTCATTTTAATGCGTGTGACCGTGTTGGAGACAACATGTCGACCCCCTTTTCCCATCTTATCCTCCCCATTCATCAAGTCATCCTGGTCTGGAAACTTGCTCAGCTGAATGGGAATAACAATCGACTTAAATTTGTTACGTTTCTGTAGAACTGTGAGTGAAAGTAATGTTAGTATTGATGCATTTATTTCATTTATTGATTCGTAAAATGCCATTGAAGCCATGAGAACTGTAGGCAGGTTGTCGGTCTGTTTAATTTCAGTACTATTTAAAGAGGACATCAGGGGCCATTCAAATTAGAGGTGGGGCTAGTACCCCTGAGGACCCACCCCTAAAACCGCCACTGCACAAAATTAAACTCATTGGTTGCCATTGAGCGACATTCTTTCATTCGCTGTGCCATCCCTCCCACTTCAAACGGATTGGACATCTACTAGTGATGAACTAAATTCACAGCAGAAGGATGAAAATGTTAAAGGAAGTGAATGAGTTATGACTTGCACATTTACAGTGGGGCAAATAAGTATTTAGTCAACCCCCAATTGTGCAAGTTTTCCTACTTGAAAAGATTAGAGAGGACTGTAATTGTCAACATGGGTAAACCTCAACCACGAGAGACAGAATGTGGGGGGGGGGGGACAGAAAATCACATTGTTTGATTTTTAAAGAATTTATTTGCAAATCGTGGTGGAAAATAAGTATTTGGTTACCTACAAACAAGCAAGATTTCTGGCTGTCAAAGAGGTCTAACTTCTCTCCACTCGTTACCTGTATTAATGGCACCTGTTTCAACTCATTATCGGTATAAAAGACACCTGTCCACAACTTCAGTCAGTCACACTCCAAACTCCACTATGGCCAAGACCAAAGAGCTGTCGAAGGACACCAGAGACAAAACTGTAGACCCGCACCAGGCTGGGAAGACTGAATCTGCAAGAGGTAAAACGCTTGGTGTAAAGAAATCAACTGTGGGAGCAATTACTAGAAAATGGAAGACCTACAAGACCACTGATAATCTCCCTCGATCTGGGGCTCCATGCAAAATCTCACCTCGTGGTGTCAAAATGATAACAAGAACGGTGAGCAAAAATCCCAGAACCACACGGGGGGACCTAGTGAATGACCTACAGAGAGCTGGGACCACAGTAACAAAGGCTACTACCAGTAACACAATGCACCACCAGGGACTCAAATCCTGCACTGCCAGACATGTCCCCCTGCTGAAGCCAGTACACATCCAGGCCTAGCCTGGTACTCCAGACTCACCGCTGTTCCAGCTATTGAGTCTCGCCACCATTAAGCGGATAAAATTTCCAGGGCGGAGCAAGCCACAGCAAACAGACAGCGGAGTGGACCAATCAGCGACGGGCGGGACGAGGGACTTGCGCGCGGAATTAAACATACGAGGATAGCGGAGTTTATTCAACATGGCTAGTGCGAGACAAACTGTTGTCAATGACTTGTGTTGATGTGTTTTTGGTAATTTAAAACTGATTTTACCGTGGATTGGAACATATTCCCGGCTCTCCTGTTCACCATCTGTGTTGTTGTGGAGACGACTTCCGATGCGGAAGAGTGACGTTGCTCGTTAAGAACACGTCACGCAAATAAACGAATCTGATTTGTCGATTGATTTTGTACTTGCTCGAGAAGCCGTTAAGGGGCTGGGTCCCAGACTATTCTCAATGTTTGAAAAACACAGAACAGTCTGGCCGTGCCAGGCAAGTCCAGGCCCTTGCTCGAGAGGCCGTTAATGGGCTGGGTCCCAGACTATTCTCAATGTTTGAAAAACACAGGGAGAACAGTCTGGCCGTGCCAGGCAAGTCCAGGCCTGTCTGCGGTTCGCTAAAGAGCATTTGGATGATCCAGAAGAGGACAGGGAAAATGTGTTATGGTCAGATGAAACCAAAATAGAACTTTTTGGTAGAAACACAGGTTCTCGTGTTTGAAGGCGAAAGAATGCTGAATTGCATCCGAAGAACACCATACCCACTGTGAAGCATGGGGGTGGAAACATCATGCTTTGGGGCTGTTTTTCTGCAAAGGGACCAGGACGACTGATCTGTATAAAGGAAAGAATGAATGGGGCCATGTATCGAGAGATTTTGAGTGAAAATCTCCTTCCAACTGCAAGGGCATTGAAGATGAGACGTGGCTGGGTCTTTCAGCATGACAATGATCCCAAACACACAGCCAGGGCAACAAAGGAGTGGCTTCGTAAGAAGCATTTCAAGGTCCTGGAGTGGCCGAGCCAGTCTCCAGATCTCAACCCCATAGAAAATCTGTGGAGGGAGTTGAAAGTCTGACAGCCCCAAAACATCACTGCTCTAGAGGAGATCTGCATGGAGGAATGGGCCAAAATACCAGCAACAGTGTGTGAAAAGCTTGTGAAGAGTTACAGAAAACGTTTGGCCTCCGTTATTGCCAACAAAAGGTACATAAGAAAGTATTGAGATGAACTTTTGGTATTGACCAAATAGTTATTTTGCACCATGATTTGCAAATAAATTCTTTAAAAATCAAACAATGTGATTTTCTGTTTGTTTGTTTTTCCACATTCTGTCTCTAATGGTTGAGGTTTACCCATGTTGAAAATTACAAGCCTCTCTAATATTTTCAAATTGGAGAACTTGCACAATTGGTGGTTGACTAAATACTTATTTGCCCCACTGCATGTATTTTTCATTAATGGAAATATGTATTACCAATTTCAGCTGTCCCATGGCAAATCAGGAGAAATACTGACCTTTGACCTTCCCTCATGATGATGTTCCTGGCGCACACGGGCCACTTGCAGTTTGCGGGCCTGCTGTCCGGCTGCTTAGCGTGGATTCTCACTATGGCGGCGACGGGCATGGACGAATGGCGCCTGTGGTATATCCATCACGAAAACTACACCGCCATCATCACCTCAGGTGTGGCGTGGGTAGGCATCTGGCGGGCGTGTTTCCACAGCCACGCCCTTCCAAAAATGGAGAACTGCCAAAATATGGGAATCTCGGATAGTTTTGTCCCAGTGGAAATCCAAGTGGCGCAAGTTTTAATGATGCTAGCAACAGTGGGCGGTTTGGCCGCCAACGCCACCGCAGTGGAAGCAGTGAGGCGGGTGTATTTCTCCATGGAGGTTCGCCGAAGATTGCGTGCGGTTTTCATCCTGGCGGGGGCGCTCTACATCGTCACAGGTGTGCTTGCGTTGGTGCCACTAGTGTGGAACACAAATGCAGTGGTGAACAACAACAGCGTCCCCTTCCCACCTCGTTTCATGCTTCCCGCCATCCCCGCCAGCCAGAAAGTGGGCACGGGCATCGGGGTGGGCTTCACGGCTGCCATTTTGATGGTCATCAGCGGGTTGCTGTTTCTCGCCCACCGTCATGTTTGGAGAACACTCAAACCTGAGGAATCAGAGGACAAGCAAGGAAGGGATAATCCAGCTTTTCAATGATTTATTATGGGAATCAACATATCAGGATAGTGGATATGAACTAGGAAGTTGGCTCATACTGTAAGTCAAAGTTGTCAAAATTAAGGCCCGGGGCCAGGTTCCGGCTCACCATGTCACAGTGAAAGTAAATCATGCAGTTGGACTTCAGGATTCTCAATAAAATACAATTCATAAAAAATTTCAACAGATAAGATTTTTAAAACTAAAATAGTGGTATGAAAAATTATCTGAACCTTTTGGAATTCCTCACATTTCTACATTAAATCACCATCAAATGTGATCTGATCTTTGTCAAAATCACACAGATGTAAAAACAGCATCTGTTTTAACTAACACCACCCAAACATTTATAGGTGTTCATATTTTAATGAGGATAGCATTCAAACAATGACAGAAGGGGGGGGGGGTAAGTAAGTGAACCTTCTGTCTAAGGAGACTTGAGCAATTGAAACCAATTTTTCGCAAACAATTTAAGTCAGGTGTGTGCCCAATCACTGATGAGTGGTTTAACGCTGCCCTGCCCACTATAAAAAAACAGACCTGGTAAGAATTGTCGTGATGAGAAGCATTGTCTAATGTGCATCACGGCTCGGTCAAAAGAGCTGTCTGAAGATTGTTGATTTTTATAAAGCTGGGAATGGATACAAAACCATCTCTAAAAATCTGGATGTTCATCAATCGACAGTCAGAGAAGTTGTCGACAAATAGAGAGAGTTTGACACTGTTGCTTCTCTCCCAAAGAGTGGCCGTCCACCAAAGATGACGCCAAGAGTTCAGCGCAGAATACTCCGAGAGGTACAAAAGAACCCTACAGTGTCTGCTAAAGACTTACAGAAATCATTGGCACTGTCCAATATCTCTGTGGACACATCAACTATATGTAAAGCTATGGCCAAGAACGGTGTTCATGGGAGGACTCCGCAAAGGAAGCCACTTCTGTCTAAAAAAAATATTGTTACTCGTTTAATGTTCGCAAAAAGGCACTTGGACACTCCACAGAAGTTTTGGCAAAATATTTTGTGGACTGATGAAACCAAAGTTGAATTGTTTGGGAGTAACACACAACGTCATGTGTGGAGGAAAAATGGAACAGCTCACCAACATCAACACTTCATCCCCACCGTGAGGGAGCATCATGATTTGGGGCTGTTTTGCTGCCTCAGGGCCTGGACAACTTGCAATCTTTTTTAACGCTGTCCTGTTCAGCTGTTTGACACAGAGAATGGAAGTCTAAGTGTCCGGTTGGTCTGAACAGTTTTAATATTTCACATTGAGAGTACGACATACTCCCATTGTGATCACTCAACATACCTCCTTTATTATGACAAGGCAGTGAACAGGAAAGAGGTTATGGGGGAACAGAAGAAAAGAAACACACAAAAAGAAAGAAAAGAAACACAACAACAAGGAATACATTGAATGCCTACAGTAACTATTAATATGTTGCTGCTCTAGTCAGCTAGATGTATTTCCGGTTGACACCATGTGGGGGGCCTGTTGACCAGGGAAAGAAGGGGAGGGCGGTGGGTCTACAAGCTAAGTGATTGGGAGGGGTAGAATGTACACAAATCAGCTCGGTTATCTAGAACCCAGTAATCGTGTGAATCCCTTGTGTGTGTAAGCCCGTTGGCAACCGACCCTACACCGCCCTACCTTATAATCATTAAAAGAAATTCAAAAGTTTATCAGGATGTTTTGCAGGAAAACCTGAGGCCGTCTGACAGACAGTTGAAGCTAAAAAGAGGATGGATGCTGCAAAAAGACAATGATCCAAAACACAGAAGTAAATCAACTTCAGAATGGTTTCAGAAGAACAAAATACAAGTTCTGGAGTGGCCAAGTCAAAGTCCAGACTTGAACCCCATTGAGATGCTGTGGCATGACCTAAAGACAGCAATTCATGCCAGACGACCCAGGAATCTGACTAAACTACAGCATTTTTGTAGAGAAGAATGGGCCAAGATTAGTCCTGATTGATGTGCCTGACTGATCTGCAGCTACAGGAAGGTTAGGTCTGGTTGAAGTTATTGCTGCCAAAGGGAGGGCCACAAAATATTAAATGTAATACTTATTTGTTACCACTTCTGTCATTGTTTGCATAATATCCTCATTAAAGTATGAAAACCTGGAAATGTTTGGGTGCTTTTAGTTAATACAGACTGTTTTTTCATCTGTGGGATTTTGACAAAGATCAGATCCCATTTGATGGTAAGTTTATGCATAAATGTGAGAAATTCTAAAGAATCAGATACGTTTTCATACCACAGTAAAAACAAACCTACTGTTTTCCCTGTTTGTTTATTTAATAATGTTTATAAAATGTATATAAAATGAGAAAATAACGCATTGGTACCCCAACACACGAATTTAATTCATTCAAAGATCTGGTTTATATCTTGAAATGGTTGTATATTGAGGTGGATTTGTTCATTAGAATACATTATTCCACAGCCCAAAACCTACTATAAAACCTAAATATATTGTGCAGGTAGTGGATAATACGATGAGTGGTATTGTGAGCTGTATTTTTTTAGCCAGTCCACTCGCACACCACGCTCATGTTTTTCTATGATTTCTTTCATTTCAATGGTAAGCGTCACCTTTTTTCACCACTACTACCACCTGCACTAACCTTCTGGGGACCCATGATCATTTCTCTCACAAGGAAATCCGACATGCTGCTGTCTTGCAGGAAAACAATGGAAGTGGAAGTTTCTAAGGTCAGAGTTTATTCATAATTAAACACTGAACTCGGAGGTACAAATTCACTGGATTTTTATTGCTATATATCTGCTGAAGATGTTTTCCCAGTGAACTAATCTCAGATAAGCGGGATAAACTGGAAGGAGGCATGTATGGACGTAGTACAAAAGAGCACCAAATACGTAGGCGGAGTTTGACTTTTGGGGAAGTGGGGGCACAACATGTTGATGACCCCGAAACGCAGTGTCAGCAATAAAATTAAACTTTATAGAATATTTATAATAATAAGTTAACAATGAGTGTTTTTTGTTTCCCATCATTCTTGGGGGAATTCTAAATCTAAACCCTTAGGCAATTCTTTTTGCCAAGATCGTCATCCATTGAATATGGTACGCCAGCCGGCGTCGTGCCAATGTAGTTACCCCAGTCAAAAATTGGCGGAGCCATATGGAGGTAGATATGTGTGTTTATTATTCCATAAAAAAAAAAAGTTGCTTAAATCAAAATATATATTTTCAACCAAAAAAAAAGTCGCTTCAATCAGAAAAAAAAAAAAAAAAGTGAATGCAAAAATAAATTTAAAACTAAAAAAAAATACAGAAAATGCATGTGAAAGCTATTTTTCTTTGATTTTTTGGGGGGGGTGGGTTTGAAGTCAAGTTTTTTTTTTTTTGATTGAAGTAATGTTGATTTGTGTTTGGGCCCAATTTTGGCCAGGTCATTTTTGTCTTTATTATTCTATCAAAAAATTAAAAATAAATTGCTTCAAAAAAATAAATGATTTTTCTTTTTGAAAATAATCCCAAAAAAAAGAACAATTTCGATCATGGAAAAAAAAATTTAATGCAAAAAAATATTTGAGATTGAAATGTTTGCATTTGAACACCTATTTTTTCATTTGAACACTTAATTTCTAATTGAAAAAGTTTTCATTGATTGAAGCAATTCTTTTTTTTTTTTTTATTTGTTTGGGCCATATTTTGGGTAGGACACAGGGCCGGCCCAGCCTATAAGCAGACTATGGTGCTGCTTAGGGCCCCTGACCACTAGCGGGCCCCCAATCTGGCAATTGTTTATTATTATATATGTTTATTTATTCATTTATATTATATTTTGTCTACTACTGTTTGCTTTATTTGACTATTGTGAGTTTTGATACTTAATTTCAAGCTTAAAAAATAAAAGTTCTTCCTTAACTTCTTTTCCTCTTTTAGAAAAAGGTTTGGCGCTATCTACTGTAAGTACTGACAATCATTTGGGGTGAGAAGTTTGAAGTATGAAATGCAACAAAATATGATTAATATAAAAAATATGGACATATGGGTTGGATTGCATGTATGGGTTTCACAGTACACTGTGACGAAATGGTGTGCTAAAAATATGGGCCCCTTGGCATTATTTTGCTTAGGGCCCCCCAAATGGCTTGGGCCAAAAAAGTTGCCTCAATCAAAAAAACAAAACAAAAAAAACCAATATATATATATATGTATGTATGTATGTATGTATGTATGTATGTATGTATGTATGTATGTATGTATGTATGTATGTATGTATGTATGTATGTATGTATGTATGTATGTATGTATGTATGTATGTATGTATATTAGGGCTGCAGCTATCGATTATTTTAGTGTATTATTTATTATTTAAATGATGAACTAGTTCATTCGAATAATCGAGTAATCGGATAAGGAACATGAAAAATTAAAAAGCCTCAAACGGTACAAAAAAAATAAATAAATGAGGATGTATGTACAACAAAAGAACAATATGCTAACTTACATAGCAAAAGTCCCCTATCTTAAATGCTATAAAATACTAACGTTTTTTTTTTTTTTAACAATGCTCCTACAAAAAACGACTAAATATACCTATAAACTAAATTACGAATGCATTAAAAAACATTAGCCCAAACAAAAACTTAGCTTATGTTGGTCTTAACAGGGAGCAGTTGGATTCAGCCATGTAAAATGAGGCAGACCAGAGGGCAGTGTTCCAACCCTAATCTATAAAACTAAATGCAAACACTTTCAAAATAAACCATTGCAATGCCACTTTAATTAAACGAATACTCGAAGCAGCAAAATTTAATTCGAATATTTTTTTTAATCGAATACTCGAGTTATTCAATTAATCGTTGCAGCACTAATATATATGTATGTTTTTTTTAAATTAAAAAAATCATTTGAAAGATAAAATTGCCCTCCCCTATTTTTTTTTTTTTTTTTTAATTATATGCAGACCAAATGACCGTCTACATTGCTAGTCACGTGATCTCTTCGAAAAAATGTTTTGACCCATTATGAAAATATATTTTTTGTTCATTTCATTTATTTTTGTTGCAGTTTTTTTGTTGCAGTTTTATTGCTTTACAACTATTGTGTATATATATATATATATATATATATATATATATATATATATTAGGGCTGTCAAAATTACCGTGTTAACGGGCGGTAATTAATTTTTAAACTTCATCACGTTATAATATTTGACGCAATTAACGCACATGTCCCGCTCAGACAGATTTAAATGACCGTAGAGTGAAATTTCCACTTGTTAATTGTGTTTTATGGAGTTTTACCGCCCTATGCTGGCGCTTTGGTGCGACTGATTTTATAGGCTTCAGCACCCATGAACATTGTGTAAGTAATTATTGACATCAACAATGGCGGGCTACTAGTTTATTTTTTCATTGAAAATTTTACAAATTTTATTAAAACGAAAACATTAAGAGGGGTTTTAATCTAAAATTTCTATAACTTGTACTAACATTTATCTTTTAAGAACTACAAGTCTTTCTATCCATGGATCGCTTTAACAGAATGTTAATGTTAATGCCATCTTGTTGATTTATTGTTATAATAAACAAATACAGTCCTTATGTACCGTATGTTGAATGTATATATCCATCTTGTGTCTTATCTTTCCATTCCAACAGTTTATTTTACAGAATATATATATATATAATTTACAGAAAAATATGGCATATTTTATAGATGGTTTGAATTGCGATTAATTGCGATTAATTACGATTAATTAATTTTTAAGCTGTAATTAACTCGATTAAAAATTTGAATCATTTGACAGCCCTAATATATATATATATATATATATATATATATATATATATATATATATATATATAGGAAAGTCAGGTACATGCAATGACATTTTTTGCCCACCAGGCCCCCCTTTAAAATCCGCTTATGCTATACTGCCATTTTGATGTCTTATGGTCTAGTTGTCATTCGTGATATGGTACAAAATAAGGACCCTGTAATATCGTGATGTATGAGGCATGTTGGTGGGTCAGCCTGACAATGTGAACTCGGATGTAGGAGGCTGACATGTGAGCTTTCGTTGAGAGTGGCGGGGGGCCCGCCAGCCAGCCGGAGAATTGAAGAGAACGCAGGCAGCCCACTCGGGACAAACAAAAGGCTGTTGAGCGGCCGTCAGAAACACAAGTCCAACACGAGTGGAGCACAAGTGGCGCTTCAAGGAAGGGGGAAAATTCCCAAAAGCGAAGGAGCAAGACGTTCTCCCCCCCTTTGGCAGATAAGAGTGACATGACTCCTTCTTATCTAATCTACTACGTCGTTTATCAGCAGAGCGAGACTGCACGCTTGAATGCAAGCAGCATGCACAAGAAGAACAGGACGTAACAGAATTTTGTTGGTTAAGTTCATGCTCAAGTTTTAAAAGAGGAACAATTCAAATGTGGCGGCCAAATGCGGCCAACACAAACTCTTGAACAAAAAGTTAGGAAAATCCAACTAGAACATTTGAACTTGAAATGGTTAATTCTGAGCACATCTACATTAAATTTACAATCGTGTGTACACTCGTACAGTATCTCATTTGATTATTTTTTTATGACCCTTATCGTTTTTCATTCATTTTTATATGGATGGATATACAGTAATTAAACACGGCATACGAAGTACTTGAAGCTATGTTTTACACAATGCTAAAAAAATAAATGAACGAACTATACGTATTCTTCAACAAAATGTATGTAATCCCCCACAAGAATTAATTTTAATTAGATAGGGCTACACTGGGGCAAATAAGTATTTAGTCAACCACCAATTGTGCAAGTTCTCCTACTTGAAAAGATAAGAGAGGCTTGTAATTGTCAACATGGGTAAACCTCAACTATGAGAGACAGAATGTGGGGGGGAAAAAGCAGAAAATCACATTGTTTGATTTTTAAAGAATTTATTTCCAAATTAGAGTGAAAAATAAGTATTTGGTCACCTAGAAACAAGCAAGATTTCTGGCTGTCAAAGAGCTCTAACTTCTAACGAGGCTCCACTCGTTACCTGTATTAATGGCACCTGTTTTAACTCATTATCGGTAAAAAAGACACCTGTCCACAATCTCAGTCAGTCACACTCCAAACTCTATTATGGCCAAGACCAAAGAGCTGTCGAAGGACACAAGAGACAAAATTGTAGACCTGCACCAGGCTGGGAAGACTGAATCTGCAATAGATAAAACGCTTGGTGTAAAGAAATCAACCATGGAAGCAATTATTAGAAAATGGAAGACATATAAAACCACCGATAATCTCCCTCGATCTGGGGCTCCATGCAAGATCTCACCCCGTGGCGTCAAAATGATAACAAGAACGGTGAGCAAAAATCCCAGAACCACACGGGGGGACCTAGTGAATGACCTACAGAGAGCTGGGACCACAGTAACAAAGGCTACTATCAGTAACACAATGTGACGCCAGTGACTCAAATCCTGCGCTGCCAGGCGTGTCCCCCTGCTGAAGCTAGTACACGTCCAGGCCCGTCTGCGGTTCGCTAGAGAGCATTTGGATGATCCAGAAAAGGACTGGGAGAATGTATTATGGTCAGATGAAACCAAAATAGAACTTTTTGGTAGAAGCACAGGTTCTCGTGTTTGGAGGAGAAAGAATACTGAAATGCATCCGGAGAACACCATACCCACTGTGAAGCATGGGGGTGGAAACATCATGCTTTGGGGCTATTTTTCTGCAAAGGGACCAGGACGACTGATCTGTGTAAAGGAAAGAATAAATGGGGCCATGTATCGAGAGAGTTTGAGTGAAAATCTCCAATCCCCCAATTTGGCCAAATTTCAAAATTGTCCTATATGCATGTGTGATACATCATTGGAAAGCTTAAAATCTCAATTTTCTGGAGAAGAAAATTTTTGAACAGGAGAGCATTTAAAAAAGAAAAAAATTTTAAACAGCAAAACCCTAACTGGAGGTGAGCGCACGCGAGAGCAGAATTAAAGAAGCCACTATTTTAACGAGATATTATCGCGTACGTACCTTGTTTCGATCCAAAAACTCCATGTAGCATGTATCACCAGGTGTCAAGACACAGATATGAATGGCCACAGCTGGATTTTTGGGGGGATTTTATGGGTGAAACATAGTAATATAACAAAGGTCGCGATGCAGAAATCGCAGACATCAAGGAGTGGTCGATATGTTTTTTTTCCAAATATTCACCCTTTTAAACGTTTTTTTTTTTTTTTTCAATTTTTCTTCGTTTGGATCAATTATTTATCATCTAACATACAAAAAAAATACAATTAAGCGATAGTTATGAGGTAGATATCCGTGACCTTTTATTAACAGACGCCAAATTTTTCATTGTGACATAATTTGTTTAGAAGTTTAAAATATGTGAGTGAATAAGTCGTTTTCTTTTTTTAAACTAAATATTAGACATCAATTAATGATTCTAAGCTGAAAATGACATTTTGAATTATAAATATCATTACTTACCTTCTTTTTATGGCTAGGTTGAAACAAAAGCGGTTGTGCGACGTCTGTAAACTGAGGTTTTCAGGGTAAAACGGACAAATTAAAAGTAGTGCGGGGGCTTAATGCACCATGAATCTGCTATTGTTTTATCAAACACAACAGTTGTTTTGGCTTAAAATACTGCAGTTTCTTTTAAAGAGGAGTGCAAGAGCAGAAACTGCTTTTTCAGTCTTGTCTGTGTTTTCCGCCATATATATGTATACATGTATGTGTGTGTATATATATATATATATTCATATGTATATATATACAGTATATATGTATGTATATACACTCACCGCCCACTTTATTAGCTACACCTGTCCAACTGCTCGTTAACACTTAATTTCTAATCAGCCAATCACATGGCGGCAACTCAGTGCATTTAGGCATGTAGACATGGTTTAAGACAATCTCCTGCAATTCAAACCGAGCATCAGTATGGGGAAGAAAGGTGATTTGAGTGACTTTGAACGTGGCATGGTTGTTGGTGCCAGAAGGGCTGGTCTGAGTATTTCAGAAACTGCTGATCTACTGGGATTTTCATGCACAACACTCTCTAGGGTTTACAGAGAATTGTCCGAAAAAGAAAAAATATCCAGTGAGCGGCAGTTCTGTGGGCGGAGATGCCTTGTTGATGCCAAAGGTCAGAGGAGAATGGCCAGACTGGTTCGAGCTGATAGAAAAGCAACAGTGACTCAAATAACCACCCGTTACAACCAAGGTAGGCAGAAGAGCATCTCTGAACGCACAGCACGTCGAACTTTGAGGCAGATGGGCTACAGCAGCAGAAGACCACGCCAGGTGCCACTCCTTTCAGCTAAGAACAGGAAACTGAGGCTACAAGGCTAAAAAAGCTCAACGAAATTGGACATTAGAAGATTGGAAAAACGTTGCCTGGTCTGATGAGTCTCGATTTCTGCTGCGACATTCGGATGGTAGGGTCAGAATTTGGCGTCAACAACATGAAAGCATGGATCCATCCTGCCTTGTATCAACGATTCAGGCTGGTGGTGGTGGTGTAATGGTGTGGGGAATATTTTCTTGGCACTCTTTGGGCCCCTTGGTACCAACTGAGCATCGTTGGTACGCCACAGCCTACCTGAATATTGTTGCTAACCATGTCCATCCCTTTATGACCACAATGTACCCAACTTCTGATGGCTACTTTCAGCAGGATAAACATGACAATGAGTTCACTGGACTCAAATGGCCTCCACAGTCACCAGATCTCAATCCAATAGAGCATCTTTGGGATGTGGTGGTACGGGTGATTCGCATCATGGATGTGCAGCCGACATATCTGCACCAACTGTGTGATGCCATCATGTCAATATGGACCAAACTCTCTGAGGAATGCTTCCAGCACCTTGTTGAATCTATGCCACGAAGAATTGAGGCAGTTCTGAAGGCAAAAGGGGGTCCAACCCGTTACTAGCATGGTGTACCTAATAAAGTGGCCGGTGAGTGTACATATATATATATATATATATATATATGTAATCAGAAAACAGACAAGGCTGAAAAAGAACTGTTGTGTTTGATAGAACAAAATGTGTATATGCTGCCAATGCAGTTTAATGGCGCGTTAAGCCCCCAAACTATTTTTAATTTATATATATACATATATTTATATATATAGATATAGAGAGAGAGATTTATATGTATGTATACTGTATGTGTGTATATATATGTATGTACATACAGTATGTGTACATTTAAATATGTGTATGTATAAATTATTTTCTTAGTTTTGAAATAGAAAAATAACATAACCATAAAATGTCACAATTGCACTTTCAACCACATCAATAGATGCAGTTAAAATTTTCGTTAAAATATGTATGGTTTTTATACTTTTGTAGCCGTTTTACCCTCCCAGGGAGCACGAAGTCTGGCGCCCCACCAGGCTTATAAAGCACTGGGGGGAAACCCTGATATTTTACAAGTGTACTCATTTTCAATACATGTACAGTATTTTACAAAAGCCCAATTGCGAGGAACTTTTACCACTTTAACACTAATTATTACACCCGGGGGTTGTCTTAGATTAAGAAAAAAATAATAATAATTGAACACGTTTTTGCATATGTCTTTGTGATCTTCTTCCACGTGTGCTAATCGTTAAACTCGGTAAGACCTCAAGATTTGCGCTGGTGATAAAAATGTGCTCTCTGAACCCCAACTTAAGTATCTACCATATCTTATCAAATCTTTTACGACTCTTTTTTTACTGCTGGTGCAAAGATAAAACATCCTGATAACCTTCATTTTTTTTGACCGTCTGGAGGGAGGGCCCCAGATCTCGCTCGCTAGGTAAAGACACTCGCTAAAATGGATACTCCTCTCTTATACGTGGATGGACTGGAATGAAATTTGGTGGGTATAGTCTTGGGATGTATACGCATCGATCCCTGAAGCCCGATTTCTTATTTTTTTTGTCTCAGGGATAATTATGTAGATTAATTACAGTGGGGCAAATAAGTAGTCATTTAGTTCTCCTACTTGAAGGGATTAGAGAGGCCTGTAATTGTCAACATGGGTTAACCTCAACCATGAGAGACAGAATGTGGAAAAAAAAAACAGAAAATCACATTGTTTGATTTTTAAAGAATTTATTTCCAAATTAGAGTGGAAAATAAGTATTTGGTCACCGACAAACAAGCAAGATTTCTGGCTGTCAAAGAGGTCTAACGATGTCTAACAAGGCTCCACTCGTTACCTGTATTAACAGCACCTGTTTTAACTCATTATTGGTAAAAAAGACACCTGTCCACAATATAAGTCAGTCACACACCAAACTCCACTTTGGCTAAAACCAAAGAGCTGTCGAAGAACACCAGAGACAAAATTGTAGACCTGCACCAGGCTGGTAAGACTGAATCTGCAATAGGTAAAACGCTTGGTGTTAAGAAATCAACTGTGGGAGCAATTATTAGACAATGGAAGACATACAAGACCACTGATAATCTCCCTCGATCTGGGGCTCCATGCAAGATCTCACCCCGTGGCGTCAAAATGATAACAAGAACGGTGAGCAAAAATCCCAAAACTACATGGGGGGACCTAGTGAATGACCTACAGAGAGCTGGGACCACAGTAACAAAGGCTACTATCAGTAACACAATGCGACGCCAGGGACTCTAATCCTGCACTGTCAGACGTGTCCCCCTGCTGAAGCCAGCACACGTCCTGGCCCGTCTGCGGTTCGCTACAGAGCCTTTGGATGATCCAGAAGAGGGCTTGGAGAATGTGTTATGGTCAGATGAAACCAAAATAGAACTTTTTGGTAGAAACACATGTTCTCGTGTTTGGAGGAGAAAGAATACTAAATTACATTCGAAGAACACCAGACCCACTGTGAAGCATGAAGGTGGAAACATCATGCTTTGGGGCTGTTTTTCTGCAAAGGGACCAGGACGACTGATCTGTGTCAAGGAAAGAATGAATGGGGCCATGTATCAAGAGATTTTGAGTGAAAATCTCCTTCCATCAGCAAGGGCATTGAAGATGAGACGTGGCTGGGTCTTTCAGCATGACAATGATCCCGAACACAACGCCAGGGCAACAAAGGAGTGGCTTCGTAAGAAGCATTTTAAGGTCCTGGAGTGGCCTAGCCAGTCTCCAGATCTCAACCCCATAGAAAATCTGTGGAGGGAGTTGAAAGTCCGTGTTGCCCAACGACAGCCCCAAAAAAATCAGTCCTCTAGAGGAGATCTGCATGGAAGAATGGGGCAAAATACCGGCAACAGTGTATGAAAAGCTTGTGAAGAG
The DNA here is from genome assembly GCF_030265065.1 of Corythoichthys intestinalis. Lineage (NCBI taxonomy): Eukaryota > Metazoa > Chordata > Actinopteri > Syngnathiformes > Syngnathidae > Corythoichthys > Corythoichthys intestinalis. Next base: position 48,943,913 of record NC_080401.1, on the reverse strand, counting down.
CTACAGAAAACGTTTGGCCCCCGTTATTGCCAACAAAGGGTATATAACAAAGTATTGAGATGATCTTTTGGTATTGACCAAATACTTATTTTCCACCATGATTTGCAAATAAATTCTTTAAAAATCAAACAATGTGATTTTCTGATTTTTTTTATCCACATTCTGTCTCTCATGGTTGAGGTTTACCTATGTTGACAATTACAAGCCTCTCTAATATTTTCAAGTGGGAGAACTTGCACAATTAGTGGTTGACTAAATACTTATTTGCCCTGCTGTAAATGCGGACTTATTGTTGCCTATAGGTTCTGAGTAAGTCACTAGAGGGCATTCTGGTGTGCTTCTCATGTCTTTTGTAGTTCATTTGAATTTGTTCATGTCCCATATTCGTATAGTGCTATTAACTCATATACTGCCATTGACAGTGATAGACGTCCAATTCCTTTTAACTCATTTGAATTTGTTCATGTCCCATTTTAATATAGTGCTATTAACTCATTTACTGCCATTGACAGTGATAGACGTCCAATTCATTTGAACTGGGAGTGGCTAATTCACATTCGTCTATCGCTGTAAGTGTTGAATTATCACTTATACTCTTACACAAGTATCCATATTTATAAAAAAGTGTGATTATTTTTGCCACCTGTGATTACAGAACGTCAGTCTTCCTGCGGTTTTTATTTGTTTGTGTTCCAGTTCGTGTTAGCGGGAGGCCATTTTCCAAGGCTGCGGGGGTTTTATAATCCCAAACATCTCGTGTGCGTGCCCATGTTTTGTTTCTCTGCTGCCCAATCTCAGCAGGAAACGCGCAGTCTTCTAATAGACGCCAATTTGTGTCCAATCTAAACTAATAAAGATAATTAGCGGTCACATTAAACACCCGAACAATACGGTCAGCTACTTTATAGCTGATCTCTGACGAAAAAAAGGCCTTCTTGACTAATTGACGCTGATTTTTGTGTGAGTTTTGTGAAGTTATATCATCAAATTAAGCAAAAATGAGGGAGCGCGAGGGCGACCTGCTCCGCATTCTTCGCAGTGCATGCCGCTCATTAAGGCGTTCATTAAACGCAGCTTAACTGGGCCGGCGAGCAGGAAATGCGATGGAATTAGCCGCCTCACGCTGCGTTTCCACTAGACGGCGAACGCATGCCGGGATTTTTGGTGGTGTAACATAAGGGCTTCTCAATATGGGGTTACCGGACCACCCCGAGTCCGCAAGATACATAAAACTGGGTCCTAATTTGAAAATTAAAAACAGTTGTTTTAAGTCTTTCAGCTGTTTTTAGCTCATTTTTGATTGCGCAATCTAAAATTGATGTTGTCTTTTGCCGTCACATCGTTTTTTCTCCACATCATGGCCAATATATTTTTACTACTTGCCCACTTTTAGCCGTTTTCTCTATAAAAACTTAATAGTGCTAAATTAGTGTTAAATTTCATTTTTTAGGTCTGATAGGTGTTTTAAACAGGGCTGTCAAATGATTAAAATTTTTAATCGAGTTAATCACAGCTTAAAAATTAATTAATCGTAATCAATCGCAATTCAAACCATCTATCAAATATGCCATATTTTTCTGTAAATTATTGTTGGAATGGAAAGATAGGATACAAGACGGATTTATACATTCAACATACTGTACATAAGTACTGTACTTGTTTATTGTAACAATAAATCAACAAGATGGCATTAACATTCTGTTAAAGCGATCCATGACTAGAAAGACTTGTAGTTCTTAAAAGATAAATGTTAGTACAAGTTATAGAAATTTTATATTAAAACCCCTCTTAATGTTTTCGTTTCAATAAAGTTTGTAAAATTTTCATTTAAAAAATAAACTAGTAGCTTGCCATTGTTGATGTCAATAATTACACTATGCTCATGCTTAAACCCATAAAATCAGTCGCACCCAAGCGCCAGCAGAGGGCGACAAAAAACAACAAGTGGAAATGGCACTGTGCTGTCATTTTAATCTGTTTTGAGCGGGGCATGTGCATTAATTGCGCGTGATTAATTTTAAAAATTATTTTCCGCCCGTAACTAGGTTATGTTCCGATCATGTTTTTTTGCTCCCGATCCGATCCCGATCGTTTTAGTTTGAGTACCTGCCGATCCCGATATTTTTTTTTTGCTCCCGATTCAATTCCAATCATTCCCGATAATTTTTCCCGATCATATACATTTTGGCAATGCATTAAGAAAAAAATGAATAAAACTCGGACGAATATATACATTCAACATACAGTACATAAGGACTGTATATGTTTATTATGACAATAAATCCTCAAGATGGCATTTACATTATTAACATTCTTTCTGTGAGAGGGATCCACGGATAGAAAGACTTGTAATTCTTAAAGGATAAATGGGACTTTGTTATTGCCATCTAGTGTATTTGTTGAGCTTTCAGTAAATGATACTGTAGCCATTTAACTTCTGCCCAAATGCATGATGGGAAGTGCAACCATGACTCTGCGTCGTGGTACCAATTGATATATCTTCTCTGGGTTGGGAAATAATATAGAGTGTTAAGAAAAAGATCGACTACTACCTTTCTTCCCCACATTGCTTCCCACGATTATTCTAATCGTTGGGAGAGGGATTGTAAGGCTTTATCCATTTAGAAAAAGGCTCCAAAGGCTACCAAAATTCACTCTACTCATTTTACACTGCCTTTTAGCTCTATATACTGTATGGGTAAAACTGCGCCATTATAGATTGAACGCGACAATGCGTGAGTGAGTCGTGCAGCGCAAGCGTTAATTGCGTTAAATATTATAACGTGATAAATGTAAAAAATATTCATTCTCGCTGTTAACGCGATAAATTTGATAACCCTACCTTAAGCTTAAACTAAAGACTCTGGAAGAGTGTAACACATCATGTCTGTAACATTAAATACAATTAGAAAAACGATTAATACATATATATATTAAAAAAAGGCATGTCCGATATTTTTTTACCGATTCCGATACTTTGAAAATGACGTGATCGGGCCCGATTGATCGGGACATCTCTACACGTAACAATAAATCAACAAGATGGCATTAACATTCTGATAAAGCGATCCATGGATAGAAAGACTTGTAGTTCTTAAAAGATAAATGTTAGTACAAATTATAGAAATTATATATTAAAACACCTCTTAATATTTTCGTTTTAATAAAATTTGTTACATTTTCATTTAAAAAATAAAGTAGTAGCTTGCCATTGTTGATGTCAATAATTACACAATGCTCATGCTTAAACCCATAAAATCAGTTGCACCCAAGCGCCAGCAGAGGGCGACAAAAAAACACAAGTAACAAGTGGAAATGACACTGTGCTGTCATTTTAATCTGTTTTGAGCGGGGCATGTGCATTAATTGCGTCAAATATTTTAACGTGATTCATTTAAAAAATTAATTGCCACCCGTAACAATAAATCAACAAGATGGCATTAACATTCTGTTAAAGCGATCCATGGAAAGAAAGACTTGTAGTTCTTAAAAGATAAATGTTAGTACAAGTTATACAGTGGTACCTCTACATACAATCGCTTCGACACACGAACTTTTCGACATCCGACGTAAAATTTGACTCGCCATTTGTTTCTACATCCGACGACATGCTCGAAATACGACGACAATGGCAGCACCGCAGACGAATGCACGGCGGATTTTCTTGTGTGACAAATCAACACTGGTTTCAGAAAAGGTTGGTACAGGTGGTGAAACAAGGAAAAAGTTGACGCTTACCTTCTAAATGAAGATGCAAATGACAGAAAAATATGAGCGTAGGGTGGGCATCCGTGAAATGGCTCAACAATACATCTCCACGGTCCTCCTCCGACCATCGTTCGCCAGTCTTTATAAGTTAAGCTGACAATTCTTATTGTGGTAACATCTCCAGAGAAATCGCCAACTTCGACACGTTTTTATCATTTATTTCACAACTTATTCAAAACAAAAACACCTTCTGTCTGCCGCAATTGACGGTGTTCTCAAGAAAACATTCAAAGTGAAAGTGAAACTCAAGCTCACCGGTCTGTCTCTGGCACGTCAGCCCCACGGTGCGTTCAGGGTCAGCAAAAAACGTCCGCCACATTAGAACCCGATTCGTTACATTAATACAGGAATTATTATTATTTATTCCGATTTTGATTTATAATTTATATGTTTTGCTATGTGTAATTGCCATTTGTAATAATACCAGCAGTATTTTTTAAGGATTTAGTGAAGGTTTTTGGGCTGTGGAACGGATTAATGGAATTATAATGTATTCCTATGGGAAAATCCTGCTCGACATACGACCATTTCGACTTACAAACAAGGTCCTGAAACTGATTAACTTCGTATGTAGAGGTACCACTGTATAAATGTTATATTAAAACCCCTCTTAATGTTTTCGTTTTAATAAAATTTGTAAAATTTTCAATCAAAAAATAAACTAGTAGCTCGCCATTGTTGATGTCAATAATTACACAAAGCTCATGGTGCTGAAACCCATCAAATCAGTCGCATCCAAGCGCCAGCAGAGGGTGACAAAAACACAATTAACAAGTGGACATTACACTGTGCCGTCATTTTAATCTGTTTGAGCGGGGCATGTGCATTAATTGCGTCAAATATTTTAACGTGATTAATTTGAAAAATTAATTACCGCCCGTTAACGCGATAATTTTGACAGCCCTAGTTTTAAACTAATTTTTTTTGGTTGCGAAATCTAAAATTGATGTCAATTTTTCTCAGTCACATCATGTTTTTTTCCTCCACACTATGGCTAATATATGGTTACTACATGCACACAGTTATCCGTATCCTTTGTACACTGTGAAAAAAAGCACTTCATTAAAACTAGTCAAATTCCATTGTTTTCAGTCTAAATCTACTAGAAATAAGTGAAATTATCTGCCAGTGCTTCAAGTAAATTTTACTCAGATTTCTTGAAATACGTAAAATACTGTAGCTAGCTAAAAATACAGACTTATGTTAAGTAATAAATCAGTATATGGCGTAGAACACTCAGGTGACTTGAAGTTTCGCTCTGAGAACTCCAATTTGGCCAAATTTCAAAATTGTCCGATATGCATGTGTGATACATCATTGGAAAGCTTAACATCTCATTTTTCTGCGGGAAGAAAAAAACGTAACTGGAGGGCAGTTTTCAAAAAGAAAAAACAAATTCAAACAGCAAAACCCAAACTGGAGGTGAGAGCCCGCAAGAGCAGAATTAAAGACGGCATGATTTTAACGAGATATTGCATACTTACCTCTTTTCAATCCAAAACCTCCATGTCGCATGTATCACCGAGTGTTAAGACACAGCTTTGAATGGCCACAGCCAGATTTTTGGGGGATTTTATGGGTGAATCATGGTATTATAACAAGGGTCGCAATGCAGAAATCGCAGACATCAGGGAGTGGTCGAGATTTTCATTTTGATATATTTACTAGGGCTGTCAAAATTAATGTGTTAACGGGTGGTAATTAATTTTCTAAATTAATCACGTTAAAATTAGGGCTGTCAAACGATTAAAATTTTTAATTTAAATTACAGCTTAAAAATTAATTAATCGTAATTAATCGCAATTAATCGCAATTCAAACTATCTATAAAATATGCCATATTTTTCTGTAAATTATATATATATTCTGTAAAATAAATTGTTGGAATGGAAAGATAAGACACAAGATGGATATATACATTCAACATACGGTACATAAGGACTGTAGTGGGCATTTCACTCTACTGTCATTTAAATCTGTCTACGCTGTCCTCACTCCGAAGCGTCTACTTTTTCCAAAACTAGACAGCTAGTGAACGACGCCTTAATAATTAGACTTCTTCCTTTTTCATCTGATTTATTAATAAAATGGCCTCAAACCATTGTCCTCTTTAGACCGTCGTAAAACTACAAAATAAAAGTACACAAGCATTGCATTAGCAACAACGTTAGCTTAGCACGCTATACAGGTTCACTAAACATGAACAAAAAGCGTCTCATACAAAAAATATAACATTTCGCTTACTAACATAATATGTACATTCTTACAACCATACTTACGGACAAATCTTGTCCAAGGATCATATAAGCACAACATTATCAGCCCGAGATGTCGTGCAGCCATAATGAACTGGTAAGAAAACAATAAACCATGTCGCAAAGCGACCACAAGAGTTCGCTGTTGGACAGCACAAAAGCCTTGCTGTAAAACTTACCAAAAGGCAGAATACTTTCTGAGTGGGACATTTGCGTTAATTGCGTCAAATATTTTAACGTGATTAATTTAAAAAATTAATTACCGCGCGTTAACGCGATAATTTTGACAGCCCTAGTTAAAATATTTGATGCATTTAACGCACATGCCCCGCTCAAACAGATTAAAATGACAGCACAGTGTCATGTCCACTTGTTACTTGTGTTTTTTGGTGTTTTGTCGCCCTCTGCTGGCGCTTGGGTGCGACTGATTTTATGGGTTTCAGCACCATGAGCAATTTGTAATTATTGACATTAACAATGGCAAGCTATTGGTTTATTTTTTGATTGCAAATTTTATTAAAACGAAAATATTAAGAGGGGTTTCAATACAAAATTTCTATAACTTGTGTTAACATTTATCTTTTAAGAACTACAAGTCTTTCTATCCATGGATCGCTTTAACATGTTAATGCCATCTTGTTGATTTATTGTTATAATAAACAAATACACAGTACTTTTGTGCAGTATGTTGAATGTAGTATATATCCGTCTTATCTTTCCATTCCAACAATAATTTACAGAAAAATATGGCGTATTTTATAGATGGTTTGAATTGCGATTAATTACGACTAATTAATTTTTAAGCTGTGATTAACTCGATTAAAATTTTTAATGGTTTGACAGCCCTAATATTTACCCTATTCAGTTTTTTTTTTTTTTCAATGTTTATTTGTTTGGATCGATTATTTATCATCTAAAATACTGGGGAAAATGCTACACCGATGAAAAAATTACAATTAAACGATATTTATGAGGTAGATATCCGAGGCTTTTTTACAGACACAAATTTTTTTATTGTGATGTAATTTGTTTAAAGTTTAAAATATGCGAGTGAATACTTTTTAAAGTCTTTTTTAAAAAAAACGAAATATTAGACATCAGTTAATGATTCAAAGCTAAAAATGACAGACTTTTCGAATAGTAAATATGATTACTTACCTTCTTTTTATGTCTAGGTTGAAACAAAAGCGGTTGCGCGACGTCTGTAAACGGGGGTTTTCAGGGAAAAACGGAAAAATTAAAAATAGTTCGGCGACTTAATGCGCCATGAATCTGCTATGGCAGCATATAAACATATTGTTCTATCAAACACAACAGTTCTTTTGGCTTAAAATACAGAAGTTTATTTGAAAGAGGGCTGCAAGAGCAGAAACTGCTTTTTCATTCTCGACTGTGTTTTCCGCCATATTTAAAGCAACACTTGGTAACTTTTCAGTTTTGGTCGATTTTAGCGACGCCAGTGGACAAAAGCGGTAGTGTTTTACCTTAAGGAAGACTGCATTTTTCATGAGGACCAGCACTGCGTTTCCTATTAGGACCAGCGCACACCCGCATAGTGTTGTAAAATCATCAATCAATTAAAAAAATTAATCTCCCGGTCGCCCGCATAAGGATTAAATAACATTTCTGTTTACAGTGGCTGTGTGAAAGATGAATAGTAATAAGGTAATGAATCCAGTTTTAGCTAAGCAATTGCATATGACGGTTAGCGGCCATGTGGCTTAGGGGCAGTTTACATGGGGACTCTGCGATATAAGGACACAATGACTGAGTAGCGGAATGGCCTCGCGTGCATATGGTGTCGGCGAAAACGAAAAATTCTGAATCCTGCCTCCAAAGTGGAAGAATCCGATTGAGGAGGACTTGCTCCGCATGCATATCAAAGGCTCCCGCGGCGCGAGTCCGCGCCGATAACGTCAGCACTCGTACACGTCACAGTGGGCGTGCGCAACGGTGCTACGAAACTTTAAAAACAGCAAATATGGCTGAATGTCTGCTTTCATTTACTGTTTTAATTTTTAGATTAAATACAATGTTTCCATTTTTGTGCCTTTTTGAACAAAAGAAAAATGCCATTGCTTCGAGTGGGCGGGCATATTTTGTTCCGTTTTGAGGAGCTTGGTGGGGTCAAAGTGAATCATTCGCTGTCACCTTGTAAATCTGCACTGCCCCCTAGGGTTTGGCATGAATACTACATCGTTTTCATGCAGAATTGCGGCAGTTCCAATGGAGACGGGCCCATATAAATGCAAATTTGAAATTTTTCGTATTCTCGGAGAGTCACCATGTAAACGGCCCCTTAGTGTGGCTAACCCCCCCCACACAAACTAGTCAGCGCTGACGAGTTTGTGTGTATGTGCCAATGTTTATTCTCTATAATAGTAGCCTTCCTTTTTCCCCCTCCTCAGACAAAACTTTTTGTCTCTTTTGTTGCTCTGCCATCTTTGCAGAATTTGCGCGAAAGTGTTCGCATCAACTTCCGTCTTTATAATGAATGGGGGAAGGGACGTATGCAGTAAAGCAGTCAGCACGTTTGTAGTTTTTTTTGTGTGGCAGGAACTAATTAGTGTCGGTAAAAGCGATACAGACCCCCTCAAGAAATAAATGAGGTGTCATTCAACTAGTTGTCAGTCGATATCGCAAATGTTATGAAAATATTTTAGTGTCTAGTGTTGATTTTAGTGTTGCTTAAATTACTGTATTCTGTTCAGGTCAAAATTGGAGGTCAAGTTTGGATATGCAAAAAAAAAAAAAAAAAAAAAAATCAATGGAACTTTGGACCTATGCAAATTTGAAAACGCGTCAATCTTGACCAAAAAACAATATACTTCGAAGGTTTAGTATTTTCCATCTGAGTTAAATCACTGATCAAATTTAATCTACAGTGGGGCAAATAAGTATTTAGTCAACCACCAATTGTGCAAGTTCTCCCACTTGAAAATATTAGAGAGGCCTGTAATTGTCAACATGGGTAAACCTCAACCATGAGAGACAGAATGTGGAAAAAAAAAAAACAGAAAATTACATTGTTTGATTTTTAAAGAATTTATTTGCAAATCATGGTGCAAAATAAGTATTTGGTCTATGCCAAAAGTTCATCTCAGTACTTTGTTATGTACCCTTTGTTGGCAATAACGGAGGCCAAACATTTTCTGTAACTCTTCACAAGCTTTTCACACACTGTTGCTGGTATTTTGGCCCATTCCTCCATGCAGATCTCCTCTAGAGCAGTGATGTTTTGGGGCTGCCGTTGGGCAACACGGACTTTCAACTCCCTCCACACCCCCTGGCGTCAAAATGATAACAAGAACGGCGAACAAAAATCCCAGAACCACACGGGGGGGCCTAGTGAATGACCTACAGAGAGTGTGGTTCGCTAGAGAGCATTTGGATGATCCAGAATAGGATTGGGAGAATGTGTTATGGTCAGATGAAACCAAAATAGAACTTTTTGGTAGAAACACAGGTTCTCGTGAGAAAGAATACTGAATTGCATCTGAAGAACACCATACCCACTGTGAAGCATGGGCGTGGAAACATCATGCTTTGGGGCTGTTTTTCTGCAAAGGGACCAGGAAGACTGATCTGTGTAAAGGAAAGAATGAATGGGGCCACGTATCGAGAGATTTTGAGTGAAAATCTCCTTCCATCAGCAAGGCCATTGAAGATGAGACTTGGCTGGCTCTTTCAGCATGACAATGATCCCAAACACACAGCCAGGGCAACAAAGGAGTGGCTTCGTCAGAAGCATTTCAAGGTCCTGGAGTGGCCTAGCCAGTCTCCAGGTCTCAACCCCATAAAAAATCTGCGGAGGGAGTTGAAAGTCTGTGTTGCCCAACGACAGCCCCAAAACATCGTTGCTCTAGAGGAGATCGGCATGGAGGAATGGGCCAAAATACCAGCAACAGTGTGTGAAAAGCTTGTGAAGAGTTACAGAAAACGTTTGGCCTCCGTTATTGCCAACAAAGGGTACATAACAATGTATTGGGATGAACTTTTGGTATTGACCAAATACTTATTTTCCACCATGATTTGCAAATAATTTTTTTAAAAATCAAACAATGGGATTTTCTGTTTTTTTTCCATATTCTGTCTCTCATGGTTGAGTTTTGAATATTCCAGGCAATATTTAAAATAATACGTTGAAAATGAACGTTTTTTGTTTCCCATCATTTTTCTGGTGAATTTCTAATCAGGCTGCTTAGGACAGCTATGCTTTTGGCAAACAGTTCGGTGTCCATTAAACATGGTACGCCCAGTGGTGGTTCTGTTGTACACTTAGGGTGGGAAACTGAAACTCCGCTTACCATTTTGGTGGTGCTCTCCAGCGTTTCATAGTTCACATCTTCAATCCTTGGTTCTCACTCAGTAGTTGTTGTCGCTTTTGAAAGCTTAGGTTTGAAAAAATTATGTCATTATCCATGTTGCCTCTTCTGTCCTCAGGTAGTTTTGGCTAAGTAAAGCAGATGACCGTCTCTGAGGTGCTAGTCACATGATCTGTTCGAAAAATAATTTTGACCCATTATAAAAATAACTTTTTGCTCGTTTCATTCATTGTTGTTGTTTGTTTTATTGCTTTACAATTTTATAGACATTTTACTGGCATAGTCTTAATTTTAAAATTCATTTTAGGACTGCAGCTACCGATTAGTTTAGTAGTCGATTAATCAATTAAACATTTAGTTCGAATAATCGAGTAATCGGATAAGGACCCTGAAAAATTTAAATACTTGAGCTGAGCCTTAAACCGTATATATACTAGTATATAAAAAAAGAGGATCTATGTACAACAAAAGAACAGTTAGCTAACTTACATAGCAAAAGTCCGCTAGCTTAAATGCTATAAAATGCTTTTTTTACTCTTTTTTTTAGCAATGCTTTTAATGAATGGTTCAGACACATATTCCCACAAAAAATGGCTAAATATACTAATAAACTAAATTACGAATGCATTAAAAAAAAAAAAAAAAAAAAAAAAAAAAAAAGCTCAAACAAAAACTTAGCTTATGTTGGTCTTAACAGGGAGCAGATGGATTCAGCATCCACCCAAATCAATAAAACTAAATGCAAATATTTTCAAAACAAACCATTACAACGCCGCTTTAATTAAACGAATGCTCGAAGCAGCCAAATTTAATTCGAATCTTTTTTGCTAGTCGATTACTCGAATTAATCGATTAGTCGTAGCAGCACTAATTCATATACACCGTATAGGAAAGCCAATTACATGCAATGTCATATTTCGACCACTAGAAGGGGGGCTATGCCCCCTCGACTCCTACAACCTCTTAATCTCCACGTATGCTCAACGCCTTCAGTTCAGATGTTGACTTTTATTTTTTAAATAAAGAATTAGAATTTTTTGTCTTTTTCTGGTGTCATCGTCCCTTCTAGAATGCCACCCTGGTTCAGGCCCGAAAATAAAATAAAACGACTGACACATTGGCTGTATATAATTCTTTATGATAATTCATCACATAATCCAAATTATAGTACAATTTTAGTGCTCTTTTTACAGTCTGAACATTTTAGCTTGAACGCAGCCTTGAAAAATGCATGGACTAGTTTCATAACACATAAACTCATTCAGTGCCATTGACAGCGATAGACGCTTTAACTGACCAGTCAAAGTTGATTGGACGTCCATCGCCATCGATGGCAGCTAATGATTTAATATTTAACAGCAGCTTCTATTCATCTATTTACACATCTATGTACATTCCAAACTGACAAAATGATTATCGATGATTATTTGAGTCTGATTTCCAGTAGTTCATACATACTCGGCCCGCGCCAGCACCGTGTTCATCACCTGGTACCTCCTTTGCGGGGCTGCCGGAGGGGGCGCTGCTTGGACGGCCGAGCGGGCGGTGACCACCAGGAGCAGTCCGGCCACCGCCAGGACGAAACCCCCCGCCCACCCGCAGAACAGAGCGTCGCCGAACTCCCATCGAGGCACCACGTCGGGCAAGGTGTCGTCGAAAAAGCGCACCACGGCCGAGTGCGCCACGTATGAGACGGGGATCAAACACAGAACCCCGGAGAGCATCCCTAGCACCCCTCCCGCGGTGCTCAAAGTCATTTTTGCACCGTCGTCCTCGCACCCGTTGACCAGCGACAACCCAGGAATGGCCACCAGGAAGCCTAAAGCGCCAACTGCCAGGGAGGCGCAGGTGAGCACGCGACCCAACTGGAGGTCCAGCGAGAGGCCCAAGAGGCTGTCGTAGGCACGGCACTCCATGCCTCCTGTGTCCTGAACCACGCAGGTCTCCCATAAGCCCAGTTCGTAGCTCTCCATGGGTAACAGTGAGGTGGACATACTGAGCCAGCGAGGGGACACTGTCGCCCCCAGAATGCACAGCCAGGCCCCGGCGTACAGCAACATGGCCAGCAGCTCCAGGGCGCGGGCGCGCTCGGCCATTGGCTTCGATTTCTAAGGACCTGGAGGGTCCTGGCGCCGAGTGCTGCCGCTCGGGGAAGAGCTCATCCTATACTGGAGGGAGAGAGGCAGGGAGGAAGGTCAGCCGGGGGCCGGCCCTCCCCTCTGCTGCCCTTCTGCTTTCTGCTCCAATGGGCGGCAGGGGCAGAGCTGGTCACTTGTCTCCTGAGATGGAAAATGTGCTACTGTTCTGTTCTTAAGTAGTAAAAATGAAATAATAAAAATTTTGATTGATTTGCATGATTTGAGTGACTAGCACTGACACGGAATGAATGAAACTGGAAAGCCATCTTCAAGATGTTTAATTTGAGATATGACTCAATATATTGCACCATTTTTCGGAATACGAAAATTTTTCGTTTTCGGAACCACCGGCTTTTGGCTTATTTGTGAGGTAAAATTATTTTGATTGTTTTGCATGATTTGAGCGACTAACATAGACACGGAATGAATAATTTTAATAATTTTTCAGATTACGACAATTTTTCGGAATTTTTTCGGAACTACCGACTTTTGTCTTATTCGTTTAGTAAAAATGATTTTGATTTATTTACATAATTTGAGCGACTAACATAGACACAGAATGAATGAAACTGTAAAGCCATCATCATGATGTTTAATTTGAGATATGACTCAATATATTGCACCATTTTTCGGAATACGAAAATTTTTCATTTTCGGAACCACCGGCTTTTGGCTTATTTGTGAGGTAAATTGATTTTGATTGTTTTGCATGATTTGAGCGACTAACATAGACACGGAATGAATGAAACTGTAAAGCCATCGTCATGATGTTTAATTTGAGATATGACTCAATATATCGCGTGATTTTTAGGATTAGGACAATTTATCGTAACTTTTCGGAACTACCAACTTTTGGCTTATTCGTGTTATAAAAATGATTTCGATTAATTTGTATGGTTTGAGAGACTAACATAGACACGGAATGAATTAACCTGGAAAGCCATTGTAATGATGTTTGATTTAAGATATGACTCAATATATCGCGCAATTTTTCGGATAATGACAATTTCTCGCAACTACCGACTTTTGGCTTATTCGTGTAGTAAAAATGATTTTGATTGATTTGCATGATTTGAACGACTAACATAGACACGGAATGAATTAACCTGGAAAGCCATTGTCATGATGTTTAAGATATGACTCAATATATCGCGTACTTTTTCGGATGGCGACAATTTTTCGTAATTCTTTCGGAACTATCGACTTTTGTCTTATTTTTGTAGTAAAAATGATTATGATTGTTTTAGGCGATTTAAGTGACTAACATAGACACGGAATGAATGAAACTGGAAAGCCATCATGATGATGTTTAATTTGAGATACTGTATGACTCAATATATCGTGCAGAAATAATGTAAAAAGTCATTTTTAGGGATATCCCCAATCCGATTACGTGATCAGAAACCGGGCCCGTTCATGTCATTTTTAGGTGATAGGAAAATGTGCTATTGTTCTGTTCTTAAGTAGTAAAGATGATTTTGATTGATTTGCATGATTTGAGCAACTGTCATAGACACGGAATGAATGAAACTGGAAAGCCATCGTCATGATGTTTAATTTGAGATATGACTCAATATATCGCGTAATTTTTTGGATTGCGACAATTTTTCGTAATTTTTTCAGAACTATCAGCTTTTGGCTTATTCCGGCAATATTTTGGCACAGAGTCGGTCGGCCCTGCCTGACTGAAAATTGAATTCACAAGCCGTGGAAATGATGTAAAAAGTCATTATTAGGGATATCCCCTATCTTGTCATGTGATCAGAAACCGGGCCCAATCATGTAATTTGTAGGTGATTGGGAAAATGTGCTATTGTTCTGTTTTTAAGTAGTAAATATGATTTTGATTGTTTTGCATGATTTAAGCGACTAACATAGACACGGAATGAATGAAACTGGAAAGCCATCGTCCATCGTCATGATGTTTAATTTGAGATATGACTCAGTATATCACGTAATTTTTCGGATTACGTCTATTTTTCGCACTACCGACTTTTGGTTTATTCGTGTAGTAAAAATGATTTTGATTGTTTTGCATGATTTAAGCGACTAACATAGACACGGAATGAATGAAACTCGAAAGCCGTCATCATGATGTTTAAGATATTACTCAGTATATCGCGTAATTTTTCGGATCACGAAAATGTTTCGTAATTTTTTGGAACTACCGGCTTTTGGCTTATTGGTGTAGTAAACATGATTTCGATTGATTTGCATGGTTTGAGCGACTAACATAGACACGGAATGAACTAATCTGGAAAGCCGTTGTCATGATGTTTAATTTAAGATATGACTCAATATATCACGTAATTTTTCGGATTACGACTATTTTTCGTAACTTTTTCGGAACAACCGACTTTTGGTTTATTTGTGCAGTAAAATTGATTTTGATTGTTATGCATGATTTGAGCGACTAACACAGACACGGAATGAATTAACCTGGAAAGCCATTGTAATGATGTTTGATTTAAGATATGACTCAATATATCGCGCAATTGTTCGGATAATGACAATTTCTCGCAACTACCGACTTTTGGCTTATTCGTGTAGTAAAAATGATTTTGATTGATTTGCATGATTTGAGCGACTAACATAGACACGGAATGAATTAACCTGGAAACCCATTGTCATGATGTTTACAATATGACTCAATATATCGCGTACTTTTTCGGATGGCGACAATTTTTCGTAATTCTTTCGGAACAATCGACATTTGTCTTATTTTTGTAGTAAAAATGATTATGATTGTTTTAGGCGATTCAAGTGACTAACATAGACACGGAATGAATGAAACTGGAAAGCCATCATCATGATGTTTAATTTGAGATACTGTATGACTCAATATATCGTGCAGATATAATGTAAAAAGTCATTTTTAGGGATATCCCCAATCCGATTACATGATCAGAAACCGGGCCCGTTCATGTCATTTTTAGGTGATAGGAAAATGTGCTATTGTTCTGTTCTTAAGTAGTAAAGATGATTTTGATTGATTTGCATGATTTGAGCAACTGTCATAGACACGGAATGAATGAAACTGGAAAGCCGTTGTCATGATGTTTAATTTAAGATATGACTCAATATATCATGTAATTTTTCGGATTACGACTATTTTCCGTAACTTTTTCGGAACAACCAACTTTTGGTTTATTTGTGCATTAAAATTGATTTTGATTGTTTTGCATGATTTGAGCGACTAACATAGACACGGAAAGAATGAAACTGGAAAGTCATCGTCATGACGTTTAATTTACAATATGACGCAATATATCGCGCCAATTTTTCGGATTACGAACATTTTTCGTAATTTTTCAAAACTACCAATTTATGGCTTATTGGTGTAATAAAAATGATTTCGATTGATTTGCATGGTTTGAGCGACTAACACAGACATGGAATGAATTAACCTGGAAAACCATTGTCATGATGTTTAATTTAAGATATGACTCAATATATCGCGTATTTTTTCAGATTACGACAATTTTTCATAATTTTTCGGAACTATCGACTTCTGGTTTATTTGTGTAATATTTTGGCACACACCCTTCCTGACTTAAAATTTAATTCACAACACTGCCACAGAAATAATGTAAAAAGTCATTTTTAGGGCTATCCTCGATCCGGAAATTGGGCCCGATCACGTAATTTTCAGGTGATCGGAATCTGGTGAAAATGATCGGGTTTTTAAAATGTTTTTTTTTTTTTTTTTTTAAGGATGAACTCATTGGCTGCTGTTGATGGCATTAGACGTTCAATCAATTTTGACTGTGAGGGTTGGCAGTGATCGTTCAATTGCTTGCAGCTTTCATTTTTGGGAGTGGGATCGCACTTTTCTGCAAAAGTCCCAACGTTTCCACCGTTGTCACTTCTTGTTGACACGCTTGAGAACAACACTGCAGCCTATTGTGTTGTCTTCAAATGAGCGCAACGTGGCTTGTGGGAAATTGACTGTGGGAGGCGGTCGGAGCTTATAGTTTGGATGTGACACACGCACTCATAAACCATGCAGGAGATGAAAATGCAGAGATAAACTCCCCCTCAGGTGGAAAACAAAACGCTCAGCTGACTGTATTGACGACACAGACGCACACATGAGACTAGTAGTGGGAAGTAAGAAAGTACAAAATCTTTGTAACTGTATTTAATCATTATGTACGCCAAATCGTGTGGCTTTTTTCATTCTTTTGGTATGAGTTTAAATTAGTTTATCACTAGTAGACATCCGACTCCGGAAAAAAAAATCGTTCTGGGATTTTTTTTCCCCGAAATTTGAATTTACATGCATATAAAACATCTGCTTCACAAAACAGTCAGTTGACGAAAAAATTGACATACAGATGCAATCAACACATTATCCTTGAAAAATAGAAGACTAATTAAAAAACAAAAACACATATATACAGTTTGACATATAAAAATAATATAGAATTTTTAACCAGAAGCTTCAGTGGGGGAAAAAAAACATATATTTTCATCAGTTTATTACTTTTTTGTCGTTAATTAGTCTTATTGATTTCAGTGTTTCCAATTGAATGTCAATGCGCTGTAATGCTAAGTGTATGGTCAAAAATCACAGCCACACGTTTTCTGCCATTTAAAATTAATGGAAATTTCGACTTGCATACCTGTCAATGGCATAGTCTGACTTGGGTGCTAGTTGAATGTCAATGTGCTGTAATGGTAAGTGAATGTCAAAAATCACAGCCACACGTTTTTCTGCCATTTAAAATGGAAAATTTGGACGTGCATAGCTGTCAATGGCATGGACGTGCATGGCCTGCGAAAATGCCATAGACAAAAACAAAAACAAAAACAACAAAAAGAAACAACAACAAAAAACACATACCAAAAATCCATTTTGCCACATACCAGAAAAAAATACCAAAATCCATTTTGCCACATACCAGAAAAAAATGCTGCATGCCAAAATCAATTTTGCCACATACCAAATAAAATGCCACATGCCAGAATTCATTTTGCCATATACCCCAAAAAATGCCACATGCCAAAATCTATTTTGCCACATACCAAAGAAAATGTCACATGCCAAAATACATTTTGCCACATACCAAAAAACATGCCACATGCCAAAATCTATTTTGGCACACACCAAAGAAAATGTCACATGCCAAAATACATTCTGCCACTTACCAAAAAAATGCGACATGCCAAAATCCATTTTGCCACATACCATAAAATGCCACATGCCAAAATCTATTTTGCCACATACCATAAAATGCCACATGCCAAAATCTATTTTGCCACATACCAAAAAACACGCCAAATGCCCCCCAAAATGCCACATGCCAAAATCAATTTTGCCACATGTCAAAAAAAGCCACATACCAAAATCCGTTTTGCCACATGCCCCCAAAAATGCCACATGCCAAAATCTATTTTGCAGCGTACCAAAGAAAATGCCACATGCCAAAATCTATTTTGCCACACACCCAAAAAAATGCCACATGCAAAAAAAATGCCACATGCCAAAATCCATTTTGCCACATACCAAAATGCCACATGCCAAAATCTATTTTGCCACATACCATAAAATGCCACATGCCAAAATCTATTTTGCCACATACCAAAAAACACGCCAAATGCCCCCCAAAATGCCACATGCCAAAATCAATTTTGCCACATGTCAAAAAAAGCCACATACCAAAATCCGTTTTGCCACATGCCCCCAAAAATGCCACATGCCAAAATCTATTTTGCAGCGTACCAAAGAAAATGCCACATGCCAAAATCTATTTTGCCACACACCCAAAAAAATGCCACATGCAAAAAAAATGCCACATGCCAAAATCCATTTTGCCACATACCAAAATGCCACATGCCAAAATCAATTTTGCCACATATCAAAATGCCACATGCCAAAATCAATTTTGCCTCATACCAAAGAAAATGCCACATGCCCCCCCACTCCCCCCCAAAAATGCCACATGCCAAAATCAACTTTGCCTCATACCAAAAAATACCACATGCCAAAAAAATGCCACATACCAAAATCCATTTTGCCACATGCCAAAATCCATTTTGCCACATACGAAAAAAATGCCACATGCCCCCCAAAAATGCCCCATGCCAAAATCAATTTTGCAACATCCCAAAAAGCATGCCACACACCAAAATCTATTTTGCCACATATCAAAATGCCACATGTCAAAATCAATTTTGCCTCATATCAAAGAAAATGCCACATGCCAAAATCCATTTTGCCATACACCCAAAAAAATGGCACATGCCAAAATCTATTTAGCCGCATAGCAAAGCAAACACTACATGCCAAAATCAATTTTGCCACATACCCCCCAAAAAATGCCACATGCCAAAATCCATTTTGCCACATACCAAAAAATACCACATGCCGTAAAAATGCCACATGCCAAAATACATTTTGCCACATACCAAAAAACACCACATCCCAAAAAACTGCCACATGCCAAAATCCATTTTGCCACATGCTAAAATCCATTTTGCCAGATACCCAAAAAAATGCCAGGTGCCGAAATCTATTTTGCCACATACCAAAAAATGCCACATGCCAAAGTCCATTTTGCCACATACCAAAAAACATGGCACATGCCAAAATCTATTTAGCCGTATACCAAAGGAAATGCCACATGCCAAAACCAAAAAAATGCCACATGCCAAAATCAATTTTGCCACATACCAAAAAAAAAAAAAAAAATGCCACATGCCCCCCACTCCCCCCAAAAATGCCACATGCCAAAATCAATTTAGCCACATACCAAAAAACATGGTACATGCCAAAATCTATTTAGCTCTATACCAAAGGAAATGCCACATGCCAAAACCAAAAAAAGGCCACATGCCAAAATCCATTTTGCCACATACCAAAAAATGCCACATGCCCCCCACCCCCCCCAAAAAAATGCCACATGCCAAAATCAATTTTGCCACATACCAAAAAACATGCCACATGCCAAAATCCATTTTGCCACATACCATAAAAATGCCACATGCCAAAATCCATTTCGCCACATACCAAAAAACATGCCACATGCCAAAATCGATTTTGCCACATACCAAAAAATGACACATGCGCCCCAAAAATGCCACATGCCAAAATCAATTTTGCCACATACCAAAAAACATGGCACATGCCAAAATCTATTTAGCCGCATACCAAAGGAAATGCCACATGCCAAAACCAAAAAAAGGCCACATGCCAAAATCCATGTTGCCACATACCAAAAAATGCCACATGCACCCCACTCCCCCCCAAAAAGGCCACATGCCAAAATCAATTTTGCCACATACCAAAAAACATGCCACATGCCAAAATCCATTTTGCCACATACCATAAAAATGCCACATGCCAAAAATCCATTTCGCCACATACCAAAAAACATGCCACATGCCAAAATCTATTTTGCCACATACCAAAAAATGACACATGCGCCCAAAAATGCCACATGCCAAAAAAGTGCGATATGCCAAAAGCCATTTTGCCACATGCCAAATATCACTCATCCTTGTCGCTGTCTCTCCACGTTTGACTGCCCCCATATGTAAACGTCATCAAGCGGTGGTAAAAAAAAAAATAGTTGGCTGCAATAGTCATACTGTACGCCAGATGACGCCAAAATATAAGAAAAACGATTCAGATCCTTGAAAGTTGTACAAGAGGGAAAACTTTTGTTTTGGGACAAGTTGTTACCCTCCTTGACATAAATTCGCTTTAAATGTAACAAGACTCCACTTCATAAGAACTTTAGTAAACCTATTTGCATTTAATGTAGTGAACCGACATTATAGTATGGAAATAACAAAACATGAAACGTGATTAGCGACAATCAAATGGAAGTACCGACATGAAAAAAAATTGAGCTTTTAATTTTTTCGTAAGTGGAGCTTTAAAGTGGACACGTAAAGGGAGACAAGAGGAGGAGATTGGACGGAGGGGCCAAACTCGCCCCGCACGTCCGTCCGTTTATGCAAATCCGCCCCGAGCCCGAATAAGGACACGGAGGAATGAAACATGGTGGCGGAGGGAGCAGGCCAACATGGAGGCGAGAGCACCGTGAGAGCCGCCGCTATCACCGCCGCCTTCTTTGTCAACCAAAAACTTAGTTTTTTTCACTTTTTGCCAGTCATGAGCCGTAATGCGGTAAAGAGAAGTCTGAGGAAACCTTGAAAGGAGACAACGACGACGAAGGAAGGAAAGAAACAACGGGGCTGGAGCCCTCCGCTCTGCAGCGGCGGCCCGCCGCGATGCCGTGGCCGGGCGGAGGCGGCGGCAAGCGGCGTGAGAGCTCCGAGCTCCCGCTGCCCGCCGGATGGGAGGAAGCCCGAGACTACGACGGAAGAGTCTTCTTTATCGACCATAACACCCGGCAAACCTCGTGGATAGATCCCCGAGATAGGTAAGAGATTCGAACTAGTTATTTGAAAGTATTTTTGGAATGACAGAATGATGCTTGTTGACTTTTATGATCCCCCCCCCCCCCAAAAAAAACAACTTTCAAGGAATGAAAGCGATAACATCACATTGCTCAGAGTGACTTTTTACATGTTTTAAAATGTTTGTTTTGCGTTTTTACACTTTTTTCCCCCACCCAAACTCTCCTCTTTGTATATTTGTGTTTTACTTCCACTGATTTGCATTTTTCTTAATTCTGTCACATAACAGTAGTGTTTACTTAGAATTCTTAATAACCTCTTTATTTTACATTCTATCCAAACAAAAGTGCGTTTGTGTTTGATTCCCAGTCATAAACATTCCAACATTCCAGCATTCCAATGTTTCTCACATAACATATTCCTATCCAATTTTCCCAAGCCTTTATTCCTACTACACTTTTTCCAGTCCAGCAAAATGTGAGTTTTAATGAGGCCGTCAAAACTCCAACTCCCAGAAATCCAGGCGAAAATATGCCAGGAATGTTGCTAAAGTTGTGCCGCTGGGAAAAGTGGCGAGGAGGATGCGCGCCTCCACTTGGGAATGGGAATTCACCGAGATTTGGAGCGATGGAATGGGAAGTTTAACATGGAGTTTGAGGTTCTGGGTTACAATCTTGCTTTATTTGTGTTAGGCATGTGGTGGTATGAGATTCTGACGGTATGATAACGATAGGTTAAAATAGATTTTTTAAAAAAAAAACAATAATAATTATTTTTCATAAAAAGCGTGTGTGTGTGACTCGTAACATGTTTGCATTATATTCACTCTTTCTCAACACGGACGGTTGCCAGAGAGAAAACAATGCCACGCTTTACTACGGCTAGGCACACTAAACATGCTGGAGTTAACTCGTAACTGGTGGGAAACGTTCATGACAGTGTTTACTTACCTTTGATTTTGCATAAACGCGAAATTATATTGACAAATTGCCTCTTCAGCAGCCACCCTCTGCAAACATGTTTTACATGTCGGTTGGCCCTCCTCTTCTAAGCCACGGTCATCTGTAACTTTTCTGTAGCCGAAGTATTCCCATACTTGCGATTTTGTTTTCTTCGATGGGGGAAAAGTTCAGGAGTTTCACCTCCTCCAGCCATCGTGTAGCAAAGCTGACTTACAGACACTCAGAACTAATAGTAGAGAGGATACTAGTTAGCTGTCTTGGCATGCTAACTAGCCTCGTTATCAAGTTTACGTAATAGTATTTGTTTTACCATGGCTAGACACACGAAACACGGT
The DNA here is from genome assembly GCF_030265065.1 of Corythoichthys intestinalis. Lineage (NCBI taxonomy): Eukaryota > Metazoa > Chordata > Actinopteri > Syngnathiformes > Syngnathidae > Corythoichthys > Corythoichthys intestinalis. The sequence goes on along the minus strand of NC_080401.1, from coordinate 48,921,761 downwards.
GGAGTGAACTCTTGTAGCTGGTGGGAAACGTTCATGTTGGCTGTCCTTCCTCCTTGCTGCCGCGGCCGTTTCTTTTCGGTAGCCTAAATACTTCCATAGTGACTTTATTGAGGGGGTCTTAAAAAAAAAAAGCTCAGGTGTAGTTTCGACAGCAACAGCAGTGTCGCCGACAGAGCAAAAACTGGAGGGTGACGGGTGAGCACTGCACAGGTTTTTAATCATTTATTTCAGAACTTGTGCAACACAACATGCCTACTGTCCACCACAGCTGAGCATGAAAAGCGAAAGTAAAAAGTCCTCTCTCACTCTGTCAAGTCAGCCACGCGGTGCGTTCAGGTGCACCACGCAGAACACATCCGCCACATTAGAACCCGATTCGTTACATTATTACATGTATTATTATTAATATTATTACTATATTATTATTCTGATTTTTATTCATAATTTATTTGTTTTGCTCTGTGTAATTGCTATTTGCAATAGTACCTGCAGCATATATCAAGGATTTAGTGTAGGTTTTCAGGCTGTGGAACAAAAGAATGGAATAATAATGTATTGTAATGGGAAAATCCTGCCCGACATACCACCATTTCGACTTACAAACAAGGTCCTGGAACGAATTAACTTGTATGTAAAGGTACCACTGGATACGGATCGGACGTCCGTCGCCGTCAACGGCAGTGAAACATGATCATTCAAGCTAGTTTGACTCTTCTCCGAATTCGTCAGATCTTGTTGCGGGTGATTCAAACAAAGGGAATGCAGAAGTAATGCGCGATCCAGATTAGAGAAACCTGATTTCCTCCACAGTTTTTGCTTCATCATCATTTTTTTCCAACTGTTTGTGCAGTGATTCATAGATATCTCCAGCAGCGGAATGCCTCCCCGTGCTGACATTTCAATAAATCGCAGACAAAATACAACACGCACAGATGTTAAACATCCTGAAAGCGTTCATGTTATGGGAATGTTAACTTTTTTATGGGTTGTTGCTCACCCATAATGTAGGAAATGGCACAACTGAAGATCATTTCATGTCAGAAAATGTGTCTTTAATTTAAATGACCATACCTACACAAAGACTGCTTGCGCTTGTGACTGTCTTATGTGGAGCCACTCGTTTTTCTCGGAAAGCGACAACCAAACCCAAACCCAAACCCAAATCTTGTTGCAGTTTTGTAAACCATTAACACTCTTCAAAAACACAAAATTGCAGCACTTCTGTGAAGTGTTGTTTTCGTCAACAATGACGACAACGAAAAATTTTTATTTAGTCGACGTTTTTTTTTCATGACTGTAACAAGCCAAAAACGTGGCTTGGGAGACCAGAACATAACAAATGCCAGTTTTCGTCTGACAAGACGACAACGAGACAAAGATGCAACATAGCTTGTCATACAGTGGGGCAAATAAGTATTTAGTCAACCACTAATTGTGGAAGTCCTCCCACTTGAAAATATTAGAGAGGCCTGTAATTGTCAACATGGGTAAACCTCAACCATGAGAGACAATGTGGAAAAAAAACCAGAAAATCACATTGTTTGATTTTTAAAGATTTTATTTGCAAATCATAGTGGAAAACAAGTATTTGGTCAATACCAAAAGTTCTTCTCAATACTTTGTTATGTACCCTTTGTTGGTAATAACGGAGGCCAAACGTTTTCTGTAACTCTTCACAAGCTTTTCACACACTGTTGCTGGTATTTTGGCCCATTCCTCCATGCAGATCTCCTCTAGAGCAGTGATGTTTTGGGGCTGTTGTTGGGCAACACGGACTTTCAACTCCCTCCACAGATTTTCTATGGGGTTGAGATCTGGAGACTGGCTAGGCCACTCCAGGACCTTAAAATGCTTCTTACGAAGCCACTCCTTTGTTGCCCTGGCTGTGTGTTTGGGATCATTGTCATGCTGAAAGACCCAGCCACATCTCATCTTCAATGGCCTTGCTGATGGAAGGAGATTTTCACTCAAAATCTCTCGATACATGACCCCATTCATTTTTTCCTTTACACAGATCAGTCGTCCTGGTCCCTTTGCAGAAAAACAGCGCCAAAGCATGATGTTTCCACGCCCATGCTTCACAGTGGGTATAGTGTTCTTCGGATGCAATTCAGTATTCTTTCTCACGAGAACCTGCGTTTCTACCAAAAAGTTATATTTTTGTTTCATCTGACCGTAACACATTCTCCCAGTCCTCTTCTGGATCATCCAAATGCTCTCTAGCGAACCGCAGACGGGCCTGGACGTGTACTTTCTTCAGCAGGGGGACAAGTCTGGCAGTGTAGGATTTGAGTCCCTGGCGGTGCATTGTGTTACTGATAGTAGCTTTTGTTACTGTGGTCCCAGCTCTCTGTAGGTCATTCACTAGGTCCCCACCCCATGTGGTTCTGGGATTTTTGCTCACCGTTCTTGTTATCATTTTGACGCCACGGGGTGAGATCTTGCATGGAGCCCCAGATCGAGGGAGATTAACAGTGGTCTTGTATGTCTTCCCTGTTGTAATAATTGCTCCCACAGTTGATTTCTTTACACCAAGTGTTTTACCTATTGCAGAATCAGTCTTCCCAGCCTGGTGCAGGTCTACAATTTTGTCTCTGGTATCCTTCGACAGCTCTTTGGTCTTGGCCATAGTAAAGTTTAGAGTGTGACTGACTGAGTTTATGGACAGGTGTCTTTTATACTGATAATGAGTTAAAACAGGTGCCATTAATACAGGTAACGAGTGGAGCCTCGTTAGAAGAAGTTAGAAGACCTTAGACCACTTTGACAGCCAGAAATCTTGCTTGTTTGTAGGTGACCAAATACTTATTTTCCACTCCAATTTGGAAATAAATTCTTTAAAAATCAAACAATGTGATTTTCTGTTTTTTCCCCACATTCTGTCTCTCATGGTTGAGGTTTACCCATGTTGACAATTACAGGACTCGCTAATCTTTTCAAGTAGGAGAACTTGCACAATTGGTGGTTGACTAAATACTTATATGCCCCACTGTATGTTTTCTTATCTTGGCAAGAGAGAATATGCAATGTTGCCTTAACCAACCAATCAACGTACTAGCAAAAAAAAAAAGAAAAAAATCTTCACTATGTCAACCAAATTTGAAAAACACCTTTTTTCAACGTACGTGCACAATAGCGGGAACGTCCTGCCTTCGCTAATAAAATCCTCCTCAACTCTAACAGCAAAACTCATAGCAAGTAAGTGTCAGTCCATCGATTGACGGGTCATCAGTCCAGTGCGTACGTCCCACCTCATCCGCGAAGTCAGCTGAGAGAGACCTCAGCTCGGCCCCGTGACCCTCAACAGGATAAAAAGACGGATGGCGAAAATTCCAAACATTCTTTTAGCATTTAGTCCGGCTTGACTCTATCAACGGCCTGCATTGACTTTACATTTCATATCTATACATTAAGGGTGTCAACCTCACGAAACTATATGCAATACAAGGCTCACGATAACGATGATCTTATGATATTGCGATACAACAATTATACATTGGTCAGGAATTCATTCAAGGATATTCTACAAAACAACTAATAAACAGGAAAAACAATCTCTTTTCATCCTTCTGCTGAGATACTGGAATGAGTTTATCACTAGTAGATGTCAAATTCGTTTGAAGTGGGAGGGATGGCAGCAAATGATCCCTTCCAGTTCAAATGGATTGGATATCTATGGCCATCAGTGGCAGTCAATGCCAGGGAATATGTTCATTTTGGGGCATTACACGTCATTTCCTGTTGATTTTCAGTCATTTTGTTTTGCTTTTTAGGGCATTTACGGGTCACTTCTTGTTGATTTTGGGTTACTGAAAAGGAAGTGACTCAAAAATGTCTCCAAATGAATAAAAAGTGAGTCAAAATCAACTGGAAATAACCTGTAAATGCCTCCAAAAGACTGGCTGTGAATGCTCCGGTTTCAGTGCCATTGACGGCGCTAGACGTCCAATCCAGTCAAAATGAATTGGATGCCTAGCGCCATCATGGCAGTTAACAAGCTAACGTAGAAAATTTTCTAATGGAAAATGTTGGTAGCAACCTGATAGTTCCTTTTTTATTTTTTTATTTTTTTTAAATAACCTGTCTTGTTCAGCTGCTCCGCGTCTGGACAGTTTTAATGTATCACATGGGAGTTTGATATACTCCCATTATGGTTGTTCTTTTTTTTTTTTTTTTTTTTTTTTTTAATTCATTAGGAGAAAGCAGCTAACGGAAAGGGGCTATGGGGGGACAGAAAGAAAGGAAGTAGACAGAAGAGGGGAAAAACAGACAACAACAACAAATACTTTTTTACACGCTTATGCTACCTATTAATAACATAGTGGTGCTATCGTTAGCTAATTATATGTACCTGTGGACACCTGGGGCCTGATAACAAAGGACAAACAGAAGGTGAGGCAAGTCAAAGCGGACATGATTTGGTGGGGTGGCGCATACATGAATCAAAGTGAGGTGTGGAACCCAGTACTATGTGAATCACATGTAAGTGTGGATATGTTGACATCCTATTCTATGCAACCTGATCGCTGATCCTGGCACCAACAATAGTGTGTCTAATTGCACCCATGCGTGAACCCACTCAGTTGTGTGATAGTCATGCAGAAAAGTGGGAGCCCTGGCACCGGGCCAACCGGGGGGTGGGGGGAGTGCGGCCCACCCCTTCTCCGGCAAAGGGTCCACTGCCATACCCCCGGGACCTAGGGTAGTTTTCCGGACCATCTGCGCCCCCATAAAACGGGTGGGGAAATGGATGGGGGGACACAACACCGATCCCGCGCCTGCCCCACCGCTATCCGCGGACCCGGACTAACACTGTTGACCTCTTGCTCAAGAGCAGTTGATAGCGCCATAGAGCAAATGAGCCACCATGAAGCTTTCAACCAATTGGCTACAAAGCGTCATTGCTTCAATAAGCATCACTTGGCCATCAGTGCTCGATGTAATCTCTCACTTCCTTTGGGAGAGACAGATAACCTCTGCTGTCACCTGCTGTCAACACTGTTGTCATACAACTACTACTACTGCTACTACTACTTCTACTACTCGTGCCTGAAGCCTCCCAGCATGCAATGTGGCGCTACGGATCTAAATTAATGTCATGTAAATCGAAGTTAACCCGCACGTCGTCTTTGAAGCGCCCTCACGTTTTAATTACGTCACCCACATGCCGTTGGTTGGTCTCGTTTTAAAGTGCGGAAGTTGCGGTTTACACTCGTTTTTATTTGAAGTCAATCGACCAACTAAAACGTGAGATATTGTCATTTAAGTTTTATAGTTTTATTGTCCTCTCAAAAAAACATTAAAATGCTGCATGGATCATTTGTTTATGTCTATATTTCCATCATTTCTTGTCCTTTTTCAAAACGGAAGCTCCATGAAAAAAACACAAATCAAACGAACCCTTTCGAAGTCACAGTGGAACCACAAAATGCGTTTTTTTTTTTTTATAAATATAACTGCCGTGCGAGGTTCCACCGAACGAGAGGGAGGAGTGTTCTGAAGCAGCGAGGTGGCGAGCGATGGCCGTTTGGATCGAGCAGCGACTTTGTGTGACTTTGAGAATGAACGGAAAACTAAATTTAGCGCAAGAAATTGTGCTTTTTGATCAACTTGAGGAAGAGGATGGTCCAAATTAGTCATCGTCTTCTTCGGAAGAGTCCTCGAGTGAAGTTAGTGACGGATTTGAACACGTGGGTGACGCCATCGACGAGCAGAGGTAAGCCAACTCACTTTTTTTTTTTTTTTATGCTGAAAAAGTTTCTTTTGAAAGTTTCTTTTGATATTGCAAGACAAAGTTAATTTTGATGCAATATAGTGTGTGTTTGTGTATATAATAATAAAATGTGCATATCAGATCAAAGTCGTACGTGCACTGTGTGTATCCCAGGCAGGAATTTATAATTTGTGGTGTTCTTCTTTCTATATGAAGATTAGGGATGTAGCACATATTCAGCTATGGTATTCTTTCTATTGTCATACATATAGATTTCCGTTATTTTTTATTGCTGTATATATTTTTATTTTATACTTTATTATTTTCATAAATACTGACTTTTTTCATGTACATTTATAGTGACAATGAAAGTAAAGTGAAATGAAAATGGAAGGGTGGAAAGAGGACCGACACCCCATGGAAGTGTGGGCTGTGTGATGTAGCCCTGTGTCTAATTCCAGGACGAAACTGCTTTTCGGAGTGGCATGCCTGAAAAAAATGTAACTTGTTTATTGTAAATTCATTCATTCATTCATTTTCCATGCTATATTTCTGAAAATACTTTTTTTTCCCAATGTTATATATATATATATTTTTTTTTTTTTCCCCACAATCAGTCTTCTCAATTTGTGTACATGAATGTGTGTTCAAGAAGCTTGATTGTGTGTACATAGTTTTCATCAGGTGATGGGCCGCAATACCTAAACTCATAAAGAGATGGCCTCTAAACACTTTTTGTGTTGGATGGTATATATTTTTTCACTGTTCTTCACTGTTTGGTCTGCTGTATATAACCTGTTTTGACTAGAGCATAAAACGCCTATGGCTATACCTGTTGTTTATGTTGAATTGTCAAGTATAAGACTATTTATTCTATTTTTTTTTTGGTTGAATGTTCATCCTAACATGTTGAATAAATATTACAAAGTTTCAAAACGGTTCGTTACGCATGTTTGGTTGTCAATTGGACATCAATATTAAAAATTTTGACAAAACGATTTTGGAATTTTTGGTCTTTTTGGGCCCAAAATGATGATTTATAATTGGTCAGTGAAGGAAACAACAGTTTGGACATGAAGTTCAAGGTGTCACAAAAAAGGAACCAAACCAGGCCATCGTAAACAATTCTTTCTTTGAAATATAAAGGCAACTTCAAAGGCATGCAAAATCAGACAAAATAGGCCCAGACCTTAAAGGGTTAATGTCCTACATTAATAGTTTCTACTGTTACATTTCCGGTTCCATTAATTGCTCGTTATGCTGTTTAGTTTGTTGTTATGTGATCATTTGAGTTTTGTATGAAACTGTGATATGATTGAATGACCTACTATTACTGGTGTTTGTGGAGTTTTGTTTTTCTATTTGCAAAATATATGCGGGATCTGATCCTCCCTGCCTCATGAGTGCCAGAAATAGGCTTTTGGCGACTTGAGCGATATTTGCCGAAATATATTTTACGAAAAAATATTCACGGACTATCTAATTTGGAAGTGCATGTAGTCTATCTATCGCGATCCGTTTTTTTCACACGACGTTAACTTGGCTGCAAAGTTTCATTGCTTCAAGAAGCTTCATTTGGCCATTGCTGCTGACAGTGTAACTCTCACTTCCCTTGGGACAGACGATGTCTGCTCTCAATACTGTTGTTGTACAACATATTGCTCTCCGTGCCTCATGCCTCCCAGCATGCAACGCGTCGTTGTAAATAAACGTTCAAAGTTTCGTTACTGTTTGTTGCTTAATTGATTGCTAGTTATGTTATTTTGTTCATCGTTATGTGATAATTTCAGTTACGTATTGAAACTGTGAGTTTGAATGACCCTTGATTTAAATACATGCTACTGTCTTTCTTCATAAAAAGAAGTCAATTCTTATTGTTCGTACCTGCCTCCTGAGCGCATGGTAAAATTGCTGGGTCCGTACGGCGATTTGACTTAAGTATTTATGGACTATTTTTGCTAAAATCATGTGTGTCTAGTCTAGTGCTGCAACGATTAATCGATTAACTCGAGTATTCGATAAGAAAAAAATATTCGAATTAAATTTTGCTGCCTCGAGTATTCGTTTAATTAAAGTGGCGTTGTAATGGTTTGTTTTGAAAGTGTTTAAATTTAGTTTTATTGATATGGGTGGATACACTGCTCTCTAGTCTCTCATTTCACATGGCTGAATCCAGCTGCCCCCTGTTAAGACCAGCCTAAGCTAAGTTTTTGTTCGAGCTAATGTATTTTTTATTGAATTCGTAATTTAGTTTAAAGGTACAGTATATTTAGCCATTTTTTGTGGGAATATGTAAACTATTTAAGAGCATTGTAAAAAAACGTTGGCATTTTATAGCATTTAAACTAGCTGACTTTTGCTATGTAAGTTAGCCAATTGTTCTTTTGTTGTACATATATCCTCATTTATTTATTTTTTTATATCGTTTGAGGCTCAGATCAGTTATTTTAATTTTTTTATGTTCCTTATCCGATTACTCTATTATTCGAACTAACTAGTTCATCGATAAATCGACTACTAAAATAATCGATAGCTGCAGGCCTAGTCTAGTCTATATATCGTGATCCACGTATCGCATTATGTTGTCAAATGATATTTTGTCCCAAATCTAGTGTATGCTTATTTACAGTATAAATGTATGCATAGAAGTGAATAGGTGAGCGTTTACTCCTTAATTCTTCTGTAACGCTTGTTCCTGATCATTTTTGGCTCGCAATCCTAAATTAAATGTTGACAAGTGCAACATCTTGTCATTTGAAAACCTCGTAAGTGGTGCACTCATAAATTCAAAGTATAACAACAACAATGAAGCAGCAATACACAACATGGTAAAGAAATGCAAGTCAGTGGGATTGGTCTCCTGATGGGTGCGAGGCATGCAGTCTGCTGACTGACTCGTCGGCGAAAAACACAGGAGCTATTGAGGGCCAAGCATAATTGTCAATGCCGTGACGCGTCAGGGTTCAAGTTTGGTCGCGAGCTTCTCGCCGGCGGGCTGGATGTCCGCCCCATCTCGTGGCGTGTCGCGAAAAATTGAACTCCCGTGCGAAAAACGGATTCCTCGCAAACGCAGACGGGATTCCTCAGTGCGGAAGGTAGTCGTCTTGACCTCAACGGCGCTTCAAAACACATTCTTAGAGTGAAATGTTTTTTCATTTAAAAGTACAAAGTTTCACTGAGGTTTTTTTTTTTATAATCAAGAAAATAAAAGCAATAATGAGAATTTTAAAAAAGTCACATACATGCATTTAAATTTTTTTTTTTGTGTGTGTGTGTGTCGTAATGAAAATAAAATGCCAAATTCGTTAAATATTTTTCAAAAAATGAACGAGCAAATTAATGGATAATGTTTTCGAGGATTTTAATTACTATAGTCAAATTATATGACGTAAAGTACAAGACAATATTAAGAATTCTTATTATAAAATTCCTCAAAGAAATGCAAGTACAACAAAAATCTAGTGATAGTCAGTGATCTAAATATTTACACAATTTAAAATATTTTCGGATATTTATCAATGAACTATACATAATGGCACGTAATTAAAAATGATGAATGAGAATAGGTATATGTTTATATTTGAAGTAGGGATGTCCCAATCCAGGTTTTTGCACTTCCAATTCGATACCGATATTGTTTTGCACTTCCGATACCGATACCGGCCTATCTGAGCATGTGTTAAAGTTTAAAGTTATTTAGCCTCCTTACTTAGTTGTCAGACTCATGTTGAAAAAGGTTTTAATACTCTTGATAACAACTAGCCAGCTGAATTAGGTGAGTTTATATAGCACACAACGGTTGGTAACAAGAAACTGACCTGTTTATTCAGTGACAAACACAAAACATTATAAATATCAAACAGAAATGGCATAGTCAGTAAAACGTGCAAATAATATTGTAAACTGTCTTAAAAAAGCAAAACACACAAACAACCTCAGTGGAAAATCCCACAAACCCCCCAAGCTATTAGATGCTTTTAATGTTTCGTGCATTAGTTACAAAAATTGTATAAAAAGCCTCTCAGGTTTAAATAAACGACTATTTCAGTATCAAGTTAACATTTTAAAACAGTAAATAAAATACGCAACTCCCCATTCTGTATCAGCAGCTTTAAACTACATTCAATTCATTTAATTTTGCGAATCAACGGTTAAAGTTGTTAAAATTGCTCCCGTTATGCCATAATTTCCCTTCTGTCTACTTTCGACATGTGAAAGTTTTAAAACAGTTTTGAAGATAGATTCAAGAATGAATTTGCCGATTTAGGAGTATTTTAGATAAAAAGTTAATTAGGTTCGTTTGGAAGGTTCACAACAGCCTACTAGGGAAGTCTCCTGCTATAAGATGGCGGCTTTTTACTAACGCAACTAGTTTTCAATACTTCAATGTTGCTAACACCGTCGAGTCTGTCATTTTGCATCTAGTTCTATATACATATGATATCTATTATCTACAGTAAAACGATGTTGACGTAGTTTGTAGCGGCTGTCAGCAGCAGTCAGGTATTCTTGTGTTTTTTATCCAGCAGCATGAGTTGAGCTAAAGCCGTGAGTTGAGCATTGGCATTACCCGGGTCTATGACAAGCATTATGTTTACTCCGGGATGCAATGCGGTCCGTTTCTCTTTGCTCCCGAAGAACGCGCTGTGTATTAGTTCCGCTTTACTTGACATATTTGAATAATCGGAATTTGGATGTTTGTGAATCGTTCTCTAATCTTCCACGGCCGAATCGCTCAAGGATGTAATGACGGCTGGGCATGTTGCACCGTGGTTCTAAGTGTTGGATGGTGCGTCTTTACTCACGAGAGATAATGGCTCGTCATCCAGAATGACTTCTTCGGCAATGACCCTTGTTATTCCCTGGGCTTTGGGACTGTCGAGTGCCAGTTTGTCAAGCATAGCAAAAGTTTCTGCCAGTGTTTGTTGCGTAGGACCTTTCTTTTTGTCTTCGGGTTTCTTAACATACTCCTTATATTGTTTGTGGTGGTATTTCGGTAAATGCTTGATTAGGTTGGTTGTATTAAAACTTTTTACAGCTTTACCACCACGCTTGACTTTATTGTGGCATATATTGCACTCTGCCTCTTCGTCTTTGTCGTCCTTTAAGGTGAAATGATCCCACACAGCTGACATTTTTTACCGATAAAGTCTCTCGGTAAATTGGGAGATGGTAATGTAAATGTAGTGTGTTGAAGGTGTGCCGTAAAATGCGGACCGGATTTTAGGGAAACCGAAGCAAAAACTGGAATGGATTATGTAAATCGGTGCACTGGAAAACCCAGACCGGACTTTAAAAAATAAACTGGATCGGAAGTCTGGATCGGAATTTTTCCCTGTTGGCCGATCCGATACCGATGCGCATTTTTCTGCCCATATCGGCGTCCGATCCGATCCAAATATCAGATCGGCACATCTCTAATTTGAAGTAATTTGAACTACAGTGATCCCTCGTTTTTCGCAGTTAATGGGGACCAGAACCTGCCGCCGTAAGTGAAAAAACCGCGAAGTAGTGCCCCCCCGCCCCCAATTTTTTTATTTATATATACGATAACCTTACGTGTTATTTTGAGATGTATGGGTTAAATAGAATAAATAAAATGCCATTGAACAGGATTTAAAAAACTTTTTCACAACATATTTGCAAATTGGTAGATGTTTACAATTAGGAGTGGGAACCTCAGGGCACCTCAAGATACGATACGATTCGCGATACAAGGCTCACGATAACGATTATCTCACGATACAGCGATTATCGATATATTGGTCAGAAATTTGATACATGATATTGTATGATATAACTGTTGAAAGGGGGAAAAATATATTTCAAAATAGAAAAAGTACTGTTTAAGTCCTATATTAAACAGTGACACCTTTTCTGTGCAACATTGCTGTAAAATATGATTCTACTGCAAATTGTGTACCTGCACATATAGAGGAAACAAAACCACAACCACTGATATCTCTTGGAGAGATCATGATGAATGGCACCCTTAATTTCTTTAAAGTTTTAAATCTTTAAAAAGAAAAAAAAAAAAAAACAGTGCTGTAGGTGTCAGTCAGCAGTTGAGCTTGGAGTGGGGCAATGATAAAATTGGTGGGTCTTTTCTTCGTATATGACCTTTGTTGCCAAAAGCATTGGTTTGAGCACTTCCAACATCTGCTTCAGCATTTGAGATGTCTGACTCGGTCATAATTTTCCTCACCTTAAAAACAAAATACAACAAAAAAATATTAGTTACTTAATAGCTTTTGAGTCGAAATCCTGATTTTTTGTTGTTGTTGCAAGTATTGGGTGAATTAAAAAAATATGAATTGAATGTATAGAAATTAAAAATGCAATAATTACCTATTCTTAATATGTAGGCTACATTAATTATCATGCACATCACCTTATATATCTTGGAAGTTGTTCAAACCATTTTTATGGCTTATTGCATCAAAATGGCAGGAATAACAGTTTGTGTAGTAAACTAGATAGAAAGTGGTTCTCAAATAATATCAAATAAATCAGTAAATTCATGTAGGCTTGTTCGATATTCATTTTCATCCAGTTTAGGGTCCTGGTTCATTTTGTATCATTCAACACCAAATGTCATCAAAAGAATACATGTAAATTAAAAAATCAATTACTAGTACATTGCAAAACTTTCTTACCTCAAGTGATGCTCCATAGAAATCCGGTATCCAATTAGTCACCCACTGCCAGTGAACCTTATTTTTGTTAGACAATTCTTGCATACAGCAAAGTCCTTGTTCTCCTTACTTCCTTTCTTTCTTGTTGGTGTAAAATTTAAAGTGTGTCCATATGTGTGATTTGTAGTAATATTTTTGTCACTTTTTCCTCCACCGTTCCCACGAAGCTTTATTTTTTTCAACCCACTTGGAGCTTCCTCTCTTCTTCTCTAGACAACTTGTGCGCACTTTACCTTCACCGCCACTCTTGACCGCCCCTAGTGGACCACCAAGGAATTGCTCAACAAACATTGAGCAGTTTACAGCATCCAATGGCCAATATGTCAAATAAAAATATCGATACTTGGCGGGAGCATATCGATAAACGATTGGGTTACAAAATATCGCGATATATCGCTGTATCGAGATATTGTCACACTCTTATTTACAATGGCGGAAGACTTTTCCGAAAGTAGGCTAATGGTTGAGACGAATCTAGTTAGCCGTCTTGGCATGCTAACTAGCCACGTTGTCTGCCTCAAATTATATATAAGCTTACGTTATAGTATTTGTTTTACCATCACTAGACACACAAAACCAGCTTGAGTGAACTCTCGTAGCTGGTGGGAAACGTTAATTTCAGCGTTTACTCACCTTAAATTTTGTGTAAAGTGACGAATGATGGTCACGTAAATTTGAAGTCATGTTGGAGGTGTTGCCTGCACATCAGCTGACCTTCCTTCTCTAAGCCGCGGCCATCTGTTTCTATTCGGTAGCCAAAGTAGTCCCATACTAGTGATGTTTGTCTATTTTTTCGGGGGGAAAAGCTCAGGTGTAGTGTCACTGACAGACACAGGACAAAGCAACACCTGGAAGGGGATTGGTCAGCACTGCTGATCCAAGCCACGGATTTCTTGCTAAATTTTTGGGACCTAAAAAATAGCTAATACTATAAGTACGGTATGATGAAAAATTTTTGTGGTTTTGAAACTGTGACGTTTGTATACCACGGTATATCTGGAACCGGTAACCAGCACATGCCTAGTTACAATTAGTGTGTGATGACCACTCAACACAGACTTTTAAAGGCTAATGCAATATTGCAAATTCTCTCAGGACAAGATAAGAAAAAGCATGCGTGTGTGTAAGCCTGGAGACTGTAGAGGACACGCTGGTGAGTCGGGATGGGAGGAGCAGCAGGTCAATTGTGTGAAACAACCAGACACTGCTACGATGTAGGCTAATTATATATAAAATGTCACGCATTGTGAACAAGTGACAAAAATGTGCGCATTTACGTCTCATTTTCGTATCGTCAGATGAAAACTGGCATTAGTTATGTTTTAGTCTCCCAAAACATGTTTTAAGCTCATTATCGTCTCGTCTTCGTCATTAAAAAATGTTTGTTGACGAAATATTTTCGTTATAGTCACCATTGACAAAAACAACACTGTTCAATACTTTGCTATTTTTCAATACTTTCGACAACCCTAGTTGGAACTTGAAAACCCTGCAATTTGGAGGGCTAAATGTTCATGGTAACACTGTAATGTCATCCAAAGCTAAACTTATTGGCTGCCATTGACAGCAATTGACGTCCAAATCCATTTGGACTCCCAGTGCAAAAAGATTGGACATCCATCGCCATCAATGACAGTCAATGAGTTAAACAAATGACAGGACGTGTTAGCACCGCCCCCTCGACGCATAATGAAAAGTCAGCGGGAAGCAAAATAAAAGCGGGGTTGAGCGCATGTGAATAAGCTGCGGGCGCCTGCGAACACAGCTCCCCCTTTCTAGAATAATTGAATTTGGTGTGCTTTGTACCCTGACATAATGGGCCCCCTTTGCCGGGCGCAGGGTTGCATAACACAGCTAATAAAGGAGGACTGCCGGGACGGCCGACGGGCACGTGGGAAATTCCCCCCGCCCCCGTTCCTGACGCTTTGTCTGGGGCCGCCAGCTAGCGAGAGCGTGAGCAGCCCCGGGCGTTAGCATTATAGACATGCCGAGCGTGACGCTCATTCCACTGCGAGAAAAAAGTCCCACGCAGCGCCGCGACGGAACATTTTGCTTCCGACCCACGCTGGAGTAAATTGAGGCAATGGTGACAAGTCAAGGAGTGGCTTGAAATTACAGATGTTTTATGGGGGATTTTTTGGGGCTTTTATGTCTATATTGATTTTAAAAATTCATTAAAAACTACTATGATTAAGGTTTTTTTTAATATACATATGGTGGAAAACATTCAGGTGACTTGAAGTTCCGCTCTGAGACCCCCAATTTGGCCAAATTTCAAAACTGTCTGATATGCATATGTGATACATCATTGGAAAGCTTAAAATCTCAATTTTCTGGGGGAAGAAAAATTTTGAACAGGAGGGCATTTAAAAATAAATAAATAAAAATTTAAACACCAAAAGCCTATCTGGAGGTGAGAGCACGCGAGAGCAGAATTACAGACGCCATGACTTTAACGAGATATTATCGCGTACTTACCTTGTTTCGATCCAAAAACTCCATTTTGCATGTATCACTGAATTGTCAAGACACAGCTGTGAATGGCCACAGCTGGATTTTTTGGGGATTGTATGGGTGAAACATGGTAATATAACAAGGGTCGCGATGCAGAAATTGCAGACATCAGGGAGTGGTCGAGATGTTCTTTTTTTATATATTTACCTTTTAAAATGTTTTTTTTTTTTTCTTCAATTTTTCTGTGTTTGGATCGATTATTTATCAGCTAACATATCGGAGAAAATGCGACAGTAACAAAAAAAAAACAATTAAGTAACAGTTACGAGGTAAATATTTGTGACTTTTTTACAGACGCCATTTTTTTCATTGTGACATCATTTGTTTAAAAGTTTAAAATATGCGAGTGAATACTTTTTTAAAGTTTTTTTTTTTTTAAACAAAATATTAGACATCAATTAATGATTCCAAGCTAAAAATGACATTCATTTAGAATAATAAATATAATTAATTACCTTCGTTTTATGGCTGGGTTGAAACAAGCGGTTGCGCGATGTTTGTAAATGGGGGTTTCCAGGGTAAAACTGACAAATTAAAAATAGTTTGGGGGCTTACTGCGCCATGAATCTGCTATGGCAGCATATAGACATATTGTTCTATCAAACACAACAGTTGTTTTGGCTTAAAATACAGTAGTTTTGTTTAAAGAGGAGTGCAAGAGCAGAAACTGCTTTATCAGTCTTGTCTTTGTTTTCCGCCATATATTGTGAAACAACAAACATTGGTACCAGTAGATACGACTTGAATTCATTCCAGGACCTGGTTTGTATGTCGAAATGCTCATATGTTGAGCGGGAGTTTTCCATAAGAATACATAATGATTTTAGTCATTCGTTCCACAGCCTAAAAACCTACGCCAAATCCTGAATAAATATTGCAGGTACAATTACAAATAGCAAGTACACATTGCAAAAACGTACCTAATTGGGTTCTAATGTGGCTGTTGTGTTTTGCATGCTCCTCCTGAATGCACTGTGGAGTGAGAGAGAGAGGTGTGGCAGAGATTTTCCTTTTTCTTTCCATGTTCTGTTGTTGTTGGTGTCGGTTACGGCGAACAGTATCCGTTTTGTGTTGCACAAGTTCTGAAATTAAAAACCTGACGAAGCAGCGACTTCCTCGCCGAGTCGTCCTCGAAATCGTAGACATATTCCGGCCGAACTGTCCAGGTAGTTCACTGATGTGCACACCACGCTCATATTTTTCTGTCATTTCCTTCTTAATTTCACTGGTGTCACGTTTTTCCTTTTTTCACCACCTGCACTAACCTTCTTGAGACCCATGTTCCGTGCGTCCGTCTTGCGGGAAAACAATGAAATTGCGACTGTCATAAATCATCATATTTTTAGCGTTGTCGTCATATTTCGAGACAAATTACAAGTCATATTTTAAGTCGGATGTCGAAAGGATCGAATGTCGAGGCACCAGTGTATTTTACTTTTGTGACACCGCCCGGAGGGAGGTCCCAAGTTCTTACTCACTTTGTTCTTGTTGTTGTTCATGGTGAGGACACTTAACTAAAATTGCTGTTGGATGGATCAGAATGAAATGTGGAAAGTATATTCTAGGGATGTATACGCATCAAACAGATTCATTCATTGAGGAAATATTTATTCAATAAATTTGATTGACATTTCAAATAGTAATAGATGTACCGTATTTTTCGGACTATAAGTCGCAGTTTTTTCCATAGTTTGGCTGGGGGTGCGATTTATACTCTGGAGCGACTTATGTGTGAAATTATTAACACTGTCAAAATTATTGTGTTAAGGGGCGGTCATTTTTTTAAAAATTAGTTAATCACGTTAAAATATTTGACGCAATTAACGCGCATGACCCCGTTCAAACATTAAAATGACAGCACAGTGAAATGTGTACTTGTTGTGTTTTTCGGAGTTTTGTCGCCCTCTGCTGGCATTGGGTGCGACTGATTTTATAGGCTTCAGCACCCATGAGCATTGTGTAAGTAATTATTGGCATCAACAATGGCGGGCTACTAGTTTATTTTTTGATTGAAAATTTTACAAATTTTATTAAAACGAAAGCATTAAGACGGGTTTTAAAATAAAATTTCTATAACTTGTACTAACGTTTATCTTTTAGGAACTACAAGTCTTTCTATCCATGGATCGCTTTAACAGTATGTTAATTATGGTAATGCCATCTTGTTGATTTATTGTTATAATGAACAAATACAGTACTTATGTACCGTATGTCGAATGTATACAGTACTGTGCAAAAGTTTTAGGCAGGACACCTGCCTAAAACTTTTGCACAGTACTGTATTTTTTTTTATTTTTATTTTTTTATTAAATTTATTAGGATCATGGAAGCTTCCACTTGGGGAAAATATATACATACAGTATATCCTGTATATACATAATATAATAAAAATATACAGTACTGTGCAAAAGTTTTAGGCAGGTGTCCTGCCTAAAACTTTTGCACAGTACTGTATATCCATTTTGTGTCTCATCTTTCCATTCCAACAACAATTTACAGAAAAATATGGCATATTTTATGATGGTTTGAATTGCGATTAATTGCGATTAATTACGATTAATTAATTTTAAAGCTGTAATTAACTCGATTAAAAATTTTAATCATTTCACACCCATAATTATTATATCATTTCACATGTTATTTTGGTGTTTTGGAGTGATACTGATGGTTTGGTAAATTTGTTAGCATGTTTTTTATGCTAAAGTTATCTGAATAACTCTTAATACGTTCGCATTTCGTTGTTCATACATCATTTAACATTATCATACTGTACACTTATTCAGCATGTTGTTCTCTATTGTATTTTTATTTTTAAATTGCCTTTCAAGATGACATATCTGTTCTATGTGTTGGATTTTATCAAGTAAATTTCCCCCCAAAATGCGACTTATACTCCAATGAGACTTATATATGTTTTTTTTCCTCTTTGCTGGGCATTTTATAGCTGGTACTCAGGTGTGACTTATAGTTCGAAAAATACGGTATTTTTATTACTTGAGAGGGTACCGGTACTTCAAGGATTCATTCCGATTGATGCGGAAATTCGGTTTAGGTCGCCAGCACAGGAACGGAACTCGTTCGGAACCCGGGAACTACCTGTATATATTTTTTTGTAATTTTATTATTTGTTTGCCCTGATAAAAAAAGAAAAAAAATTCAAACCCGATGCTTTTCACTTGATTCCGAGCCTCGGAAAAATGACGCGATGGGCCGGATTTCTGATCACGGGAACGGATCGGGGACATCCCTACTTTAGATAGATGTAGTTTAAAAATGTATGTAGTTTATTAGGTTTTTTTTTTTATCACCAGTTCACAATTTTTTCCCAACTTCTTACATCACTCACGAGGCCACACCCCTAAAAGCACCCATTCAACACGCATACTACTGTGCATACGGTAACTATTCTGTAGAAACACTGTTTGTGGGGAGCTGGATGACCAAGGAGAAAGAGAAGGGGGAGAGTCAGAAAGATAAGTGATTGGGAGGGGTGAAGTGTACACAAATCAGTCATGTGAGGTTTAGAACCCAGTATTTAAATGAATCCTTTGTGAGTGTGGATCTGTTGGCATCCTATTCTATGCTGCCTCATCGCTAATCCTGACACCTATAGTTACTCAACTTGAGTGTGTGTAATTGCAACTAGTCATGCGTGAATCCCATCAGACATGTGATAGTCCTGCAAATGATAGGAAATGTTGCGCGGTAGCCGCCCCAGGGCCATGGCCCTTCCCCAGCTAATTGGTGAGGCGAGCCTGTGCAGCCCATCCCTGCTCCAGCAAAGGGGCCGCCGTCATCCCCCCGGGATCCAGGGTGGTCCCCTGGACCATATGCGCCCCCATCAACCGGCCTTCAGGGAGGGGATGAGGGGACGCGCCGTGCCGTGCCTGCCGTGAGGAGATAACTGTCAATGTTTTCATCACCTCAAGTTTTTGGAGTTCCAACTCATCTCCGACTACTTACATCACTCACCAGGCTGTCCCCTGAAAAGCAAACATTCAATACGCATACTAAGTGAATAATGTCATTTCTCTCGAGAAGCATATCTTTACATGCTTTTTAAATGTTTTTATTAGTTAATTTTTATTGCCCCATTTCAAAAATTTTTCCAGTTCCAACCCAACTCCAACTTCTTACATAATTCATCAGGCCACGCCCCTTAAAAGTACTCATTCAACACACATAGTACAGTACTTACAGTAATTTCTCTTTAGTAACACATTTTCTTGAGGCGATTTTTAAAATTATTATTACATATTTATTAGGCTGTTGGAGTAAAAGCTTTAATTCTAAGGTGAAGGTTAGGGTAGCTGTGAGCGCAAGTATAGTATGTGTATATATGTTAACTTGTAGCCAAATAGTGAGCGGGAACGAGATCCGCTGAGAAGAATGCAACCTAAACAGGACATGCCAAACTCTGCGAGCTGTCAGGGCCTCCATTGTTCCACGCTGGTGCACAATTCTTATTGAAAAGCTAAAGCATGTCGTCGCCTCAACACTTTTCTGTGCTCTGTCACTCGTGCACACAACCTGATTCCAATTTTCAAATGGGTTTTGTTAAATTGATGACTCTTCAGCCGCAAGTTTACTTTTTAACCAATTGTCTTAATAGTGGATTGCAAGCAACTTTCAAGGGACATCTAGTGTACAAGAATATGGAGCATCATGCATTTGTCCTTACGATCGAGACATAAACCTACCGTAATTTTCCGAATATAAGGCGCACCTGTGTATAATGCGCACCCCAAATTTACTTGTAAAACCTAGGGGAAATTATTGTACCCGTTTGTAACGCACACCCTAATTTTAGCACCAATAAATAGAAGAATACAAGAAAACAGAGCTCGTGTACAGATACAGAAATGTCATTTTACTGACTGGTGAAACACAGCACAAGCATAGCACATTGGTAGTTCAAAACATTACCATAAACTGACAATATTTACCGTAATAATATGATTTGACAACTTCTCCAACTTACCAGAATCTAGGAGAAAACAAGACAGATGACTTTTCTTTTAAAGGCTGCTGTATAACTTGCTCGTTTCATCATGATGAATAAATGTTTCTTTCATGGATTGATACAGTAAAATGAAAGTGAGAACGTAAGTCGGAAATCCAAGAGAGCTCATCGCTGTCGACGCAACAGTAACAATAGGAACTATTGTTATTTGGGTTTGAGTTTCCCGAGGGACAGATATAGTTGACGGACACAGGAAGTCTGTGTTGTTACGTTTGGTATGGTCCGAGCTGCCGAGCTGCAATAAACGTTGATTCAAATGAGTTCAAGAAGAAGAGTGAAAAAAGCAGAATTTAACACAGACGAAATCATTCGGCCGATCAGAGTGAAGTATTAGCGAAACAAAATGGTGACGTCACGTATCGTAATGGTCGGCAACAGATCGCCGCATACGTTTCTTCAACACAACGTGGCCGTGTCAATAAAAAAAAAAAAATCGTTTTATATATATATATATGTATATATATACACGGTTGTGGTCAAAAGTTTACATACACTTGTGAAGAACAACTCTGATTTTTCTCCGATAGAGTGATTGGAACAGATACTTCTTTGTCACAAAAAACATTCATGAAGTTTGGTTCTTTTATGACTTTATTATGGGTGAACAGAAAAAAGTGATCAAATCTGCTGGGTCAAAAATATACATACAGCAGCGCTAATATTTGGTAACATGTCCCTTGGCCATTTTCACTTCAATTAGGCGCTTTTGTTAGCCATCCACAAGCTTCTGGCAAGCTTCTGGTTGAATCTTTGACCACTCCTCTTGACAGAATTGGTGCAGTTCAGTTAAATTTGATGGCTTTCTGACATGGACTTGTTTCTTCAGCATTGTCCACAAGTTCTCAATGGGGTTTAAGTCAGGACTTTGGGAAGGCCATTCGAAAACCTTAATTCTAGCCTGATTTATCCATTCCATTACCACTTTTGATGTGTGTTTGGGGTCATTGTCCTGTTGGAACACCCAACTGCGCCCAAGACCCAATTTTCGGGCTAATGACGTTGGGTTATCTTGAGGAATTTGAAGGTAATCCTCCTTCTTCATTATCCCATTTACTCTCTGTAAAGCACCAGTTCCATTGGCAGCAAAACAGCCCCACAGTATAATACTACCACCACCGTGCTTGACGGTAGGCATGGTGTACTTGGGGTTAAAGGCCTCACCCTTTTCTCCTCCAAACATATTGCTGGGCATTGTGGCCAAACAGCTCGATTTTTGTTTCGTCTGACCACAGAACTTTCCTCCAGAAGGTCATATCTTTGTCCATGTGATCAGCAGCAAACTTCAGTCGAGCCTTAAGGTGCCGCTTTTGGAGCAAGGGCTTCCTTCTTGCACGGCAGCCTCTCAGTCCATGGAGATGCAAAACACGCTTGACTGTGGACACTGACACCTGTGTTCCAGCAGCTTCTAATTCTTGGCAGATCTGCTTTTTGGTGATTCTCGGTTGAATCTTCACCCTCCTGACCAATTTTCTCTCAGCAGCAGGTGATAGCTTGCGTTTTCTTCCTGATCGTGGCAGTGACAAAACAGTGCCATGCACTTTATACTTACAAACAATTGTTTGCACTGTTGCTCTTGGGACCTGCAGCTGCTTTGAAATGGCTCCAAGTGACTTTCCTGACTTGTTCAAGTCAATGATTCGCTTTTTCAGATCCATGTATGTATATTTTTGACCGAGCAAATTTGATCACTTTTTCTGTTAACCCATAATAAAGTCATAAAAGAACCGAACTTCATGAATGTTTTTTGTGACAAAGAAGTATCTGTTCCAATCACTCTATCGGAGAAAAATCAGAGTTGTAGAAATAACTGGAAACTCAAGAGAGCCATGACATTATGGTCTTTACAAGTGTATGTAAACTTTTTACCACAACTGTATATAGTGTCATGTGAAAACATTAAGGAAACCCGATGGAAGCCTGTGTGTTTTCGAACATATTTGCCATATGGATATTTAATAAAAAATTTAACAATCTTGAGAGATCCAAGTGATAGAACTAAACAATTAGAACTGAAAGTTTTAATAACTTTCTGTAAAATGTAATTTTAAATAAATGCAATTTCTTTTGAGGGATAAATTAGGACACCCCCACATTCAGTCACACTTAACTTGCTAAAATCACACACAGGTGTATCACATCAGGTGAACATGATTATAACCCAGTGTTATGAAGGAGGCTTGCCTTCTTTAAACTTAGTTTGGTGTGCCCCTAACTGTTGAAGTGAGAGAAAACACCATGGTGAGATCAAAGGAACTATCTGAGGCCTTCAGAAAGAAGATTGTAGATGCTTATGAGTCTGGTAAGGGGTTTCAAAAGATCTCAAAAGAATATAAAATCAACCATTCCACTGTCCGAAAAATAGTCTACAAGTGGAGGGCATTCAAAACAACTGCCAACATGCCCAGGTCTGGCCGTCCAAGTAAACTCACCCCGAGGCCAGACCGCAACATGGGAAAAGAAGTCTTCGAAAACCTTAAAATGTCATCTCGGGACCTACAGCAGGCTCTTGCAACTGTTGATGTGAAAGTGCGTGCCTCTACAATCAGAAAGAGACTTCACAAGTTTAACCTTTATGGGAGGTGTGCAAGGAGGAAACCTTTGCTCTCCAAGAAGAACATGAAAGCCAGACTGAAGTTTGCCAGAGTGAATGTAGACAAAGAACAGGACTTCTGGAATAATGTTCTTTGAACAGATGAATCTAAAATTGAATTATTTGGACACCAGAACAGAGGACATGTTTGGCGTAAACCCAATACAGCATTCCAGGAAAACAACCTCATGCCAACTGTGAAGCATGGAGGTGAAAGTGCCATGGTTTGGGGATGCTTTGCTACAGCAGGACCTGGCCAGCTCACCATCATAGAATCCAGCATGAATTCTGTCGTGTATCAGAGGGTGCTTGAAGAACATGTGAGATTATCTGTAAAAAAAAAAAAAAAAAGCTGAAGCAAAACTGGACCCTGCAACATGTCAATGATCCAAAACATACCAGTAAATCCACCAAGGACTGGCTGAAAAGGAAGAAATGGAGAGTCCTGGAATGGTCGAGTCAAAGTACAGATCTTAAACCCATTGAGATGCTGTGGGGTGACTTGAACCAGGCTGTACATGCAAGAAACCCCTCAAACATCTCAGCTGAAATATTCTGCGTTGAGGAGTGGGGCAAACCTTCTTCAGACCGATGTCAAAAACTGGTAGATGGCTACAAAAAGCGTCTCACTGAAGTTATTTCAGTCGAAGGGGGTAACACTAGCTATGAGGTGGTAGGGTGTCCTAACTTTTTCCTCAGTTAGATTATGCATTTTTGTTGATATATTCGGTTCAATGAGTAAAACAATGTTAATTTTTGTTGTTTACGTGCAATTAAATCACTTTCTTTTCCAGAGATAAAGAAAAACAAGATCGGACATTGATATGTGAACATTTCTTAATAAAGAACCGAATATTTAACGGGGTGTCCTAATTTTTTCACATGACTGTAGCTCTCACAAATCAACTCAAGGTAAAATTGTTACTTGAATGTGGTTTAGAATGATACCATAAGCCTGAAAAATAGGCAAAATCCCTTCTTTAAAATTATCAGTCAAAAATAACTAGAAAAATCAAATTTAAGAAATAATTGTGAGAAGAATCAAGATCGAATGATACTGACGTTATGTTTTTTTGGGCCAGTTCAACGACCCGTTTTGACATCTATCTCTGTCAACGCTAGCCAATGAGTCAAACGGCCTGGCGTCTCCCGTCCATCCAGACGCGAACGCTACTTTTAGGATCCCTATTTCTATACGATTTGCCACATAACGGCCCAAGCCGAATCGGTCCGGTTATCAGCTGCTTTAAGCCGCGCTGTGAAATCCTGCACCAGCCCGAGCGCCAGTGACATTCCTCCCAAAGTTGTTTTCACATTTCTTTTTTAAACACACAATGGAATTCGGAGGGCCGACACCACTCGCTGCCTTTTCGCGGGGGGAGCAGGTGGCCTTTCCGGCTCGATTATTCGCAGCGAAATATGGGAAAACGCCGAGGAGATTCCGCATGCCGTTCTCACGCCGCCGCCGCCTGTCGCCAGGCAAAAAGCGGCTGGCAAGGGATGGAAATATCCTCCGGGACGGATTATTCTAGAATTAGCAAACGTCTTTTGACAACTAAATATATTTTTCAGGGAAGGCGCGAGAGTGTCGGGACACAGCTGAACATGCTTGTCGAGCCGCTTTGGCTAATTTCAGAAAAGTGCAGGCGATGTGCACACGGACCGTAACACTACAAACTTAATCCATTCTTTAATTGTTCAAGGTTTAAAAAAAAACAAAAAAAAACATGATTTTCCTCCAAGAAAATTTTAATTATCTGTGGGAATTATTTTTTATAGCAACTTATATTGAAAAGTATGAATTAAATTAATGTTGTTTAATTTGTATTAGTTACTCTACATCTACTTAAAGCACTAATGTGAAGTAAGGTTGGCCAACCATGTTTTTGAATAATATCAATGGCTAAACAATTATAAGCATATTTTCATTATTTTTTTTAACGCAACCCTTCCAGATTGTTTGTTTAACCCATAGCAACGCCCCTGACAACGAAAAGGCTTTTCTTCGGCAATCTTCGGAAATCTTCGGCAATTACGTCACACCGGGAAGTGCGAGAAAGTCCGCCATAGAAGAGTATTGTTTGTTGCATTGCTTCTCGGTAAGATGCCACGGCGGTGTGTGGTGATGTTTTGTTCTCACTCAAATGAAAGTTGTATGAATAGCAGGGCACGTAAATGGACATCTTTCGTTTGCACAAAGCGAATGAATTTCACGCCATCATCGAGTAGTGTTCTCTGCTGCAAACACTTCGAAGATGCCTGCTTCCTTAACCGGTCTGCTTGTGATCAAGGATTTGCCAAAAAGTAAGTGTGATTTTTGGATAGATGACTGATGACTTTGTCAAAGCAGAGCTGCCAACTGTTGTGGAATGTACAGTAGAAGCTAGCGACATTAGCCGAAAGCCAACTCGTGGCAATAGTCGTGGCATAGTTGTTGTTGTGTTCGCTAGTGTTACGTCCCAAGGACGGCTCACGAAGGGCGTAACATAAAACGAGCCACACAATTTCACAAGTGGCACAAAATTTACACAACAAACTCGCAATGAATATGGTAAATGGTGTTATACTTATATAGCGCTTTTCCACCTTTCAAGGCAATATGTACAAAATGTAGATGAAGCGCGGCTTCAGGGTAAGCCCAGGCAAACAAAAGGAATCTACACTTGAACCCCAACCGCTAACTAAACTCTGATCATGAAAAAGAACGAAGAAAAGACAGCCACTACCCTTCTACCCTAGCTTCTTATGCTAAAAAACACAGGAGAAAACGGGTTGAACAGAAATGGCGACTTACCCCTTCTTGCTTCAGTGCTCTTATTTACAGTGGTGAACAAAAACGATCCAGTAACGAATAAACAAAATACCTCACCGAAAAAGCGGGAGTATATTAGACTAGCGATCAAATGCATCTAGCGTGAATGGCGAGCTAACAGCTGCACAATGCTGTCAAATGTGAACGTTGACAGCGCAAGTACCACAGTGAATCATGGGAAATGTAGTCTCGGGACAACACTGAAGTGATGCTTTGTTATCTGTTCGCTTGTGTGAAAAAACTACATTTCCTCACGCCATTAGACACCACTTCCTGCCGATAGCCCCAGGAAGTAGTAGTAGCTGGAAGTACGAGGCGAGGCGGAGGTGAGCGACAAGCAAAACTTTGCAGTCGAATGTGGCGGCAGTCCGCTATTATTTTGTTTTCTTATTGTTGCCACAATAAAGTGGAAAAAGCCATCAACGACTCATCTCCTTCTCCCCCCCAACGTTTTTATATTTTTATTTTATATGCATGAGCGCTGCCGGATCTGCCAAAATGAACATGCAGTCTGATTATTATTTTTTTTGAACAATGTCATCAGATAGACAAAAACATAAAATTATGTGCAAATGCCTGCATCTTCAAATCATGAAAATAATAACAGCCTATATTTTACCAATCTTGTAATCTCGATGGGTCTTGTTTCCATTCGATGTCAGGTAGTCTGGGCACATTGTTTGCATCTTGATTAGCGTCTGGCTAATACATGTACGATCCAACATAAAATTCCAACCTCCTCCTCCTCTTCCTCCAACTCTTCAAAAACTTGGGTCTCCTCACTTGCGCTTGATCTATCACTTATATCGCTGTTTGAAGCATTGTTTGAAGGGCTTTGTAGGGCGGCCGTATGGCGCGCTCCCATCGCTGTTCTCGGTGTGACGTATCACTTCCGGGTTCGTCCCCTTTCAGGCTCGAACTTCGGAAACGCGATTATTTTGTCAAATATACAACATATAAATTATTTTTTTCATGCTTTATTTGTTGAATAACGTTTATTTACTTTAATTCTGGACCTATTTGGCATTTTATGAAATTACTTCACATTAGTGCTTTAAAGGGAACCACGGATAGAAAGACTTGTAGTTCTTAAAAGATAAACGTTATTATGAGTTAAAATAATTTGGTATTAAAACCCCTTTTGATGTTTTCATTTTTATACAATTTGTAAAATTAGTTTAACGAGCCATTTAATCGCTTTCACGGCCCTATTAGCGAGATGTCTTATTTTGCTTAGGTGGGAACATGCACTTCCCCCATCATATAACAGTTGGCTCAAAGAGCCTCTGACTCATTTAAAGTTAGTAAAGATAAGATTTTCACTTTCTGGTAGGGAAAATATCTTTCAAAAAAACCTGGCAGCCCTTCAGAAACTACCTGGATGGATTAACACTTGCAACCAGATGCCCTGCCCCACCCCCTCCCCCTTTAATATAATTCTATTGAGTTTTGTTTATCATAATATTCATGCCTACCTACAGTGCTGGCCCGCCCGCCAGCCCAGACCATAGGACATGGTTCCAGTAATCCATGTGCTTTGTTAACAAGTCTTCAGCAAACTCTTTGCGAGCTTTCTTGTGTACCATCTTAAGAAGAGGCTTCCTCCTGGGGTGACAGCCATGCACACCAATTTGATGTAGAGTGCGACGTATGGCCTGAGCACTAACAGGCTGACCCCGCACCCCTTCAATCTCTGCAGCAATGCTTACCGCACTCCTGTAACGAGTCACATGACATATTGGAGGGAAAATGACAAGCAGTATTCAATTTGGACATTTAGGGATGTAGTAGTTTCTAAGGGGTGTACTCACTTTTTTGCCGGGTTTAGATATTAATGGCTCTATTTTTTAGTTATTTTGAGGGGAAAATAGATAAACTCTGTTATATAAGCTGCACACAGACTACTTTTCATTGTGTCAAAGGTTCCTTTTGTCAGTGTTGTCCCATGAAAAGATGTACTTAATTTCTGCAGAAATGCGAGGGGTATACTCTTTTGTGGTACACATATATATATACCCATTGGCAGTGTATCAAATACTTGTTCTCCCCACTGTGTATATATATATATATATATATATACAGTTGTGGTCAAAAGTTTACATACACTTGTGAAGAACATAATGTCATGGCTCTCTTGAGTTTCCAGTTATTTCTACAACTCTGATTTTTCTCCGATAGAGTGATTGGAACAGATACTTCTTTGTCACAAAAAACATTCATGAAGTTCGGTTCTTTTATGACTTTATTATGGGTTAACAGAAAAAGTGATCAAATCTACTGGGCCAAAAATATACATACATGGATCTAAAAAAGCGAATCATTGACTTGAACAAGTCAGGAAAGTCACTTGGAGCCATTTCAAAGCAGCTGCAGGTCCCAAGAGCAACAGTGCAAACAATTGTTTGTAAGTATAAAGTGCATGGCACTGTTTTGTCACTGCCACGATCAGGAAGAAAACGCAAGCTATCACCTGCTTCTGAGAGAAAATTGGTCAGGAGGGTGAAGATTCAACCGAGAATCACCAAAAAGCAGATCTGCCAAGAATTAGAAGCTGCTGGAACACAGGTGGCAGTGTCCACAGTCAAGCGTGTTTTGCATCTCCATGGACTGAGAGGCTGCCGTGCAAGAAGAAAGCCCTTGCTCCAAAAGAGGCACCTTAAGGCTCAACTGAAGTTTGCTGCTGATCACATGGACAAAGATAAGACCTTCTGGATCAAAGTTCTGTGGTCAGACGAAACAAAAATCGAGCTGTTTGGCCACAATGCCCAGCAATATGTTTGGAGGAGAAAAGGGTGAGGCCTTTAACCCCAAGTACACCATGCCTACCGTCAAGCACGGTGGTGGTAGTATTATGCTGTGGGGCTGTTTTGCTGCCAATGGAACTGGTGCTTTACAGAGAGTAAATGGGATAATGAAGAAGAAGGATTACCTTCAAATTCTTCAAGATAACCTAACGTCATCAGCCCGAAGATTGGGTCTTGGGCGCAGTTGGGTGTTCCAACAGGACAATGACCCCAAACACACATCAAAAGTGGTAATGGAATGGCTAAATCAGGCTAGTATTAAGGTTTTCGAATGGCCTTCCCAAAGTCCTGACTTAAACCCCATTGAGAACTTGTGAACAATGCTGAAGAAACATGTCCATGTCAGAAAGCCATCAAATTTAACTGAACTGCACCACTTCTGTCAAGACGAGTGGCCAAAGATTCAACCAGAAGCTTGCCAGAAGCTTGTGGATGGCTACCAAAAGCGCCTAATTGAAGTGAAAATGGCCAAGGGATATGTTACCAAATATTAGCGCTGCTGTATGTATATTTTTGACCCAGCAGATTTGATCACTTTTTTGTGTTCACCTATAATAAAGTCATAAAAGAACCAAACTTCATGAATGTTTTTTGTGACAAAGAAGTATCTGTTCCAATCACTCTATCAGAGAAAAATCTGGGTTGTAGAAATAACTGGAAACTCAAGAGAGCCATGACATTATGTTCTTCACAAGTGTATGTAAACTTTTGACCATAACTGTATATATATATATATATATATATATATATATATATATATATATATATATATATAATATACTAGTCCTTCTCAAAAAATTAGCATATTGTGATAAAGGTCATTATTTTCTGTTATGTATTGATAAACATTAGACTTTCATATATTTTAGATTCATTACACACAACTGAAGTAGTTCAAGCCTTGTATTGTTGTAATATTGATGATTTTGGCAAAGAAGTCAAGAAAAACCAAAAAAATCCAATCTAAAAAAATTAGCATATCATGAAAAGGTATTCTAAAGAAGCAACTAACCTAATCATCTGAATCAACAAATTAACTCAAAACCCCTGCGAAAGATTCCTGAGGCTTTTAAAAACTCCCAGCCTGGTTCATTACTCAAAACCGCAATCATGGGCAAGCGTGCCAACCTGACTGCTGTCCAGAAGGCCATCATTGACATCCTCAAACAAGAGCCTAAGACACAGAAAGAAATTTCTTTGCGAATAGGCTGTGCCCAGAGTGCTGTATCAAGGCACCTCAGTGGGAAGTCTGTGGGAAGGAAAAAGTGTGGCATGAAATGCTGCACAACCAGAAGAGGTGACCACACCCTGAGAAAGATTGTGGAGAAGGGCCGATTCCAGACCTTGGGGGACCTGCAGAAACAGTGGACTGAGTCTGCAGTGGAAACATCCAGACCCACCGTGCACAGGTGTGTGCTGGAATTGGGCTACAGGTGCCGCATTCCACAGGTCAAGCCACTTTTAAACCTGAGACAGCGGCAGAAGCGCCTGACCTGGGCTACAGAGAAGCAGCACTGGACTGTCGCTCAGTGGTCCAAGTGCTTTTTTCAGATGAAAGCAAATTTTGCATGTCATTCGGGAATCAACGTGCCAGAGTTTGGAGGAAGACTGGGGAGAAGGAAATGCCAAAATGCCTGAAGTCCAGTGTCAAGTACCCACAGTCAGTGATGGTCTGGGGTGCCATGTCAGCTGCTGGTGTTGGTCTTCTGTGTTTTATCAAGGGCAGGGTCAATGCAGCTAGCTATCATGAGATTTTGGAGCACTTCATGCTTCCATCTGCTGAAAAGCTTTATGGAGATGAAGATTTCATTTTTCAGCACAACCTGGCACCTGCTCACAGTTCCAAAACCACTGGTAAATGGTTTACTGACCATGGCATTACTGTGCTCAATTGGCCTGCCAACTCTCCTGATCGGAACCCCATAGAGAATCTGTGGGATATTGTGAAAAGGAAGTTGAGAGACACCAGACCCAACACTGTGGATGAGCTTAAGGCCGCTATTGAAGCATCCATAACACCTCAGCAGTGCCAAAGGCTGATTGCCTCCATGCCACGCCGCACTGAAGCAGTCAGTTCTGCAAAAGGATTCCCGACCAAGTATTGAGTGCATAGCTGATATAATTAATTGAAGGTTGACTTTTTTGTATTTAAAAAAAAAACACTTTTTTTTGTATTGGTTGGATGAAATATGCACATTTTTTGGGATAGGGATTTTTGTTTTTTCTTGACTATTTTGCCAAAATCATCAATATTAAAACAATAAAAAGCTTGAACTACTTCAGTTGTGTGTAATGAATCTAAAATATATGAAAGTCTAATGTTTATCAGTACATTACAGAAAATAATGAACTTTATCACAATATGCTACTTTTTTTTTTTTAGAAGGAATAGTCTATATATATTTTAAACTTTTGTTTAGTTTTAGCATTATTTCTAAACAATACTTTTGACCTCTATTATAATATCTTTGTCCGGACTTATATTTTGTGTAAATATAGTGAAAGTCATTATTTTATCAACTTTTTTTATGATTATTTGGCTGCCTCTATCCATTTACATCCTCTACATATGTTAGCCAGGGTCACTGCGTGTCACTGTGTCACTATGACAACTCTGCGTGCGTGAGCGAGCGAGGCAGAAGCGAGCGCGCCGTCACAAGACCGCGGAACAAAGCAAACATTCTCATGTGGTGTGATTAGGATCTGCCAGCGGACATGTTTTTCCCTCTCCGGGACGGTGACGTCGCGAAACAACAACAAGAGAATGACATTTCTGTAGAAATTGCATGCGAGCACCCAAGGATGAAATTTAAAATACTTGAATTTTGTGGTTCTCAAGATTACTGACATCAGGGGCCAACGTTAACTCATTGACTACCATTGACGGTCGTAGAGGTCAATGGCAGGCAACTAGCGTTGTTCCTAAATTTTAAAAAATAAATAAATAAAAAATCTTAACCTCTTGATTGACAATGCTAGACGGCCAATCATGTGGCGTCAAATCATCTCTCTGCTGTGAATTGGTATGAGTTTATCTCTAGTAGACGTCCAATCCATTTGTACTGGGAGGGATAGCATCCAAAGAGTTAACAAATACAAGTATTGGAGGAAAACATGAGTACCGTAATTTTCTGACTATAAGCTGCTATTTTTTTCCTTCATTTTGAAGCTTGGGGCTTGTTTGTTGATTTATTTGGGTTAATTGGTAACACATGCCTCCTAGCATGCATTGCAGCGCTACAGATGTAAATAACAATCAAAACTAGCCTTCTTTCCAGCATGTGTTTTTGACTGTCAACACATTCCTATGAAACAGAGAATAGGACCTCTCTCTCAAAGCTGCTTCTTGCTCACATTTAGCTGGTACTGTAGTTTCCACCAGAGTTCACTCCATTTCTCACAGTTGAATTAACGTTAACAATAGAAAACATTTACAGGAGGACACTTCTGTTTAAGCAGCTTCCTACTCGAGTTTTGCAGGTTAGCAAGTTCACTCCCAGCCATTTTCACCGGTGCAACCCCCTTCGCTCCCGGCCGTTTTAGTGGATTTTGACTGATTTTGCAAGGCCCACAGAATATTCTGTTCTACTGCTATATAAACATGGAACCCACCAAAAGAAAGATTAGACTCCCCTCTTTCAGCAGGAAAAAAAGTAAGTTCATATCTTTTTCAATTCTTTAGAAATCTGCGTTAGAAAATAGCATAGTTTGAGCAATTTTCCAATTTGTGCTGAAAAAAGAGAAATTGAGCTTTTTGTGAAAGCATACATTTCAAACATAACTGACTTTAACACAGCTATTTTTTGCCTTAGTTACATCCCAAACATCTGAATAATGTTTTCCTTTTACAAAAAAACATAAACAACAAGACGAATAGAGCTTTTGATAGCAAAGTAACAATTTATTTACAAATAACTAAACTATTGAACTGAGAGATTACGCTGTTGGGGCCGTGACAGAGCGTCCTCTAGGTTGTTCTCCATTCGGTCGTCTTCCGCCGGCACCCCGGCCGTGCAGCCCGGCCAGTCTTTGCCGTTGAATCGGGTTGCGGGTCTTACCAAATGCGCTACTGCCCTCCAGTGGCCAGTTTTATTGCTTTAAAATGGATTTTCAGCTTTGTGCTTTGGAGCTAAATTGAATCAGAACCCAGAGATGTCTCTTGTTAAAAAAAAACAACAACAAAAACGTAGAACACTGATAAATACGTCTTTGGGACACTGAAACAATTAAAAATAGAACGTATTTATACGTTTTTGGGAGAAAATGAGTTAATATTATGCTAACTCTGATCCGGGTCGGACTTTCAGTAACAAAATTACCGTAATTTCCCGAATATAACGCGCACTTTTTTCCCCCAAAATCAACTTGTAAAATTATGGTGCGCATTATAAACGGGTACATGGATGGAGACAGAAATATATATATATATATATTATATAAAACTTTTTTTTTTTTTTTTTTTTATTGACACGGCGATCCGTTGCCGACCATTACGGTATGTGATGTCACCATTTTGTTTCGGTAATACTTCACTCTGATCGGCCGAATGATTTCGTCTGTGTTAAATTCTGCTTTTTTCACTCTTCATAAAGCACAGAATTTAGTTTCTTGAACTCATTTAAGTCAACGTTTATTGCAGCTCCGCAACTCGGACCATAACAAACGTAACAACAACTTCCTGTGTCCGTCAACTATATCTGTCCCTCGGGAAATTCAAACCCAAATAACAATAGTTCCTATTGTTACTGTCATGTCGACAGCGATGAGCTCTCTCGGATTTCCGACTTACGTTCTCACTTTCATTTTACCGTATCAATCCATGGAGCAGACATTTATTCATCATGATGAAACGAGCAAGTTATACAGCAGCCTTTAAAAGAAAAGTCACGTCTGTTTTGTTTTCTCCTGGATTCTGGTAAGTTCAAGAAGTTATCAGATCAAATTGTTACCGTAGATACCGTCAGTTTACGGTAATGTTTTGAACTACCAACGTGCTATGCTTGTGCTGTGTTTCACCAGTCAGTAAAATAACATTTCTGTATCTGTACACGAGCTCTGTTTTCTTGTATTCTTCTATTTATTGGTGCTAAAATTAGGGTGCGTGTTATACGGGTACAATCATTTCCCCTAGATTTTACATGTAAATTTGGGGTGCGCATTATACACGGGTGCGCCTTATATTCGGGAAATTACGGTAGTGGTGTGTTCCCCACCTCCACAACATTAACGTCTTTTTACATTGCTTAAGTAGCTGCTGCTGCTCGATGAAAAAAGACTTCTAATATCCCTTCTCTCCGGAGGAGGCGACATGTTGACATCTATTTCTGTCAGGGTTATGTGCATTTGCGTGTGTGTGTCTAGTCATCAGCAAATAAAACGTGTGTTTGGGGGGGTGCATTCAGCAAGTGAAAAGGGGTCTGAACATAATGAAAATAATTCACTTAGTAATGGTAGGTTCGATTCTATCCTTACAGCATATGGGAAAACAATCTAAATTACCTATATAACTGGAGTTAATGCAAATAAGGCTGGTTAAAATTTGTTGTGGACAATTTGAGCATCCTAAAAAGTTGGTTGTGTTATGTCCCCACTCCCTACCGTCCCTATGCAAATCTACGCCCTTGGTTTGAATATTAAATGTGAATCTTTGATAGCTGAAGTTGAATACGACTGAGCTGAGAAAATGTATATGACGGAAAAGACTGAAAAAGCAGTTTCTGCTCTTGCACCCCTCTTTAAAATAAACTGCTGTATTTCAAGCCAAAAGAACTGTTGTGTTTGATAGAACAATATGTCTATATGCTGCCATAGCAGATTCATGGCGCACTAAAGGCCGAGTTATACTTCCGCGTCAGACCTACGCCGTCAAGGAAGAATCGAGTTACGACCCTACGCCGTAGGCTTACGCGCGCCTCTCGAATTTTCTAACCTTCGCGTCACCTAGACGTGTATAACGTGACGAAAACGGACTGTGATTGGTCCGCTCAGACTGTTGTTTCCGGTTTACCGCGAAAACACCGCCATTGTAGAATAGAATCAAACATTATTTTCTACACGCAAAAACGCACCAAGCCGACGGGAGTATCATCGAAGAACAAGTCTCGTCAAGACATTATTATTGTGATTGCCAAATGGCAAGGTCGGCGATCGGAAAAAAAAAAATGGAAGAACCACCGAGACGTGGGTGTTCGGAATCGAGTGGCCACACGAAGCGGTGACCCAGTCGGCCAAAAACTGCCAACTTTTTATCACTTTATGTCGTATTTTTGGTTGGTGCACTTCATCATTTACTGTGTACATATGTTTCAAGTATATGAAGAATAAAGCACAGATTTGGTGTCAAAAGAGTTGTTTTGATCTTTAATTTTCAATAACAGACAGTTCACACACACAATACATCATCACTGATTGAGAGTGCCTCGGTGCTTTTTATGATAACCTTAAAATCAAGCCTCCCAACGCAGTTTGGGAAGTTCCCTAGACGCCAGAAATCTGCTATGGCTTCCCACTGGCTGGTTGTAGGACACGGCAAACAAATCAGGCTGGAGGGCTTTGCAGACCTTGAACGCAGTGCTCGACGCCAGTTTGAAGCTAGCCGCCACAGCTAGCTCTCTCCACCCGAGTCTAAAACTCTCTGTGCGGCATCAAAAGTCGGCCAGACCGCCTCGAAACCGTCATCTGCGTCGCCTGCCCGTCAACATTTGTATGTTCAATATTTATTCAGTGTTGATGAGCAGAATATTTACTTTCAAGAGTTCCATCTTGCATTGTTTATTTTTTCTCCGACTAGCGGAAGTAAACAAGCATGCTCCAAAACCGTACAAACATAACGCCACATCCCTCTAGTGGCTTGGCGGTGAATTACAGAGCAACGCGTTCCCTCACCGCAGAACTATCGAATGTCGAATGACGCCGTAGTCGCTACGCCGTCACCGCAACGCGGGAGTATAACTCAGGCTTAAGCCTCTGAACTATTTTTAATTTGTCCGTTTTACCCTGAAAATCCCCGTTTACAGACGTCGCGCAACCGCTTTTGTTTCAACCTAGCCATAAAAAGAAAGTAAGGAATTATATTCATTATTCAAAATGTCTGTCATTTTTAGCTTAGAATCATTAATTGATGTCTAAATTTTAGTTTTAAAAAAAGGACTTTAAAAAATTGTTCACTCACATATTTTAAACTTTTAAACAAATTACATCACAATAAAAAATTTGGCGTCTGTAAAAAAGTCACGATATCTACCTCATAACTATCGCCTAACTGTATTTTTTTTATTACTGTCGCATTTTCGCCGATAAATAAGACGATAAATAATCGCTTCAAACAAAAAAAAAAAATGTGAAAAATGTTTAAAAGGGTAACTATACGAAAAAGAAAATCTCAACCACTCCTTGTTGTCCGCGATTTCTGCATCGTGACCCTTGTTATATCACCATATTTCACCCGTAAAATAAAATAAAAAAATCCGGCTTTGGCCATTCACAGCTGTGTCTTGACACTTGGTCATACATGCTACATGGAGTTTTTGGATTGAAACAAGGTAATTACTGGGGTTGTTCCGATCATGTTTTTTTGCTCCCGCTCCGATCATTTTAGTTTGAGTATCTGCCGATCCCGATATTTCCCGATCTGATTGCTTTTTTTTTTTTTTTTGCTCCCAATTCAATTCCAATCATTCCCGATAATTTTTCCCGTTCATATACATTTTGGCAATGCAATAAGAAAAAAATGAATAAAACTCGGACAAATATATACATTCAACATACAGTACATAAGTACTGTATTTGTTTATTATGATAATAAATCCTCAAGATGGCATTTACATTATTAACATTCTTTCTGTGAAAGGGATCCATGGATAGAAAGACTTGTAATTCTTAAAGGATAAATGTGACTTTGTATATTGTGACTAAATATTGCCATCTTGTGTATTTGTTGAGCTTTCAGTAAATGATACTGCAGCCATTTAACTTCTGCCCAAATGCATGATGGGAAGTGCAACCATGACTGTGCGTAGGGGCACCAATTGATATATCTTCTTTGCGTTGGGAAAGAACATAAAGGTGTTAAGAAAATGATCAACTACTACCTTTCTTCCCCACATTGCCTCCCACGTTATTTTTAAATGCTGAGAGAGGTATTGTAAGGCTTTAGCCACATAAAAAGTGTCAAAAGGCTGTCAAAATTCTCTCTACTCATGATACGTTGCCTTTTAGCGCTATCTATAGGTAAAACGGTGTCTTTATAGATTGAACGCGACAATGTGTGTGTGGGTCGTGCAGCGCATGCGCTAATTACTTAACGTGATTAATTTTAAAAAATTAATTACCGCCGTTAACACAATAAATTTGACAGCCCTACTTTAAGCCAAAACTACTCTGGATGAGTGTAAGACATTTGGTCTGTAACGTTAAATACAATTAGAAAACGATTTAAATAAAAAATATATATATATTAAAAAAAGGCATGTCCGATATTTTTTTGCCGATTCCGATACTTAGAAAACGACGTGATTTGATGCGACATCTTTAGTAATTACGCGATAATATCTCGTGAAATCGTGGCGTCTTTAATTCTGCTCTTGCATGCTCTCACCTCCAATTAGGGTTCTGCTGTTTAAAAAAAAAATATTTTTTTTTTAAATGCCTTCTTGTTCAAAATTTTTGTTACCCCTAAAAATTGAGATTTTAAGCTTTCCAATGATGTATCACACATGCAGTTGGCCAAACTGAGGGTCTCAGAGCGGAACTTCAAGTCACCTGAGTGTTTTCCGCCATATATATGTTTTTTAAATGAAATTTTTGCGGACCACTCGAGGGAGCCCGCGTACCATTGGAGGTACTCAGACCACACTTTGAGAACCACTGGGTTCACTTGTAATAGCGGGAGGTCAATGCGTAAAATACAGTATGAGAATTTGACTAGGAAGTGGGGAATTGGGAGAATGTGGGACTTCTTGGAATGTGTTGCAATCTTTACCAAGAAGTCCTGAATGAGCGCTTGGAATTTGGAATGGGAAAGATGGTGGAATTTTTCTCGTGCCTGTCTCAATTATTTGAGTGTTTTTGGGGGGGGGGAAGTGAAAAAAATAGTTGAAACGCTCGCATTCCTCCTCACATGTCAGGAGGTTGTGTGCACAGACAGGAGTGAGTGTTTACCTTTGGCAAACACTTGAAATGAGCTGTTTGTTGTCTGTGTGCGTGCACTTTCACCTGTCAATCACGTGGCTGACACGCGACCGTTCACGCCGATTAGCCTGCCGTTTTTCTCCTGGCTTCTAGAGCTGAAAATTAGTGCAAGATTCCCGTTTTAAATACCTCTTCAATGTTCTTTCAGGCATGTGAAAAAATAAATAAAATATTGCCAAATCTGTGGATCATTTTTTTCAATTTATGGATGAAATGGATACAAGAAATTGTACATTTATTTTCAAAAAGTACATACTGTATATACTTGCGTATAAGTCTCAATTTTTTTGTTGAAAATTTCGTCTGAAAATGTGGGCACGACCTATAATACGGCGGATACGCTGTCCTCGCTCTGACCACTGCCCAACTTAGACATCTTAAAACTGGAAAAGCATACAATTTAGCATTAGCTGCATACACTAGCTATACCAGGGGTCCCCAAACTACGGCCCGCAGGATGGATACGGCCCGCCTCCACATTTGGTCCGGCCCCCTGAACATTTTTTTTTTTTGCCCCAATAGTGTTATTTATTTTCTGGCTTATTTCTGTGAAGAACCCAAAGATGGTTATTTGGTTATTATCTATTTAAATAATAGTGACACTCACTGACATTCACCAATCCCTGACCCACCCCGGAGCTGCAGTTTCTGGGACTGACCCTGTTCCCTTTCATGTTCCCCTCATTAGCACCCTCTCCTCATTTACCCTTCCTTCAATCCCGGCTATCTCTGACATCATCACCAAATCCAAATCCACTACCTGTGACCTTGATCCTCTTCCCACTGCCCTCATCAAAACTTGTCTTCCCTCAATAGCCCCCCTCATCACTACTATCATTCACTCTTCACTTACATCCGGTACGGTCCCTCCATCCCTCAAAACTGCTTCCATCACACCCATTCTAAAGAAACCCAACATGGATCCCACCAATTTCAATAACCTCCGCCCAATCTCCAACCTACCTTTCATTTCCAAAATTCTTGAAAAAACCGTTGCATCCCAACTTCATAACCACCTAATTACCAATGACATGTACGAGCACTTTCAATCCAGTTTCCGCCCCCTCCATAGCACCGAAACAGCCTTACTTAGAATTACAAACGACCTCCTCATAGCATCCAACTCCGGTTTACTATCAGTTCTCGTCCTCCTCGACCTCACTGTCGCCTTCGACACTATTTCCCATACAATCCTTCTCGACCGACTCTCCTCCATTGGTATCACCCACACACCCCTTTCCTGGTTCACTTCCTACCTGTCCAACCGCACACAATTCGTCAAACTTGGCCCCCATCAATCCAGTTCCCTCCCTGTCTCCGCTGGCATGCCCCAGGGCTCTGTGCTGGGGCCGCTCCTCTTCATCATCTACATTCTACCCCTCGGTTCCATCTTCCGCAAACACAACATTCACTTTCACTGTTACGCGGATGACACCCAGCTCTACATATCCTCAAAACCAACCGCCTCCCTCCCACCTTCCTCCCTCACCCTCTGCTTAGATGACATTAACTCCTGGTTCTCCTCCAACTTCCTCCTACTTAACAGCTCTAAAACAGAAGTCGTCTTAGTTGGTACCACCGCAACGCTCTCTAATGTCCATAAGTTCTCTATAACAATCAACAATTTACCGATCTCTCCTTCGTCTCAGGTTAAGAGTCTGGGTGTCATCCTCGACAGCACACTTTCCTTCCGGTCACATATCAACAGCATCACCAGATCAGCCTATTTCTACTTTCGCAACATTTCTCACCTCCTCCCTTCTCTCACCCGCCATACCGCTTCCACACTGGTCTGTAATCTAATAACATCCCGGCTCGATTATTGCAACTCACTGCTCTTTGGTCTCCCTAACAAGTCCCTCCAGAAACTGCAGCTCCTCCAGAACTCAGCAGCACGCCTGATCACACGAACCCCCGCAACACACCACATTACCCCCATCCTCCGTCAACTTCACTGGCTGCCCGTCAAACAAAGAATCAACTACAAGATCCTCATCATCACCTTCAAAATACTTCATGGCCTGGCCCCTCCCTACCTTTGCGATCTTCTCCGTCTAAACAATCCAACCCGTTCACTTTGCTCTACCACTATTCCTCCCCTCTCCGTCCCCCGTGTCCGCCTCTCCACCTTTGGTTCCAGAGCTTTTAGTCATTGCACCCCCCAGCTCTGGAACTCCCTACCCCCTGATCTCCGCAGCATATCTACTCTATCACTTTTCAAATCTAGACTGAAAACACACCTGTTCACTCTTTCTTACCCACTATAACCCCTAGCTGTCATATTTTTACTTCTTTTTATTGTGCTTTTAATTTTTTTATCCTTTTAATAACCTTTTTATCGTACTGTGATTCCATGTCTCTTGTGAAGCGTCTTTGTGTGTTTGAAAAGCGCTCTAGAAATAAAATGTATTATTATTTATTATTATTATTAGTGGTATTATTATATCATATTATATTATATTTTATTTTATTTACTTTTGTTCTGTGAAGAATCCAGAAAGGGTTATTTCATTGTGGCTTTCTGAAAAACAATACATTTTTACATTTAGGCAGTCCCGCAATCGTTACCCTTTTTCTCTTACAAACTGACCCGGCCCCTCATCAGAGAAGGGAAAAGTTATGTGACCCTCACAGGAAAAAGTTTGGGGACCTTTGAGCTATACAGACAAGTTACACTCAAAATAATCTACAAATGTCTAATATAAAAAAATACATTTTATACAGCAACACAAATATGCTCCGTAATTTAGACAAACGGTACTTATGAACAAAAGGCCAAATCGCTGCCAAAGCTGCAGCTATGTACATCGTGCAGCCTTCTAGGCTTTTGGCTACTCTACCCACCTCTAGTGTCAAGAGTGGGGTTGGGTATTGAGCATTAATGGGATCTGGGACTAACACTGCGATTCTCCCGGAACTGTTCGAATTTTTAAATTTCGATTCCATTGATAACAAATCTTAATTCTATAATTTATTTCCACTTCCCCCTTACTAAAGTTGTGTTTTATATATATATACAGTGGGGAGAACAAGTATTTGATACACTGCCAATGGGTTTTCCCATTGACAGTGTATCAAATACTTGTTATATATACTTGTGTATATATATATATATATATATATATATATATATATATATGGCAGAAAACACAGACAAGACTGAAAAAGCAGTTTCTGCTCTTGCACTCCTCTTTAAAAGAAACTGCTGTATTTTAACCCAAAACAACTGTTGTGTTTGATAGAACAATATGTCTATATGCTGCCATAGCAGATTCATGGCACATTAAGCCCCTGAACTATTTTTAATTTGTCCGTTTTACCCTGAAAACCCCCGTTTACAGACGTCGCGCAACCGCTTTTGTTTTAACTCAGCCCTAAAACTAAGGTAATTCATTGTATTTATTATTGAAAATGTCATTTTTAGCTTAGAATCATTAATTGATGTTTAATATTTCGTTTAAAAAAAAAAAAAAAAAAAAAACACTTTAAAAAATTATTCACTCGCATATTTTAAACTTTTAAACAAATGACGTCACAATGAAAAAAATGGCGTCTGTAAAAGAGTCACGGATATCTACCTCATAACTATCGCTTAATTGTATTTTTTTTGTAACTATCGCATTTTCTCCGATATGTTAGATGATAAATAATCGATCCAAACAAAGAAAAATTGAAAAAATTGTTTAAAGGGGTAAATATATGAAAAAGAAAATCTCGATCACTCCTTGATGTCTGCGATTTCTGCATCGCGACCCTTGTTATACTGACATGCTATACCCTTAAAATCCCCCAAAAATCCAGCTGTGGGCATTCAAAACTGTGTCTTCACACTCAGTGATTCACGCTACATGGAGTTTTTGGATCGAAACAAGGTAAGTACGCAATTATATCAAAGTCATGGCGTCTGTAATTCTGCTCTCACATGTTCTCGCCTCCAGACAGGGTTTTGCCGTTTAAAAAGAATTTTTTTTTTTAAATGCCCTCCTGTTTAAACTTTTTCTTCCCCCAGAAAATAGAGATTTTAAGCTTTCCAATGATGTATCACACATGCATATCGGACAATTTTGAAATTGGGGGTCTCAGAGCGGAACTTCAAGTCACCTGAGTGTTTTCCGCCATATAGATAACAGAAACGGTAACAGTGGCAGTCAGATACCATTGTAATTCTTTTCAGGTCATTCATTGTCAGACAGAAGCAATACGGCACAACGTTACGCTAAAAAGATAAGTTAAAAATATAAAAAAATGCTTACCTCTTTGTCCTCTGAAAGACCATGCCAACCCAACAAAATGTTTACTGCATATGAAATGTGAATGGATTCACCGAGCTGGTGTTAAAGTCCGCGCAAGTTGATTCGGTCTTCACATTTTTTTCCTCCCGAGTTTTTGGTTTCCGGAAACGTATGAAGAAAACATCCTTCATGTGTCGTAATGTCTAGAGTCGTTTCTACAAGTTTCAAAAAAGCAATGCGTGATCGGCATGCTCGTTTTTGAAAGATTACCGGTGAAAAGTAGCACAAATTACGTTGTTTCTATGCGAGGGCGGGTCTATAATGTCCCACTTCGGCTTTACTTCCGCTTTACGATGCGACGTCACGGTCTAAAAATAGCATGCGTGCGGTACGCCATTGGTGGTTGACTAAATACTTATTTGCCCCGGTGTATATTATTTATGCAGGGAGTAGCGACCTCCAGACAGCTCAGTGCTCAGCGCTCCTGATAATAGTGGGCGTGAAAGATAAACGAAGAGGGCGGGTTTCATGTTTCAGTGCCTTTTAAACTGCTAGGCCACCCAGTCCAAATGGATTGGACGTCTATCACTGTCAATGGCAGTGAGTGAATTAAAGCCTCATGTGTTTAGGATCACCAAGCCACTGACCTTCGCCGACTGCGTGGGAGACGAGCTTCCCCTGGGCTGGGAAGAGGTCTACGACCAACAAGTGGGCGTTTACTACATCGATCACATTAACAGTAAGTACGCGTCTTTCGTTCTCCTTCCATGGACGGTGCTTGACGTTTGCCCCTCGCCGTGCGTCAGAGACCACACAGATCGAAAATCCGCGCACACAATGGCGGCAGGAGCAGGAGCGCATGTTAAAAGAGTACCTGGTGGTGGCGCAGGAGGCCCTACGAGCCAAGAAAGAGATGTACCTAGTCAAGCAACAGCGGCTGGAGCTGGCCCAGCGTGAGATGTTGCTGTTCCACGAGCTCTCCGACGATAGCCGCTCCGTGGCTAGCAGCGGTAAGATGCTCGCCTACATCTTAGGCTGTTTTCATACAGCAGGTCTTATTGCACAATTCTGAATTTCTGTCATATCTGATTTTTTGGCTTGGCCGTTCAGATGGCCTTTGTCCATTGAGCCCGTTCAAGTTTTATGCATGCGCACTAATTCGCTGACACACGCTAAGCAAACTGACCCGCATGCACAGAAGCATCATGACTACACATACTGTACTGACTCTCGTCATTCTAGGGTGATCATATTTTAATTTCCAAAAAGCGGACACAAATAACATACATAAATAATTCCCGTTTCGTCTGATATTCAAAGTTTATATGGATTGATAGAATGCATGCACTGACTCTATGTGTTTGTACGTCATGCACGCACACACATACCGTGCGGTATGTGCGTGTGAGCATGACGTCCAGCCAAGACCCAAGGCTGCCACCAGACGGCAATGTATCCTCTATCATTAAACAAAATACAATACTTTTGGACTTTTTGGATGGTTATTTGGGGTAATTAAAGGGTTGATTCCGACTTCCGCGGAAATTTTGGTTTCGTCACTAGCGTAGGAACGGAACCCGTTCATAACCCGGGGACTACCTGTACTGTGACGAGATGCTAATTGTCGTTAGCCTGCTGATGTCGTCTTTAGCTGCCATTGACAATAATGGAAGTATGACTCATTTTGAGTAGGAATTTCCGTGAAGTTGGCCTCCCATCAGACGCAAATTTGTATCAAAATTATGTCAATCGTTTGTGCTACGTTAGTGCTGGTAAAAGTTACGTTTGTGCCGCCAGCGTTTTGCAGTTATTAAACATTGTTTTTAAACCATTTTTAATAACATTGCCACCATCGTTTTGCAGTTATTAAACAATGTTTAATCATAAATAAAAAAATAATCAATAATGAAAGATAATAATTATAAAATCACAAACGAAACTTTTTGCAGTATAAACCAGCACTAACGTAGCACAAACGATTGACATAATTTTGATACAAATTTGCGTCTCATGGGGGGCCAACTTCACGGAGGTTGAGTGGGAGGGGCAAATTTAAAAATGTTCACTGGTCCCTCACAGTAGGTCAAAATGGATTGGACATCTAGCGGCGTCAATGGCAGCCAGTGAATTTAAAAAAAAAAACAAAAAGGCAAACTAACTAACTTGCCTTTCAAGATGAAATCCCTCTAATTGGGGTTGAATTTTATTTTGTAGATTTCCCCATGAAAATGCGACTTGTATCCCAGTGTGACTTATGTATATTTTTTTCTACGTCATTATACATTTTTTGACTATACTCCGAAAGGATTTATAGTCCGGAAAATAGGTTGAAATGCCAATTGAGTAGCAGTGAATCACTGAATCGTCCGCCCTACTTTTCATGTATTTTATGTTCTCCTTAAATCTGGCACCATTCACCCCCATGGTTTCTCTTTTGTGTGTCAACAGCGCTCTCCGGCTCGTCTTCCGGCGCGAAATATGACCCCGACCAAATCAAAGTGGAAGTGGCTTGTAGGCGAGAGCGGGTGAGTCAGTATGACGGGAGAACAATGAGGTGGCGGCCGGGGTGGTGCCCCGACAGGATACCCTGGCCCAGATGAGGATGAGCTCACCATCAAAGGGTCACAGAGAGGCGAGATGGCTCACATTTAAGCAATAATACATTTCTCATGGTCACGCTCACTCAAACAACACGCCGCTCACGCACGAGACGAATTCTGCATGGCGGCGACGTGCTCGGGGGATGTTTCTCTCAACCTCCCCAGAGAAAATATGTTCCGCTGAATAACAAAATGACACGGATGGAAGTCACATTGATGCAAACATTTTTGTTGTTGTTGTAATTTTAACTCATTGGTTACCATTGATGAATGTTCATTCACTTTCAGCCCTTTCAGTTCTAATGGAGTGGAGGTCTACAAATGACAAACTAATTTAAAGAGTTTTAATTTTTAAGAGCGACGTGATTGGACGTCTATCATCGTCAATAGCACTGAAAAAATTAACATCTCATATTCATGTTTTTGGGGTTTTTTTCTAATTGGTCCAACATTTTTGTTGATTTTCATATTAAGCCCCAAAAAGTAATTTATATATATTTTAGGGCTGTCAAACGACTAAATGTTTTAATCGAGTTAATTTCAGCTTAAAAATTAATTAATCGTAATTAATCGCAATTCAAACCATCTATAAAATATGCCATATTTTTCTGTAAATAATTGTTGGAATGGAAAGATAAGACGGATATATAC
The DNA here is from genome assembly GCF_030265065.1 of Corythoichthys intestinalis. NCBI lineage: Eukaryota > Metazoa > Chordata > Actinopteri > Syngnathiformes > Syngnathidae > Corythoichthys > Corythoichthys intestinalis. Next base: position 48,876,938 of record NC_080401.1, on the reverse strand, counting down.
GACATTCAACATACTGTACATAAGTACTGTATTTGTATATTATAACAATAAATCAACAAGATGGCATTAACATTATTAACATTCTGTTAAAGCAGTGCTTCTCAATTATTTTCTGTCACGCGTCCCCAAGGAAGACGTAAATGTTTCGCGCCCCCCCAAACTCTCTGCCGCCACTGTAAATAGTATCATTTGTCTATAAAATTACTATTATAAATACGCATCTGCCTAACATTGTGTCCTTTTTTTCTAATAAAGAAAAAAAGTAACATAGATCAACTTATAATAAAGTATAACTTTATTATAAACATTGTTTTGTTTGTAACAGAGAAGACTTGATGTGCATCAATTTGCCTGAATTAAAAAAAAAAATTCACATCCAAACTAAAAAAATACACTCAAGGTACATTTTTGACCATTTGATACAGAAAAATAAAATGTAATAAAATCAGTAAATAATACCAAATTAAAATTGATTAGAAACATTCACTCATGAGGACAATGTGCCAAAAAATTTGACCGAAAAAACAAATCTGAATAAAAAGGGGGAAAAAAGTGTCCTTGGACAGGACAGTTTTTATTTTTGCTGCTCACAGTATTTACCTCCTTTGCAATGATGTGGAGTTATTTTTCAATTAGCATGCTAACAATGCTCACTGGCTTACTGATATAACACTGACAAAGCAGGACGATTGTTGGCAATATACGGCACGTTTTCACTGAAAAAATCAAGCGGCTTAACAATGATTGATTTGGCTTCTTGCTATCTGCTATAATTATTTTTAGACACAGTAAACAGTGGTCTTTCATCATCACCCACTGTATTAAAAGTCAAAGCTAAAAGGCAAACGGCACGAAAAAAAGCGCATTCACGGCGGCCGAGGTAGAACCGTAGGTGAGGGCAGTCGTCGTGACGATCCCAAGCCGAAAATGGCACTTCTCGGGCGGCGACGTGAGAACCGGACAAGACAGTGGGTCGCTGCGTGAGTGAGTCCGGTCGGAAAACGGCTTTCAAAAACGGCGGTGGCACACTGCTCTTCATATCTGTTGTCTGTGTGTGCTGAGTGCTCTTCCTTAGTTCAAAAATACTGCGCGCACTCTGAAAATGAGAGCGCCACTGCCACCTACTGAGTGGATGTGCAAGTACACTTTATTCCAGTACGGCAAAAAAAAATAAATAAATAAATAAAACATGTTCCCCGAGGTCACATGCGCCCCCCCTGGCATTGCTCTGCGCCCCCCCAGGGGGGCGCGCCCCACTATTTGAGAAGTACTGTGTTAAAGTGATCCATGGATAGAAAGACTTGTAGTTCTTAAAAGATAAATGTTAGTACAAGTTATAGAAATTTTATAGTAAAACCCCTCTTTATGCTTTCGTTTTTTAAAATTTGTAAAATTTTCAATAAAAAAATAAACTAATAGCTCGCCATTGTTGATGTCAATAATTACACAATGCTCATGGGTGCTTAAGCCCATAAAATCAGTCGCACCGAAGCGCCAGCAGAGGGCGACAAAACTCCAAAAAATACAAGTGACAAGTAACATTCCACTGTACTGTCATTTTAATCTGTTTGAGCGGGGCATGTGCGTTAATTGCGTCAAATATTTTAACGTGATTAATTTTAAAAATTAATTACCGCGCGTTAACGCGATTATTTTGACAGCTCTAATATATTTTGTACATTTTATTCTATATTGATTTACTGTATTTTTCGGACTATAAGTCGCACATGAGTATAAGTCGCACCAGCCATAAAATGCCCAACGAAGAGGAAAAAAACATATATAAGTCGCACCGGAGTACAAGTCGCATTTTGGGGGGAAATTTACTTGATAAAATTCAACACATAGAACAAATATGTCATCTAGAAAGGCATTTTAAAATAAAAATACAATGGAGGACAACATGCTGAATAAGTGTACAGTATGATAATGTTACATGATGCATGAACAACGAAATGCGAACGTGGCCGGTATATTAACGTAACATAGCTATTCCGAGTTATTCAGATAACTATAGAGTAAAGAACATGCTAAAAAGTTTACCAAACCTTCAGTGTCACTCCAAAACACCAAAATAACATGTGAAATGATATAATAATGTGTTAATAATTTCACACATAAGTCACTCCAGAGTATAAATTGCACCCCCAGCTAAACGATGAAAAAAAACTGTGACTTATAGTCCGAAAAATATGGTATTTATTAATATCTTGTATTTATAGTATTATGCCTTTGCAACTATTTTTCGACCATAACTCCCGCTCATCCATAATTCGATGATTTTTCAATCATATTTCCCGGTCAATCGTAAATCAACTATTTGTCAACATTAGTTCATCAACTATGTAACAATGTTAACCCAACCATCGCTTGATATACCTTAGATTAGAACAACGTTGTTTCAACGTCACTGTCAGGTCGTGTTTCGTGTCAAAAATTTCAATGTCGACCAAACTGATGATTTTGATGAAAAATCAACGTTTATTCAACGTCGGTCTGCTATCTGGAGAGATTACTCGAAGGACGTGTAAAACTAAAAACAAACGCATGAAAACAGTTACATGCTGTCTTGAAATAAAATACAAAATGCTGAACCATTTGATCCATTATTTATCAATAAACCGTGTCAACAACGTTAACGCTAGCATGCTTATCGCTCCTCAAATGCTAACAGTTAGCTAGCTAGTGTGAGTTCTAACCAAAAATAGCTTGCGCGCTAGCTTTATTAACAGACTCATGGTCCAGATTACAACAGCACAATACAGGGAAAAGATTAAAATGAGAGAAAAATAAAAATAATTAAAAAAAGAACTATAATAATACAGCACTGTGTATAATATAAATTAAACGCAATTTAGCATTTATCCTACCAACTAACTAATTATAGCCTGTAATTTTTCACATAACGGGGCATTTGTATCAATACAAGAACCGTTTAAAGACAGGGACCAATTTTAAAAAGTAACGAGTACTAACCGGTATTGGATCAAATCCAAACAATATCTTACACTTTTTAAATGGTATTTGACTCATTGTTTGTCATTAACAATGGTAGATGTCCAATTAATTTAAAAAGGGGAAACTGGCTCTGATTGTTCATCTTTCAATGCTATTGACGGCGCTCGACATCCAAATTGGCAGCCAGTGAATTAATAACTGCGTAATTTTTGCATAAGGTTTTTTTCTTCCAAACAGTGTTGTTTTTGGCAGCTCTTTTAATTTTCGTCTTAGTCTTTTGGATGAAAATACTTATTAGTCAAAGTCATATTTTAGTTATTTCAAAATGTTCGTCTTCGTATAGTTTTAGTCAACGAAAATTCAGACACATTTCGTCTCGTTTTAGTCGTCAATTCTCAAAATTTTTTAATCTGTAAACTTCAATTTTTAGTCCATGAATACATAAATTAAAGGTTTCCAACAATTTCGAATGGACATTGACAGACGAGCAGTTCAATTCAATTCAATAAACTTTATTTATCCCTTGGGAGAATTCCCTCAGGGAAATTAGTTTCCAGTGCCCATAACAACACAACAGCAAGAATAACTAGAAACTGCAATTTCTGGAGAAATTACTTCTGGTCTTTGCCGTGTGGTGATATAGATCTTACCCCCGCCCAGGGCTATCAATAGAATGGACAAACGTGCCCGACAATGGCATTAAACAAGTTAAATGCTATTAGAAATGAATGGGAAATTTGGACGTCTATGGCCGTCAATGGCAGCACCCTTCAAAAGCGTCAATGGAATCGGGGAAGTTTGGGGGACACGTCCTATTGATACCTGGTCATTTCCTGTTGATTTGGGGAATTTTTTGTTTTTCCCCATTGAAAATTAATGGGAAACATTTTGGACGTCCATGGCCGTCAATGGCATTGAGTTACATAGTCGTTGATAGAATTCAAGTCCATTAGCATCAATAGATTTGACATACATGGTCGTCAATGGCAACAATGCAATGTAGATTCTATTGGAAATCCCATTGAAAGTGGATGGGACATTTCCCATTAAAAATGAATGGGAAAGTTTTTGGCAAACTCCCGGGGAACTGTAAATTTTTTCCAAATTCTGTATACAATCTTGAAGCCCCTCACCGTCCCGGAATTTTTGATGTTCAAATTATGTGATTTGGTCAAAAATTGTAGAAGTAGCGTTTTGAATTTTTTTTAAAAAATCAGAAAATCGGCGTTTACGTGAAAACGAAAAATTTTTAGGGGCCGTTTGACAAAAAGCCACAGTCACACGAAAATTCCGGACGTGTCGATACCTGAATGGTGCCGATCGGTGCAGCGGTACGGGCTGTGTGGCGCGCCGAAAAACGCGGAGAATAAGTTGATTAATAAATAAATAATAATAAAGTCGCAGACTAACATTATCTGGCTTTGCCAAAAAGGCAAAGACCAGATAAAAAGTATAGGTGCAAAATGGTAAAAAGCAGGAAAACAGCACATTATCTGCAATCGGTTAAACTGACCAGGAAACCAGGAACTATATGTCAAAAGTTTTCCAAGATTTTAAGACACTCACTGAGTCACTGTGCTAAAGCTAATGCTAACGCCAACGCTATGCTGACGTGAACGCTATGCTAACGCTACAAGTTAGTTTAGTGTGGGACGATCACTCAGCACAGACTTTTAAAAGCTAAAGCAACATGGCATAAAAAAAGATAGGAAAAAACAAAACTTTTCAAGCAGCACCTTACACGTTTCACAAAAGGAGCATGGAATAGGCACTAGGGATGTGCCATCTTAGGCACCCCACAAATTAATTCGATTTATGTCCATTATTTATTTAAAATATCCTCATGATTCAACAGGAACGATGGAAACCTGCCCATACAACAAAAAGCTGCCCTTAAGATGCTTTTTTACTTATTTATTTTTACAAGAAAGTGCAAAAACATTAACCATTTTAAAGGGAGTACTTATTTCTCTCAACAATACAATGAAATTTACACAGGTGGAATGAATTCCACATTTTCTGGAAACAAAGTGTCTTTAGAAATAAGGCTTCTTTTAACCAATATACTTTGTTTTCACAGATTTCTGTACTATTTCGCATTTTTGTAGTTACCGCTGTACTTAATCATGGTTTTACACATTCTGCATATGAAATACACGTTAGCTAATTAGCTTAGGCCTCGGCGCTAACTATTTAAATCTCAAAAACAACAACAATAAAGGCTAAACAGTACAAGAGGGTTCGTGTACTCACCTCTTATAGACGCACACGGGTCTTAGCAACACACTCAGGACATTTTTCAATTGACATGACTTGAAACTACTGCTGCACAACTGAAAGACAAGGAGCAACGAACTAGCTCTCTTCCCCTTTCGCTCTAAAAAATAAGTTTCGCACAGAAGCGTGACCGCCTGTCTCATACAGTACTTGCCTGTCTCATACAAAAATTTATTCTGCAGTCTTTTGAAAATGAGTAAATCTCTCGCTCAGTAACCGGCAGCATCCATCATAACGTTGTGCGTGCGTCCGTTAAAGGTGTCTGGGCGGCAGACGTGTCTTGAATTGCGTTCCGCTACGAGCGGCTGTCATAAAGTTATAGTAGTAGTTGTAGTTTTTGAACCTTTATGAATCGTAATCGAATCGTCATGTGTAGAATCGCGATGCATGTAATAATTGATTTTTTGGAACTCCCTTAATACGCACACGCTTAAGCCTGTGTGTTGGGCGGGGGGAGGCGCAGCTCGTCACATGAGTGACACGACCAAACACTGCTAAAATGCGTGCTAACTACACATACGATAAGAAAATAAGACGCATCGTGGATTTATGACGGAAACTATAGCGAATTTTCGTCTCGTTCTCGTCTCGTCAGACGAAAACTGCCATCCGTCTCGTTATGTTTTAGTCTCCGAAAACACGTTTTTAACCTGTCATCGTCATGAAAAAAACTGACCTATTTTCGTTATCATCATTGTTGACGAAAACAACACTGCTTCCAAAAACAAAAAAATTAAATTGTTCAGTTTTTTTTCTAAAAAAGTAGCTTTTTTTTTTTTAATTGTTACTATTAATTTCGTAGTATTGCTTGCCATTGACAACCATTGACGTCCAGTTAATTTAAACTGGGAGAACTGGCTGTGAATTGTTATGTTTCAATCCTTTTGATGGCTGCCAGTATGTTTAATCGGTTAATATATTCATTTACTGCTACTTTTCTCCTCTCTGGAATGTTTCTTGATGGTCTTAACCATTGGAGAGTGGAGCCTGTGGGTGGGCTAGTGATGACTGTGCACTTTGAGTCGAGAGGAAGCTTAATGGGTGACCCCTCCGCCTTTACCCTCCTTTCCTTATCCGGTACTCTTTCGCAGCTCTCCAGGCTGAAGCACGAGCTGGCCCAGGTGAGGCAGGAGCTGCAGTACAAGGAAATGGGCGTGGAGACCCTGCAAGAGTGAGTACAACCCACCCACCAACACCCTTCCTTTCGTCGCCACCCTTTCCCCTTCTCTCCATCCTGTTTTACTTTACAGCGCAAGCTCCGTTTTAACTCATTTGCTGACAATGATGGCCATGAAGCGTTTTTAAATAATCTAAAAATAAATATGAACTCATATATTTTTCAGTTATAATTTTTTTGGGGGTCAAACAGTGGGAACTAGTAAGGCTGCGTGGCGTCATCACTGCATATTAAGGGTGTAACGGTACATGTATTTGTATTGAACCGTTTCGGTACGTGGTCCTCGGTTCGGAACGGAGGCGTACCGAACGAGTTTCTGACGTAATGTAAAGTGCTGTCAAATTTAGCGCGTTAGCGGGCGGGAATTAATTTTTTAAATTAATCACGTTAAAATATTTGACGCATTTAACGCAAGCGCGGAATGCCCGCTCATGCATCCCATAATCCCACTGTTACGTCCCACGGACGGCTCGCTGAGGGCATAACATAAAACAAGCCACGCACACAAGTTGCAAGTGGACACAAATTTATTCACACAAGTCGAACTCGCAATGAACAAAATATACAAAATCTGGAAGAAGCTGGCTTCAGCGTAAGCCCAGGCCAAAACAACAAACAAAATGAAACTACACTTAAACCCCACCCGCTAAGCAAACCCTGATCGTAAAAAAGAAAAAACAATACAGCCACTACCCTGGCTTCTACGCTAAACAAAAAGGGTTGAATGAAAACGGCAGTTTACCTCTACTGCTGCGGTGCTCTTATTTACAGTGGTGAACAAAACGATCCAATAACGAATGAACACAAAATACCTCACCGAAAAAGCGGGAGTGTTACAAAATAGCAATCAAATGCACAGGTGAATAAATGGTGAGCAAACAGCTGGCGAGGAGGTACGCGGTCAAATGCGAAGTTGCGAACTCTCAGAGTGTTGACTGTAAAATGACGAGCGGTCCGATGACTTTTGTTAACGCTGCCTTTATTTGGTTAACAAGACTCAGGCACAATACAACACACACGCGGGTATGCAAGCTCAAACAACGGCCTAATAGTACTACCGTGTATCGGATTAGCTGCCGTAAAGCAAGTGTCGTTATTGCCGCAAATGTAAACAAAGCGCTGCATAATGGATACATGTCAGACGGTGACGTCGTCTGCCCGTCCGGCGTCAATCAGAGTACGCCAGGTTGGGTGGGGAGGCAGCCAGCTGGCGGACGCGGCGATCAGATGACTGACAGTCTAAAAAAAAGATAACAATTAAACGGCCAGGGCCGTCGCACCACTCAGAAGTGCAGTGAGCAGCGTGGGTAACGGTTAAATGTAAACATGGAAGCAGGTTGGCCCTCTGGGTGGGGAATTCAAATTAAAAAAGAATATAGATGGAACAATTCTCAGAAAATGTAAATAAGTTGGTTTGCCTCAGTGATTGGCTAGAGGATGAGTAGGGAAGAGGGCCATATTTATGTGTACACTACACACACTTGTAGTGTTCTAAGGCTCAATTGTGTGTTTGTTTTTGCAGAGAAAAAAAATGTCTTCAACAGAAAGAATGTTAATGCCGTCTTGTGGATTTATTGTTAAAATCAACAAATACAGTACTTATGTACAGTATGTTGAATGTATATATTCGTCTTATGTCCTATCTTTCCATTCCAAAAATAATTTACAGAAAAATATGGCATATTTTAGAGATGGTTTGAATTGCGATTAATTACAATTAATTTTTAAGCTGTGATTAACTCAATTAAAAATTTTGATCGTTTGACAGCCCTAATAACCCTTACTTTTCGAGGCTGTGGTCATAAAGTTAATATGAGAAACTTGAAACTGTTCAGTGTTGCAACTGTTCAATTTTGCACATCAGATTTTTTTTTTTTAAAAGAAAAAGTCTTAGCCAAAGGTATTTATTTTTATTTTGTTTTTCAAAATATCTACATTTGAGAATATTTTCTATTTTTGAGCAGAATTCTAGCTTTGAATAGGCTAATGTTCCTACTGTTGAAAGCACAAAAGTGTGTAATAAACAACTAGCACATTTATATTTTGCATTTTGTTTTCTTACTGTACCGAAAATGAACCGAACCGTGACCTCAAAACCGAGGTACGTACCAAACCGAGATTTTTGTGTACCGTTACACCCCTACTACTTAAAGCTGAATATCTACAAAGTCATTGCAGCACAAACTAAAAATTTCAAAGCGCAAACTGAGCACAAATGACTGACACCATTTTAGCCGTTTTGGACCAGGGTTGTTTTTGGCAGCCCTTTCAATTTTCGTCTTAGTCTTAGTCATTTGTACGATAATACTTATTAGTCTTAGTCATATTTTAGTCATCTCAAAATGTGTTTTTTAGTTTTTGTTAACGAAAACTCGACAAATTCCACTAGCTTTAGTCAACGTTTACTAAAAATGTTTTTATCTGTATGATAAAAAAAAAATCACTCCGAAAATAAATAAAGGTTTCCAACTATTTCGAATGAACCTTGACAGATGAGCACATATTGTAGCGTCTATCTACAAGGACAACACCAACTTGGTGTTAATACACACTCAGAGGTAAAACAGTACATTATTTTCAATTAATTATACCCACCTGGATGCCACGAACTGTAAGTAAAAAAAGTTTAAGAGGACGCTCGCTGTTAGTATTAGCCTAATGCTAATGTGAATGCTATGCTAATGCTACCAGCTAGAGGTGTGTGAAATTTCCGATTCTTAGATTATTTGCGATTCGGCCATGGAAGATTCGAGAACGATTCACAAACATCCAAATTCCAATTATTGAAATATGTCAAGTAAAGTGAAATAAAACACAATCAGCGCTGTCTCCGGGACGCAATGAGGAACGGACCGAGAGTAAACATCATGCTTGTCATTACTCGGGTCATGACAATGGTCAACTCACGGCTCTGGCTCAACTCATGCCGCTAAATAAAAAAATAATAATACCTGACTGCTGCCGACAGCCGCTACAAACTACGTCCACATAATGCTACGGTAGATAGTAGTAGAGGTGCATGATAATTATCGATCCGCTAATTATCGGTCCGGTAATAGGAATTATGACGTCATCCCAATAAATCTGATAAGCTTATTTTGGCCCGATAATATGTAATATTTTTGGCATGGTGTCGGTGGATTGGGATGTGTGCGTTTGTTTCATGGACCAAGACCGCAAAAGCCTCCTCCCCTGTTGAACCAAATGTTTTATTTCCTGACAAAGCACAATACCTGCTGGGTTTATGTTTTAGTTCAGTGCTCATTTTTCAGGGGAACACATCATCAATTATATTGACTGATTGATTGTGATTGACTCAAATTATATTTATTTAAAAAAATAACCTGGGCACTTTATTTGAAGTCAAAACTCTTCTTGTCTTTTTTTGTTCATTGTAATAATGTTCATAATATTCACATGAAAATTCTGGTGAGGTCAAAGGCAATTCTATGCTGAATCCACTAGTAGTATTTTTGACCCTACAGGTGTGTTCAAAAACTCAGGTGAATATACATTCAAAAATTCTATATATATTATCGATTATCGTTTCGTTATCGGTTAAGTTATTGGTATCGGTATCAAAAATGGATAACGTGCGCCCCTAGGTAATAGATATCATATGTATACAGAACTAGATGCGAAATGACAGACTCAGCGGCGTTAGCAGCACATGTATAGAAAACTAGATGCGAGATGACAGACTTGCCGGCGTTAGTAAACAGCCGCCATCTTAAGGCAGTAGACTTCCCTGGAAGGCTGTTGTAGCGAACCTTCCAAGTGAACCTAATTAACTTTTTAACTTGCGAGGATAGCGTGGTGCTATATTTCCGTGTTCAGAGTGGTGGCGACGCTCCCTGAAAGCTACGTCAACAGGTAGTTGTCGGCAGGGCGGCGCGTCCCTCGTTGCCATGGTGTTGCTATGGCCATAACTCAAAAACTACGCGGTCAATTATTATTATTTTTTTTTTTTTTATGTGACTTTTTGAGACAGCGAATGATGCATTTAATACAATTCAACCGAGTAAAACACTCAAGAGCGAAGTCCGAAAAGCTCTTCAGTTGCCCTTTAAGGTTTCGTCAGCCGTGATTTGTATTATCGTCCGCTGAAACAGCGCGATATCAGCACGCCTATTCGATGGGTTGTTGACGTTAGCGCAGCAACGCTGTGAAAATAGAACAGGTTTCTAGTTTGGGCCGCGTTCCTCAGTGAAAATTCACTCTAGACTTGCGGCTAAAATGGCGGCTGTTTACTAACACCGCTCTGTCATTTCGCATCTAGTTCTACTTACATACTGTATGTTATATATGAGACGCATCAGAACTTGGCTTGCTGCTACCACCGTAGCTAGCATCATGCGGGCGTAGTTTTTAGCAACGTCAGCGTAGCATGTAGCGGCTGTCGCCTGCAATAAGGTTTTTTTTTTTTTTTTTTTTTTGGTTCTTCCTCTACACACGTGACATCAGCGCGCTGTCCCGCATTAAAAGTACTCCGAGCAAAACGTGATGCTTAGAGCTGGCAAAATTAAACGATTCCTCGAGGTGAACAAAAATTACTCGGATCAGTTTTTTAACTTGAGTTACTCGAGTTGCTCGAGTATTCGTTTCAGCTCTAATTTATTTATTGACTAAAACCTTTGAATTTTACAGTCGAAAACATTTTGAGTAATTGTCAATTAAAACTAGATGAAGCCGAACACATTTTGAAATGAGAAAAATATGACTACGACTAGTTAGTTTTTTCATCCAAATATTAAAAGGGCTGCCAAAAACAATACTAGTTAACGCGGACGCACAGCAAACGCTTCTTGTGTAAAACATAGGCCACAAAGATAGTAATGGCAGGCCCGATCTGGCACCCAGGCCTCGAGTTTGACACCTGTAATTTAGTCCAGTGTCCTTTTTCTTCGGCAACATTTGTGGGAGAAAGTTTGGCGCCGCCTCCGCAGGATGGGGAGAAAGAAAAAAATAATAATAATAAAAGACGGGGGCTCCACCTCAGGAAGAGGATGCACCAGTGGAGTGCTGGCAGCCAAGGAGAGGAAGCAGAGGGTGGGTGGGGGTCCGCTGCCGCTGCTGTTGCCGCCGCACAGTTTGCAAAACACTGCAGTGAGCTATCTGCGAGCAAATTCCACAGAACTTCCTGACTGGCTTATCTGCCAGATGTACACAACAACTGCAGACCTTCCCAGAATAACCTGCAAACAACATAGAGGCCCCACCGATACACACAAATATTGTGTTTCATTGGCTGCCATTGACTGTGCTAGACGTCCAATCCATTTGAAGTGGAAGTGTTCGTTCGCTGGCAGCCTCCCACTTCAAATGGATTGGACGTCTGCTAGAGCAGGGGTTCCCAACCTTTTTTGCACCACGGACCGGTGTGATTGTCAAATTTGGCATCCTTATAAAATTTTGCTCCCAAAGCTTTTGTGACGGTGAAAAAGCCCTCTTTTATATTCAGTTGGACTCTCAATATTATCCAACGGTGCTAAAAAAGTACTTCATAAACATACATGTGCAACACGAAAATGGCATAAATTAATGCTTAACGACACGGCGAAGTCGTTAAGTGAGAGAGCTGCGTGCAGTTGTTGTGTGCCGCTAACATGACAAACGTAGGTTTATATTCCTTTCTTTAAAGAAAGTTTGTTGTGTTTACTTTGGAATCGCTGCATTCGCGGCCATTTTTTAACATTACGCGCATGCAAAATTTGTCAGAACACCGGCAATGTGGGGCAGAAAAATACAGCAAATATAAAATAACGTTTGTTTTTAGCCCTGTCGTCTTAAGTGCAGGGAAAATACAACTCACCCACTGAATCAGGCGCCGTTTACATGGTGACTCTCCCAGAATACGAAAAACGTAAAACTTCCATTTGCATTTGCGTCTCCGTTTGAACAATGTCGCGATTCTGCATGAAAACGATGTAGTATTCATGCCAGGCCCTGGGCGACAGAGAATGATGCACTTTGACCCCACCAAGCTCCCTCAGCCCGGAAAAAAATGTCCCCGCCCACTCGAAGCAATGTCATTTTTCTTTTGTTCAAAACGGCACAAAAATTGAAACGTTCAACATATTTAATTTAAAAATATTATTAAAACAGTCAATTAAAGCCCACATTCCGCCATATTTGCTGTTTTTAATGTTTAGTAGCACCGCTGCGCACGCCCGATGTGACGTGTACGAGTGCTGACGTGAACAGCGCGGTCTCCTGCCGCAGGAGCCTTTGATACGCATACCGAGGAAGCCCCCCCTCAACCCCCCGCAATCGGATTCTTCCACTTTGGAGGCAGGATTCAGAATTTTTTGTCTTCGCCGACACCATATGCACGCGAGGCGAGTCCGCAACGCAGTCATTGCGTCTTTGTGTCGCAGAGTCGCCATGTAAACTGCCCCTCAGTGGGAGGCCTGAGCTTGTTTCATTGAGACGAGATGGTCCCGAGATGGGAGAGTGAGAGAAGCCCGCTTCATAAAGATACAGTGTTGGAAATTGTAGCACGGTTTTCAATGCTCTCCTAGCGATGTCAGGATATTCCGGAATGACTTTAATCCAGAACCGCAGTAGAGTTGTTGTCTCAAATGTACAGTACGTTTAAGGTTGCTGTCATTTGTGATCTCTACAAATTGATCCTCCTGTTGCACTGATATGCTCGAATAACTCTGTTTATTCACAAATGGGTCACGAATCCACTCCTTCGCAGTTCGTGGGTCTTTAGTGATTGGGAAGTAGCGTAGATTTTGTTTTCTTCGAGGTTGTAGGCGCATCTTCTGGCTCGTCAGGCGGCCTTTTCCCTGTAAAAAATCTGTCCAAAGACAGTCATTCTAGTGTGGGGGATAATAATTTCCGGGAACAAATGTGATTCGCCCGCCCTACGTCATACATTATTATCTAGGACAAGCACACAGATATACAAAACAAGACGTATTGTTAGCAGTCCAATCAATGGATTTCTATGACGACATTCCATGCTGTAGTATTATATCTAGAGTAGACAGAGATACTGGTGTGTTAGAGGGCACAGACAAGTTCATTTTGCCATTATGCAGTCATTAATAAATTATTATTTCTTTTGCGGCCCGGTACCAAATGCGCCGCGGACGGGTCCCCGTTTGGGGACCCCTGTACTAGAGAAAAACTCGCAGAAGGATGCTAAGAGACACATGATCTATCACCGTCAATAGCAATTTTTCATGGATTTTCTCATTGGCTGTCATTAACAGCACTTTATTTTTTGGGGCCAAAAAGTGAGCCATTTCTGTTATGTAAAATTATTGTCTTAAATTTTAATATTACAATTTTATTATAGTGAAATTTTATTATAGTGTAATTAAATATTTTTGTTATTTTTATTGTAGAAATTTGATTCATTTACTGATTTTGATTAATAGTATAGTACTTTAAAACAATAAATAAATAAGATATGCACTATAGTAAAAATGGGCCTTTGTTCTTTTAAAATAGTAAAATTTTAAAATTTGTGTTGTTATTCAAGTTGATATAACTTAATTGCAAAATTACATTTTTTGGTTTAAAGGATTCTTTTTTTTTTTTATTAAAATTGTGATTTTTATTCTACCTGCTATCATTTCATTTTGAAATTAGATCTTAATTTGTTATAACAATTTTTATGTTTTCTGTTTTGCTTTTTTGTTTTTGTTTTTTGAAAATAGTCCCTTTATACTTAGAAATATTCTTTTTATCATCTTATTTTTAAATATGTATTATAATTGGGGGGGTCAAACGATTAAAATTTTTAATCGAGTTAATTACAGCTTAAAAATTAATAAATCGTAATTAATCGCAATTAATCGCAATTCAAACCATTGATAAAATATGCCATATTTTTCTGTAAATTATTGTTGGAATGGAAAGATAAGACACACGATGGATATATCCATTCAACATACGGTACATAAGTACTGTATTTGTTTATTATAACAATAAATCAACAAGATGGCATTACCATTATTAACATTCTGTTAAAGCGATCCATGGATAGAAAGACTTGTAGTCCTTAAAAGATAAATGTTAGTACAAGTTATAGAAATTTTATATTAAAACCCCTCTTTATGTTTTCGTTTTAATAAAATTTGTAAAATTTTCAATCAAAAAATAAACTAGTAGCCCGCCATTGTTGATGTCAATAATTACTTACACAATGCTCATGGGTGCTGAACCCTTTAAAATCAGTCGCACCCAAGCGCCAGCAGAGGGCGCCAAAACTCCGAAAAACACAAGTACACATTTCACTGTGCTGTCATTTTAAACTGTTTGAGCGGGGCATTTGTGCGTTAATTGCGTCAAATATTTTAACGTGATTAATTTTAAAAATTAATTACCGCCCGTTAACGCGATAATTTTGACAGCCCTAATTGTAATATTATTTCGAAATAATCGTATTCATGCTCGTATAATTATTAAGTTAAACCTAATTGTCATTTTTTAAAAACTATTTTCTTGTACGATTTATATTTTATATTTTTACATTTAAAAAAAAAAAAAAATCCCGCAGAATGATTTCTTTCTTTTGAAAATAATTTGTCTGCATGTTAATATAATTTTTGTAAAATTGAACCTTGTTTACTAATTTGTATTTCATTTTTTTACAACTTTTGAGATTTTTTAAAAACAATTTTTCTGAAAATTTGGCTTTTCAGTTGTTTAATTATGTATTTTTCAAGGAAAAATATTTAAAATAGCAATACTTTCGATAAATTTTTCATTTTTTAAAAAGTACCCCTTATTTTCACTCCATTCTTCGATGATGACATTCGGAATGTATAACTTAACGCTTCTAGTATGTTCCATTTTTTTTTCTTTTCCATGTGGGCTTGCCTCCCCCCTTTCTACTTGTACGCATATAAACTCCCTGGCCCTTTTGGGTGAGCGGGATGGGGGGAGGCGGTTTCTGAACAAAGCGAGTCTTGTTGCCTGGCGGCTGTCTGAACACTACCTGCTGTTGAAGGCCCGTGAAGGAAGCGGGCTGCGGTGAACGCGGCGGACACGTGCCAGGCCCGGCGACAGGGGCGAAGGGGGGCGCCCCCGCCCAAGTCCTCCTTTCAACCACGCTGTAGAACAGGGGTGTCAAACTCCCTCATAAAATTTGTCGCGGGATACATCATAGTTCGGGTTCCGTCAGAGGACTATTATGTCTGGCAACTAGGGCTGCCATGATAAATTGAATCATCAACAAGTCATCAACAAATGGACAACTAACTTGATATTTTTTAGAGACATTGTTGATCTAAATTATTCAAATCCTCTTTTTTTATCCTCTCAATTGTCACTTAACTCATTCACTGCCCGTAATGTTGATAGACATCCATTCTGTTTGAACTGGGATGGCAGCATATCAGTTTAAAGCTGGCCCTGATGGGTGTATATGGAGGTAGATTTGTGTCTTTATTATTCCATCACAAAAAAAGTTGCTTCAATCAAATAAAAAGTTGCTTCAATCAAAATATATATTTTCAATCGAAGAAAAAGTCACTTCAATCGAAAAAATATGTTTGAATGCAAAAATAAATTTGAAACTCAAAATATTTGAAAACTATTTTTCTTTGATTGAAAAAATACCATCGCGGGCACTCCGGTGAGATGCCGATGTCACACCCCTGTACCGGTGCACTATTTTCGGCTTGGACTCGAGCAGAGTCCGATGGCTGGATGGTGCCCTGGTGGCCATTATTCTTGCTTCATACTTTTATGCCATTGGCGTAGTCACCTGCCACTCAAACATGTCGGAAGTAGCGTTGAAGTTGGATCTTTGTGTCAAAATGATTCAATCGAAAAAAGTGCCTTCAAACTTTTTCCACTTCAAAAAAAAGTGCCTTCAAAACTTTTTCCACTTTAAAAAAAAAAAGTTTAAAACCTTTTGTTTTTCAAAAAAGTGACACTTCAATAATTTTTTTTTTTAATTCAATCAAAGAAAGATCGTTTTCAAATACACTTTTTGAGTTTCAAATTTATTTTTGTATTCAAACACATTTTTTTTGATTGAAGTGACTTTTTTTTTTGGATTGAAAATATATATTTTGAGTGAAGCAACTTTTTTTTTTTTGTTTTTTTGTTTTTTTTTTGGATTGAATAATAAAGGCACAAATCTACCGCTATCGTTTTATGCTTGGAAATACTTGCCCAAAAGTAATAGCTTTTTTTTTGTTTGTTTGTTTTTTTTGTTTTTTGTTTTTACAAAAATGTTTAAAATTGTTAGTAAATATTTTTAAAAATCAACAAATTGTTTTGTTTTTTTGGTAAAAAAATGTTTTATTTATTTATAGGGCTGCAGCTATCGAATATTTTAGTAATTGAGTATTCTACTGAAAATTCCATTGATTAATCGGATAAAACATATTTTTTCAAGAGCAATTATAATAATACATGTGGAGAAAAATACATTTGACCTAATACTGAACCATTTTTAGACAATCAATATCTTTATTTTAGATGTAAATTGTTGAAAACAGCCATTAATTGCATCTCAGTTGTGACTGGAAAAAAAAGAACAAATTCACTGCTTTTACTCAAAAATTTGAGATCTTATTAAAAAAATAATAATAATAAATATCTTATTCCTTACCTAAAAATGTCATTACGCTTGATAACACACGTCACTTAAAAGTCAGGTGTTTTCCCGGCACCTGTTTCAATTGAATTTCCATTTGTGTCAAGCTATTTTAAAGTTCTGTTTAAGTTTTAAGTCAATTCTAAGTCCTGATAGGATTTTAAGTTTTTGCAGTGTTCAAAATAAATGTATGATACCTGCTGTATTGGACCACATTAGGCACCAGTGCTACTTGGTGTTTTATTCATCAATGAATACCGACCTTAAAATTGACAGTTAGCTTTATTATGTTTTTATTTTACACCCTCATCACTCTACAGCGCTTTGTTTTTACAGATTAAATAAAGCCTGTATGAAAGACATGTTAGCTACGCATAGACATTAGTCATAATTAATAGAAACCTAGCCCTCCGCAGGGCTAACGTTATGTTAGCAAGGTGCAGTAACGTTAATTTTATTTATTAGCGCTACGTTAATTTAATTTTACCTTGTCCCGAGTATCGCTCCTCCTCTCTCGGCGTAAACAGGGTGCTTTTGGTGGAGCGGGGGCTAGGCGGTGGCTCCCGCGCCCGGGTTTCAGGGGTGGTCATCGGTGGCGGGGTCCAGCCGGGTGTGCGGAAGCGTCGGCCTCGGTCTCCAGCTTGAAATGCTCCCACACTTTTGACATTTTCTACTTTTTCTTGGTGCCTTTCTCTTCGCTTTCGTCAACTTCTTATTCGTTACCTCTATATTCATGCGTAGTTGAAATAAAATATATCCGCCGCCTCTCCCTTCTTCCTCTATGCACGTGACGTCAGCGCGTTGTGCCGCATTAAAAGTAGTCCGGGCAAAAAGTGAAAAATTGGCAACATTAAATCATTCCTGAACGCGGAGAAAATTCCTCCATCAAGTTTTAAAATCGAGTTACTCGAATTAGCTATTCAGCCCTATTTGTTTAATTACTGTATTTTAAGAAAGCATCGAGATGTGCTCTTCTTTTTTTACTTAATTATGTTTTTATAGGAAAAAAAATAAATAGGAGGGGCTATTTTTGTTGTTGTTTTTAAGTAAAAAAAAAAAAAAAAAAGATATTCCAGTAAATATTGTTATTATAATTTTAATTTGTTTTTCTCATATATATATATATATATATATATATATATATATATATATATATATATATATATATTTTTTACGTTTTTTTCTCAAAAACAGGAAAAAACTATGAATGTTTTTATTCAAAAGAAAAAGGAAAATACAATCACACTTTCAAATTTTAAATGCAAACAAAAATCTTTTTTTTATATAATTAAAAAAAAATAATAATAATTTTGTCGTTTTACTTTTTTTGTATAATTTGTCTTATAGAAAAACAAAATCTTTTTATAAAAAAAAATCATAATAATAATTAAAATGAAATTAATAATTCAAATAAACAATTAATCAAAAGGAAAATAGTCAGTATTTTTATACTTTAAAAAAGATGAAATTTTTTATGTTTTGAATCAAAAAACGGGAAAAACAGTAAAAAAAAATTTTTTATTAAAAAAAAGTTAAATACCACCACTATTCTTTTTTTTTTTTCCAAATGTATTTAATATTAAATCTTAAATTACTAGTGTTTAAAATGTATTTAATAAACAATAAAAACTAGTAACAATTTTATTAAAGACAAAAAAAAAATTTATTCAAATTTAATTTTAGTGAAAAAACATGAAGCCGATGCACATGTTTTTACTTTCGCGAGCCACACAAAATGACGTGGCGGTCCAGATCTGGCCCGCGGTCCTTGAGTTCGACACCTCTTCTGTATAACATAAGCCGATCCCCTCGGGGCCTCGGCGACAGATTGGTTCCGTTTTGTAGTTCAATGATAAAAAGCTGCTTTGAAGCGCCGTCACAAAGTCGACACTGGATACGCCGTGAGGCACCTTTTCAAAGGAAGGACTTGAAAGCGCCTGGAACAATAGCAGGGCCTCATCCGGACTGCAAAACTCACAAGCGATGTTTGCGTGTGTTCAGGATCGACCGCAAGATGTCGTGCAGTCAGACCAACTACAAGCTGGATGAGGCGCAGGCCATCTTCAGCGAGCTGCGCAGCATCAAGAAGGCCATCAGCGCCGGCGAGAAGGAGAGGCAGGACCTCATCCAGGTAGGACTCATCCTATGTCACACCATGGAAATGAATGAAAAAATTAAGTAATTGACTGACATTGATGGTGTCCAGTCATTTGGCTCTTCTGCTGGGAATTGAAAGGAGTTTATCACTTTTAGACGTCCAATTCATTTGAACTGGGAGGGTGTCAGCGAAGGAACATTCGCTAATTTTTTTTTTTTTTTAATGATATCAACATTTTGGAGTCAAATTCAGAATATATTCTATGAATAAAGAGACTTTCTTGTCATAAAATTACAACATTCTTAGTATATGGTTTAGGGGTGCACGATATCCATTTTTTGAAACCGATATCGATAACTTCCTGCTCCTCAAAGCCGATATCGATAACAGATAATGAATATATAATTTTTTAAATGTATATTCACCCGAGTTTTTGAACACCTGGAGGTTTAAAAAAAATAATAATAATAATAATGGTGGATTCAACATACATTTGCCTTTGACCTCACCAGAATTTGAATAATGTCATGAACATTATTATAATGAACAAAACAAAGACAAGAACAGTCTTGACTTCAAATAAAGTGCCAATTGTGGTGAGCCTTTATTTTGGAACATAATTCACCCACGGAAGTTGTGTGTACGTTTGGCCGAGCACGTCACAGTTACGTGACATATACTTAATAGCCGTGCGCGTTCCAGCTGAGTTGAGAGTTCACAGAGAGCAGCAGAGTTACAGCGGCTGGACTCAGCAATTCGAGCTAATATTTATTTTTTCAAATGAATATAATTTGAGTCAATCACAATCAATTAGTCAGTATAATTGAAGATGTGTTACCTGAACAATGAGCACTGAACTAAAACATAAACCCAACAGGTATTGTGCTTTGTCATCAGATAAAAATACAGGTATTTGGTGCTACAGGAGACTGTTGTGGTCTTGGTCCATGAAACAACTTTCTTAACCTGGGAGACAGGTTAGGACAGCAAGCCTATCAAACCAAAAGGCCTCTCAACAACTTACTAACTTATAACTAACACTGTAAAATGCAAACATTATATAGTAAGGTTTATCACTCATTCCTGATAACAAAAATATGATAGAACAAAATGGATTTAATGGCTTGCCTTATAATAATCAATATAAATGGCAGTGAGTGAACGCATATTCAATAAAGTATGATGTTTCTCTCCATAGTATAAAATCCTACCAAGCAAGCTGACAGGACTAACATTACATGACAACTATTATATGTATGCATAGCATAGCACACTAGCTTGAGCTACTAGCCTTAAGCATTGGCTGGCTTCTATAACACAACAACTTATGAAGTTCTGTACATATGACCCTTCACCACCAACGTAAACATATATTGCACATCCATATGTTATAGTAAACAAATACTTAGACATATAATTCCGAGGCGGAAACGTAAGTAACACAAAGCATTAACGATTGTCAATGCTACCGCTAGACACAGCACTGTGTAAAGTGAATGAGTTCGTGGAACAAATTATAGATGCAGCGAATTATTCTGACCAGCAGGTGGCAGCAATGTCCCGCAAATGGTCAACTGATTTCCAGGCCAGCCAGCAGAGTACATATTATCGGTCCTATTAATAATGTTATTGGATTTATTGGGATGACGTCATAATTCCTATTATCGGACCGATAATTATCGGACCAATAAATATCGTGCACCAGTAATACGGTTAGATATAGTATAAGGCGGAAAACACAGACAAGACTGAAAAAGCAGTTTCTGCTCTTGCACTCCTCTTTAAAAGAAACTGATGTATTTTAAGCCAAAACAACTGTTGTGTTTGATAGAACAATATGTCTATATGCTGTCATAGCAGATTCATGGCGCATTAAACCCCCGAACTATTTTTAATTTGTCCGTTTTACCCTGAAAACCCCCGTTTACAGACGTCGCGCAACCGCTTTTGTTTCAACCCAGCCATAAAACGAAGGTAATTCATTTATTATTCAAGTTGTCTGTTGTTTTTAGCTTAGAACCATTAATTGGTCTCATATTTCGTTTAAAAAAACGACTTTTATCAATGATTCACTCACATATTTTAAACTTTTAAACAAATAATGTCACAATGGAAAAAAAATGGCGTCTGTAAAAAAGTCACGGATATCTACCTCATACAGTGCCTTGCAAAAGTATTCGGCCCCCTTGAACCTTGCAACCTTTCGCCACGTTTCAGGCTTCAAACGTAAAGATATAAAATTTTAATTTTTTGTCATGAATCAACAACAAGTGGGACACAATCGTGAAGTGGAACAAAATTTATTGGATAGTTTAAACTTTTTTAACAAAGAAAAAACTGAAAAGTGGGGCGTGCAATATTATTCGACCCCTTGCGTTAATACTTTGTAGCGCCACCTTTTGCTCCAATTACAGCTCCAAGTCGCTTGGGGTATGTTTCTATCAGTTTTGCACATGGAGAGACTGACATTCTTGCCCATTCTTCCTTGCAAAACAGCTCGAGCTCAGTGAGGTTGGATGGAGAGTGTTTGTGAACAGCAGTCTTCAGCTCTTTCCACAGATTCTCGATTGGATTCAGGTCTGGACTTTGACTTGGCCATTCTAACACCTGGATACGTTTATTTTTGAACCATTCCATTGTAGATTTGGCTTTATGTTTTGGATCATTGTCCTGTTGGAAAATAAATCTCCGTCCAAGTCTCAGGTCTTGTGCAGATACCAACAGGTTTTCTTCCAGAATGTTCCTGTATTTGGCTGCATCCATCTTCCCGTCAATTTTAACCATCTTCCCTGTCCCTGCTGAAGAAAAGTAGGCCCAAACCATGTTGCTGCCACCACCATGTTTGACAGTGGGGATGGTGTGTTCAGGGTGATGAGCTGTGTTGCTTTTACGCCAAACATATCGTTTTGCATTGTGGCCAAAAAGTTCAATTTTGGTTTCATCTGACCAGAGCACCTTCTTCCACATGTTTGGTGTGTCTCCCAGGTGGCTTGTGGCAAACTTTAAACGAGACTTTTTATGGATATCTTTGAGAAATGGCTTTCTTCTTGCCACTCTTCCATAAAGGCCAGATTTGTGCAGTGTATGACTGATTGTTGTCCTATGAACAGACTCTCCCACCTCAGCTGTAGATCTCTGCAGTTCATCCAGAGTGATCATGGGCCTCTTGGCTGCATCTCTGACCAGTTTTCTCCTTGTTTGAGAAGAAAGTTTGGAAGGACGGCCGGGTCTTGGTAGATTTGCAGTGGTCTGATGCTCCTTCCATTTCAATATATGATGGCTTGCACAGTGCTCCTTGAGATGTTTAAAGCTTGGGAAATCTTTTTGTATCCAAATCCGGCTTTAAACTTCTCCACAACAGTATCTCGGACCTGCCTGGTGTGTTCCTTGGTTTTCATAATGCACTCTGCACTTTAAACAGAACCCTGAGACTATCACAGAGCAGGTGCATTTATACGGAGACTTGATTACACACAGGTGGATTCTATTTATCATCATCGGTCATTTAGGACAACATTGGATCATTCAGAGATCCTCACTGAACTTCTGGAGTGAGTTTGCTGCACTGAAAGTAAAGGGGCCGAATAATATTGCACGCCCCACTTTCTAGTTTTTTATTTGTTAAAAAAGTTTAAATTATCCAATAAATTTTGTTCCACTTCACGATTGTGTCCCACTTGTTGTTGATTCTTGACAAAAAATTAAAATTTTATATCTTTATGTTTGAAGCCTGAAAGGTTCAAGGGGGCCGAATACTTTTGCAAGGCACTGTAACTATCGCTTAATTGTATTTTTTTTGTTTGTTTCTGTCGCATTTTTCTCCACATGTTAGATGATAAATAATCGATCCAAACAAAGAAAAAAAAAGAAAAAAAAAACGTTTAAAAGGGTAAATAAAAAAGAAAATCTTGACCACTCCTTGACTCTATGACCATGTTTCACCCATACAATCCCTAAAAAATCCAGCTGTGGCCATTCACAGCTGTGTCTTGACACTCGGTGATACATGCTACATGGAGTTTTTGGATCGAAACAAGGTAAGTACACGATAATATCTCGTTAAAGTCATGGCGTCTGTAATTCTGTTCTCGCGTGCTCTCACCTCCAGATAGGGTTTTGCTGTTTAAAAAACTTTTTTTTTTTCCAAATGCCCTCCTGTTCAAAAATTTTCTTCCCCCAGAAAATTGAGATTTTAAGCTTTCCAATGATGTATCACACAGGCATATCAGACAATTTTCAAAGTTGATTAAATTGGCGGTCTCGGAGCGGAACTTCAAGTCACCTGAGTGTTTTCCGCCATATAGTATTTCTGACTTGTAATACAAAAAAACTGGAGGCTAGTGAAATTATGAAATATCACTACTGTGATAAAATTATTTTTACGGGTTTTAATTTCATACTTGGACTTCCCTCTCCTAAAATGATCCTTATTAATTGAATTCCTTTCTAAAGGCCCAGCTTTGTCATAAAACATTATTGCATCTCATAGAATTCCTCCAAATCTTGGACTTACTTCACACAATATCTGAATTTACAAATGTATTCTTCTTTAGATGCGGTTTGACTCAATTCTTGTAACCATTCATTTCATTAATATTCATATACTAGTCCTTCTAAAAAAATTAGCATATTGTGATAGAGTTCATTATTTTCTGTAATGTACTGACAAACATTAGACTTACTCATATATTTTAGATTCATTACACACAACTGAAGTAGTTCAAGGCTTTTATTGTTTTAATATTGACGATTTTGGCAAAAAAAGTCAAGAAAAACCAAAAATCTCCATC
Source organism: Corythoichthys intestinalis (assembly GCF_030265065.1). Classification (NCBI taxonomy): domain Eukaryota; kingdom Metazoa; phylum Chordata; class Actinopteri; order Syngnathiformes; family Syngnathidae; genus Corythoichthys; species Corythoichthys intestinalis. The sequence continues at coordinate 48,853,071 of NC_080401.1, read as the reverse complement.
TCCAAAAATTAGCATATTTCATCCGACCAATGCTAAAAAGTGTTTTTTAATACAAAAAAAGTCATCCTTCAATTAACTGTATCAGCTATACACTCAATACTTGGTCGGAAATCCTTTTGCAGAAATGACTGCTTCAATGCAGCGTGGCATGGAGGCAATCAGCCTGTGTTATGGAGGCCCAGGATGCCTCGATAGCAGCCTTAAGCTCATCCACAGTGTTGGGTCTGGTGTCTCTCAACTTCCTCTTCCCAATATCCAGGGTTCAGGTCAGGAGAGTTGGCAGGCCAATTGAGCACACTAATGCGATGGTCAATAAACCATTTACCAGTGGTTTTGGGACTGTGAGCAGATGCCAGGTCATGCTGAAAAATGGAATCTTCATCTCCATAAAGCTTTTCAGCAGAGGGAAGCATGAAGTGCTCCAGAGTTTCCTGATAGCTAGCTGCATTGACCCTGCCCTTGATAAAACACAGTACACCAACATCAGCAGCTGAAATGGCACCACAGACCGTCACTGACTGTGGGTACTTGACACTGGACTTCAGGCATTTTGGCATTTCCTTCTCGCCAGTCTTCCTCCAAACTTTGGCACCTTGATTTCCGAATGACATGCAAAATTTTCTTTCATCTGATAAAAGTACTTTGGACCACTGAGCAACAGTCCAGTGCTCCTTCTCTGTAGCCCAGGTCAGGCACTTCTGCCACTGTTTCAGGTTCAAAGTGGCTTGACCTGGGGAATGCGGCACCTGTAGCAAATATCCAGCACACGCCTGTGCACGGTGGCTCTGGATGTTTCTACTCCAGACTCAGTCCACTGTTTCTGCAGGTCCCCCAAGGTCTGGAATCGGCCCTTCTCCACAATCTTTCTCAGGGTGCGGTCCCCTCTTCTGATTGTGCAGTGTTTCCTGCCACACTTTTTCCTTCCCACAGACTTCCCACTGAGGTGCCTTGATACAGCACTCTGGGAACAACCTATTCGCTAAGAAATTTCTTTCTTAGTCTTAGCCTCCTGTTGAGGGTGTCAATGATGGCCTTCTGGACAGCAGTCAGGTCGGCAGTCTTGCCCATGGTACGCCTTCGTGAAAACAGAGAAATGGGCAACTTTTTTGAGAAAAACTACAGAGGTAAATAAGAAAGCCCTGAAAGCCAGTTACTTTGTTGCTAAATCCCAAAAGTCCCAAACTGTGGCAGAGACGTTAATACTACCTGCCAGCAAAGCCATTGTCAGCGAGACGACCAGCCCTGATGTGCTTAAAGACATTGCTCAAGTCCCCTGTCTGATAGGTTTTCAAGCCTAATTGCTAAACGTTTCACTCTGAGTAAGTATAAATACTGAGGAATTATTTTATAATTAAATATACTGTACAGAAAGTAATTTTGGAACATTTTGGTGTGGTGTGCCGCGAGATTTTTTTCCAACATAAAAACGTCCCGTGACTCAGAAAAGGTTGAAAAACACTGCTCTAGTCATCCTATCTTGATCTGTCGTCATTCAATTCAACCAATTTGAGCAGCGAATGTAGGCAATTTCTAGCCAATCAAAGATATGGGGGGCGGGCTGAGTAGCCGGCCATTGGGTACTGCGATTGGATAGGGATTGCTCCGGTTACAGAAATGGCGATTGAGCGGCTCCTCCGTTGCTAATTCAAATTGGAATGGACATCCGTGTTTTTTTCAAGAAACTAAAGACGAACTCAAGCCATGACAAAGACACGGCCGAAAGTCAACATGAAGGGATAGCCCTGCCACCTCCTGCAGTTTCACTGACTGACACTATCATCAGAAAATATAACGGGTAAAAACGCTACTGTTACGGCTAAATTTACATTGAAGAAGTGTGCCCCCCCCCCCCCCCCAAAATATGTAATGCCCCCCCGTAATTTCTTTCTGCAGCCGGGTCTGTGTTGCATTGCCCTTTTTTTGTCGCATCAATTCAACAACCTTTTTTTATTTGCTGTTCCAGAAAACATGCACATTTGAACCAATCAGAGCTAACTATCTCTGCTGATCACATCAGTATATCAGCCAATTGAAGGGATAAATGAGTCCAGGCGTTTTGCTTTGCTGCGTGCATTCGCAGATTGACGTGACTCATCGTCAGAAACTGCAGCAGCTGGGGAAACCTCCATGCCGTCCATGGGATATAATAAATACACCATTGGCTTGAATATAAGACGATGTTTTTTGCATTGAAATAAGACTGAAAAAGTGGGGGTCTTATATTCACGGTCTAGACATTATACCCATTCACGACGCTAGATGGCGCATGATATCATTGAAGCGATGTTCTGTCATGACAGATCTCAGCTACTCTCAAGTTTAACCAGTTAGCATTATTTTATTGCAATGTTTTTCCTTATTCAGATTTGTTTCAAGACTACAGGTATAGTTAGACTTCACTTTGATGGTTAATGCAATTATCGCAATTTTGTTGTTTTATCACAATAGATTGGTATATTTACATTTCAAAAACCAGAAGCCATTCATTTACGAATGTGATTGCACTTTAGTTTACATATTTAAATGTTCAGATATCAATATTTGAATGAGGCAAAATAACAGGCTTTTTCTCTTAAACATATTGTTATAATCATTTGTTTTAGATGTAATTTAATTATTTTCTGTATAAAAATTAATTTGGTGTTCAAAAAGTCTTTTTATCAAAATTGAGTCTTGAAAAAGAGGGGGTCGTCTTATAATCAGGGCCATCTTGTCTTCGGGCCAATACGGTAATAAATATTGGTGGAAACTAGAGCTGTCCCGACTAGTCGACGTCATCGATGACGTAAATCCGTCGACAAGCACAACATCCCGTCGACGGTTAATGAGGGGTTAAAAAAATATATGTGTTGAAAGTTCAGAATGTTGGATGCTCTGTATCCAAGCGGGGAAAGCGGCACAAAGCCAAAAAAAGCGCACCAGAGTGTCCAAAACATTGACTTATTTCAAAGAAACAAAGGATGGTACACGCTTCTGTCCTGTCTCTTCAATGCCAAGCTTGGCTGCACGTCGGCCGTGAATAAACACCAAGCGCCGTCACCCAGTTTGTAATTTTTTTTTTTCTTCATTTTTTGTACACCAGAGGGTGCTGTCGCCTTCCTAAATAATGATGTTTCATTGACAATGGGCCTATAAGTGCTATTAGTATTGTTCTTAATGCTAATTGAAAGGTTTATTTTATGGTATAGAAAATTATATAAGGTTAAAAGGTCATAAATATATACAGTATATACAGTGATTGCACTCAAGGGAGAGATTGTCAATGATAAGGTAATAATTTAAGGTAAAGGCAATTCATATAGGCAATTCATTCAAGGTTTCAAAGGAAAAAGGTGAAAATTTTTTGTTAATTTCTAATTGTGTTGTTTTATTTGTGTGCACCGTCTTACGGTGTGTTTACATCAAGGATGGAATAAAAGTTGTAAACCATCAGTTTAAGAGACCATCTTTCCAATCGGGATGCTACACTAGTTAATTCTATCAGCATTCGAACTCATTGTTTATTTGTGATTTATTATTGTTATTTACGTGTTTATTTGTACTTTAATAAATAATTTAAGTGTTCCAATATATTTTTTTTGTGAATTGATAGGCGTCAACAAAAATTTCATTGCTAAATTAGTAAAAAAAAAAAATTAAAAGATTTTTTTTTTTAATTATTAGATTAGTTGACTCATCGTAAAAATAGTCGGCTGACTAATCGGGAGAAAATTTGTCGTTTGGGACAGCCCTAGTGGAAACGGATTACGCTTCACGAGCACTTTATTATGCTTGTTGTTAACACTTGTGCATGTAAATCTGATGTTGGTAGATTGTTTTCTTTTTGGAGATGAAATGCATGTGTGGCAGCTTAGCATTTTTTTTTTTTTTTTTTTTTGGCCGTCATATTTCCGGAATCAAAGCACCATGTACCGGAACAGCATCCCGGCCCTGAATCTTATACCGGAACTGCGTTCCTGACCGTTCTGGCCCACTTTCACCCCTGCCTTTTCATGTTATGCTATTATTTTTAGATAGGGATTTTTTTTTTTTTTTTTTTTTTTACTTTTTTGCCAAAATTATCAATATTAAAAGAATAAAAGGCTTGAACTACTTCAGTTTTGTGTAATGACTCTAAAATATCTGAAAGTCTAATGTTTATCAGTACATTACAGAAAATAATGAACTTTATCACAATATGCTAATTTTATGACAAGGACTAGTATTGTACCTGCCTGTAGATGTCCCAAAATGCTTACAAATCACTTCTGATGTCATCAACAGCACGCAGCCAATAATACTTTGTTTGTTGTTGCAGAGCCTGGCCAAGCTGACGGTGAATTTCCAGAGCAGCTTATGTGTGGGTGATACTGCCGGTGAGTTGGTCAACACCGGTGGAGGAGGCGGGGCCGCTGCGCCGGGCGAACATCAGCAGCTGTATTGCGACGCTGGCTGCCAGACGGACGTGATAATGGGAGAGGTGGCGCTCGCTCGTCCCCGCTTAACTCGCACCCGTGAGCGCTTTTGAATGACGTCCGTTTTGTGCGCAGGACTCATCCCACCTGGTGGACAAAGTCAAAGTCAACTGGCAGTACGAAGAGGCCAAAAAGAAGTAAGTGGGATTGTCTTTTTTACTCGCATTACTCTTTAACAAAGTGTGCACCTCCACCGATTAGAGTCCAGAGCATCCAGCACCAGCTGGCCCAGCTGGACAGCGAGAGCTGGTCCGGCCGGGCCGAAGCAGATCGCGACCGAGACTTTGTCCAGCTGTTGCGTGAGAAGGAGGCGTTGCTGCACGACATCATCAGCGTCAGCAAGCGCCACGAGAAGGCTCGCGCTCCCGATTCGGGTCCGGATATCGAGCCCGGTCCCGACACGCTCCTGCAGCTGGAGGAAGAACGCTGCCGGCTGGAGGAGGAAGTGCAAAGGGCGCACAGCTCGCAGAGTCAGGGAGCCAATCAGAGGTCAGCCATCGCCAAAACGCCAGACTTGACTCAAATACATTTAATACATTTTAAACTACCAAATTTTTCGGACTGTGAGTATAAGTCACACCAGCCAAAGAATAAGAAAAATATAAAGTCGCACTGGACTATAAGTCGTGTTTTGGGGGGTCAATTTTTTTAATTACCGTATTGGCCTGAGTATAAGATGGGGTTTTTGCATTGAAATAAGACCGAAAAAGTGGGAGTCGTCTTATATTCGAGGTCTAGACATCATACCCATTCACGACGCTAGATGGCGCCAGTTATCATTGAAGCGAATGCTGAACTTGGGTTCATGTTCTGTCATGAGAGATCTCAGCTACTCTCAACTTTAACCAGTTTGCATTATTTTATTGCAATGCTTTTCCTTATTCAGATTTGTGCTGATGTATCATTTCAATCTGCTGATGCTTTAAATTCTATTCATGTTTTTTGTCACTGCTAAATGTTTGTCTCCAGGCTCCTGCAGCAGGAGAAGAGAAACGTGCTGCTGAGAAAGCTGGAGGAGGCCACACGCATCACCACCTACCTTCACTCTCAGCTCAAAAGGTGCACCACCTTTCCCCAGTTACCTTAATTTCCAGACTATAGAGGCTACCTGACTAAGCCGCAATGCCCAAATTTCACAAAATATAACAAACTCCTAACTTCATAAAACAGGTCATTACATTTACAAGGGAAAAAATATAATTCCGCTTTACGAAGCCCTCTTAAAAATCCCTGCAATTGGCATCTACTATACAGAGGGCTAACAGCTGTCAACGCTAGCCTTAGCATTCCGACTTTGTAGTAGCCCACTGTGGCAAATGGTCCTTTTTAAATCAAAACAAAGTCAAAACTGTTCTTCTGCTATGGGAGCAAGCATCGGAGAGAGCCTTCCTGGGCAATATAGTCTTCTGAGTACTGGTTGAAAATGGCTAAGCTGCGCTATGATCGCTTCCTCTTGTTGTAGCAAACAGTGGATCTCCATCTTTTAAAATTGGTCAGTTGTCCTATTCATGTATAAAAGAGTTTTTGATGAAGTCTGGCAAAGCTTCTGACAAGTGTTGTCGGTACTAGCATAGCAGTCAAGATGGCAAAACGGAGCCTATGGTGCTAACTAGCTAACCGTGCATTTGGAGAATAGATTAAAAAATAGGACATATCAGGAATAAATGAATGCTAAAACATCACAAGCGATGAACTTCTTGTCTTTTTATGTCTTAGCCTATCTGCCAGCTCCCTGACGGTGTCGTCCAGCAGCAGCCGCGGCTCGCTAGCGTCCAGCCGCGGCTCGTTAGCATCCAGCCGCGGCTCCCTCAGCTCCATCAGCTTCAGCGACATCTACGGCGCACCGCCCTACGAGCGCCACGACGAGCCTCCGGACCCCCACCTCCGCTTGGCGCCGCCCCTGGAGGCGGAGCCGGCCGCTCCCGGCAGGGCCAAGCGCTCCCACGACACGCCACAGTCGTTAGCCTCGCTGTCATCTCGCTCCTCGCTGTCATCGTTGTCGCCGCCCAGCTCGCCCATGGACACGCCCTATCACTCTGCACCCCAGGATTGCCCCCTTACGCAGATGACGGACGAGTACATGGAACAAGCGGGACGTGGTCTCGCCGCTAGGGAGGCTGGCTCTCAGGGGGCTTTCAACTCAACTGGTAAGTCGCATTAAGTCAAATGGCTACTATTTGGCTAATTATTAGATGTTTAGTGACATTTTTTTCCCTCGGAATTGTACAAATTCTGTTTTTTGGAGCCTCTTAATAGTGAATATTTCTATTTAATTTTTAACTCATTGCCTGCCATTGGCAAAAATAGATGTCCAATTCATTTAAACAGGGAGGAGGTTGTGAATGCTCATCTTTTAGTGCTATTGACAGCACTAGAGGTAAAATCCATTTTGACTTGGAGGGGCAAATAAATGGATAACAAATCAGTTATTTGGTTTTATTATTTAAAAACAAAAAAAAGAAACATGTACAGTGCCTTGCAAAAGTATTCGGCCCCCTTGAACCTTGCAACCTTTCGCCACATTTCAGGCTTCAAACATAAAGATACAAAATTTTAATTTTTTGTCAAGAATCAACAACAAGTGGGACACAATCGTGAAGTGGAACAAAATGCATTGGATAATTTAAACTTTTTTAACAAATAAAAAACTTAAAAGTGGTGCGTGCAATATTATTCGGCCCCCTTGCTTTAATACTTTGTGGCGCCACATTTTGCTCCAATTACAGCTGCAAGTCGCTTGGGGTATGTTTCTATCCGTTTTGCACATCGAGAGACTGACATTCTTGCCCATTCTTCCTTGCAAAACAGCTCGAGCTCAGTGAGGTTGGATGGAGAGTGTTTGTGAACAGCAGTCTTCAGCTCTTTCCACAGATTCTCGATTGGATTCAGGTCTGGACTTTGACTTGGCCATTCTAACACCTGGATACGTTTATTTTTTAACCATTTCATTGTAGATTTGGCTTTATGTTTTGGATCATTGTCCTGTTGGAAGATAAATCTCCGTCCCAGTCTCAGGTCTTGTGCAGATACCAACAGGTTTTCTTCCAGAATGTTCCTGTATTTGGCTGCATCCATCTTCCCGTCAATTTTAACCATCTTCCCTGTCCCTGCTGAAGAAAAGCAGGCCCAAACCATGATGCTGCCACCACCATGTTTGACAGTGGGGATGGTGTGTTCAGGGTGATGAGCTGTGTTGCTTTTACGCCAAACATATCGTTTTGCATTGTGGCCAAAAAGTTCAATTTTGGTTTCATCTGACCAGACCACCTTCTTCCACATGTTTGGTGTGTCTCCCAGGTGGCTTGTGGCAAACTTTAAACGAGACTTTTTATGGATATCTTTGAGAAATGGCTTTCTTCTTGCCACTCTTCCATAAAGGCCAGATTTGTGCAGTGTACAACTGATTGTCCTATGGACAGATTCTGCCACCTCAGCTGTAGATCTCTGCAGTGCATCCAGAGTGATCATGGGCCTCTTGGCTGCATCTCTGATCAGTTTTCTCCTTGTTTGAGAAGAAAGTTTGGAAGGACGGCCGGGTCTTGGTAGATTTGCAGTGGTCTGATGCTCCTTCAATTTAAATATGATGGCTTGCACAGTGCTCCTTGAGATGTTTAAAGCTTGGGAAATCTTTTTGTATCCAAATCCGGCTTTAAACTTCTCCACAACAGTATCTCGGACCTGCCTGGTGTGTTCCTTGGTTTTCATAATGCTCTCTGCACTTTAAACAGAACCCTGAGACTATCACAGAGCAGGTGCATTTATAAGGAGACTTGATTACACACAGGTGGATTCTATTTATCATCATCGGTCATTTAGGAGAACATTGGATCATTCAGAGATCCTCACTGAACTTCTGGAGTGAGTTTGCTGCACTGAAAGTAAAGGGGCCGAATAATATTGCACGCCCCACTTTTCAGTTTTTTATCTGTTAAAAAAGTTTAAATTATCCAATAAATGTTGTTCCACTTCACGATTGTGTCCCACTTGTTGTTGATTCTTGACAAAAAAATTAAATTTCATATCTTTATGTTTGAAGCCTGAAATGTGGCGAAAGGTTGCAAGATTCAAGGGGGCCGAATACTTTTGCAAGGCACTGTAAATATTCTCTTTTTATGTATTTTGAATATATTTTTGAAATACGCAATTTTATTTATTTTATATAATATAACAAAGGAAAACAACAGTAAATATTCTCTTTTTAACATTTTTTATAATTTTGTTTTTTAAAAAAGGGGGGAAAACAATATTCTATATTTTAATATAGTTAAATATTTGCTTTTTAAATTTGTTTTTAAATATATAAAGTAAAAATGAACACAAACCTTTAAACTAGGGCTGTCAAAATTATCGCGCTAACAGGCGGTAATTAATTTTTTAAATTAATCACGTTAAAATATTTGACGCAATTAACGCGCATGCCCCGCTCAAACAGATTAAAATGACAGCACAGTGTCATGTGCACTTGTTACTTGTGTTTTTGTCTCCCGCTGCTGGTGGTTTGGTGCGACTGAATTTATGGGTTTAAGCACAATGAGCATTGTGTAATTATTGACATCAACAATGGTGAGCTACTACTTTATTTTTTGATTGAAAATTTTATACATCTTATTAAAACGATAACATTAAGAGGGGTTTTAATATAAAATTTCTATAACTTTTACTAACATTTATCTTTTAAGAACTACAAGTCTTTCTATCCATGGATCGCTTTAACAGAATGTTAATGCCATCTTGTTGATTTATTGTAATAATAAACAAATACAGTACTTATTAGTGATGCACGATAATACATTTTTCAACCGATACCGATAACCGATAATTTCCTCCTCATTCCAACCGATAACCGATAATGTCAAGCCGATAATTCTATTAAAAGATTTATGTAAAATTTTAAAGTATACACAAAAGAAAATATTACTGTGCAAAAATATAATTTATTGCTCTTTTTTTCAACATAAAATATGAACAAGTCGTCAATTCAAACATCTAAATAATGACAGATTGTCTAACATTGTGTAATGGTAAATTTTTGGCAACAATTACTTACAGAGTAAATACCTAAGTTGCACAAAAATGCCTTTAAAACGTAAGCCATTCCTAACATATATAACATTAATACACTGCAAAACACACCTCCTTAAAACTAGTCAGTTTTAAGTGTAAATCTATTGGCAATAAGTGAAAATATCTGCCATCGCTTCAATTGTATTTCTCTCAGATTTCTTGGAAGAAAAATAGCTAGCTGAAAATAATCTTAACAGCCTTGTTTTAAGCAATACATTATTATACTTAATCCTAAAAAAACAAAAACTTGGAAGAAGGAAAGATTTTGAATAATATTTGTGGCTACAGAATGTTGATTTAAGAATTTGATTATCCACTGTGACTGTAATTGATCAGAGAAATAAGTTCAATAATTTGAAAAGTGATTGCTAATGTTATATGCTTTGTTGCACACTGTGAAAATGATTAACTCAAAAGAGCGAGATGTCATGTACCCATTCTGCAGCGCTTTGTTTACATTTGCGGCTTTCGCGACATTTGCTTTACAGCATCGGACTATCGGTCTACAGTCATGCCGGTGTTTAGCCTTAGATGCAAATTTACCACCCGCCTTGGGCTGCATCCCCAAACAGCCTGACTCTGTATTGTCACAAGCCCCGTAGTTTAGCTTGTCTTTACAATAGCCTTAGCATTCCCGCTAACAGCAGCCTCGTATTCGTTCCAAAAATCTTTGTGACGCAGTTTTAAACGGCTGCTGGGTTAGTGGTTTTGAATGAGGACGCTTTCTTTCTGCCAGGAACTTCTACGGTACAGGTTTCGCAGATGGCGAGAGCGTCGTTTTTTTAGTAACAGCCGCCATAATATTCAACTACTTCTTGTCGTGTAACTCCGCCTCCTCAACCCCTCCTCCCTCAGGGGCTTCAGAGAGGGGAGGGGTTGAGGAGGCGGCGCGCTGAATTCTTCGGTTGCGCACATTTGGAGGCTAAATCAAGTATATAATTATCGGATTGCATTATCGGTTGAATTTTTGTATTAGCTGGATTATCTGTGTGACGTCATAACTGCCATTATCGGCCGATAATTATCGGTGACCGATATTATCGTGTATCTTTAGTACTTATATACAGTATGTTGAATGTATATATCCGTCTTGTGTCTTATCTTTCCATTCCAACAATAATTTACAGAAAAATATGGCATATTTTATAGATGGTTTGAATTGCGATTAATTACGATTAATTAATTAAGCTGTAATTAACACGATTAAAATTTGTAATCGTTTGACAGCCCTAATATATATACATATAACAGTAAATAACTCCCATTTAAAAATAATTGGTGATTAACCAATGATTTTTTAAAAATCGGTTATGGCAGCTCTAGTTAATACACGTTATGTAAACATCTCCATCACTTGACATACAATGTACTTGCAATCCAAACATTAGCGCATCCGGTTACATAGACATGTTAAAACATGTCCTGTGTAAACATTTAGCATCCACTCACCAACTGTCACGCGCAGGAGTGACCTTGCGCGGCAACAGCGGCAGCAGAAGCAGCAGGAGGACCAGGAGAGTCTCTGCCGGCGTCTCCGAGGACGCTCTGGCCACTGACAGCGGCGTCTTTGAGGCCTGGGGAAGGAGGTAAAGGAACCCAATAGAGGTGCTAACATGCTAACCTTGAGGGAAAGTAACAAAAGTTGGGTGAAAGTAGTCCTTCAAAGTCAATTCAATTAACAAGTTAATCCTGAGTTAACTCACAAATGTATTCATATTCAACATTTTTTCTGCTTAGTCTGATTTTAAACAGATTTAAGAAAAGTTGCGATTGTGTTTGCATTTTTTAAAAAGTTAACAGGCTAATACCGCCATTAAAATTTGTAATCAAAAAATGATCATTTGACTGCACTGTTTGTTGATGCTGTGTGTTGTCCACAAGGGCGGAGGAGTCCGAGGAGATGTCTTACCTGAAGGAACAGACAAGTGAGCCCACTCAGATACAACTAGGACTGCTGTAAGTTTATTCTCATTTGCATTGGGAGACAAATAAAAACTTCAGTATGGAGGAAGTCGGCGTGATGTCACGATGACATCACCTCGCTTAGCAACGTGTCGCCATTTTGTGAAGGGGGAACTCACAGCTAAACATTCCATAGACAAACGTCAGAAATTGATATATTTCAGGTGTGTTTTGCGTCTTTTTTCCTAAAAACATCTTAAACGTGGCTTACTATTATCATGAGTCACTGCCGACAGACGCGAGGAGGCGATGCAATTTACAATTAACGTTTATTGGCTTACAAAGCTGCCCATACAAAGTCGCAGCTGATAGCTGGATAAACAAAGGAATGGCCTGCAGTGGACTTCGGAAACATCTACAACTACCTCATAAAGTCACCCAGTAAGTTGACCTTTATCATTTATGTGGAATATGTACTGTGTGGAACTGAGAAAATTGGTAGTATATACGAAGTGATTCTTTCTGCCGTAAGCGGTAATTCGCGTCCAAGCGTTATTTAGCCGTGAGCACATCACGGCAAAATAAGCAATTCCCACCAGGCCAATAATATACTGATTGGCTAATCAGAGACGTTCACGGCAAAAGAAAAATGACACTTTGCGAGTTGCCGGTTACGGTAATAATAACCACTGCCTAGTCTATTGAATCCTAGCAGCTAATTTGGGCAAAAATTAAAGTTTACTCACCAGTAATAAAATGTCGGCTGCAAACGTAAATGTGCTTGGATTTAGGTTCCCACAGGGGAAAATAGTCCACGGAACCGTCTTCTTTTACTGTTCCTCGATTAATTGCTCTCAGCCATGTATCTCTCCTTTTCTTCTCACCTGGAAGAATGAAGAACTTCAAATGCGGTTTAGAGCAGGGCGGTAAACCGAAAATTTACCGTTACCGAAATTCTTCACGATGACCGACGTAATTTTGACCATGTCGGTAAATTCGGTAATTTAATAAAAGAAGAAAATATAGTCTTTTCATCCGCTTTGACTCTGTGTTGTTCGGCTATGTTCATTCCCCTTTAAGAAAGCAGACAGTGTGCTTACGTTAGGAGTCACATGGTTTTCAGGAAGCCAATCAAACAGAAGCCCGGTAGGCTAACGCTAGCTGCTAACGCTAGCAGCTAACGCTACAAGTAAACGGGATGAAGTCGGGCTTAAGTTAGCTTCGCCAAACTTTCACCCGACATTAAGTAAACTCTTGACGGGTTCCAGATAGGGATGGAAAAACCGAGGCTTTCTGAAACAATGAACAACTTTTAAGACAATTGCCCTAAATTGAATCACTGTTTGACACACTGCAAGAGCCCCATCTACTGGATAAACAGTGCACGTTTCTTTTTAAACGGAAAGTTGACAAATTGCCTCAGCATTACATATCTTCAATAGAATTAAGTGGATGTCGTCTATTTCAACCAGGAGATCGCGTCGTCAATAAGTGTGATTTACACAATTAAAGTTGACCTCTTTAAGCCTGTATAATTGCTTTTGTCTGTGAAGATGTGTTCAAAGCAGTATTTGTAATACACGACAATGCTAGTCTTGTAAGTGGCTCGTCCTAGATGGCAGGGAGTAACTATGTATTGTTTATTTTTTGTAAAAATTACAGTACAGTAAGCACAGTGTTTGGGAACAGGAATATTATTTATTGCATACTGTAAGGATTTCCAAAATCATAAGATGTAAATAATTGAGCCGAATAAAAGAAAGGAAAGGTTTGTGAAACATTTTATTTTTTAATTAAGTATATTTTCTGGGGGGCGGGTGGATGTGTCGTATTTGTATCTATTCTAAATATCTAAACGTATGCCACTATCTAGTGTATAAAAATGCGGAATGAATTTAATGAAATTCAAGTGATGATATTTTTCAAGTCATACAAGCTGTTATAAATGTTCACACAAGAATTCTTATTGTTTACAAGATTTTTTTAATACTTAATGTTTAGACTGCATGTGCAATTGTTAAATTGAAAGCTGGTAAATAAATTTAACGAGAAACTGTTAATTTGTATTCCATGCATTGATTCAAATTTTCAAATTATATAACAGTTTGCTTGGGCGAATTTATCGTCATTTATCGTTATCGAGGTAAATCTGCTCAATTTATCGTGATACGTACTTAAGGCCATATCGCCCAGCCCTAATGCGGTTTCGAACTCTTCCTTGTGTGACAACCTGTAACACAGCAACTTTTTGTCAAATCGACGGAAAAAACCCCGCAAATAAAACGAAAGTTAAACGCGTTTGTATTACAATGCACGACAGAGCAACTGCTTGTGACTCGTCTTTTGCCCCATTGTCGATATGGCGACGCTTTGTTGTGGCTGGTGACGTCATTAAATGCTCGGATGTCCGACTTCCTCTAAGTTGTTGTGAAATGTTGTAGTGTGTCAGGCTCGAACAGCTACAATTCTATTTAGCGGGGTAGCAGTGTTTTAAATGCTATGCTACAAATGTGTGTTCATTTATTAATTAATTAAGCAGCTCGGAATATGAATGATTAGGTTGCCAGCCACTTGCAATGTTTATTTATTTAGTTAAATAGATAAGGTTAGGCTATGCTATAACTATTTGAGTAGTAATTTATTTACATATTTACGTACTTTATATATTAGTCAATTATGTTAGGTTAGAATAGGTTAGTCTATGCTATGCTATAAATTTAAGTAATATATTTAAGTTAAGTCAGGTTAGACTATGCTATGATAAAAGCATTTATATATTTAGTTCAATTCTTAGACTACATATGCTATGTTATGCTATGCTATAAGTTGTTATTTGTATGAATTTATATAAGGTCGGAATGGGTTAGGCTATGCTATAAATCTAAGTAGTTATTTATTTAGTTATCAAAAGTTATGTGAGGACACATGTTAGGCTATGCTACGAGTAGCCTACTACAATTTATTTATATTGTTAGATTTGGTTAGGCTATGCTAGGCCATGTTATAAGTGTTCATTTATTTAGGTAATTGAAGTTGTTTGCGTTGTCACTAAACGAATTCAACTTGTTTTTCGAGACAATACGGGTTTTTTTCACACAAAATTGTGAATCGAACCCCGTCAGAGTGAACATCGATACTTATACATTCCACAAGATGGTGCCAAAGTTACTTATTTGTAAATAAAATTCAACTCACTTTGACACTAATTTGCCACCAGATGGTACCAAAGATATATATAAAAAAAAAAAAATGCTGTTTTTCAGTCAATAATATGCAATGTGCTTTTTTTGTTGATTTTGTTTGTTTTATTGCCATTGACGGTGCTACACATTCAATCCACTTTGACTGGGAAGGGCAAATGAACATTTGTTCAATCAGCTCTAATGTTCCATCATTTTTTTGACATGATTGTTCCCATTTCAGGTGGGAGTCTGCCTCACAATCCCTTTGTCTGCATCTTCTCCAACTCAAGAACCTCAGCAGGTCCATCACAAGAGAGGGCTACAAAGTGTAAGTTCCTTCATTTTGATTTTGTGAAGTATTTTTTTGTCAGTCAGATAAATGAATAAATTTGTCTCTGCAGCTTTGTGAAGGTGCACCTGATTCCAGCGGACACGAGCCGAGCTTGCGCCTTCTACTGCTGCACGGCGCTGGAGCCGCAAACACACGTCAGCTTCAACGAAGGCTTCCGCGTACCCGTGCCGGAAGACGCGCTGGCCGGCTGCGCCTTGCAGTTGTCCCTCTGCTCGCTCGGACCGCAGGCTCAGGAGGAGCTTCTGGTAGGTCGGGGAAAATAAAAATGCTTCGTCCCGATCGGTGGACGCAAGTACGTCTTAGAAATGATGTCATACGCGTCCGTGGTGGTCGATTTGCGTGCAGGGTAAAGCGCAGGTGGGCCTGGCTGAGTGTGAGGGAAGCACGGAGATGGTTTACCACTGGCTGAGGGTCCAAATGTTCAATGGGGCGGAGCCTCAGAAACTGCGAAGAAATCACGACGGGCCTGAAGATGAACACGGAGCCAGAGCTATGGTAAATATTAGGATAAAGGCACTCCGTTAACTCATTGGCTGATATTGATTTAACGGTAAATTTAACAGCAATTTAACAGTAAAACATTTGACACAAAACGATTAGTATTCGAACGTCCATCTAGTCTGATCAATATGTAAATTTAATTGACTAAATTAGCCTGATTTGCCTAACAAAAGTCCGCTAGCTTAAATGCTACGAATGCTAACATATTTACAATTCTCATAGCAAATCGCTCCCATGAATATATAGACGTTTTATCCATTTTCTAAATTCTGCTGAGTTTTGAAGGTGTTTTTCACTATCTCAGGAAAGTGCCCCATTATCCCGCACCGACGCCGACCCGGACTCTGACCCAGACCCGCCACTGAGGCCGACAGCCGAGTCGATGGACGGCTACGGGGTGCGGTGCAATCGGACGACATCAAAGGTCGTCGTGCTAAAGGTAAGACGGCGCCGACTCAATTTTTGAGAGACAGCGAGAACCAAAAGTGGTATTTTCCATGTGGAAAAATTGATTTTGCCATGTGGCAATGTTTTCGCCAAGTTGAGAAAGGGATTTTGCCATGTTGCATTTTTTGCCACGTGGCATTTTTTTGCAATGTGGCAAAATGGATTTTGCCATGTGGCATTTTTTTTTTTTTGCCATGTGGCTTTTTTTTTTTTTTTTTTTTTTTTGCCATGTGGCATTTTTTTTGCCATGTGGCAGAATGGATTTTGCAATGTGGCATTTTTTGCCATGGGGCAAAATGGATTTTTTCATGTGGCAAAACTAATTTTTCCATGTGGCATTTTGTTACCATGTGGAAAAAGTGATTTCGCCATGTGACTTTTTTTTTTTGCCATTTGGCAAAATGGATTTTGCCATGTGGCATTTTTTTTGCCATTGTGCTGTATTTTTTTGCCATGTCGCAAAATGGATTTGGCCATAGGACATTTTATTTTATTTTCCCATGTGGCAAAAATAAAGCCACATGGGAAAATCCATTTTGTGGCAAAAATCCATCTGATTTGCCGTGTGCCTTTTTTTTTGCCATGTCGCAAAATGAATTTGGCCATATGGCAAAAAAATTGCCATTTGGCAAAATCAATTCTGCCACATGGTAAATACCACTTTTGGTTCTCTGCCTTGCTGCAATTTTTCGGGGCTGTGAAGTGTTTTTGTGTTTCTGGCAGGCGGAGAAGGCCACCATGACAGAGAGCCACTTTACTGAGGCGGTGCGAGTCCGGGGTAAAGAGAGGGGAGGCGCGCGCTGGGGTCACGCAGCGCCCTTCATGCGCGGCGGCACCATCGTGCGATCGCAGACGTTTTCTCCCGGGGCTCGCAGTCAATACGTTTGCAGGGTGAGCGCTCACTAATCCAAAACTTTTGAGTTTTAAAACTCGAAATCCTAATGCGCGTTTTGTGTCGCAGTTGTACCGCAGCGACAGCGACAGCTCCACCCTCCCAAAGAAATCGCCGTTCGTGCGCAACACGCTGGAGCGTCGCACGCTGCGCTACAAGCAGCAGTCGTATCGCTCGTCGCTGGCCGAGCGGCCCACGCGCACCTCGCTGGACCTGGAGCTGGACCTCCAGGCCTGCCGCACGCGTCAGAGGCAGCTCAGCGAGGAGCTGGGCGCACTCCGAGAGCTCAAGCTTAGGCTGGAGGAGCCCGCCGCGACGTCGCACCTTCACCACGGCGAGCTGCCCCACTGGGCCCTGAGGGACGAGCGCTTCCGCTGCCTGCTCAGGGAGGCCCACAGACAGGTTAGAAAAACTTTTAAGTTTGACTCCTGAACTCCATTGACAGTGATTGACGTTCAATACATTTTAATTTGGAGAGGGAGGCAACGAATGATCGTTGTATTTACATTTATAGTATTAGTATTAGCAGTAGTAATTGTCGTGTAGTATCGTATAGTATAGTATAGTATAGTATAGTATAGTATGGCATAAGATAGGCATGTTGTAAGTAACAATGAAGTCAAAATGGATGACTATTTCTTTCAAATATAACATTTTATTACAGCTTCCTGACTTAAAGCTTAAACAGCAGGTAGCTTTTTAACCTTTAGAAAATATTTCCATAACATTTGTGATGATAAGTCGACTGACAGCTACTTGAATGTAGTTCGTTTACTCGATTAACTCGAGTAATTCATTTAGAAAAAAGCTTCGAATCAAATTTTGCTGTTTCGAGTATTTTAGTTTTGAAAGTGTTTGCATTGAGTTTTATTGATTTGGGTGGATACGCTGCCCTCTAGTGGCAACAGTGGATATGACATAACTCATTTAATATGGCTGAATCTAGCTGCTCCCTGTTAAGACCCACAAAAGTTATTATTTGAGTTGATGTTTTTTTATGCATTCGTAATTTAGTTTATAGGTATATTTAGACATTTTTTGTGGGAATATGCGTTTGAACAATTTGTCAAGAGCATTGTTTAAAAAAAAAAAAAAAAAGCGTTAGCATTTAAGCTAGCGGACCTTAGCTCTGCAAGTTAGCCAATTTTTCTTTTGTTGTGCTTAGATCCACACATTTATTCATTTTTTTATGCCGTTTGAAGGTAACCTCAGGTATTTTAATTTATTTTTAAATAAAGGTGCAATTCTCATAGTTTAAGAAACACTGAGTATCAAGACACAGCTGTGAATGGCCACAGCTGGACTTTTGGGGATTTTATGGATGAAATACGGTAATATAACAAGATTCAAGATGCAGAAATCACAGACAGTGGTCGAGATTTTCTTTTTCAAATATTTACACTTTTAAAGGGTATTAAAATGCTAAGGGGCTGTGAGGTCTCAATAGAACCGTTATGTGGCAAGATAACAAATATGAATAAAGTTAACAAAAAAATAAATCACATTAATGAGCAATTATCCAAAATAGATTGAAAATTACGAACATTTCCGAAAGTATTCCGGAAACAACCGAAAGGGGCGGAGACGTCATAGCAAGGAAATAAAAGGTCGAGGCAGGTTCCATCGTTGTTTATCGACGAGAGAGTTGCGTTCGGGTTTGATCAAAAAATCGCTAAAATGGTTCAAACATGTCATGCTAAGTGGTGTACAAATAGCCATTTGTCGCAATGTAGTACTCATGAGTTCCCGAATGCGAGAAAAAGAGATGGACTACGCAGACAATGAGTAAAGTTCGTCCGTGCTAAGATGGCTAATTTTGCAGACCCAGCCTCCGTCACGGTTTTGTGTGGTGCGCATTTTACACCTGAAAGCTATTCGAACTGTGGACAAATGAAATCAAGTTTTGCTAAAAAAAAAAAAATTGCTGCTGAAAGCAGATGCGGTGCCCACCATACACGCGCAGCCACATAAATGTCCCGAGATATCAAGAAAGAGGACGACGCCTGGCACTGATGACACCACCCCGCCGCCCCAGGCAAAGCAAAAAAGGCTAGCTGCTAAGCTCGAAATGGCCAGAGTGCGTACTCTTATGTAATAAAAAAACATATCACGCATTGGATATAGGACTGGTGTTGCTGGGGTTTCATCAGTGTGATTGCTCCCCTCAATGATCCTTTCATTAGGCTGCATTGGCTTTCGTTTGGGCTCAAATTGATAACCCAAAACACCAAAGAAAGGTTCATAACTCTCCTCGTCACCAGTAGAAGAACGTTCGTTACGTCGGATTCGTCGCTGCAACTACAAACAAAATTGTCCGCCATCATCGCCGCTATTCAGTTCTAAGCACTGAGCCGGTTGTTTCCTTCTTTTGACGTCACGCACACAATATGCTAGATTTCCGGGATCTCGGGGGGCGGTCATCTTAGCTTGACAATCGCTCCAAATTTCTATCATTTTCTAGGTGTTGCGATGTGTGTAATTACACGAAGTGGCATGATTTGAATACAAAAGACATGCGTTTATGGATAAGTGATGGAATATTAGCATTTCCCCAGGTGTTGTCATACCCTTTAAACTTTTTCTTTTTTTCAATTTTTCTTTATTTGGATCGATTATTTATCATCTAAAATATCGGGGAAAATGCAACAGTAACCAAAAAATATACAATCAAGCGATAGTTATGAGGTAGATGACAGTGACCTATTTAGACAGAAATGTTAGGTTAGGTTAGGTTAGGTTAGGTTAGGTTAGGTTAGGTTAGGTTAGGTTAGGATTTGGGGAAAACTCCCTTTCTCCCCCATAATGGTAGGGTTGTCCCCCCCATCTGGGTTGGAAAGTGGACGCACAATCCTTCCACCGTCCCTGGTACTGGTCCATAGTTGGACGGTATGGTTGGCGGCGGCGACCATAACGCACTTCTGTCAACTCTCCGTCCATTTTTTGTTTTGATTTTTAATGAGTTTTTAACCTTTTTAAGCAGGCTTTGCTATTTAGTTAATAAATGAATTAGTTTTTACGAATGTATTTAATAAATGACTTAATTTTTAATATTAATACATGTATTTTAATGTGTTTTTTGTCCCAATCTATTGCTGTGCGTACTGTGTCGATGTTTCGGCTCTTATCGAGCTTTCTTCAGGACAAGTACGCACTGAATGAAATCAATTTTTTAACACTCCTTTTATTTTCCAACTCTCCTGTTTAATGTCTTTTTGTTGTATACAATAATAATGAACTGTCTTTTTTGTTTTATCCTATTTTAAATGAATTGCTGTAATTTTACATCTTCAATGTCTTCTGTGAAATGAACTCTTTTTAATTTAATCAATATTTATTAGCGTCTGTGAAATGAACTGCCTTTTTATTTTAACCAATATTTATTTGCGTCTTTTATCGAATGCTTTTAAACTGAATGAATATGAATGTTTTTTAACTTTTATGTAAGTGTCAATGTAAATGAATGTTAAATATTATAATTATTTGTTTTAACACTAGAAATCCCAGAGAATTCTGGTACTCCTATGAGTCCCAAACAATGGCCGATATGGCCTCTCCCCCTGAAAACCCAGAGGTGGCAAAAATGACCCAAGTGCTTTTGAATTGGCAAGTCGGTGTCGGACAGACAACAGCCGTTCATATGGAAATGCAACTACTAGACATACATTAACTTCAGACACAATTACCACAATCCATTCTCCATGCCCCTGATTCAGTCCTTCTAAAGTCTAAACTATAGACACAATTCCTGCTTTACACTCAAATTGCAGTTCTAAAACGCTTTTTTTTTCTTCTTCAAAACAATGTACACATTTGGGCCATTCTTTCTGTCATTATGTGTGGAGTATAGGACAAGTAAATTAAAAAATGTGTAAAAAGTGTCAAACTTCATAAATAAAATTAGGGCTGTCAAAATTATCGCGTTAACGAGCAGTAATTAATTTTTAAAATTAATCCCGTTAAAATATTTGACGCAATTAACGCACAAATGCCCAGCTCAAACAGATTAAAATGAGAGCACAGTGAAAGGTGTACTTGTTGTGTTTTTCGGAATTTTTCCGCCCTCTGCTGGCGCTTGGGTGCGACTGATTTTATAGGCTTTTAGCACCCATGAGCATTGTGTAAGTAATTATTGACATCAACAATGGCAGGCTACTAGTTTATTTTTTGATTGAAATTTTTACAAATTTTATTGAAACGAAAATATTAAGAGGGGTTTTAATATAAAATTTCTATAACTTGTACTAACATTTATCTTTTAAGATCTACAAGTCTTTCTATCCATGGATCGCTTTAACAGAATGTTTATAATATTAATACCATCTTGTTGATTTATTGTTATAATAAATACAATACTTATGTACTGTATGTTGAATGTACAGTATATATCCATCTTGTGTCTTATCTTTGCATTCCAACAATAATTTACAAAAAAATATGGCATATTTTATAGATGGTCTGAATTGCGATTAATTACAATTAATTAATTTTTAAGCTGTAATTAACTCGATTAAAAATTCTAATCGTTTGACACCCCTAAAATAAATGTAATTAAATAAATGTAGCTTGACTTGAACTGACACAAACTATCACATGAGTCACGGAGGAGAGGCCAAATCGGCCATTACTAAGGAATATTAGGAGTGTTTGTCTTGGGAAAGGCCAAGTCGGCCTCTGCTGGGTTTTCTGGTGTTAATGAGTTTTTATAAATGTTATAATGTTTTATATTATAATTGAATTTATTAACTATTTTGTGATACATCTGATATATCATTTTAGGGTTATGGCTTATATAATAAGTGTTGTTAGGGTTAGTATAAGAAATTAGGGTTAGTGCATATATTATAATTATTGTTAGGGTTACTTTAAGAAATTAGGGTTAGGGCATATACTGTGCCCTGCATAATTATTGACACCCCTGAAAAAGATGTGTTTTTTAGCTTCAAATATATATTTTTTTAATTCAAATAATATGATGATGCCTCACACAAAAATACGGTTGAAGCCTGGGACCGTGTGCTTTGGTCAGATGAGACCAAGATTGAGCTTTTTGGCAACAAACACTCTAAGTGGGTCTGGCATGCCACGAAAGATGCGCATGCTGAAAAGCACCTCATACCCACTGTGAAGTATGGGGGTGGGTCAGTGATGCTCTGGGGCTGTTTCGTTTCCAAAGGCCCTGGGAACCTTGTTAGGGTGCATGACATCATGAATGCTTTGAAATACCAGGACATTTTTTTTTAAAATCTGTTGCCCTCTGCCCGAAAGCTGAAGATGGGTCGTCACTGGGTCTTTCAGCAAGACAATGACCCTAAACATATGGCCAAATCTACACAGAAATGGTTCACCAGACACAAAATCAAGCTCCTCCCATGGCCATCTCAGTCCCCAGACCTTGTTTTGTTGGCAAAAGGGGGTTGTACAAAATATTAACACCAGGGGTGCTAATAATTGTGACACACATTATTTAATGTGAAATAATTATTTCTTTATGTGGGATTTTTTCCCCACTGAATGAATGCACTTGTATTGAAGGTTGGATTTTCCTCTTTTTTTCCATTAAGGTCCCATATTTTTGAATTTAAAAAATATATATATTAGAAGCTAAAAAACGCATCTTTTTCAGGGGTGCCAATAATTATGGAGGGCACTGTAACAGAATTATTGTTCGGGTTAATATAAGAAATCTGGTTTGGGGATAGGTTATGTGTTACTGGGTACTCCTGATTGGGTTGCGAGATGGGATTTGTGTTGGGCTCTGTTTATTGGGGTCCCCCTTTTTCACCATGTCAATCACCAACCACATTTAACCCTTAACATTTAATACTGTGTCTCAGTATTCCTCATTTATGTATCCATATCATTTCGTTTTTCTTTCTTTCTCCCTCTGTCCAATTGCAATTCTTTTGAAGGTTAGGTTAGGGAAGGGTTAAGGGTTAGAGTTAGTTTAGGGGTAGGGTAGGTTAGGTTAGAATCGGGTCTTTGTCACTTAGAGTATGCTTGATAAGAGAAGAATGAAGAGTGCCGTGTTTGCAAAATGTCGTGGTTTGATGTGCCTGACATGTGACGTGCTTGCAGGCGGGTCAAAGCGAGCGTGAGCAGCGTCAAGAGGAAGAGGTGGGAAGGCGGCTGCGTAAGGCGTCCAAAGAGCTTCTGCACTTGAGGGGGCACAGCCACAAGGAACCCCTTCCCGTTCACACCTTCAGGTGGCTCACACAAACAAACAGAACCGTAAAGCACTCATTGCCCGCTAATATAGATCCGATTCGATTGGCTAAGATCGCCCCCTCCCAGTCAAACGTTTAACGGCCATAATTTATTTTTTGTCTGCCTCCCCTCAGAGAGAAGATGGCTTTCTTCACCAGACCAAGGTTCAACCTCCACGTACCTCCATTGCCGGCTGACGACGTGTGACCTCCGCCCCCGAGCCCGCGTCACATGACATGAAGTATTTGTGCTACTTTTTCCTCCACACAAAAAGGAGTCACGAAGCGTTTGTGTGCCATGAAGAACCCAAGAAAGTCTTCTCTTTCCACTGTTTCCGCTTGCCAGTCGGGAACAAAAACACAAAAGCTACTCACTGTACTGTAACTTATTTTATAGTACTTTTTTTTTCCTTGAAGGAAATTTCAGCACCCCCAAAAAAAACTATCTTCCGATTAAAGCCGCTCCCTGCTTTTTTAAGTGTATTTTGTAGCTTCGGAACAAATAGCACTTGAGTGTTTGTACTTCTTCTAAAAGCAATGTATGTACATCCAATGTCACTTTGTAATCCACTTTTATTAAAAATGTCCTTTTTTGTTATTAAAAATTAATATTATTTCATGTACTTTTCAATATACGGATGAAACACTGTATTCTGATAGTTTTTTTTTTTTCTAATGATGTCTGTATGAGCATCTGCAGTGTTACCTCTTTTGTGAAAATAAAACTATTAAAGCACTTTTTTGGTGCGCTGTGTCAACTTGACCTCATTAAGTTGTACGGGCAGGCGGGGGAGATGAAAACCGCAAGCTCCGCCCCTTCGCGCCGCAAGGTGTTTTTCAGAGAAGATGAGTGTTTTCGAAGATTTGCGGCTAAACGTGGGGTCTAACTTTAAGGGATGGACATGTCTTAACGTGTCAAATGTTTGTTTTTTGTTTTTTTTCAAGTCTCATTTGGAGACACCTTTTTTAAAGACATTTTTTTTGTAGTTTTAACAAGTCATTTTTTTGGAGAAGATACTTTATTTTTCAGTACATTTTCAATTCGATAAATGTGGATCCTGTTATTTTCTTTGTATTCAAAATCTTTTCTTCAAGGTAGCAAAATTTCAATTCAGTGAATCTAAAATGTAATTTTTTTTTTTTTTTTTAAGTAAAACGCATTTCTAAAATCCAAAGTGAAGACAGATCACCACCTCCACACACATTTTTTTCAGCAAAACGTTCAAATTTCAATTTACAGTATTTTTAAATATTGTGGTTCATTTAAAATTTATTTTGATGTCTTAAAACCTTAGCCATATTTTCTGTTTTTTTTTTTTCGTATCTGATTTTTTTTACTTTCGGGTAGCAAAATTGTATTGAATATACAGGGTTTGAAAGTTTTTTTTTTTCCATTTTAAATCAAAAACTTTTGGGAGTCTGGCAGAAAACGGGTGACCTGAAGTTCCGCTCTGAGACACTCAATTTGGCCAAATTTCAAAATTGTCTTAAAATCTAAATTTACTGGGGGATGAAAAATTTTCAACAGGAGGGCATTTTTTTAAATAAAAAAAAAAAAATACAATTTTTAACCTCTAAACCAGGGGTCCCCAAACTACGGCCTGCCTCCACATTTGGTCCGGCCCCCTGAACATTTTTTTTTAAATACTTGTGTTATTTATTTCCTGGCTTTTTCTGTGAAGAACCCAGAGAGGGTTATTTGGTTATTATCTATTTAATTAATAGTGTTATTATTATATTATATTACATTGTTATATTTTATATATATATATATATATATATATATATATATATATATATATATATATATATATATTTTTTTTTTTTTTTTAATTTGTATTTACTTTTGTTCCGTGAAGAATCCAGAAAGGGGTTATTTGATTGTGGCTTTCTGAAAAACAATAAATTTTTACATTTAGACACTCCTGCAATCGTCACACTTTTTCTGTTAAAAACTGACCCCGGCCCCTCAACAGAGAAGGGAAAAGTTATGTGGCCCTCACAGGAAAAAGTTTGGGGACCCCTGCTCTAAACCCTAACGTGAGGGGAGAATGAGAGCATTATTAAAGACACCTTGATTTTACCAAGATATTACCACATACTTACCTTGTTTCGATCCAAAAACTCACTGTAGAATGTCTCACTGTGTCAAGACACAGCTGCAGAGGCGTCACGTCCCATTAGGCAAACCAGGCAATTGCCTGGGGCCCCCAGAGGGCCAACAGATGTAGCACACGCAGCTTTAATGCACTGTCGCAGCAACAAGTGCGACAGTGCCTTGCGTCTGAGTTCCCTGAAGGCGCCCCTTCACTGGCTCTTCCCCCCACCCCCCCCAACTCAGAGTGAGAGTGTGCGGCAATTTGGCTTTTTTTTTAATTGGCGTATATCCAAAATGAAAAGTTATCCTTCTGGAAGTGACAAAAGAAAGAGGAGAAAAGGAAGCAAGACAGCGGTGAGTGTACTATGTTACTGTAGTTTTATGCCGTAATGTAGTAGAAGCCGGGCACTTTGAGTGTCCTAAAAAGTGCTCTATGAGACCGAGGCGTTATTAACTTATTATACTTTTATCAAATATGCTATTGCTCCAAGTCCAACTGTCCCCCTTACTTGCACACGCTCAAAGGGCCCCATGTTGCTTGTTGTCTGGGGCCTCCGGGGACCCTTGCTATGCCTCTGCACAGCTGTGAATGGCCACAGCCGGACTTTTAGGGGATTTTATTAGTAAAACACAGTAATATAACAAGGATCACAATGCAGAAATCACAGACATCAAGGAGTGGTCGAGATTTTCTTTTTCGAAAATTAACCTTTTAAACTTTTTTTTTTTTTCAATTTTTCTTTGTTTGGATCGATAATTTATCATCTAAAATATCAGGGACAAATGCAACAACAACTAAGCGATAGTTATGAGGTAGATATCCGTGACCAACTTACAGACACTATTTTTGTCATAGTGACGTAAATTTGTTTAAAAGTTTAAAATATGCGAGTGAATAATTTTATAAAGTCTTTTTTTTTTTATTTTAAAACTAAATATTAGACATCAATTAATGATTATAAGGTAAAAAAGATATTTTGAATAATAAATATAATTCTTTTTATTGCTGGGTTGAAACAAAAGCGGTTGCGCAGTGTCTAAACGGGGGCCTCCAGGGTAAAACGGACGAATTAAAAATAGTCATGGGGCTTAATGCGCCATGAAACTGCTATGGCAGCATTATTATTCTATCAAACACAACAGTTCTTTTGGCTTATATAAAGCAGTTTATTTTAAGGAGGGGAGCAAGAGCAGAAACTGCTTTTTCAGCCTTATCTGTGTTTTCCGCCGTATACTTTCATCTATTAATATATTTGTAAAACGAAAAATTAAGGATATCGATTAAATATAACTTTTTTCCCCACCTCTTCATGTTAAAAAGTTAGATTTTATCCGAAAAATATACAACACCTAGCAAAAAGTATGGAATCACCAGTCTCGGACGAGCACTCACTCAGACATTTTATCATGTAGAACTCAGATAAAAAGCTTGAAAAAAATAATGAATTAGTTCAAAAGTGCAACTCTTAAGCATTCAGAAACACTTAAAGAAATGAGTAAAAAACAGTGGTGATCAGTAAATGTTACTTTTATAGAGCAAGTGCAGGTAAATATATATGGAATCATGAGAAACAAACAAAGAAATAACAATCAAAACATCTCTAGTATTTAGTAGCACCACCACTGGCTTTTATGACAGCTTCCAGTCTCTGAGGCATGGACTTGATGAGTATTCTTCATCAATTTGGGGCCAATTCTCTTTGATTGCAGTTGCAGGTCAGAGCCTTCCTGTGGACCATTTTTTTTCCCATTTCCACCACAGGTTTTCAATAGGGTTGAGATCTGGGATATTTGCAGGCCGTGACATTTACTGGATGAGTCTTTCTCCAAGGAATGCTTTAATAGTTTTATCTCTGTGGCATGATGCATTGTCATTTTGGAAAATGACAAACATATTTTCAATCAAAGGGATAAAAGAACTTGTCAGGGAAGTTCAACTTTGAACTCCAAGACAAGTGTTACCTCCATAGCTCGATTAGAGAAATGAATAAGACCCCAACCATGGATTGCTTTTCTTCAAAGGCTTTATAAACAAGAGCTCTTGGGTACAAAATGATGCGACCCAGCCAGGAGATGTGATCACCCAGAAAGTACGAAGAAGTACAATAGAGGCAGGACATTTATATTGTTGAAAGGGCGGTGCCGAAGCCCACCGTGAAACAAAACTTACTAAGAAACGAAACACATCATCTCACAAACCTGGGTATTTTTCCATACAAAAACATCTTTGAGCTGAGACCTTGAACACCGGTCCCGGCTAGAACGATGATAAGAAACCACAGTCCTCCCTTGTATTCATTATGTTCCTATTGAAAAACGTAGGAACATAACAGTCCATATTTGGGCATTTGATGATACAGTCTGCAATCGTCAAGGCCATGGGAAGGCACACTGAAACAGGTTAATGCTACAATGTTCTCATGCAAGCATAACAAAAGCATACAATATATAATGTATAATGGTTGTGTTGTAAGCATGAATAAAATTCTCTCACAAAGCTGCCTAAAATTTCGATGTAAACTTGTGCATTTATTGAAGATTTAACCACAGCCATCTCCCCAGTGCCTTTGCCTGACATGCAGCCCCATATCATCAAGGACTGAGGGAATTTTTACCTTTTCTTCAGGCAGTCATCTTTGTAAATCTCACTGGAACAGCACCAAACAAAAGTTCCAGCATCATCACCTTGTCCAATGCAGATTCTTGACTCTTACCATAAAATGTCTGAGTGAGTGCTCGTCCGAGACTGACTCCATACTTTTTGCAAGGGGGTATAGCAGGGGTCAGGAAACTATGGCTCGGGAGCCATATCTGGCTCTTTTGATGAGTGCATCTGGCTCTCCGCCAAACCGTAATCTTAAACGTGGAACTGGCCGGCTCGCTTGACATTAATGAGCTGTGATGAGCTCACGGCGCATTCTCACAGTGAACTTGGACACTTCAAACGTACATTGCAATTATATGCTTCAATTCGGTGCCCATTGGTGGTCGCGGATTGCACGGAGATTGGCATTACGGAGCTCGCCTAACGCATTAAGTCTCCGCTGAGCCAGCAGCGTGGCTATAACGTATAGTATAGTCAATAAAAATGCATAGAGGGAAATTAAAGCACGAAAGTGAACTGTGTGGTACCGCAAGTCACACAGGTGTGTGATCTGTTTCACTTTCATGACTTTTTCGCCTGTGAAATTGTTGCCATTTCTGGGAGTGAGATACTCACGAAACTGCTACCTTGAGAGACTCCACCTGTCTTGGCCACATTGATGCATACAACCCCCTGTTTGTGGTTCCCACTTCCAGGAAATATACGTAAAGCCAATCCATGTTTCTATTTGTTATTTTCCAAGTGGTGAGTACGCAACTGAGATTTTTATCAATCACAACTAGACGACTATATAATATATATATACACACACACACACACACACTCTGTATGGCTCTCATGGAGTCACATTTTAAAATATATTAGATGTTTTGGCTCTCTCAGTCAAAAAGGTTCCCAACCCCTGGGTTATAGTATATGTATATATCAAGAGTTGTCCCGATCAATATATTTTTGCACCCGAAGTCGAGTCCCGAGACACCCGATTTTGAGGAGCTGCCGATACTGAGTACCGATCCGGTTCCTCGGCAATGTATTAATTTATTAATACATAGTTTGTTTGGTTTTTTTGTTTCTTTTGACACTATATTTGTATCCATTAAGGAATAATCTTTGAAACACAATTTTTTTCCCCACCTGATTCTAATCTTCTAAAAATTTTACGTAGTAGAAAACATACATTTTCTTGTTTCTTTTAATACCTTTGTACATTTTTTAGCTTTGTAGCCCTTAATTTAAAAAAAAAAAAAAATCTTAAAAACCTCTTGCACCCTATTCCGATCATCTAAAAATTATTTGCAAAGGCCTAATTAAAAAAATCAAAAACATTTTTTTTTAGACCAGCATAATAACAGACCATATCAATTTACAAAACTTATTTTTTTAATCCAGTGTTTGCTTAAATGTTCATTTACATACAAAAACTTACCGTTTGCATTTCTGTGCATTCGCTTCTTGTTATAGTAAATGAAAACAATTTGTTGTGGTTTTTTTTGTTTTTGATTTTTTGCTACAACAACAGCAATGAACAGGACTTACTCGTAATTACCAATTAGCAAGTGGAAAGGATCATTATCAGCATATGAAGGCAGTATAAATCATGACTGGCCAACTAGCATGCTTCCGCTAGCATCCGCTAAATTCTTATGCTTGAAAATCATTAGCCGATTAAAATCATTGGTCAACTACCTAGCATTTTTGCTAGCTTCCTATAAGTTTTTGTACTTAAATATCATTGGGCAAGTAGCGTCTGCTAAGTTATTGTGCTTAAAAAAATCATTTGACAACGAGCTAGCTTCCGCTAAGTTCTTGTGCTTTGTTAACCAACTAACTAGCTTCCGCTAGCTATACACCCCTCTCCATTGAGATGTCCTCAGGAAACCCTGCAGAACTTTTCCTCCTGACGTCACACGTACTTCCGGGTGGCAAAAACTCGGAAACAAACTTTTTGTCTTGTATATCTTTTGACCAAAAGTAAGCCAGCAAAGTCAACGGCTCAAATGTTCAGATTCAAACATGTTTAGTGTCAAAAGAAAATGTCCGCGCCACCCGGAAGTATCTCAGAGGGCACCTGGAATTGACGAAGCCTATATGGGGATGGACACGATCGTGGGCAGTTCTCCGATGGGCGGCGGGTTGTACTTCTCCACCCTCATCAGCCGTCGCAGGATGTCGTCGCGGTCGCGCGGCCAACAGTACACGTGCGTGTTAAGTAGCCAGTTGGGAACATGACACTGCAAAAAAAAAAAAAAGCCAAGATATTTTGTTTTTTTTTTCGGATAACAGAATTCCGATCTTTGTTTCTTCATACCTTTTTAGCACCGGGGAACAGAATGGGAATAAATCGGAAATTCTTGCTTCCATTCTGTATGAACTCGTTCTGGAGCTGAATAGAACGACGGCGTTGACGAAAAAGTGTCGTAAAACGTTGCGACGTCAAATGTCCTGCCAACCTGTTTGTGGATGTAGACGGTATTGCAGGTTCTCTCGTCGTTTTCGGGACTGACGTGCGAGGCGGTGACCGTCTCGTGGTATTTGGGGCTGATGATGATGATGATCAGGTATTCCTTCTGTGGAGGCAGGGGTCAAAGTTAAGGGCCAGGGGCTAGATCGGGGTCCGCGTGTGTGTTCCACAAAAGTAAATCATGCACGACTTCATGTTTTTCGTGAAAATAACATTCGAAACACGTTTCTGTAGTCCTGGATGGAAGATTAAGGAAAACATTTTTTTTTAAATACATTTAAAATATATATACTGCATATTAATTTTTTATTTTTATTATTTAAAAAAAAAAAAAAAAGAACCAAAATGAAAAATAAATTAATACAAATTTTAAAAAAGAACCAAAAATAAAGACAATATTTAGTTTTTTGCCTTTTTAAATTAAAAAAAAAAGAAAAATAATTTGTATCATATGTAAAAGAATGACCTTTTTCCGGTTCTGTGATTTAAAAAATAAATAAATAAATATTTGCAATTAAGAAGCTCAAAAGAAAAGATTTGGATAAATTTTGGGTCAACAATGTCTCAAAACAATTAATAAACAATCAAAATAATTTTTGATTGATTTGATAATCGGTTAGTTGTCGATTAATTGTGACAGCCCTCGTACAGTGGTATGAAAAATGATCTGAACCTTTTGGAATTTCTCACATTCCTGCATAAAAGCAGCATCAAATATGATCTGATCTTTGTCAAAATCACACAGATGAAAAAACAGTGTTTTAACTTAAACCACCCAAACATTTATAGGTTTTCATATTTTAATGAGGATAGTATGCAAACAATGTCATAAGGGGGAAAAATAAGTAAGTGAACCATCACATTTAATATTTTGCCCCCCCCCCCCTTAGCAGCAATAACTTCAACCAGACGCTTCCTGTAGCTGCAGATCAGTCTGACACATCGATCAGGACTAACTTTTGCCCATTCTTCTCGACAAAACTGCTGTAGTTCAGTCAGATTTCTGGAATGTTTGGAATGAATCCCTGTCTTTAGGTCATGCCACAGCATTTCAATGGGGTTCAAGTCTGAACTTTGACTTGGCCACTCCAGAACGTGTATTTTGTTCTTCTGTAACCATTCTGAAGTTGATTTACTTCTGTTTTGGATCATTGTCTTGTTGCAGCATCCATCCTCTTTTTAGCTTCAAATGTCTGACAGACGGCCTCGGGTTTTCCAGCAAAACATCCTGATAATTTTTTAAAATTCATTCTTCCATTAATGATTGCAAGTTGTCCAGGCCCTGAGGCAGCAAAACAGCCCCAAATAATGATGCTCCCTCCACCATGCTTCACGGTGGGGATGAGATGTTGATGTTGTTGAGCTGTTCCATTTTTCCTCCACACATGACGTTGTTACTCCTAAACAATTCAACTTTGGTTTCATCAGTCCACAAAATATTTTGCCAAAACTTCCGTGGAGTGTCCAAATGCCTTTTTGCGAACATTAAAGGATGTTTTTTTTTTAGACAGCAGTGGCTTCCCCCGTGGAGTGCTCCCATGAACACCATTCTTCGCCATAATTTTACATACACTTGATGTGTGCACAAAGATATTGGACTGTGCCTGTGATTTCTTTAAGTCTTTAGCAGACACTCTAGGGTTCTTTTTTACCTCTTTGAGTATTCTGCGCTGAACTCTTGGCGTCATCTTTGGTGGACGGCCACTCCTTGGGAGAGAAGCGACAGTGCCAAACACTCTCCATTTGTGGACAACTTCTCTGACTGTCGACTTATGAACATCCAGACTTTTAGAGATGGTTTTGTATCCTTTCCCAGCTTCATAAAAATCAACAATCTTCAGACAGCTCTTTTGACCGAGCCATGATGCACATAGACAATGCTTCTCATCACGACGATTCTTACCAGGTCTGTGTTTTATAGTGGGCAGGGCAGCTTCAAACCACTCTTCAGTGATTGGGCACACACCTGACTTAAAATGTTTGGTAAAAATTGGTTTCAATTGCTCTTCAAGTCTCCTTAGACAGAAGGTTCACTTACTTATTTTCCCCCCCTTCTGTCATTGTTTGAATGCTATCCTCATTAAAATATGAAAAACTATAAATGTTTGGGTGGTTTTAGTTAAAGCAGACACTGTATTTTCATCTGTGTTATTTTGACAAAGATCATATCACATTTGATGCCGATTTAATGCAGAAATGTGAGAAATTCCAAAAGGTTCAGATACTTTTTCATACCACTGGAATGCCCATCGGGTTTATCATTACGAACTGAAAGCGGTGACATTTTTACCTCACTGAGGTAGCGCTCCATGAAGTCGATCTTGCTGATGCTGCGGAACTGCTGCTCGAAGATGTCGATCTGAAAGCGCGATGTAACTTCAATGTCATTTTTCATTCCATTGACGGCGAGAGACATGCGATCCATTTACACTCCAATTAGATCGCATGTTTATCGCCGTCAATGGCACTGAAACATACAGTAATTTATCATAAATTGTCGTACATGCGTGTCGAAGCCGTTGTGTCGCAGCAGCGCCACAAACTTGATGATTTCATTCACGTGAGCGTCATCATCCGCTTCATATGTGACGAACACTCGCCCTGCATGGCACAACATGACAAAGATTCTAAAAAAATGGGCCGTTGTATGCAAAATTTTGGAGGACTGTCCGCTCACTTTGCTCCAGGGACAAGGAAATGCTAGGTGTCGACAGCTTCTCAACAGGGGGTACGCTGCGGCCACTGTCATAAAAAATACATTTAAATACATATAAGTACATACAGAACACAGTGGTACAGTGGGGCAAATAAGTATTTAGTCAACCACCAATTGTGCAAGAGAAAGAATGTGAAGAAAAAAAAAAGAAAATCACATTGTTTGATTTTTAAAGAATTTATTTCCAAATTAGAGTGGAAAATAAGTATTTGGTCACCTACAAACAAGCAAGATTTCTGACTGTCAAAGAGGTCTAACTTCTTCTAACGAGGTCTAACGAGGCTCCACTCGTTACCTGTATTAATGGCACCTGTTTTAACTCATCATCGTTATAAAAGACACCTGTCCACAATCTCAGTCAGTCACACTCCAAACTCCACTATGGCCAAGACCAAAGAGCTGTCGAAGGACACCAGTGACAAAATTGTAGACCTGCACCAGGCTGGGAAGACTGAATCTGCAATAGATAAAACGCTTGGTGTAAAGAAATCAACTCTGGGAGCAATTATTAGGACACAAGACCACTGACAAGCTCCCTCTATCTGGGGCTCCATGCAAGATCTCACCCCGTGGCGTCAAAATGATAACAAGAACGGTGAGCAAAAATCCCAGAACCACACGGGGGGACCTAGTGAATGACCTACAGAGAGCTGGGACCACAGTAACAGAGGCCACTATCAGTAACACAATGCGCCGCCAGGGACTCAAATCCTGCACTGCTAGACGTCTCCCCCTGCTGAAGCCAGTACACGTCCAGGCCCGTCTGCGGTTCGCTAGAGAGTATTTGGATGATCCAGAATAGGACTGGGAGAATGTGTTATGGTCAGATGAAACCAAAAAAGAACTTTTTGGTAGAAACACAGGTTCTCGTGTTTGGAGGAGAAAGAATACTGAATTGCATCCGAAGAACACCATACCCACTGTGAAGCATGGGGGTGGAAACATCATGCTTTGGGGTTGTTTTTCTGCAAAGTGAGCAGGACGACTGATCAGTGTAAAAGAAAGAATGAATGGGGCCATGTATCGAGAGAGTTTGAGTGAAAATCTCCTTCCATCAGCAAGGGTATTGAAGATGAGACGTGGCTGGGTCTTTAAGCATGACAATGATCCCTAACACACAGCCAGTGCAAAAAATGATTGGCTTCGTAAGAAGCATTTCATGTTCCTGGAGTGGCCTAGCCAGTCTCCAGATCTACGTGATTTGCAAATAAATTCTTTAAAAATCAAACAATGTGATTTTCTGTTTTTTTTCCCCACATTCTGTCTCTCATGGTTGAGTTTTACCCATGTTGACGATTACAGCCTCTCTGATATTTTCAAGTGGGAGAACTTGCACAATTAGTGGTTGAGTTAATACTTATTTGCCCCACTGTAACTCTTCTTACGAACGTCTCTACATACAGAATTTTAAGGTTAAGACAAACCTCAACAGGAAAATATTGCCTCTTTTTACAAAAGAAATTTTAGGATACAAAAGGAAAAAAAATACAGTATGGCTGGTACTCGCAGCGTTTACTGAAGGTAACATACTTATAGCTGCTCTGCCATTGGCTATTGCCTAGCATTCCTGGCATCCAATTGGCTAAGAGGGTAAGAATTTTTGACAGAAAAAGCTCTTTGTTTTCATAAGGCCGCAGGTACAGTGGCTTAAAGACTAGCAGCACATTCGACATATTAACATAAAATAAATCAAATTTGCGACTCGAGGACAAGTCCCAGTGACTCGAGTCCAATGGCGTACCGCAAGCAACACGTCACTTCCGCTCATTAATATTCATGACATTAGCTACTGTTGCTAAGTAGGGACAAGCCACCGTTTCTCCCTAATAGGAAATGAATGGAAATCGTGTACGAAAGAGATTTTTACAGAGCTAAATCGACCAATTATCTCCGAAAATGATGTGCCTGGTGCCAAATTCACTGGCAAAGATGTGGAAGAACATAAAAATGTTCAGTTAAAGAGATGTCTTTAGTGTCGAAGGCTGAAAAAGACTAAAAAAACGAGCTGACCTAAGCATAGCTTTAGCTTTTTTATCGACGCGACTGACAAGGACATTCTCCTGTTACAACAAGCTATCCTTTACCATCAGCCCTTTCTTTCTTATATATCCTCTGGTTGTCCTAAGTCTCTTACCGTTCTTCGGGGTAATTTAGTTAGCTTTGTGTAGCGATCCCAAATGCTACTCAGTGACAGCCAACGAACACTTTTAATTTTTTCATTGATAACACATCTTAATTCTATAATTTATTTACACTTCCCCCTTACTAAAGTTGTTTTTTATACATATATAACAGAAATGGTAACAGTGGCAGTCAGATAACATTGTAATTCTTTTCAGGTCATTCATTGTCAGACAGAAGCAGTACGGCACAACGTTACGCTAAAAAAATAAGTTTAAAAATATAAAAATGGCTTACCTCTTTGTCCTATGAAAGACCATGCCAACCCAACATAATGTTTACTGCATATGAAATGTGAATGGATTCACCGAGCTGGTGTTAAAAGTCCGCGCAAGTTGATTCGGTCTACACATTTTTTCCTCCCTAGTTTTTGGTTTCCGGAAACGTATGAAGAAAACATCCTTCATGTGTCGTAATGTCTAGAGTCGTTTCTACAAGTTCCAAAAAAGCAATGCGTGATTGGCATTTTCGCTTTTGA
Organism: Corythoichthys intestinalis; assembly: GCF_030265065.1. NCBI lineage: Eukaryota > Metazoa > Chordata > Actinopteri > Syngnathiformes > Syngnathidae > Corythoichthys > Corythoichthys intestinalis. The sequence continues at coordinate 48,817,535 of NC_080401.1, read as the reverse complement.
AAGATTACCGGAGAAAAGTAGCACAAATTACGTTGGGTCTATGTGAGGGCGGGTCTATAATGTCCCACTTCGGCTTTACTTCCGCTTTACGATGCGATCTCACGGTCTAAAAATAGCCTGCGTGCGGTACGCCATTGTTGGGCGCTAGCCATTGGTTGCTAAAGCTGCTAGCCTGGGCTATTAGCCTAACAGCTAGTATGTGCTCCTGCCATGCTGGTGGCACAGTTTTGCATTATTACCATCAAAGATGAAGCGGTAGCAGAAAAAAAAAGGAACTTACGAAGGAGTGAATCGGTCCCAAGGAGGTCTGCAATCACCTGCGTGAAAACAAGCAAATCTGACAATAGCACAGAGTAAAACTAGCGGTGTAGCAATACAGCAGGGGTTGGGAACCTTTTTGGCTGAGAGAGCCATGAACACCACATATTTTTAAATGTAATTCTGTGAGAGCCATGCAATATTTTTAAAACTAAAAATACAAGTAATATGTGCATTTTATGTAATTTCAACATTTTTAAAGTATAATAAGTCTCTGAATTATTTTAATAACTTTATAAATAATGATAATTACATAAAATAATAATTATTAAATAATATTAAAATAATTATTTTAATATTTTGTGTCCACAGATAGACTGTTGTACTTACGGTTTTAAACCAGCAGGGGGGAGGCGTTCGCTACATGGCGTGCATGGGAAACAAATGTTCGCATTTGAGAGCGAATAAGAAATCAGCCGTCTTGGCAGCATTGTGAGACAGACGTTGTAAACTAATATTTTTTTCTTGTTTGAGGTGAGAAAAGAGTATCATTTGACTGTGTATATTAGCGGATTGCTTTATTTTATGATGATTGTGATGTGTGCCGTGTGTTAATATAGTTCAGAAATATGTTAATCGTGAAGTATTGTAATGTCCGTAACTATTTGTGGGCCCTTGAAGAGGCCATCAGACAGCAGAGTAGTGACGTAGCGGGAAGCAAGGAGGAGAGAGCGTATGGCGTGAGAGCGTAGTTAGTAATAACGCTGTTATTTTGTTTATTATTTCTATGGTTGCCACAATACAGTGGGAAAGTCATCACCGACTCCTCTCCATCCTATTTCCCCATTCGGGGCTATTACAGTATGTTTATGTGTGACTGCAGATGTGTTTGTAATGGCAAGCGGACGACGAGTGAATACTACAAAATGCAGAAGTTAAATGTTTTGTCACAAAAACTTGTATTTGTTTATTATTATAATTATGTAAGAGTCTACATTTTAGAGCGAATAAGAAATGAGCCGTCTGTGTGCAGCAATGCGAGACGGACGTTTTTTTTTCTTGCTTCAGCTGTACAAAAAAAATGAAAATAAAGCAAAAATGAAATGTGAAGCAACAGACTGAAGCATTTAATCCCTGTCTGCACCACGCTACAGATCCATAGATATTATTTCAAACGACTGCCACACGCATCCTCAGACTTCAGACGTTCTCCACTGCCGCACCTGTAGTGTCCCGAAAGTCGCCTCATCACTGGGTTTGCCAATGGAAAACATGTGAGCGTCCCTTACTGGTTGCTCTTTTTAACGCTTCCCCTGTGGCTCTTACCCCCGCCAGGTTTCCCCCGAGGTCCTAGCGCCGTTCCCATTACATAACGAAACTTTTTTTTTTTTTTTAATAACTGAAGATTTGTCTGCGAGCCAGATGCAGGCGTCAAAAGAGCCATATCTGGCTCGCGAGCCATAGGTTCCCGACCCCTGCAATTCAGTATATCAATTTGGATTGAAGGTTTTTGCATCAAATTGAATCATGGCAGATTTTGTAATACAGGTAATCCCGGGGTTACGATGTACCCGATTTACGTGATTTTGACTTGATGACGCTGGAGTCCAGTTTTTTTTTAAATTTGGTTTTAGTCGCATTACCAGTACCTTATTGTACCTCACAGTTTCTTATTTCTTTACCTTATTTTATTAATATGACTATTCTGCCCTTTGGCGAAATGTGTATTCAATTATAATGTTGACTTTTGTTTTGTGATGCATGCTTTTATTTTGGCGAAGGAAGCGTAGAGAAGGTAGTACTTTCGCACGCGAGTAAGAGCGCATGTACACACGAAGATGAGTATACGTGCACACACACGAGGAAGAGTGCATTTGCTCCCACGAAGAAGTCGCGCAGCTGAGTGAGAGAAAGGGGAAAGATCACAGCTTAGCTCACTGTCTAGCTAGGACTTAGCTCCAACGTCTTGGCGAGGACAGTACAATAATGCATGTCTTTGGATAGTTATTTTGAGATTTAGAGGACATTTAGGAGTACTTCTGACTTACGCGCAAATTTAGTTTATGTCGCCAGCGTAGGAACTAGGGGTGTGACAAAATATCGAAATGGTGGTATATCGTGATACTTTGTATCCCCATAGGTTATCGATATGCTCCTGTCAAGAATCGAGATATCCTTTTAAAAAGGTGTCAGTTAAAAAAAATAATAAAATGATGCCACTGACGGTGCTCGACGCCCAATCCATTTAGACAGGGGAAGTTTTTTCATTCAAAACCAGAGCATGCACAGTCATTCGTCCGATTTTCGGGGCATTTACAGGTCACTTGCTATGTATTTTAGGGCAGGGGTCCCCAAACTTTTTCCTGTGGGGGCCACATAACTTTTCCCTTCTCTGATGAGGGGCCGGGTCAGTTTGTAACAGAAAAAGTGTGACGATTGCAGGAGTGCCTAAATGTAAAAATGTATTGTTTTTCAGAAAGCCACAATCAAATAACCCTTTCTGTATTCTTTACGGAACAAAAGTAAAAAAATAAAATAAAATAATAATAATATAATATAATATAATAATAATATAATTAGGGCTGTCAAACGATTAAAATTTTTAATCGAGTTAATTACAGCTTAAAAATTAATTAATCGTAATTAATCGCAATTAATCGCAATTCAAACCATCTATAAAATATGCCATATTTTTTGTAAATTATATATATATTCTGTAAAATAAATTGTTGGAATGGAAAGATAAGACATAAGATGGATATATACATTCAACATACGGTACATAAGGACTGTATTTGTTTATTATAACAATAAATCAACAAGATGGCATTAACATTAAGAATCTGTTAAAGCGATCCATGGATAGAAAGACTTGTAGTTCTTAAAAGATAAATGTTAGTACAATTTATAGAAATTTTATATTAAAACCCCTCTTAATGTTTTCGTTTTAATAAAATTTGCAAAATTTGCAATCAAAAAATAAACTAGTAGCCCGCCATTGTTGATGTCAATAATTACTTACACAATGCTCATGGGTGCTGAAGCCTATAAAATCAGTCGCACCCAAGCGCCAGCAGAGGGCGGCAAAACTCCATAAAACACAATTAACAAGTGGGCATTTCACTCTACTGTCATTTAAATCTGTCTGAGCGGGACATGTGCGTTAATTGCGTCAAATATTTTAACGTGATTAATTTAAAAAATTAATTACCGCCGTTAACGCGATAATTTTGACAGCCCTGAATAAAATAGAATAATAAATAATAATAACACTATCAATTAAATAGATAATAACCAAATAACCCTCTCTGGGTTCTTCACAGAAAAAAGCCAGGAAATAAATAACACTATTGAGGAAAAAAAAAAAAAAAAAAAAGTTCAGGGGGCCGGACCAAATGTGTCGGCGGACCGAATGGCCGTAGTTTGGGGACCCCTGTTTTAGGGCATTTACAGGTCATTTTCTGTTGAGTTTGAGTCACTGCCAAATCATTTGGGTGATTCCCAGGTCACTTCCTGTTCTGTAACGCAAAATAAACAGCAAGTGACCCATCAAATACCCCAAAATCAACAGGAAGTAACTGAAAATCAATAGGTAAATGACTTTAAATGGCCCAAAATTACTCATTGCCTGGCATTGGCTGTCACTGACAGCCATAGACGTTCAATCCGTTTGAAGTGGGAGGGATAGCAGCGAATGGATTCGTTCATTCGCTGCCACCCTCCCAGTTCAAATGGATTGGACGTCTACTAGTGATAAACTCATTTCAATTCACAGCAGCTTGTTTTTTGTAGTATATCCTAGAATGATTTCCTGACCAATGTATCGAAAATCGTTATATCGTCAAATCGTATCGTATCGTGAGGTGCCAAGAGGTTCCCACTCCTAGTAGGAACGGAACTCCTTCGTAACCCGGGGACTGTCTGTATTGGTAAATTTCATTTCGTCGCATCATCGAGAGATTGGTGTTTAGGGATGTAACAATACGCCAATATGGACTGGTTAAGAAACAATCTAATCAAATTGTTTGAAATGCTAAATACTGATCACTACCATCATCTTTTGTTCAAAAGAAAGTTTTTCATTCAAATATCTGAAATTTTCAGCAACAAAATTGGCTAAAATGTTCAAATTGCTTTACATTTTTTTTAAGTGAAACGTAACTTGTTTAAAAGTTTACATAATATCATACTAAATAGATCGGTAGCCCTTGAAATGATTCAATATCAAATCGTTTGTAATATCAACAAATAAAGCAAATTTAACACATTGTCTGCCATTGACGATGCTAGATGTTGAATCCATTTAACTACTACTAGTGTCTAATTGGTGGGAGGGTGAAACTTGGCTATAGGAAGTACTCACAGCATTGCGGGGCTTGGTTCTGAAGCCACGGCGGTTTGGTGTCAGAGGGACAGCGCGTATAGCAGGTTGCCCCCGGGGGTGAGCACACGTAAAGGTGGCGGCAAGCCGGCTCGGACCGGAGCGAGCACGGTTGCTCCAAGCTCAAGTCATGTTCCGATTGGGAGCCAACGCAGCAGCTGCAAGGTTCTTCATGACCAGATGAAGCGGCGCTGCTGGGGTATCCGGACCAGTCGCCGGAGAGGCTCGGTCGTGCCCAGCTACCGTCCGCCATGCTGGGGAACGGCGTGGGAGGGCAGGTGAGGAAGGAACACTCCGGTTCGGGGTCCCGGTACGGCTCCGGACTAGAAGAAGCGCCAGAGGCGGCCCGGTCGTAAAAGGGGAGCGAGTTCAGTTTGGGAGCGGCCATCGCTTCTCGCTGCTCGGCGCTCATGGTCTCATCGTCCTCTTGGGGTGTGTTGGGGTTGCTTGGGAACCAACTGGACACCACGACGTTAAAGTCAGACACACTTAGGGTTTGGAGATCTTACATTTAGGCCATGTCTACACATAGCAGGGTGTTCTGCAAAAAGAACTTTTTCTACAGTTTTAATGAAACTTTCCACGTTTAAACTTGATAGCTATCCCTTTAAAACATTAACTACAGAATGTTTAAGCTGTTGAAGAATAAGGATATCGACTTTGTGTTCATCTAAACAGGCTCAAGTTTCACACTGAGTAAGTATACATACTGAGAAAGTATTTTATAATTGAATATACTGTACAGAAAATAATTTTGTAACAGTTTTGGTTTGTGGTGTGCCGCGAGATTTTTTCCAATGTAAAAACGTGCCGTGAGTCAAAAAAGATTGAAAAACACTGAACTCGCACCTTTCACATAGGGCTTTGCTCGTAAAGTTAGCGAACGTCAGTTGGGATCTGAATTGTCGCCAGTTGGCATTGTGACAAGTTATTTAAGGCCCCTTTGTAAAGCGCTTGTTAACGATTTAAAAAAAAATCATGAGCAATGAGGTAACTAGAGTGATGAACTCGTGCCTTCCATACAAGTCATGTTTGTTAGTAAAGTTCTGAATGGTCACCAGTTATTTTTGACAACAAGTTATTTAAGGCCCCTCTATACTCTCCGATAATTAGAGAAAGGGAAGAGTTTCGCCTTGTTGTGGAGGTCGTTTCGTTTGTTTAGCCATCGAGAGTTTATCAAACCGGAGAGCTCCGCTACAGGTCGCATTTGAAAGTACCCCCATTCCCGCGCTATTCGTACACACCCCCGTTCATAAAACAGCCTACATGTGTACTTCTGTCTATCTCATAATAGCTAAGTGAATGGAATTTATACTGTACCTGTAAATTCATATTTTACGCTGTACAGCTGTTCTCTGCTTAATGCAAATGGGACATACTGTATATTTTATAATTTAGATTTTGTATAATTTGCTACTTAATGCATCTTATATGTTCTGATTTCAGCATGAGAGATTTGGACTTGTATATGTTAAATTATTATGTACTGTGTTTAATTCGAGATGTCTCTGGTTGCACTATGAAATGCACTTTTCCGGGGATGCTGTGTGTCCGTGTTACTTTGTCATCTTTTTCACCCCTAACCAGTTTGCATGCCTGGATGTCATTACATATTGCAAATAAGGTTGCTTAAAAGTTGGTGGGGAAAATTTCAGCATTCTGAAAAGTTGGTAGTTTTATGTCCCTACCGTCCCTATGCAAACCTACGCCCTTGCTGTCATATCATCCCTACCAATGTTGAGACCAAACCTCTCGATCATATCATTATTCGAGGCATGTTTTAACTTTTTTTTTTTTTTTTTTAATATTACTTACAAAACTTGAAACATCACATTTAAATGAGAAACTTATTTGAAATTGTGTAGTGGAATACGCTAAAATGTGAAACGTATCACATTAAAAAGTTACGTTTCTCACATTCTGTAACTCATTTCTGGGATTTTCATTTAATTTCACCTTTATTCGACAGTAATATGCTTTTATAAAAAAGAAAACAAAACATAACAGTTTCAGTTCAAGTCAGTGAAAGTCACTGATGGAAGTCCCCAAGCATGACTCACCTATTGGGGGTTTTGAAAGCTGGCAGCATCCTTCGGCCTCTTCCCATCCATGTGTGTCTTCACACTGCACTTGACACACAAATGGATGTGTAAGATTTTTTCTTTCTGTAAATCTCAAACTCCAAATGGATTGGAAGTCTATGGCCGTCAATGGCAGTTGATTGTTATTTTGAACGCATTATGAAATTCTACCGCTGCTGTGACATCTCGTACAGTGCCCTTCATATTTATTGGCACCCCTGAAAAAGATGTTTTAGCTTCTAATATATTTTTTATTCAAATAATATGGGACCTTAATGGAAAAAAACAGAAAAATCCAACCTTCAATACAAGTGCATTCATTCAGTGGGGAGAAAATCCCACATAAAGAAAAAATTATTTGACATCAAATAATGTGTGTCACAATTATTAGCACCCCTGGTGTTAAAACTTTGTACAATCCCCTTTTGCCAACAAAACAAGGACTGGGGACTGAGATGGCCATGGGAGGAGCTTGATTTTGTGTCTGGTGAACCATTTCTGTGTAGATTTGGCCATATGTTTAGGCTCATTGTCTTGCTGAAAGACCCAGTGACGACCCATCTTCAGCTTTCGGGCAACAGATTTTGATTTAAAATGTCCTGGTATTTCAAAGCATTCATGATGCCATGCACCCTAACAAGGTTCCCAGGGCCTTTGGAAGCGAAACAGCCCCACAGCATCACTGACCCACCCCCATACTTCACAGTGGGTATGAGGTGCTTTTCAGCATGCGCATCTTTCGTGGCACGCCAGACCCACTTAGAGTGTTTGTTGCCAAAAAGCTGAAGATGAGTCGTCACAATGACCCTAAACATATGGCCAAATCTACACAGAAATGGTTCACCAGACACAAAATCAAGCTCCTCCCATGGCCATCTCAGTCCCCAGACCTTATTTTGTTGGCAAAAGGGGGTCGTACAAAGTATTAACACCAGGGGTGCTAATAATTGTGACACACATTATTTGATGTCAAATAATTTTTTCTTTATATGGGATTTTTTCCCCACTGAATGAATGTACTTGTATTGAAGGTTGGATTTTTCCGCTTTTTTTCCATTAAGGTCACATATTATTTGAATTTTAAAAAATATTAGAAGCTAAAAAACACATCTTTTTCAGGGGTGCCAATAATTATGGAGGGCACTGTATCTCGAAAAACTCGTAGATCTTGTCACAAACACACCGAGGGAATTTCTGCATGTGTTTGAAGTTGACACAGTTGGCCCACGTGTGACATCAGTTACAAAACTAACACTTCGAAATGTTTGATTGTAATCACACAGGTTTACACAGTAAAGTTAATTAAACGCGAATATTAAATATGACAATTTAAGGGGGGAAAACCCCATTCAAGCCCTCGGTTAAATTCTTCCATTAAATGACATTTAAATGTCATTTGCAGTTTTGTATGTGACTTCAATTTAGTTTTTTTGTTTTGCTTTTTTGTTGTTTCTTTATTTCCCCTTCGTTGGCTAGCTTAACCCTTCCTCAACATTCTTTACGTTATTAAAACACATTATAAAGGTATAGTATTTTTGTTACTTTCATATTTTTACCTGTTTTAAGACGTTCGAAACAAGTTATAAGAGGAAAGAAGAGAAGAAGAAAAAAATCTTTTACCGTCGCTGCAGCCGATGTTGGTGGCTAGAATCCTTAGCGGGGACACCTAAAGCCTCTCGCCGGAAAACGAGCTCGCTCGGCGGCTACTTTGAGGAAGACGCTCCGCTGCGTGGTGCCTCGTCTCCGGTTGACATATGAGACGTTTGATCACTTCAGGCTTCTGATTTGATGTGCGAAGGATGTCGTCAACTCAAAGTCGTGTCTGTTTTGGGCTTTCAGCCAAGTCACGCCTGTCACTCACTTCCCACGCAATGTCAGGAATTTACACAACACGTGGACCGTAACGTGATGAACTTTTAATTATTATTATAATTATATGTATATATGACGGAAAACACGGACAAGACTGAAAAAGCCGTTTCTTCTCTTGCACTCCTGTTTAAAAGAAACTGTTGTATTTTAACCAAAACAACTTGTGTTTGACAGAACAATATGTCTATATAATACCATAGCACATTCATGGGGCATTACGCCCCCTATTTTTAATTTGTCCGTTTTACCCTGGAAACGCCCGTTTACAGACGTCACGCAACCGCTTTTGTTTCAACCCAGCCATAAAACGAAGGTAATTATATTTATTATTCAAAATATCATTTTTAGCTTAGAATCATTAATTGATGTCTGATATTTCGTTTAAAAAAACACATTTTAAACCCTTTAATGCCTGCAACATGAAGCAACTGTCAGAGAATCATAAAATTAGAAAAATAAGGTCTTAATGAAACCTTTCTTTCAAATTTGTAAAAAAGAAAAAAAATATATGCGTAATAAGCGCTCTAATATCTATGACCCATGCTAAATCCTGTTTTTCTTTCTCATGGAAACTGCAGATGCAGGAGTTGACTCGCAGCCATTTTTTTCAAATTTTTTTTGAGGAAAGATATTTGAAAATTCTGAATTAGTCTCAAAATCATGAAATTCTAAATGTATCAAATGTGATACATTTGGTAAGAAAGGGTTTAAAAAAATATATTCACTCGCATATTTGAAACTTTTAAATAAATTACGTCACAATGAAAAAAAAAAAAGTGTCTGTAAAAAAAAGTCAGGGATATGTACCTCATAACTATCGCTTAATTGTATTTTTTTTGTTACTGTCGCATTTTCTCCGGTATGTTAGATGATAAATAATCGATCCAAACAAAGAAAAATTGAAAAAAAATGTTTAAAAGGGTAAATACATGAAAAAGAAAATCTCGACCACTCCTTGATGTCTGCGATTTCTGCATCGCCACCCTTGTTATATTACCATGTTTCACCCATAAAATCCCGCAAAAATCCAGCTGTGGCCATTCACAGTTGTGTCTTGACACTCAGTGATACATGCTACATGGAGTTTTGGGATCAAAACAAGGTAAGTACGCGGTAGTATCTCGTTAAAGTCATGGCGTCTGTAATTCTGCTCTCGCGTGCTCTCACCTCCAGATAGGGTTTTGCTGTTTAAATTTTTTTTTTTTTTTTTTTTTTTTAAATGCCCTCCTGTTCAAAAATGAACCTCCAGAAAAGTCAGATTTTAAGCTTTCCAATGATGGATCACACATGCATACCGGGCAATTGGGGGTCTCAGAGCGGAACTTCAAGTCACCGGAGTGTTTTCCGCGATTCCGCTATTTTCAAAAACTTCAAATATTTTCAACAAGTTTTCAACAGCAAATAAATCACTCAATTTAACATCAGAAACTTAATACTTGAGGAGACATGCAGAATCAATCATAGATAATATGTAAACAGATTATTAATAAATTCTATATACAATCACAACTTATTATAGAATAGCCCTTTATAATCATTATACACTATACTGTTAGCGAATGAGGCTAGCGGCCGCCTGGCATAAACAGAGCTTTTCTGGTGAAAATTATTGTGAACAAATGCTTAAATGACCGAATTCTTCATAGATATGGATATAAAACAGTCTCAATTCTTAGTTAAAAGCAAAGAAACCGTGCAGTTATCGTTTATTTTACATTTATTGTCGCAGTACAATGCTATTCTGTTAGTGAATGCGGCTAGCGGCCGCCTGGCGTAAACAGAGCTTTTCTGGCGAAAATTTTTGTGAATAAATGCTTAAATCCCCTTATTCTTCATAGATACGGACGTAAAACAGTCTCAATTCTTGGTTAAAAGCAAAGAAACTGTGCTGTTAGCATTTATTTTACGTATATTGTCGCAGTACCATGCTATTTAGTTAGCGAATGTGGCTAGCAGTTGCCTGGCGTAAACTTTTGTGGCGAAAATTATTGTGAGGAGGCGGGAGGATATTACCGTAATCCAAATAATGCAAACAATGATCCAAATAAGGGACAGCTAGCTTGACTTCGTTGTTCCTTGTGGAGGCTGGCCGCAGTAGTTTTGCAGGTTAGCAAGTTTAATGTTATGCTAATTCTGATGCAGGTCGGACTTTCAGTAGCAAAATTGGTGTTTCCCCCACTGCCACAACATTGATGTCTTTTCACATGACTTACAGTGGCTGCTGCTGGCCGAAAAAAAAAAAAAATCTAATATCCCTCTTCTCCCAAGGGGGCGGAGGAAACGGCATGTTGTCGACATGAGTTTGTCGGGATGTGTGAGTATGTCTATGCATCTTTGTGGTGGGACGGAGGGCTTTAAGTCACCAGCCAGCCAAACGTTCGTTTAAGGGGCGAAAAAATGGACCGGCACATTCAGCAAGTGAAAAGGGATATATGTAAGTCTGAACATCATGAAAATAATTCACTTAACAACGATAGGGTCTATTCTATCATTAAAGCATATGAGAAAGCCCGCAAACAGTTTGCTGAAGACATGTCAACAAAGTACATGGATTACTGGAACCATGTCCTATGGTCTGATGAGACGAGCAGGCTTTCTTGTGCGCCGTCTTCAGAATAGGCTTCCTCCTGGGGTGACAACCATGCACACCAATTTGATGTCGAGTGCGGCGTATGGTCTGAGCACTAACAGGCTGACCCCCCACCTCTTCAATCTCTGCAGCAATGCTGACAGCACTCCTGTAACGAGTCACATGACATTTTGGAGGGAAAATGACAAGCAGTACTCAATTTGGACATTTAGGGATGTACGTTTTTTCAAAGGGGTGTACTCACTTTTGTTTCCAGGGGTTTAGATATTAATGGCTATATTTTGAGTTATTTTGAGGGGAAAATAAATTAACTCTATTATATAAGCTGCACACAGACTACTTTTCATTGTGTCAAAGTGTAATTTTGTCAGTGTTGTCCCATGAAGATATACTTAAATACCTGCAGAAATGCGAGGGGTGTACTCACTTTTGTGATACACTGTAGCAGACAATGAGTTCAAACATTATTATAAATAATGATACTAAAAACTAAAATTAAAAAACACGTTTTTCCCACCCTCCGTGCCAGAAAAATTACTTCCATAAATACACAAACAAGTATTTCAAAAAAGGTCATTTATTGGTGATTAAATTCATTGCGCTCATTGTGAGATAAAACACATATATAGACATTACACAAGCTCATGTTTAAAGTGTGCGCTGCCCACTTTTCTCTGTTGGGAAAAGCAGGCCTCCAGCCATGCCTTGCGTACTGGCAGGACCCTGTCGTAGCGGTTCGTCAGTTCTCGCAGCTCCTGTTTCCACGCAAAATTCAAAGAATCACATAAAGTGGTGTTATTTGAGTCAGATGATTGGGTGGCTAACCTGCGAGTGGACCTCATGCTCCACTTCGGCAACAATGTGGGTGACCTCTCCGCTCATCACTTCTTCTTCATCGCCGTCATAAGTGCAATGAAGCTAAGGAGACAAATGCGCTGTATAGAAAGAAGCGTATTAACATTGGCTGCTACTGACAGTGATAGACGTACGATTTATTATGAGGTGGAGAGGAAAGTGGTGCTCATTCGTAATCTTCACCCACGGTGTTAGTCAGTTTTTGCTGTACACTATCAAGACGGAAGTCGATGCGAATGCTTCCATGCAAATTCTGCAAAGATGGCAGATCAACAAAAGAGACAAAAAGTTTTGTCTGAGGCGGAAAAAAGGGAGGCTACCAGGATATACAGAATAAACATTGGCCCGGCTTTAACTCGCTAAGTAAGCGTGTGTGGGGCGGAGGGGAGGCTCAGCACGTCACATGAGTGACACGACCAAACACTGATCAATGCGTGCTAACTACACATACAATTAAGAAAATATCACACATTGTGTTTTTATGACAGAAACTAGTACGGCGAATTTTCATCTCATTCTCGTGTCGTCAGATGACAACTGGCACCAATCTCATTATGTTTTAGTCTGACATGTTTTCAGCGCGTCATCGTCATGCAAAAAGTGTTCGTTGATGAAATATTTTGTTATCGTTATCGTTGATGGAACCAAAACTGATAGCCACACGGTTGCTAACCGTCATACACTGTTAGCCACAACTGAATTCATTACCTTATTACTATTTATCCTTCACACAGCTGCTGCAAACAGAAGTGTCGGTTAATCCATCTGCAGGCAACCGGGAGATTGATTTTTAATTGATTGATGATTTTACGACACTGTGCTGGTGTGCGCTGGTCCTCATGGAAAAAGCAGCATTGGTCCTCATGGGAAACAGTCTTCCTTAAGACAAAACACTGCCACTTTTGTCCACCGGCGTCGCTAAAATCGATCAAAACTGACAAGCTACCAAGTGTTGCTTTAAGTCATTCACTGCAAGCCCAAGTTTATGTATAGTATTATGCGTTGTGATAGTAAGGCTGTCACGAATAATCAACTAATTTGATAGTCAATGATTTTAATCAAGACAGTTTAAAAGCAAAAAAATAACCAGTAAATATTCCTTCATATTTTTTTATTTGACATTTTAAAGAAGATAATTTCTAGTTTTAATTTGGACAAAAAGGAAAACCGGAAGTATTCTCTTTATTATTTTCTTACCTTTTGCAAATGTACTCATTTAAATGTGTATCCACACAGTTGCTAACCGTCATACGCTGTTAGCCACAACTGAATTCATTACCTTAATACTATTTATCCTTCACACAGCGGCTGGAAACAGAAATGTTGGTTAATCCATCTGCAGGCGACCGGGAGATTTTTAATTGATTGATGGTTTTACGACACTGTGCGGGTGTGCGCCGGTCCTCATTGAAAAAGCAGCGTTGGTCCTCATGGGAAACGCAGTCTTGCTTAAGACAAATGACTACCAATTTTGTCCACCGGTGCCGCTAAAATCGACCAAAACTGAAAAGTTACCAAGTGTTGCTTTAAGTCATTCACTGCCAGCCAAAGTTTATATATAGTATTATGCGTTGCTGTAGTAAGGCTGTCACGAAATAATCAACTAATCTGATAGTTAATCATTTTAATCAAGACAGTTTACCTAAAGTTTTATTTTTTGGAAAAATCAACCAAATCCTCCTTTTTAGCCTAATTGTAAAGTCTTGTTTCACACTTTTACAATTTTCTATTTTTTTTTCCCCTTTAGTTATTTTTCCATATTTAAATTTAAAAAGCAAAAAAATAACCAGCAAATATTCTTCCATATAGATTTTTTTATTTGACATTTTGAAGAAGATGAAATTTCTAGTTTTAATTTGGAAAAAAGGAGAACCGGAAGTATTCTCTTTATTATTTTTTTACCTTTTGCAAATGTACTCGTTTAAATGTGTAGCCACACGGTTGCTAACCATCATACGCCGATAGCCACAACTGAATTCATTACCTTATTACTATTTATCCTTCACACAGCTGTTTGAAACAGAAATGTTGGTTAATCCATCTGCAGGCGACCGGGAGATTGATTTTTAATTGATTGAAATTTTACGACACTGTGCGGGTGTGTAGATTTTTTTATTTGCTATTTTGAAGATAATTTCTAGTTTTAATTTGGAAAAAAGGAAAAACGGAAGTATTGTATTATATTATTATATACCTTTTGCAAATGTACTCATTTAAATGTGTATATAATTGAAAAAAAGGACCAAAAAAATTTTTTTTCAATTTTTTTAAACAAAAATTATTTTTTTTAAAAATTAAAAATAACTGGAGCAAAACCCAGAAATCTGCTAATTTGTCACCCAATCGAAAAAAATCGAAATGACTATCAAAATAATCGTTTTTGGCAACCGTCGCGTTGGGAGGGTTGACATCCAATGATTGGCTGTCATCCCTCCCAATTCAAATGGTTTGGACCTCTAGCACAGTCAATAGCAGCCAATGACCTTAAAAAACAATGTTGTGACTATATTTAGTTAATCACTAGTAGAAGCTCATTCCATTTGAACTGGGAGAGCTGCCAACCTTCCCACTTCAAATGAATTTGACTTTTAGCAGCCAATGATTTCACGCACAACCATGTAAATAGACGTCCAATCCATTATGATTGTCGAAAATAGATTGCGTGTTCATCACCGTAAATGGCAGCCAACGAGTCCGTGACTGTCAGAGGTATTAACAAATATTGTTTGTACTTGCTGTGCTTATCATTATTACGCCAAGGATATGTGATGAGGTAACGTGCCAACTTCTTCCTGTCAGTAGCAGTCAGGTTGTAGAAAAAGACGTGGACGCCCCTCATGAAAGACGGCAGCTCGGGGGAGCCGGACGTAGAAGGGCCTGCTGCTTCCAGGTCATCTAGGTGGGCGGCGTTCGAGCCGCGAGACCCCAAGTCTGAGGAGGAAGCCGACGCAGCGGCGACCGTGTTTTTGGCACCGCGATCGTGATAGTATCTGTCAGCCAGGTTATAGGAATAGTGGCGTTAAACAGGATAGATTTTTATTAGGGTTGAAAAGAAGTTGGAGAGTATCCATAGCATTTAAAGAGGGAAATAAATAGTTTATCTAATTGAAGGTTAGGGCTGCATAATTGTCAGGAAATAAAAATTTTAATGGCCTAAAAAGAAAATGATGTGACTTGTAAAAGTCCAGTCAAAATGAAGTGGATGTGTTGTGCAGCGCCATCAAAGGCGCCAGTGAGCTAATGAAGACCCTATTCTGATGGAAGAATTTGCTCATTTGCTCCCAAAAACGTATAAATACATTCTATTTTTAATTGTTTTAGTGTCCCAAAGATGTATTTATACGTCTTTTACGTTTTTTTTTTTCCCACAAGAGACATCTCTGGGTTCTGATTCAACTTAGCTCCAAAGCACAAAGCTGAAAATCCATTTTAAAGCAATAAAACTGGCCACTAGAGGGCAGTAGCGCATTTGGTAAGACCCGCAACCCGATTCAACAGCAACGAATGGCCGGGCTGCACGGCCGGGGTGCCGGCGGAAGACGACCGAATGGAGAACAATCTAGAGGACGCCCGGGATGCCAGGCGCTGGACGACCTAGCAGAACGACCGGGACCACCAGTGCAGCGGACGATGCCGTTGAGTCAGTGCTGCTTGCCGAGCAGAGCCCGCAGAGACTCAAAACAATCCATCTTTATGAGACAGGCGGCGATGAGGGAAAAGTTTACCTGGCTGTCGCGGCCACAACAGCGTCATCTCTCAGTTAGTTATGTGTAAATAAATTGTTACTTTGCTATCAAAAGCTGTATTTGTCTTGTTGTTTATGCTATTTTGTAAAAGGAAAACAATATTCAGATGTTTGGGATGGAACTAAAGCAAAAAAATAGCTGTGTTAAAGTCAGTTATGTTTGAAATGTATGCTTTCACAAAAAGCTCAATTTCTCCAGTTTTTCATCAGAAATTGGAAAATTGCTCAAACTAAGCTATTTTCTAATGCTGATTTCTAAAGAATGGAAAAAGAAATGAACTTACTTTTTTTCCTGCTGATAGAAGAGAGTCTAATCTTTCTTTTGGTGGGTTCCATGTTTATATAGCAATAGAACAGAATTTTCTGTGGGCCTGGCAAAATCAGTCAAAATCCAGTAAAACGGCCGGGAGCAAAGGGGGTTGCACCGGTGAAAATGGCTGGAGTGAATGAGTTAAACAGTGACTTTTCATTAAGCGATTCTTGATGGGAGCATATCAATAACCTTTTGGTGTACAAAGTATCGCGATACATATCACCATATCGATATACCGTGATCCCTTGCTACTTCACGCTTCAAAAGTCAAGCTCTCAGTCCATCAGATTTTTTTTTTCATTTGAAAAAAGTATTTTATAGAAATGTCCTGATCCGATCACGTACAGCCTCTCACCTCTCCACCCTGCTGCTTTTCTTGCTCACCAAGCATCTGCTTGTTAAAGTTAACGATGAGTGACAGCTCTGATGCTTTGATCTTGCCATAGAAGCTTGAGAGCGCCTACCTTGACAGGCGTCGAATGTATGAGCTCGCTGTGCTCGTTAAACTTTAGCGGTAGTGTGCTGTGGTGACTCATTGTGTGTAAGTGAGCAGCATGAGTGGATTTAAGTGGACTCACTCAGGCTACATCTACACTAGGACAGATAATTTTCTCCAGGGTATTTTGCGGACTATTTTTATACCTGTCCACACTTGCGTTTAAGGTGTGTTTAAGGCCCCCGCTTCTGCAAGGTACGCATCCATTAACGCAAACTACGCATGCGTAGAAAGGAGCAGCCTCATACAGTGCCCTCCATAATTATTGCCACCCCTGAAAAAGATGTGTTTTTTAGCTTCTAATATATATATTTTTTTAATTCAAATAATATGGGACCTTAATGGGAAAAAAAGAGAAAAATCCAACCTTCAGTACAAGTGCATTCATTCAGTGGGGAAAAAATCCCACATAAAGAAATAATTATTTGACATCAAATAATGTGTGTCACAATTATTAGTATCCCTGGTGTTAATACTTTGTACAACCCCCTTTTGCCAACAAAACAAGGTCTGGGGACTGAGATGGCCATGGGAGGAGCTTGATTTTGTGTCTGGTGAACCATTTCTGTGTAGATTTGGCCATATGGTTAGGGTCATTGGCTTGCTGAAAGACCCAGTGACGACCCATCTTAAGCTTTCGGGCAGAGGGCAACAGATTTTGATTTAAAATGTCCTGGTATTTCAAAGCATTCATGATGCCATGCACCCTAACAAGGTTCCCAGGGCCTTTGGAAGCGAAACAGTCCCACAGCATCACTGACCCACCCCCATACTTCACAGTGGGTATGAGGTGCTTTTCAGCATGCGCATCTTTTGTGGCACACCAGACCCACTTAGAGTGTTTGTTGCCAAAAAGCTCTATCTTGGTCTCGCACAAAAATACACACGGTCCCAGGCTTCAACTGGGACCCTGTGCTTTGGTCAGATGAGACCAAGATTGAGCAACTAACAAGTTTTTTCAAGTTAAAATGCAGCTACTTTTAGCAAAATTCCAAGTATGAACTAGCTTTGTACAGGCTGCCAGTCGAGTTTATTTAAAAAAAAATTTTTTTTTTTAATAAAAAGGCACAGTTACGATATTAAGTAAGCTACTTTACATGTTTTCAAATTATCATGAAATGTGTCGGATTGTGATTAAACCAAGCTAAAAAGTACAAATTTCCTACAATGAGGAACATCGACATGATGCGTATAGAGATAGTTTTTTTTTTTTTCCCAAATGGTTGAATTAAAAAAAAAAATAAATAAATAAAAAGTGGAAAACTAA
This sequence comes from Corythoichthys intestinalis, assembly GCF_030265065.1. Lineage (NCBI taxonomy): Eukaryota > Metazoa > Chordata > Actinopteri > Syngnathiformes > Syngnathidae > Corythoichthys > Corythoichthys intestinalis. The sequence goes on along the minus strand of NC_080401.1, from coordinate 48,799,677 downwards.
AAGGGCAAAAAATGAGGCGAAAAAAAATAAAAAATATTATAGAAAAAAAAAATTCTTTACAAAATGTAAATAAAAAAGATAAAACGCAAAAAATATATGGCAATTTTTAAATAAAAAGTAGAAATCGTAAAACATACAAAAAAATACGTGAAATAAAAAAAGAAAACCTGCAACGAAATGGATGAACATATTCCTGGCCTTAGGGAACAAACTAATTAAATAATAATAAATTTATAGTTAAATAATACAATAAGTCAAATTAAAACCTACAAAAAAAAAAAAAAAAAAATTTTTAGACCAAGAAAGAAGATCATATATCAGATCCATTGACAGCAATAGACGCCCAACCCATTTGGACCAGTCCAACGATCGATCGCTGAAACCCCTCCTAGTACAAAATGATTGGACGTCTATCGCAGTCAATGGCAGCCAGTGTTAATCACAACAACATTAAAGCGCTAATAATAAAATACAAAGCAAAAAAAAAAAAAAGTCAAACACAAAAAAAGGGATTAACTTTCATTACAAGCAAAAAATAAAGTGAAAGATTAATATTCCAGTGTCATTGATGGCGATAGATGTCCAAACCATTTGGATTGTGACGCAAAATTAACTCATTCATTGTAATTAACAATGACAAAAATTCAATTCATTGAAACTGGGAGGGCTGGCTGCAAATGCTCCTGTTGCAGCACCATTGACTGAGCAAGATGGTCCAATTCATTCGCCCCACTCGCCGTCAATTGCAGCCAACGTTAATCCCAACAATGTTTCAAAGAGAAAATTGCACGGCAGGCAAGATCAAACGCACCAGGAAACTTCTCAAGAAGCCTCCCCACCCCTAAATAGTAAGACATGCTGTACTAGTCCACAGATTGCTGTGATTTATTGCCAAAAGAGGATACATGAAGGTGGGGATGCCTCTGGAAGCCAAATGTTTCCGGATCAGCCTCTCCGTCCCATACCAGTTGAAGCCCTTGGTGGCGTGTCCGATGCGGGGCAGGTGCACACCGGCTTGATGACAAAAAGGAGAAAAATAAAAGACAAACGTACTCATGTTTCGGAATTTCCTACTGGAGTATCAGCCAGCCCGTGCTGGCATTCCAGCTAAGCCGCAGAGAGGCCACCGCGGTGACGAGCGGAATGCGCCGGCACATCCCGTCCGTCGAGTCCAACCGTGAAGAAAATGATGCGGCGACGACGGCGTCTCGCAAAAGTATTGGCATTCTTGTACAAACCTGTAAAATTGTTTTAAAAAAAAACAAAAACAAGACGTGCAGAGAAGGCCCGAAGGTTCACTCACAAGCCACAACAAGAGACACTGAAGAAAACAGGATTCTTGGCATTCATCTAATATTTTAAAATATAAATTGTGAATTTTTTATAATTTAGTCGGCATTATTATGATGTTATGTATGTACTAATGTTATTCTGCGACTTTATTATTATTATTTATTAATCAACTTATTCTCCGCGTTTTTTCAGCGCGCCGCACAGCCTGTACCGCTGCACCGATCGGCACCGTTCAGGTATCGACACGTCCGAAATTTTCGTGTGACTGTGGCTTTTTGTCAAACGGCCCCGAAAAATTTTCCGTTCGCCCGTAAACGGCGATTTTCCGATTTTTAAACATTTTTTTCAGAACGCTACTTGTCCTACAATTTTTGACCACATCTCAATAAGACGTGTCCCCCAAACGTCCCCGATTCCATTGACTCTTATAGGAGGTGCTACCATTGACGGCCATGGACGTCCAAATTTCCCATTCATTTCTCATGGCATTTACTTTGTTTAATGCCATTGACGGCCATGTTTCTCCATTGTATTGATGCCAATGTACTTGTTTTCCATTGACGCCTATGTAAGTCGATGCCATTGACAGCCATGGACGTCCAAAATTTTTCCCATTCATTTTCAATGGGGGAAAAAAAAACAAAAATTTCCCCAAATCAACAGAAAATGACCAGATATCAATAGGACGTGTCCCCCAAACTTCCCCGCTTCCATTGACGCTTATAGAGGGTGCTGCCATTGACGGACACGGACGTCCAAATTTTCCATTCATTTCCAATGGCATTTCCTCTGTTTAATGCCATTGACGGGCATGTTTGTCCATTCTATAGATGCCAATGTACTTGGATGCCATTGACGGCTATGAACGTCCAAATTTTTTCCCATTCATTTTCAATGGCCAAAAAAAACGTCCCCAAATCAATAGGAAATAATCAGATATCAATAGGACACGCCCCCAAATGACCTGATATGATTAGGCCACGCCCCCCAGATGTTCCCAAAGGACCTGATATGATCAGGCGACGCCCCCTAAATGTTCCCAAACGACCTGATATGATCAGGCCACGCCCCCTAAATGTTCCCAAATGATCTGATATGACTAGGCCACGCCCCAAAATGCTCCCAAATGACCTGATATGAATAGGCCACGCCTCCCGAATGTTCCCAAATGACCTGATATCATTATCCCAGGCCCCATAAATGTCCCCAAATAGACAGGAAGTGACCCGATATTGTCCCCGAATTGTCCCCGAACCAACCTAGGCTGGGGCTAAGATCTGTATCTCCACATGGCAAAATAATTTCTCCCAAAATTGCAGTTTCTAATTATTTATTTATGTTCAGGTAGTCCCCGGGTTACAACATACTCGACTTTATGACACCGTTCCGTTATAGGAATTTTGTCTCTCATGGTTGAGGTTTACCCATGTTGACAATTACAGGCCTCTCTAATATTTTCAAGTGGGAGAACTTGCACAGTTAGTGGTTGACTAAATACTTATTTGCCCCACTGTATATATAATTAAATATAAAAAAATGGACCATTGTCATACTTCAAGATTCCAACTTGAAAAAATATGACTTAATATAGAAAATACATTTTTTATATCACTCATTTTTAAACAAAAAGTAATTTTTTAATCCCATTAAAATGAGATAAAAATGACAGGCTGTATAGCAGATAGTGTGTGTTAACACTTTTAGTGCCGTTTACTCATGGCTGATTTAGTGTTTTTGTACTTATCAGAATGTATTGGCACCTTTCTTGTGTTTGGCTTCGGTGTAAATCTTCCTCAGGCCTTCGTCCAGCGCTGTCAGAAAGATTCCCGACAACTTGTTGGCTCTGTCTCGCTGTTGTGCGACGATGAGCGCCAGCTGCAGACAGAGAAGGTTGTTTCATATCATGACAGCTATCACAGCAGGAAGTCGCACGCGGCGTCGCGCGAGCAGGTGCTCGGAACATACGTGATCGTTCCCGTCCAGTCGGGACTGTTTGTCATGGATGGGAAAAAACAGCACGCTTCCGAGGTCCAAGTCTGTCAAGACAAACAAAACGTGAGTTGGTACTTAACACTTCTTGGGAAGGCAAAGGAAGATTTTTGTTTGTGCCAATCCCTCCCCCCGCCCACGTCTCTTACCGTCCATCTCTCCCGCCAACTCGTACTGCCGCCGGGGTTCATCCGACCGCACCTCCAGAGCCGTGAACAAACCTCCCTTCCCCCAACGGCCAGAGTCATCTAACCGGAAATCAAGTACAGGAAAATTACAAAAACAAGGATGAGGGTGCCAAGCACACTAATTTGTAAACTCTCTCACTACTTTGGAAACCTAACTAGGGTTTTAAACCGTACTTTAAAACCTTAGTTTGAAACCCTATTTCTGAGCACCAACCATGATTTTAAACTCCAATTCGCATCTCTATCTCTGGTTTGAGACCCTAATATGAAAAACTCAGATTTCAAAACCTATATTGGAACCCTAACCTTTGCTTGAAACCCTACTTTGGAACCCTAACTTTCGATTGAAACCCCTTTTTTGAACCCAAACCCTTGTTTGAAACCCTAATTTCAGATGTCAAATGCTACTTTGTAACTAGTCTTGATTTGAAACCCTATTTTTGAACTCCAACCATAGTTTTAAACCCTACTTTGGAACCCCTACCCCAGTTTGACACCCTACTTGGGGTTGCAAACTAGGGTTTGGGTCCCAAAGTAGAGTTCGTTTGAAACCCTAGTGTAAAACCCTAATTGTGAACTCTAAATCCTATTTTGAAACTACTTTTAAGCCCTAACTTGAACTTGAAACCCTAGTTTAGAACCTTAACCCATAGACTTCATAACCTATTGACATGACACGGGAAACAGGGCCGATATGTAGGGAGCCTATTTTCAAAAACTTAAAATTCAAATATTTACAAAACCAAAGCTCCTACCGGCCTAAAACCAAAACAGGCACCTAGCTTTGCCATATAAGAGTCTCCATGAGCAGCAGCGTCAAAAAATTCAAAGTCGTTCCATAATAAAATCCCGATTAATTATTTTCTATTTACCACAACTTAAAATGGCTATAAAAGATGCACAAAAATCTCTAAATGTAGAAGTAATTACCTATATTTTCAGGATTAATGTGAAACATTAAAACTGTTCAGACTATCCGGGCACTTAGACTTCCATTCTCCGTGTCAAACAGCTGAACAGGACAGGTAAATGAAAAAAAAAAAAAAAAAAAAAAAAAAAAAAAAAAAACCCTCACATCATATAAACCGGACATTTTCATGAATTTATTAAAACCCGGCCGGATGACGAGGACACGACGTGAAAGGTGGACATGTCGAGGCAAAAGAGGACGTTTGGTCACCCTAATATTGACAAAGTACCATGCTACTATGTTAGCGAATGAGCGGCCAACTGCCGTAAAAGGACCTTTTCTGGCAAAAATTCTTGTGAATAAATGCTTAAATCCTCTAATTCTTCATAGATATGGACGTAAAACAGTCTTGATTCTTGGTTAAAAGCAAAGAAACTGTGCAGGTAGCATTTATTTCGCGTTAATATTGCCACCTATGAGGCTAGGCAGTTACGATAATTAGCCGCATCCATGTGTAAACAAAAGAAAATTCCTGCGAATAAATGCTTCAATCACACATGCATGGTACGAAAAATATAATATTTACCTTGAATCTTCAAACAAATCACTCCTGAGACAATCCTTCCTGTTTGTATATGGTACAGCATTCGTAGTTAAATCCAATCTTAAGTAAATCCAAGCTTAAATCCAACATGAGCGTGTCCAGTCTTTGGCTATTACTAAATGAAGCTCGGCCCCCTCTGATAAGGCGTGTCGCAAAGAATGACGAAATGTCAGGTCAATAGATTTTTGAAGTCTATGCCTAAACTTAATTTGAAAATTCAACTTATTCCCAGGACCCCCGCCTCCCAAGCTCCTTCCCAGGGTGGTGGTCGCTTTTTTTTTTTTTGCCCTGTCACAATGTTGCGAAGGACACAAAATATTTTTTTTCTTTCTTTTTAAATAAAAGTAAATAAATACAAATTAAAACCATCTTTTTCACCAGATTCCAAGAATATGACATGATTGTGCCCAACTTCCAATCACATGATCAGATTGGAGATATCTCTAAAAAAAATACTATTAATTTTAAAACCTACCGACACAGTGAACGATAATGGCGTCCCCACGTGCGGCGTGAGGATGCGTCACATCTCCCAAGACATAATTGATGGCGCCGCTGTCCGACTCGGTTGAGCTCATACTGCCACCGTCTTCTTCCTCCTCTTCTTCCTCATCCTCTTCGCTGTCCACACGCTTCAGACAGCAAGATCTGTAGCCACTTGACGCCCACCACGCCATCCTGCGTGGAAACACACCTCCATTGTAACCAAGACTTTTAACATGGAGGATCATTAATGACATTTCTCGTGTTGTATGATGGGAATGTGTGTCATGAACCGCCATATTTTACATTGAGTTGGCGAACGATTTAGAGGGCAGGTGGTTCATTCTTGCTTTGTGGTCAGTTGCTGAAGGCCTGATAAAATGTTTTGTTAGAACTAGGGATGTCCCGATCCGATATTTGGATCGGATCGAACGCCGATATGGGCAAAAAAATGCGTATCGGATCGGCCGACAAGGAAAAATTCCGATCCAGTTTTTTAAAGTCCGGTTAAGGTTTTCCAGCGTACCGATTTACATAATCCATTCCAGTTTTTGCTTCGGTTTCACAAACAAAAAGGATTGCTTCAATCAAAGAAAACAGTTTGAATGAAAAATAAAGTGTTCAAATGCGAATTTCTGAGTCTCAAATATTTTTTCACATTCAAACCTTTTCTTCTACGATTGAATTTTTTAAAATTTTTGATTGAAGTGATTTTTCTTTTGAAAATTTATATTTTTTTGTTTGAAGCAACTTAATTTTTGATTGAATAATAAAGACACACATTTCCAAGCCAAAATGTGGTCCAAACGCAAAATTACATGATTTCAGTCAAAAATGATATTTCAATTAAAAAAAACAACAACAACTGGTCTTAAATCAAAAAAAAAAAAAAATCAATCAAAGAAAAATAGTTTTCAAATATATTTTTTTGAGTTTCAAATTTATTTTTGCATTCAAACACATTTTTGATTGAAGTGACGTTTCCTTCGATTGAAAATATATATTTTGATTGAAGCAACTTTTTATTTGATTGAAGCAACTTTTTTTTGGATTGAATAATAAAGACACAAATCTACCTCCATAGATTTTCCCATAAGAATACATTATAATTCCATTAATTCGTTCCACAGCCCAAAAACCCTCACTACATCCTTAATAAATACTGCTGTTACTATTGCAAATAGCAATTACAAAGAGCAAAACAAATAAAATATGAATACAAATCAGAATAACAGTAATATAATAATAGCAATAATAACAATAATACAATACAGTACCTGTAATAATGTAACGAATCGGCTTCTAATGTGGCAGACTTTTTTTGCTGTACCTGAACGCACCGCGGGGCTGACGGTGAGCAGGAGAGCGCTATTTTACTTTCTGTTTCGATCCTGGCGTCAACAGCAGTGGACACTCGGCGAGTTGATGGAATAAATGATTAGAAACCTGACGAAGCTGGTGATTTCTTTGGCGATGTTACAACAATAAGAATAAAGACTGGTGAACGGAGGAGGACCGCTGGCCGACATTGACATTCTTCGGCCCTATTGTCGACCCAGTTCATGGATGCACACACCATGCTTATATTTTGCTATCATTTACATCTTCGTTTCAATGGTAAGCGTCACCTTTTCTTTTCTTTTTTTCTCCACCTGCACTAAACTCAAGCTGCACTAAACTAAAAAATAGCCTAAACCAGGGGTGTCCACACTTTTTGCAAAGGGGGCCAGATTTGGTTTCGTAAAAATGTAGGGGGCCGACCTTGGCTGACGTTTTTTACGTAGAACAATTAGGGCTGTCAAAATTATCGCGTTAACGGGCATTAATCAATTTTTTAAAAAATTAATCACGTTAAAATATTTGACACATTTAACGCACATGCCCCGCTCAAACATTAAAATGACAGCAAAGTGTCATTTCCACTTGTTACTTGTGTTTTTTGGTGTTTTTCCGCCCTCTGCTGGTGCTTGGGTGCAACTGATTTTATGGGTTTCAGGCTTCAGCACCATAATTATTATTGACATCAACAATGGCGAGCTACTAGTTTATTTTTTGATTGAAAATTTTACAAACTTTATCAAAACGAAAACATTAAGAGGGGTTTTCATATAAAATTACTATAACTTGTACTAACATTTATCTTTTAAGAACTTCAAGTCTTTCTATCCATGGATCGCTTTAAGAGAATGTTAATTATAATGTTAATGCCATCTTGTTGATTTATTGTTATAATAAACAAATACAGTATTTATGTACAGAATGTTGAATGTATATATCCGTCTTGTCTTTCCATTCCAACAATAATTTACAGAAAAATATGGCATATTTTATAGAATGTTTGAATTGCGATTAATTACGATTAATTAATTTTTTAGCTGTGATTAACTCGATTAAAAATTTTAATTGTTTGACACCCCTAAGAACAATATATTTCAGCAAATTTTAGCAAGCCATTCTGTGCGTCACCGTTTGCTTTATTTTTTATTTTTTTTATTAATAATTTCAACAATCTCACAACTAGCCTTTGTGGCGTTCTCTTTCGACTCTCGGGCTCTTGCGAAATACTACTGTGAAATAAACTAGCTTCAAGTTGCTTCAATTTCTCACAATGTATCTTCCCTGTAATCTTGTCGTACATGTCAGCGTGTCTTATTTGGTAATATCGCCTCACATTGAACTCTTTAAAAACAGTGACTGTCTCGTTGCAAATGAGGCGGACACAGTTGTTGCGTATTTTTGTGAAGAAATAGTCCAAATTCCACCTATCCTTGAAGCGTCGGCCGTCACAGTCAACTTTTTTTTTGTTGTCGTCATTTTAGAAAATTGGGAGTAAATGGTCACATGGGGTAATGTAGCTTCGAGTACTGCTGCCTTTTAGTGGGTAAATGAGGAGCAGCATTCAGTGTGTAAGCTACTTCATATGCTGGTAGCAGTACTGCTGACCAATTTATTAAGTCTGTGTGCAGGCCAGACGTTATTGATTTTAGGACAGAGGCTGGGGGCCGGATGAAATTTGACCACGGGCTGAATTTGGCCCCCGGGCTGGACTTTGGACATGTCTGGCCTAAACCATCCGGCGGGCTCCGGTGTTCTGTCAAAATTTGCTCCCGGTATACGTTGAACAATAGGATATAATGGGAACAAATTGGCTTCGGCGCCATTTTTTGCCGGACCCAGAACGAAAATGCATTTTGCGTAGTTGGTAATAAGGAAGCCGACTTTTTAACAGCACGTCAGCTGCACGCGCGCACGCACGTGTGGCGATAAATCGTAGCGGAAAAATTACCGCCTTCATTTTTATTTACTGTGCGATAAATGGAATTATTGCATAATGCGACAGGCTTACTTATAGGTAATGTTACATTGTAGTCTCGACTTTTAAGGCTAAAATAAACACTCCGACTGACTTTTTCTTGTACTTGTGCTCCTCTTGCTTCTTCTTAGCATCCGCCTCGTATTTTGCCCGCTTGGCCGCTGCCTCTTGCCGCTTCCGGCGCCGAAGTTCTAGCTCCTCCTCTGTCAGAGGACGTCGCTTTCTAGTCGGGAAACTAAGTGCTGTTGCCGGCGACGCCTGTGGGAGGTCAGTTTTGTCACGACTAGTCAATTGCTTCAATTATTTGCTGCTTGACTTACGTCAGTTTTGTTTCGTAGACTCCGTCCTTCCAAGCCGGTTTTCTGGAGTTCGGCGAATTGTTCCTCCAACATGCGCTCGAAGCTTTTCTGATCTTCTGAGCTGGGATCCTTGCTGTAGTCTTTGCCCTCAAAGCAGTACATGTGATCTAGGAGAACAATAATAAATTGAAATAGTGTTTCTACCAGTGTTGCAATGATTAACCGTTTAACTCAAGTAATTCGATTAAAAATAAGCTTTGGATGTAATTTATCTGCTTCGAGTATTCGTTTAATTAGAGTTTTTGAAACTGTTTGTGTTTAGTTTATTGATTTGGGTGGATAGACTGCCCACTAGTGGCAACAGTGAATATGATATAAGTAATTTAACATGGCTAAATCCTGCTGCTCCCTGTCAAGACCAACAGAGGTTCCCACTTCCTACCCCTAATGTAAAGTACATTTCCGTACTCTGCCTGTCAGCTTCCGAGTCGCCGTCTTCCTCCTCTAGCAAGGAGGATGGTTCTTCGTCAACGTCGTCTCGATCGACTGTCCAGCAACCGTCATGTGAGGTGCCGAGGATCTTTTCAAGTTTCACGTCCTGGATAGAACTCTCTTCGGAAGACAGCAGCTTGTCCACGCCGAACTTCAGAATTTCGCTGAGCTAAAGGAAGTTAAGTTTAAGACAAGGTGAAAACAAATCTCAATTAGTTTCAAAAACATTTTAACAATTTCTTTTCTGATCTAAAAACAGAAAAAGAAAAATTAACCTTATACTTTTCAGATCTCTACCAATTAGATCAAATCGCAAATATAATCGTCGATAAATCGAATATCAAAATAGGGCTGAAACGAATACTCGAGCAACTCGAGTTTAAAAACTCATCCGAGTAATTTTATTCACCCAGAGGAATCGCTAATTTTGCCAGCTCTAAGCATCACGTTTTGCCTGGGCTACTTTTAATGCGGTACAACGCGCTGACGTCACGAGCGCAGAGGAATAAGCAATTGGGAAAAAAAAAAAAAAAAAAAAAAACTTATTGCAGCCGACAGCCGCTACAAACCACGCCGACGTTGCTAAAAACTGCGCCCGCATGATGCTAATGTGGTAGCAGGTAGTGTCCGATGCGTCTCTTAGGCTACGTTCATACTACAGGTCTTAATGCACAAATCCGATTTTTTGGTCATATCCGTTTTTTGGCGTGCCCGTTCAGACTGTCTTTGTCCATTGAGACCATTCAAGTATTACGCATGCGCACTAATTCGCAGTCCGACACGCGCTGACCAAGACGACCTGCATGCGCAGAAGCATCAAAACAAATGACCACACATGCTGGCTGTCATCCGTCATTCCAGGGATATTATATTTTGCTTTTTAAAAAGAGGACACAAATAACAGACATAAATAATCCCAGTTTAGGCTTATATTCAAAGTATATGGATCGATAGCATGCACGCACTGTCCGTGCATGTCACACACAGTTTGCCCCAACTCTCGGCCGGGTAAGCAATGTTGAAATATTGCTTACATGGAGCAGACAGAAAACCGATCCTTCTCAGGCTTATCCTCAACCCATTTTTCTTTTTCTTTTATGACTGTTGTCAAGTCTGACCCTTCCTAAAAAGCCGTGTTCATGGCAAGCTAGGCGCTAATAACGCACAGCTGCATCGCTAAAGTGGCGTCTCGCTCGCTTTTTGACGACGTAATTGCTGCATGAATTCCGATTTGAGAGACTTGACAGTACAGACCGCCGCGACAGTCTGGAAAAATGTGGCCCAGATTGGATTTGAACCACATACGAAAGTGACCCAGATCGGATTTGAAATGGTCCAGTTCTATGCGACTTGTCACGTTCAGACCGTCAAGTTAATGCCTCACTCGAGTCGGAAAAACACGAAAAAATCGGAATCGTGCATTAAGACCTGTAGTATGAACGTAGCCTTAGATATCGCATGCATTTAGAACTAGATGTGAAATGACAGACTCGACCGGGTCTGGGCAGAGTTAGTAAAAAGCCATCTTTAAGCAGTAGACTTCACAGCGCTAATAAATTTAACGTTACTGTCACTCGCACACGTAACGTTAGCCCGTCAGAGGGCTAGGTTTCTACTGATTATGACCACTGCCGATGCATGGCTAACGTGTCTTACATACAGGCTTTATTTAATCTGTAAAAACAAAGCACTGTAGAGTGATGAGGGTGTAAAACTAAAACCTAATAAAGCTAACTGTCAGTTTTAGCTCAGTAGTCATTGCTGAATAAAACACCAAGTAGCACTGGTCCCTCATGTGCTCCAATACAGCAGGTATCATACATTTATTTTGAACACTGCAAAAACTCAAAATCCTATCAGTACTTACAGTTTAGACTAACTTAAAACTTAACTAAAACTTTGAAATAGCTAGACACAAATGGAAATGAAATTGAAATACGTGGGAAAAACAAGTAGCTTTAAAGAGATGTGTGTTATCAAGCATAATTACATTTTTAGGTAAGAAATATGTTGTTTTTCTTAATAAGATCTAGAAGTTTTTTGAGGGAAAGCAGTGAATTTTTTTGTCTAGTCACATTTGAGATGCAATTGTTGGCTGCTTTCAACAATGTACATCGAAAATAAAGACATTGACTGAAAATGGTTCAATATTGGATTAAATGTCTTTTTATCTCATGTATATTTATAATTGCTGTTTACCTTAAAAAAAGTTTTATCCGATGACTCAATTAATCAATAGAATTTTCAGTCGATTACTCGATTACAAAAATATTCGATAGCTGCAGCCCTATATAAAAATAATTGTTTGTTACAGCCTCAGTAGTTCGTATAAAATGAATGTAGTCCCCGGGTTGCGAACCAGTGCCATTCCGACGCTGGTGACATAACCCGAATTTCCACGTAAGTTGGAACCCTTGAATTGCCCCTGATTACCCACTAAACCTCAAATTAACTATCCAAAAACATGTATTATAAGCAGTGTTGTTAATAACGGCGTTACAATATAACGGCGTTACTAACGGCGTTATTTTTTTCAGTAGTTAGTAATCTAATTAATTACTTTTCTCATCTTGGCAACGCCGTTACCGTTACTGAGGCGGGAAAGGCGTGTGTTACTATGCGTTACTAAATTGGTTGAATAAAAAAAGTCAGAGAGACGGACTCACGGAGACGAGAGAGCACAGCAGGAGTGGGAAAGACGACGTTGCAAACGCGATGCTAGGTGGCTCCAATAATACCTGACTGTAGCCTACAAACTACGCCCACATGATACGGTAGATATCACATATTATAGAACTAGATGCAATTGATAGACACGGCTGCATTGGCAACATGTTTTAAGGACGACATGCGTTAGTGAACAGCGGCCATCTTAAAGCAGTAGACCTCTCAGGAAGGCTCTGTTGTAGAGATCCTTCCTTGCGAACCTACTTTTTTATTTATTTATTTATTTATTTTAATCTAAAATGGTCCTAGATCGGCAAAATCTTGACTTAAATCTGTCTTTAAATTATGAAACAGTTTTAAAACTTACACATGTTGAAAGTAGACAGAAGGGAACTAATGCAATAGCGGGAGCAATTTTAACAACTTTAACGGTTGATTCACAACTTTAAATGACTTCCACACGTAGCAAAGGTTACTATCTAGTTATCGCAATACCCTTGTGTCTAGTTAGGTGGAGGGTAAAGAATTGGGCTAGGGCCAATTGTCCCAAAAACCCTTTAAACTTCACATTGTGTGACCTTTTTTTTTTTTGAGAAAAAAAAATAAAACATGAAAATTATCACTAGTTACTTTGCCAAGTAACTAATTACTCTTAAATTCAGGTAACTGAGTTACTAACGCAATTACTTTTTGGGAGAAGTAATTTGTAACTGTAATTAATTACTTTTTTTAAAGTAAAATTAACAACACTGATTATAAGTCATTGTACTGTCCTCGCCAAGACGTTGGAGCTAAGTCCTAGCTTGTTCATGAGAGAAAATGTGCTCTTCCTTGTGTGTGCCCTCCTCTTCGTGTGTGCATGAGCTTTTATTAAGTACTACCTGCTCCAAAACAAAAGCATGCATCACAACAAAAAGCCAAAATTATAATCAAATTCACAACGACTGGAGACAAAATGGCGGACGACACTCCAGCAGCGTAAAGTCAAAATCACGTAAGTCGGGTAAGTCGTAGCCCGGGGTCTACCTGTAGAAGAAAACCTATATTAGCTCTTCCAGTGCCATGGACGATGATCGACTGATTTATTTTTAAATTGTATTTATTTATTTTATTTTTAAATTTGATTTATTTTCTAAATTTTATTTTAAAATTAAGAGTTAACAAATATACATAAAGCATTGGCCGAAAACGTAAGAAGATAAAAAATAGTACTGATAAATACTTAAAATAGAAAATTTTATTTGAAAATACAGCTAAATTTTGAAAATCCTGAAATTAAAAAGAAATCATTAAGATTTTTAAAAATATACAAATGTAGAGAAGAAAATATTTATTCATTAACAAAAAAAAGAAAAATAAAGAGTTCATCGATAAATCCCTCCTTTTAAATTTTTGTTTTCCCAAAAATGAATTTTTAACATGTTGATTTTTTATATTTTTTAATTTTGAAATATTTGTTTTTTAAAGTTTCATTTAATTCTATAGTTTCCATTAATTTTGCATTATTTCTTCATGTTTTTTATTATTTTTATGAATTATATTTAATCTTTTTTTTATACATATTTTTGTTTTTATTATTTTCTATGATTTCTTCTTTTCTTTTTTTTTTTCTAAATCTATTTTGATTTTTTAAATTCAGGCTTGACAATGCCAATTCCTCATTTATGCTTATTGGGGTGAGCCAAATAAATTCTGACTCAGTCAGAGGCGTGTCATCTCGTTTTAGCACAAGATGCCTGGAATTGAAATTTAAGGGAAGGATGGGGCCGAGTAAACCAATGCGGTTAGTGTCGCACTCACGTGTAGTCCCGCCGCCGCGGACTGAGCGCGCTCCAGCAATGAGAAACGTCCCTCCTCAATCACCGTGTTGGTGAGTTCAAGTTTGGAGACGGCGCGAGAGTACATGATCTCCTCCACAGTATCTCGAGCCAGCAGGCGGACCACCTTCACTGGCCTGCAAACAAGATTACACAAAAAATATATGTATCACACACAAATAAAAATAAAGATATGTGACGGTCACCTGTGCTGGCCAATCCGGTGGCAGCGCGCGGCCGCTTGCAGGTCATTCTGTGGGTTGAAGTCGCTATCCATAAAAATCACTGTGTCCGCACTTGTCAGGTTCATCCCAACCCCTCCTGCACGCACACAAATTGTAGTATTTGAACTCTTTTAGAGAGTCGTCAGTCGTCACTAATACAATGTTAATAAAATTAAATAAATGAAATGAATAAAAACAAATACACACTGGTTACGGCCCCAAATAACACTCAAGAGTTTTTTTTCTTTTCATAGCATGTAGCTCATTGCATGCCATTGATGGTGATAGACTGGCTGTGAATGCGCATTTTTCAGTGCCATTGATGTCTCTAGACGTCCAATCAATTTTGACCGGGAGGGGCGAATGAATGAATGTCAAAATGGATTGGACGTCTAGTGCCGTCAATGGCAGCCAGAGAGTTCAATACACACACTGTAAGCGTTAAAAAAAAAAATCATGATTTGTGCATGAAAGGGTTAAACTCTAATAATTAACATTATTATATATATATATATATATTTTTTTTTTTTAACCAGAAGACATGATGCGAGAGACACAGAGTAACCGAACGAAAAGAAGAGGGACGATAGGTCGGATAGGGGTGTGATAGGGTAAGGTAAGTGTGCAATCGTTATAAAAATTTTACCAAAAAAAAAAAAAAAATTCACATTGAGTTTAAAAAGAAAAAAAAAAAGGTATTTTAAAACTGATAAATACAATTTTAAAACACGACAATATACTGTAATACACTGAAAAGAGTAAAAAAAAAAATATATATATATATATATATAATTCATTTAATTTATTAATATTCAATTAATTATACATTTATTAAATATGTGTATGTATATTAAATTCCGATTAAGAATCTAAATCATCAATGAAGGCTTTATTTTATACACACTATTTTCTGTTGTCGACAAACTGACAAACCCACAAGCATCAATACCTCAGGAATTGGCATCTGAGGTGTCCTGTAATAATTTCGCAGCATTCTTGACACACAAAGTACTAAAGATTAGACAGACTGTGTGCAACTCCAGATTAACAAATGTTACACTAAACGCCTCCCAAAATGTCCCCCACGTCAATCTTAGACAGTTTAGCCTCTTGGACTATGCCACTTTAACAGAAATTGTGTCGAAATTAAAGCCCACAACATGCTGCCTTGACATCCTTCCTTCAAACTTTTTCAAAACTGTTTTTCGTTGCATAGCCCCAGGTATACTTCAGATTAGACATACTTCCCTCCAAACAGGAGAGTTTCCACAGACTTTAAAAGCTGCAGTAATAAAACCTCTCCTAAAAAATCTAATCTGGATGCCTCAACCATTAGTAATTACAGGCCAATATCAAATCTGACATTCCTGGGGAAAATTATTGAAAGGGTTGTGTTTGAACAGATCCAGACTTTTATGATGCAAAACAATCTTTTTAACTCATTTCAGTCTGGATTTCGACCACAACACAGCACCGAGACCGTGCTTATCAAAGTCCTAAATGATATTCGTCGGAATACCGATGCAGGCAAATCATCTGTTCTGCTACTATTGGATCTCAGCGCCGCATTCGACACAGTTGATCACAACATACTACTCAGCAGATTGGAACAGTGGGTAGGGCTTACTGACACTATTCTTCAGTGGTTCACATCCTATCTACATGATAGGGATTTTTTTGCGTCAGTCGGAAACTATCAGTCAGAACGAACCAAATTCACGTGTGGAGTCCCTCAAGGGTCAATTCTTGGACCACTCTTATTTAACATCTATATGCTTCCGTTAGCTCAGATAATGGAACAGTACGACATCTCATTTCACGCCTATGCAGATGACACACAACTGTACATTTCTGTGTCCCCACATGATTATAGTCCCTTAGTCTCCCTGAGTAAATGCATTCATCAAATCAATGAATGGATGTGCCAGAATTTTCTCCAGTTAAATGTGGAGAAGACAGAGGTGATCATTTTTGGGCCAAAGAAGGAAAGGTCAAAGATAAGCAGCCAACTTAGCACAATGTCACTTACAGCTACAAATCAAGTCAGAAACCTTGGCGTAATTATTGACTCAGACCTAAAATTTGATAGCCATCTAAAGTCCGTCACTAAATCCGCTTATTACCACCTACAAAATATAACCAGAATTAAGGGGCTTCTGACTCAACAAGACATGGAAAAACTTATGCATGCATTCATTTTCAGCAGATTGGACTACTGCAACGGTATATTCACAGGTCTTGATAAAAAATCAGTCAGGAAGCTGCAGCTAGTACAGAATGCTGCAGCCAGAGTCCTCACAAATACAAGGAAGCTGAACCACATTACACCGGTTTTGAAATCGCTACACTGGCTTCCAGTGAGTCAAAGGATAGACTACAAAATACTACTGCTCGTCTACAAAACACTTAATGGCCTTGGACCAAAATACATGCTTGACTTGTTAGATTCCTATGAGACATCTAGACCCCTAAGGTCGTCTGGAACCGGTCTTCTCCATGTTCCAAGAACAAGAACCAAGCAGGGTGAGGCAGCATTTAGTTATTATGCTCCTCACCTCTGGAACAAGTTACCCGGACGTCTGAAGTATGCTCAAACTGTTAGCTCCTTTAAATCAGGGCTAAAAACGCTTTTGTTTAGCACTGCATATCCATAACTGTCTATATAATTCAATCTATCTGCTTTCTATTCCTCTTGTGCTTATCTCCATTGCTGATTTCAATTATTATTAGTAGTAGTAGTTTTTGTTTTATTTTAATTTATTTATTTTTATTCTGTGATTAAATGCTATCTTTTGTCTTGGTTTTTACGTTGTGTTGATTTAAATGTGATTTTTATGGTCTTCATGTGATATAAAGCACTTTAAATTGCCTTGTGTTGAATTGTGCTATATAAATAAATTTGCCTTGCCTTGCCTTGCCTTGCCTATTTTGGACATGAGAAAAATAAAAGTAAAAACACAAAACAGACAAAACCAATGATACACTTGAGGTAAGAGTAAAAATAGCTAAGACAATAATAATATTATTAATAAATACTATCAGCCGTACAAACACACATAATTAAAAAAAAATAATTTTAAAAGAAAGTTTCAGTTCAATTCAGTTTTTTGAAACAAAAAACAACAACAAAAAAACATAAAAACAGACCATACCAATGATACACCTGAGATAAGAGTAACAATAGCTAAGACAATAATAATAATAATAATATATACTATCAGTCGTACAAATACACAAAATAAAAAAATAATTTTAAAAGAAAGTTTTAGTTCAATTCAGTTTTATGACCATTAAAAGTTTTCCATTTGGACTGGACTGTTGCTATGCCACTGTAATCTACCCTCAGAATGAGCCTTTTACTGAATTTCTACATCAGGTTTGACATCGAGCGGATGGCCAAAAGCTATCAGGCAGGTGACAGGAAGCAGAGTTTGCCTGCGGCTGCTTTCACACGGCGCGATGGCCTTATTTTCATCCTGCCGCAAGTCTTATCAGCCATCATCAGTTCGCCTCTTTCCTCACACACACATACACCGCATACAAGTTTTAGCTGAAGATGCAAAAAGTTCACCTGCTTTGGTGCTGAGCAGGAAGACAAAAATGTCCTGGCTGCTGAAGTTCTTCACCGCCAGGTTACGTTCTTCGCCGCGGACCGAGCCGTCCAGACGCTCGTAGCTGAAACCTGCATTAAAAAAGTTTTGTTAAAAGGCGTGATCTTAGGACATTTTTTTTGCTGACCTCTGTACTCCATGTAGTCCTGAAGGATGTCTAGCATTCTGGTCATCTGGGAGAAGAGCAGAACTCGATGGCCGCTTCAAGTACAAAACACAAAAGCAAAGTTATAAAATTATTTGGATGTCTGTTTTTGTCAATGGCGATCATTTTAGCTATAGTTAATAAACCATAAAATAATAATAATAATAAACCCTCGTTCACCCAATCTGTTTGATCTTACTAATGTACGGGACATTAATAAGCCAACAAAAAGTGGACATGCAGGTTATGCTTTTATATCGTCCCTACCAATGTTGAGACCAAACCTTGTAAAATATCGTTCACTTAGCAGTAGGTGACAACCAAGTCACGCACCCTTGTTGCAGGTAAGCCAACATGCTATCCAAGAGGCAGAGTTTCCCACTGGCTTCAATCAAATGTTCCCCCATCTCAAACGGCTCTGGCTCCACTCCTGAACAAGGAAAAAAATATTAAAGCATTCGCTGCTATTCGTTCATGCACCAGTCAAAACTAATTGGACGTCTGTCGCTGTCACTGGCAACAAACATTAGAAAGCTGAGATTTTGAGAAGGGACTTTT
The DNA here is from genome assembly GCF_030265065.1 of Corythoichthys intestinalis. NCBI lineage: Eukaryota > Metazoa > Chordata > Actinopteri > Syngnathiformes > Syngnathidae > Corythoichthys > Corythoichthys intestinalis. The sequence continues at coordinate 48,781,084 of NC_080401.1, read as the reverse complement.
TGTGGTTTACAAGACAGGGGAGCATCTGAAACTTTAGGTGTTACTAGTAGTGAGTCACTGGCATGTGGTTTATGGTAGGGCGACCAAACGTCCTCATTTGCCCGCACATGTCCACTTTTTGCATCATGTCCGGGGCGTCCGGCAGTTGTTTTTTTTTTTAGATATATGAAAATGGCCGGTTTTCATTATTTTTCACGGGACCAATTAGCGTATGTTGGAACTGACTGACGTTTTTCACAGAATACTACGGTACTATGCTTCCTGTGACGTGTTCCCAGAGAGCCTGCCCAGTTATTAAGACTTTTATTACGATCAATACCTATATATATATGCTCATGAACCCAAAAGAGTAATTAAGATGAAAATACCTTTATTCTACTTTGGATACAAATTTGCGCATGCGTGCGCTGTCATAGACTGGCTTTATTATGGCGTCCACTGTCAATTCTCGTTCACAAACAAACCTTAGTCACGAAAGGAGCTCAGATGCTATCGGTATGTACACTCAGGGGCGCCGTATAGGGGTGAAAAGTGATATTGATTTGAAGGGCCCATGCCCTGATGGGGCCACCAAGGAAATTAGAACATTAGGTAATCGTTTGCAAATTTAAATATTAATCATTATAAATTTAATAGGAATAAGACAAAGGGTTCCTTTCTCTTGTTTTGTTTTTGGCAAAAAGTAAACACCCAGAGAGCATACAGTATGTATTGCCAGCAAACCACCCCCCCAACCCCTGTATTTTCATTAAATGGTTTGGTCCGCCCTTCCTTCGATCAGACCGGGAGCAGCAGTGCGCATTTACACCAGTCAATGACTGAGTGTGGGCTACTGCAGAAATGTTTTCAAAACAAAAATCGGGTTCTCAAAAGAGGTAAGAAAGCAAAACAGGAGAGGGGTAGAAAAGGCCAACAGGATGTGACAAAGTACTTCATAAAAGAAGGTTGGTGTCTTGTGTCAATGTAGTGCTGAAAATTAACCTGTTATATTAGCCCACTACAGCCCTATCTGGAACCTCGCAATGTCTATTACAAAGCTCCGAAGCGAGGTCCCAGCTCACTCCGTAAGAAATACCGGATTTTCCCGGCCTCAATGAGCGATATTCACCTATTCAAAAACATTGATTCCAAATAATGACGGCATTTTTTGGTATCCTACAGATGTTGAAAGTTGGTGTGGAAATGTTCTTTTTTAAAATGGGTTTGAATCCAGTTTGTCAACAATTTACTGAATTTAGTTTGTCATCAATTGAATTTAGTTTGTTAATAAGGGACCTCCCTTTGGAGCTGTAGCCTATAGTGGAGATCGCAAGTTTCCAGATGGGGCTAAGCCTACTCCATAACGAAATACTGTATTGTTTGTTAGCCAGTGTTTGCTCCACTTTTAGCTTACACTTAATCAGTACAGCAGGCAAACCCTTAGCAAGCTCTTCATACGAAAACAGTTGTATACTGTATGGTGTAATGTATACTGTAGTATAGTTAGAATAAATGTTTTGTTTTAGCTTAAGTCATTTATTATGGTACATTGCCCTCCATAGTTATTGGCACCCCTGAAAAAGTTGTGTTTTTTAGCTTTTAATATTTTTTTTTTTAATTCAAATAATATTGGACCTTAATGGGAAAAAAAGAAAAATCCAACCTTCAATGCAAGTGCATTCATTCAGTGGGGAAAAAAAAAAACACAAAGAAAAATTATTTGACATCAAATAATGTGTGGCACAATTATTAGCACCCCTGGTGTTAATACTTTGTACAACCCCTTTTGCCCGGAGAACTCTGTCTGGGGACTGAGATGGCCATGGGAGGAGCTTGATTTTGTGTCTGGTGAACACTGTATTTGCTTTGAGAATATTTCTAATAAAAATATATTTAGATTATATAAGATGGCCTTCAGTACATTTCTTATTGATTATATCAGTCTATTCATTATTGCGCTATAAGATGTATGTTTACATAAATATATTTTCATCTTAAATTAAGGCAGAAAATGCACAAATTAGTGTGTAAAGAGTCATCAGAATGCAGGAAATTACGTAGTTGATACTCCAAATGTGTGTGTGTGTCCTAGAACTGGTGGTGGGGCCCAAAGTGATATCTTTTCATGGGGTCCAAAATCCCTGGCAGCGCCCCTGTGTACACTTGCCAAACTTACTTTTTGGCAACTGTTGACTTCTGTCGTAGCTTTGTACTGGTGTGATCTGTAAAATCCCGTTAGGTGCCGCATCGTTGCGCTGCAGATTATTGTAAACAGCAATGTTTGATTTTTGCCTCGGCTACAGGTGATCGCCAATAGGGTAGTTGTCAGTGATCTAAGCCGCACTGGGCATTGTAGGAAATGTAGTTTTAAACTGCTGCGTTTGGAAACATGCTGTTTGAATCGTTTGTCAGTTTATTTTGGTTAGTGTTTGTGTGCACTATTGAATGAGAATTACAAGTGAGTGGGAATAACAATTTGTCAACGACAATTGTCGTGATAGTAATTTGTAAAAAATGTTTAGTTGGCACGTAACCTACTGTGTGTGCGTGTGTGTATTGACTTGACTACATTTTTATGGGTTTGCATTATATTATTATTTTGTTATCATTTTTTTTTGGGGGGGGGGGCGTTTTTATTGTTCCATTATTTTGTAAGAATAATAAATACTGTTGAGTAACCTTTGAGAATTTGAATTTGTGTTTTTGGTTACATACTACAAGTATATGGCTAATTTTTCTTGTTAAACTGAATTTGTCTATCCAGACGGAGGAGGCACACTTTAAATATATTAAAGTGATATAGGCATATTTGAGTGAACGAGTATCTCAAGGCAGGGCTGAGTGCCCTCTTTTCAGGAAACCAAAATATGGTCAACCTAGTTTACGGCTAAATCTATTCGTAACTCAACCTCAACCAAGCCCCTGTGAAATAAGCGTGAGCTAGCGTGCGCTATCAAGTTGGCCAGTGATTTTTGAGAACAAAAACTTAGAGGAAATTGGGAAAGTGAAAGCTAGCAGAAACTAGCTTGAGCTAGTCAAAGCAAGCTAGTTGGACAATTTTTAAACACAAGAACATACCAGACATTTGGAAAGTGCAAAGCTAGGAGATGTTAAGCAATACGTTTATGTGACAACCTATGTGCATAATTGTGCGATTTGTTGTGAAGTCTTTTAGGAGCACGTTTTTGTGATGTACGGCTATACGTCTCTAGACATACACAACTGTTCAAAAGTTCGGGGTCACTTAGAAATTTGCTCCTTTTTGAAAGAAAAGCACTATTTTTTTCAATGAAAATAACATTAAACTAATCAGAAAAACACTATAAATTATTAATATGGTAAATGATTATTCTAAGTGGAAAACATCCGGTTTTAAGGCAATATCTACATAGTTGTAAAGAGGCTTATTTACAGCAAACATCACTCCAATGTTCTAGTGGTACATTGTGTTTGCTAGTTGCCTTAGAAGGATAATAGATGATTAGAAAATCCTTGTGTAATAATGTTGGCACATGATTAGAAAATCCTTGCGCAATTATGTTGGCACAACTCAAAACAGTTTAGGTGGAAAGAGAAGTTATAAAACTGACCTTCCTTTGAGCTAGTTGGGTATCTGGAGCATCACCTTTGAGGGTTCGATTAAACTAAAAAATGGCCAGAAAAAGACAACTTTCACGCAAAACTCAACAATTTGTTCTTAGAAATGAACACTATTCTATAAGAGACACTGCCAAGAAATTGATAATTTCGTTGTGTACTACTCCCTTCAGAGAGCAGCACAAACAAGATCTAACCAGAATAGAAAGAGAAGCGGGACGCCCCGCTGCACAACCGAGCAAGAAGACAAGTACATAAGAGTCTCTAGTTCAGTGTTTCTTAACCTGGGTTCGATCGAACCCCAGGGGTTTGTTGAGTCAGTCTTAGGGGTTCAGTGAAGGTTGAGACCCAGGGGGCCCTATTTTTGGACGCTGACTAAATCTAGGCAAAGTGGTGTTTTAGACCAGGTTTGGACGGATAATTCTATATCAGTGGGCGAGTGGACACAGGCGTTCATTGGACCATGCCGTTTATTGGCATAAGCTTCGGCAACTCCTTCACAACAAACATAAGTATCGTTTAGTAAAAGCACAACAAAAATAATATTCCTATCCCTCAAAAAAATAATGTTCACAAAAAGAAAAGTGCTTCAATCTGTATTAATGAGGCCCTATTCTCACACTGTTAAACAACAATGCAAAGAGAACTGGCATTCCCAATCAAAATAGCTATGCAAAATATACATAAACCTTACTCAGACTTTGGTCAAATTCTATTCAAACAATTCGTTTAGCTCAACAAATACACTGGATGGCAATATTTAGTCACAATATACAAACTATCAGAGGGTTAGGGTTACGTTGTGAAGCCTGCACTCAAATGACCGTGAAGTACAATGGATGCACCAGTAAACGGGGAACTACAGCGTCTGCCGAGGGACAAAACATTTGGCTTGATTTCTAAGTAATTTAAAACTCGCCATTGACACCTTGTGGTGTATTTCAATCACTACCTCACGTAGTTCAAGATACTGCTTTTTTTTTTTAATGTGACGTCACCACTTGGAGACGTCAACAATGGCGAGCTACTAGTTTATTTTTTGAGTGAAAATTTAACACATTTTATTAAAACAAAAACAATAAGAGGAGTTTTAATATAAAATTACTATAACTAGGACTAACATTTATATTTTAAGTACTTCAATCTTTCTATCCGTGGATCCCTTTAACAGAACGAATGGTAACAATGCTAATGCCATCTTGTGGATTTATTGTTATAATAAACAAATACAGTACTTATGTACAGTATGTTGAATGTATATATCTGTCTTGAGTCTGATCTTTCCATTCCAACAATAATTTACAGAAAAATATGGCTCATTTTAGAGATGGTTTGAATTGCAATTAATTACGATTAATTGATTTTTAAGCTGTGATTAACTCAATTAAAAATTTTAATCGTTTGACAGCCCTAATTTATTTATGGAGTTTTACACTTTTTACACATTTTTAACTCAATTCTCATATACTACACACAAAAACAGGAAAAAAATGGCCCAAATGTGTACATCGTTTTGAAATATAGCGTTTTAGAACTGCAATTTGAGTGTAAAGCGGGAATGTCTATAGTTTAAAATGACTTAATCAGGGGCATGGAGCATGAATCGTGGTCATTGTGTCTGAAATTAGTACAAGAAAATGTGTGAAAAATTTGAGAAAAACAGCAACAGACTGAGTGTGTCGTGAGAAGGGGGATATACTAGGAGAATATTAGGAGTATTTGTCTTGGGAAAGGCCGAGTCTGCCTCTGCTGGGTTTTCTAGTGTTAAAGACGTGCCCCATCTTGCAAACCGCAGACAGATACAAATGGAAGTTTTCCTTACCATCAAAAAGATACGGGTGATCAACACACTTCCTCAGCTGAATTAGAATATTGAGCAGACGAGTCTTATTGCTTTGTTCGTTGCCAAAAGCCTCTAAAAACACATTTTAAGAAGTGAGTTAGGTGTGAAATTTAAAACAACATGTCCCTTTACCTACCAAAATCTTTCATCAAGAGGGCTTTGTAGTATTTTTTCTGCAGTGCAGACATGCCGTGATACACCACCACTTCAGTCTTCTTGGGCAGGTCCACAGCAACCTCGGACTTGACCCGGCGGAGCAGAAAGGGCTCCAGGACGCTCTGGAGATCGGCAGCTGTTCAAACACAAAATGATTAAAAATTCAGGACATTATAATAACTTGGAATGGACACCCCTGGTTTCCGTACCAAGTGCCGGTCGACTCTGCACATCGGCGTAAGAGCGGGTAAAGCCGTCACCACCATCCGCCAAGAAGACATTCGGCTGGATGAAACTAAGCAGCGAGTAGAGCTCTAGTAGGTTGTTCTGGATGGGCGTGCCGGTCAGCAGAACCCGGAAACCCACTGAGAACTTTACAGAAAGTTATGAGCGGAGGAAGAAAAAGATGGTATGGTAGCGAGCGTTACCTCCATCAGGGTTTTGCGGAGCAGGGAGTTCTGGTTCTTGAGACGGTGAGCCTCATCCACAACTAGAACCTTCCACTTCCACCTAAGAGATGTTTTTTCAAAATTAAAAATGTAACACGACACTGTATATAGTTGTGTTCAAAATTTTTCAAACCCCACTCCCATTGCTGTATAGTGTTGTCGTAAATTTGACAATGCAATTGTCAATTTCACAAGTCTTAATTTGATCAGATTATAAATAAGACAAAATATAAATGGCAAACTACAACACAGGAACCAAAAAATGCTGTAATTTTCGGACTATAAGGCGCACCTGACTATAAGCCACCACTAGGGTTGTTCCGATCATGTTTTTTTGCTCCCGATCCGATCCCGATCGTTTTAGTTTGAGTATCTGCCGATCCTGATATTTCCCGATCCGATTGCTTTTTTTGCTCCCGATTCAATTCCAATCATTCCCGATAATTTTTCCCGATCATATACATTTTGGCAATCCATTAAGAAAAAAATGAATAAAACTCGGACGAATATATACATTCAACATACAGTACATAAGTACTGTATTTGTTTATTACAACAATAAATCCTCAAGATGGCATTTACATTATTAACATTCTTTCTGTGAGAGGGATCCACCGATAGAAAGACTTGTGACTTTGTAAATTGTGACTAAATATTGCCATCTAGTGTATTTGTTGAGCTTTCAGTAAATTATACTGTAGCCATGCCCAAATGCATCATGAGAAGTGGAACCATGACTTTGCGTAGTGCTACCAACTGATATATCTTTGCGTTGCGAAATAACAAGGTGTTAAGAAACACATCAATTGCTACCTTGCTTCCCCACATTGCTTCCCATGATATTTCTAATCGTAGGGAGAGGGATTGTAAGGCTTTAGCCAATTAAAAAAAGGCTCAAAAGGCTGTCAAAATTCACTCTACTCATTTTACGCTGCCTTTTATCTCTCTATATAGGTAAAACGGCGCCATTACAGATTGAGCGCGACAATGCGTGTGTGGGTCGTGCAGCGCATGCATTAATTGCGTTAAATATTTCAACATGATACATTTTTTCAAAAATTAATTAACGCCGTTATCGGGATAAATTTGATAACCCTACCTTAAGCCTAAACTAAAGACTCTGGATGAGTGTAACGTATTATGTTTGTAATGTTAAATACAATTAGAAAACGATTTAATTTTAAAAAAAAAAAAATATATATATATATATATATATATTTAAAAAAGGCATGGCCGATATTTTTTTGCCGATTCCGATACCTTGAAAATGACGTGATCGGGACATCTCTAGCCACCACCCATATTTTTGCACCCGAGTCAGAGTCACCTAATTTTGAGAATCTGTCGATACAGAGTGCCGATCAGATACAGAAAAAAAGTGTTGCTCCCCAAATTTTTTAAACATGTTACTGTCCCACCGAATTATTTTAAACCAATAATTACATAGAAAAATGCTTGTCTTTAACAAATGCTTCATTGAGTGAGTCCACTTAAATCCACTCACGCTGCTGAGACCAGCCTCTCTTCACTTACACAATGAGATGCCACAGCACAGTACCGCTAGTGTTTAACAAGCTAAATGATGACTGACAGATCTGCGGCTTTGAATGTAGCGCTATCAAGCTTCTCTGGCAACATCAAAGCAGGATCCCTGTCATTCATCGTTAACTTTAACAGGCAAACTCCAGTGCACGGCTGACCAAGAAAAGCAGTAGGGGAAAAATGAGAGGCTTTACGAACATGAAGCACAAAAACAAATATATTTTTTTAATTGAAAATCCGATCCTTTTCACCTAATTCCGATACTCTCAAAAATGACGCAAATATCCCCATCACGTCATTGGATTGGGACATCTTTAAGATAGGTAAGACTGTAATACAATCGTCATAATTATGACATGGTACTGTCATGAACATTAATTACAGATGTCATTTAGTGTCATCTAACAAATTATCTCACTTACGGATGGATGTAAAAGATCCAAGCTGTATATAAATGAAGTTAGTGACAAAATTTACCAGATGACACTTAGTGGCATCAATCATAAGCATTAATTAATGCCCATGACAATCTCATGTCATAATTATGACGGTTTTATGACAGTCTTATGACACTGCTGTCGTAAGACACTAAGGTGTTACCTATTAACCCAAATGAATCAACCAATAAGTCACAGGATTCAAAATGAGAGAAAAAAGTAGCGACTTATCGTCCGAAAATTAGGTTATTACAATTTCATAGTACTATATACGTGTTTAGTATCACTATTCCATGTTCTTGTATCTGTTCTTCCTTACTCTCTGCCCCCCAACTCTTCTGTCCAGCTGTTTTTGTCTAAATAAACAACACAATATAAACAACCACAATGAGAGAACACAAAATCCCATGTGGTACATTAAGACTGTTCAGCCCATAAAGACCCTTAGATTCCCATTCTTTGTGTCTAAGCGGCTGAATAGAACAAGTTTTGTCTTTTTAAAAAGAGTATTGAATTTTTTTCTATTTTTAATTAAAAACGTTTTAACACTGTATAATTAAAATATATATATATTTACACTTTTTTTATTTTTATAATACTATTTTTTTTAAGTTAAAGTAATATTTACATATCTTTCCTTTTTAAAATTTAAGTAAAGGGTGAAATTGTAAATAAATCAACAAGAAAATATTTAATATTCAAAGGCTCATATAAATTTGGGAAGTTTTTATTTAAAAAATGTCTCTAAAAAAGTCCACTATCAAAATAGTTGAATTAATAATCAACTAATTTTCCTAACATACACTAAAAACTACATGCTTGGTCGCTAATATAATATAGTTTTGCCATATTTATTGTCTTTAAATATAACTGCTTAACAATTATTTTCAACTGTACCAATAGTGGTAAACAGGAGCCATCTAGTGGTATGTGAGCTAATCAATCAAACATACAATAATACATTGGGCAGCATGCATGACCGCCAATTGTTAAAATAACTGTACAATTGAATGAAATCTAAAAATCTTTTCGATCTCCACACCCCCCGCCCCCGCCCATCATCTCAGTATTCCTTTATTCTGTTATATGTAAGGTCTGTGTTGTTGCTAAGTAGCATACCAAAATAAATACTTTTTATGAAGAAATTCTCTGGAACACTTGTGCCTACCATTTTACTGTATTTTTAAGATGCTTATTATGGAGGTACTTGAGAACCCAAGTAATTTGAAGGCATTATATAAACACAGGCACACTTAATGGAGTGGGACTGCCACCTTGTGGGGAATTTAGTGAATGACTTTTCAGTTTACCTCTTGATGCCTGAATTTACATATACAGTGCCTTGCAAAAGTATTCGGCCCCCGTGAATCTTGCAACCTTTCGCCACATTTCAGGCTTCAAACATAAAGATATGAAATTTAATTTTTTTGTCAAGAATCAACAACAAGTGGGACACAATCGTGAAGTGGAACAATATTTATAGGCTCCAGCACCTCCGCGACCCTCGTGAGGAAAAGCGGCATGGAAAATGAATGAATGAATGAATTTAAACTTTTTTAACAAATAAAAACCTGAAAAGTGGGGCGTGCAATATTATTCGGCCCCTATACTTTCAGTGCAGCAAACTCACTTCAGAAGTTCAGTGAGGATCTCTGAATGATTCAATGTTGTCCTAAATGACCGATGATGATAAATAGAATCCGCCTGTGTGTAATCAAGTCTCCGTATAAATGCACCTGCTCTGTGATGGTCTCAGGGTTCTGTTTAAAGTGCAGAGAGCATTATGAAAACCAAGGAACACACCAGGCAGGTCCGAGATACTGTTGTGGAGAAGTTTAAAGCCGGATTTGGATACAAAAAGATTTCCCAAGCTTTAAACATCTCAAGGAGCACTGTGCAAGCCATCACATTGAAATGGAAGGAGCATCAGACCACTGCAAATCTACCAAGACCCGGCCGTCCTTCCAAACTTTCTTCTCAAACAAGGAGAAAACTGATCAGAGATGCAGCCAAGAGGCCCATGATCACTCTGGATGAACTGCAGAGATCTACAGCTGAGGTGGGAGAGTCTGTCCATAGGACAACAATCAGTCGTACACTGCACAAATCTGGCCTTTATGGAAGAGTGGCAAGAAGAAAGCCATTTCTCAAAGATATCCATAAAAAGTCTGGTTTAAAGTTTGCCACAAGCCACCTGGGAGACACACCAAACATGTGGAAGAAGGTGCTCTGGTCAGATGAAACCAAAATTGAACTTTTTGGCCACAATGCAAAACGATATGTTTGGCGTAAAAGCAACACAGCTCATCACCCTGAACTAAGCCTGAACGATATATCGTTTAAACATCGCCATCGCGATGTGCGTGTGCGCAATAGTCCCATCGCAAGCACGTGCGATAGTTTTGTTTTTTTTTCCCTCATACGCCTCACTTTCTGGTCTGCGCACAGCCTCCTACCCTCTTTCTCCCAGCCTTTTGATCCTCTCAGTCACTGCGGCACTACAATGGCTTTGATCTGGCCAAAGAAGCAGACTTCACACGGGCATCTGTCAATCATCGTTTAACTTGTTAAACAGTTGCAAGGAAGCCGCGCTGGAATGAGTGTGTGTACTGTGGGGACGTTGGAGACATTTAAATGCCAGAAGTGATCATGAGGAGTTTGAAATTTCTACATGTCACTTCAACGGTCACAGCTAAAGTAGATAAACAGAAGCATTTAATAAAGCCAAGCATTTATCTGCTACAGTACTTTATTCTTGTTCAAAAATAATTTGGTTGGACAGTTATGTTTAAAACTTATCATAATTATGAAATTTGAAGTGCTTAAAACCCATTTATTTATATACATTTTTTAAATCACTTTGGGGGGGGAAGTTGGGGGGAAGGGGGGAGTGAGAAAAAAACATGTCTTATACACGGTGACCCAAAAAAAAGTTTACACTGCCATAATACAACTTAAATGCCATGTTTATTCATCTTAGAATTAGAATTGAATCACAAATTATACATTATTGTAAAGAGCATGTACAGTACACTCTATTTTTCAATGTGTCAGAACAGCCTCCAGGCGCCTGCGGAACGCTTCTTTATGTAGGATGCTGTCATCTTTTCCCAAGATCTAACAATGGACCTCTCCAAGGCTGCCACAGAAGTTTGTGGCTTCTTACAGGCACTGTCCTCCACAGTTGCCCATATGCTATAATCCAGGGGATTGAGATCTGGACTCTGGGGTGGCCACATATCACCTTGTCAATCAACTTTTTGGTCCGCACAGATCGGCACTTCCAGACCCAGGTTTTCGTGAGGCTGTTCCAATATATTTCAGCTTCTTATAACTTTGTAGACTGCACATCTGGATATTCTCAGATTTGCTGCAATCTCAGTAGGTGTCAGACCGGCACGCAGCAATTCAGGTACAGCTAAAGTTTTCTTCATTTTCAGCAGAAGCACAGGAATTGTAGAGACGAGAGATTACCAGCTGCATTGAGTGACCTTAATGAATCACTTAAGCATGACAACCTATTTAAATATGTTTCAATGGCTTTTAAACAAGCAGTCAACTAAGTGTAAACTTTTTTTTGGGTCAACCTGTATTATCTCTTTCCAATGCTAAATCTGAATAAATACATTGGGCACAAAAAACACACACACACAAAAAAAAATTAAAATGGGGGGGTGGGCTACTTCGCGGTTTTTCACTTATCGCGGCGGGTTCTGGTCCCCATTAACCGCGAAAAACAAGGGATGACTGTACACTGTGGTGATCTAAAGTCTTTCCAAACAGCTATTTAAGTCATCTTGTGAAAATATCTTGGAAAAAAAAAAGATTTTTTAAAAATATCGCAATATAATATCGCAATATATCGCAAACCCAAAAAAAATCGCAGCAATAGTTTTTCCCAATATCATTCAGGCCTACCCTGAACACACCATCCCCACTGTCAAACATGGTGGTGGCAGCATCATGGTTTGGGCCTGCTTTTCTTCAGCAGGGACAGGGAAGATGGTTAAAATTGACGGGAAGATGGATGCAGCCAAATACAGGAACATTCTGGAAGAAAACCTGTTGGTATCTGCACAAGACCTGAGACTGGGACGGAGATTTATCTTCCAACAGGACAATGATCCAAAACATAAAGCCAAATCTACAATGGAATGGTTCAAAAATAAACGTATCCAGGTGTTAGAATGGCCAAGTCAAATTCCAGACCTGAATCCAATCGAGAATCTGTGGAAAGAGCAGAAGACTGCTGTTCACAAACACTCTCCATCCAACTTCACTGAGCTCGAGCTGTTTTGCAAGGAAGAAAGGGCAAGAATGTCAGTCTCTCGATGTGCAAAACTGATAGAAACATACCCCAAGCGACTTGCAGCTGTAATTGGAGCAAAAGGTGGCGCTACAAAGTATTAACGCAAGGGGGCCGAATAATATTGCAAGCCTCACTTTTCAGTTTTTTGTTAAAAAAGTTGAAATTATCCAATAAATTTTGTTCCACTTCACGATTGTGTCCCACTTGTTGTTGATTCTTGACAAAAAATTAAAATTTTATATCTTTATGTTTGAAGCCTGAAATGTGGCGAAAGGTTGCAAGGTTCAAGGGGGCCGAATACTTTTGCAAGGCACTGTAAGTAAGTATTTCAGTGCTCTTATTTGATGATGATGATGATTAATGTCCAATCATGTGGCATCCTTCTGTCGCGAATTTAAATGAGTTTGTCACTAGTAGACGTTCAATCCATTTGAAGTGGGAAGGTGGTGTTCATTTGCTTCCAACCCTCCCACTTCAAATGGACTGGACGTTTAGCTCCGTCAATGGCAGCCTAACAGTTGACAAATATACATACAGTGGGGCAAATAAGTATTTACTCAACCACCAATTGTGCAAGTTCTCCTACTTGAAAAGATTAGAGAGGTCTGTAATTGTCAACATGGGTAAACCTCACCCATGAGAGACAGAATGTGGAGAGAAAAAAAAAAAACAGAAAATCACATTGTTTGATTTTTAAAGAATTTATTTTTCAAATCATGGTGGAAAATAAGTATTTGGTCAATACCAAAAGTTCATCTCAATACTTTGTTATGTACCCTTTGTTGGCAATAACGGAGGCCAAACGTTTTCTGTAACTCTTCACAAGCTTTTCACATACTGTTGCTGTTATTTTGGCCCATTCCTCCATGCAGATCTCCTCTAGAGCAGTGATGTTTTGGGGTTGTCATTGGGCAGCACGGACTTTCAACTCCCTCCACAGATTTTCTATGGGTTTGAGATCTGCTTCTTACGAAGCCACTCCTTTGTTGCCCTGGCTGTGTGTTTGGGATCATTGTCATGCTGAAAGACCCAGCCACGTCTCATCTTCAATCCCCTTGCTGATGGAAGGAGATTTTCACTCAAAATCTCTCGATACATGGCCCCATTCATTCTTTCCTTTACACAGATCAATTGTCCTAGTCCCTTTGCAGAAAAAGAGCCCCAAAGCATGATGTTTCCACCCCCATGCTTCATAGTGGGTATGGTGTTCTTCAGATGCAATTCAGTATTCTTTCTCCTCCAAACACTAGAACCTGTGTTTCTACCAAAAAGTTATATTTTGGTTTCATCTGACCATAACACATTCTCCCAGTCCTCTTTTGCATCATCCAAATGCTCTCTAGCGAACCACAGACGGGCCTGGACGTGTGCTTTCTTCAGCAGGGGGACACGTCTGGCAGTGCAGGATTTGAGTCCCTGGTGGCGCAGTGTGTTACTGATAGTGGCCTCTGTTACTGTGGTCCCACCTCTCTGTAGGTCATTTACTAGGTCCCCCCATGTGGTTCTGGGATTTTTGCTCACCGTTCTTGTTATCATTTTGACGCCACGGGCTGATATCTTGCATGGAGCCCCAGATCGAGCGAGATTATCAGTGGTCTTGTATGTCTTCCATTTTCTAATAATTGCTGCCACAGTTGATTTCTTTACATCAAGCGTTTTACCTATTGCAGATTCGGTCTTCCCAGCCTGGTGCAGGTCTACAATTTTGTCTCTGGTGTCCTTCGACAGCTCTTTGGTCTTGGCCATAGTGGAGTTTGGAGTGTGACTGACTCAAGTTGTGGACAGGTGTCTTTTATACCAATAATGAGTTAAAACAGGTGCCATTAATACAGGTAACGAGTGGAGCCTCATTAGACCTCGTTAGAAGAAGTGAAGACCTCTTTGACGGCCAGAAATCTTGCTTGTTTGTAGGTGACCAAATACTTATTTTCCACTCTAATTTGGAAATAAATTATTTAAAAATCAAACAACGTGATTTTCTGTCCCCCACCCCACACAGTCGGTCTCTCATGGTTGAGGTTTACCCATGTTAACGATTACAGGCCTCTCTAATCTTTTCAAGTAGGAGAACTTTCACAATTGGTGGTTGTCTGAATACCTTTTTGCCCCACTGTATTTCTTCCCCAATGCTTTTGGGTCCGTATTTGTGCAAATGAAAATTCCAGCATTATCGACTTAATCAATAAAAAAATAAAAGTGAAACATATAGAACTCAGGCATGAAAATGGGTCAGGGGTTAAAAAGGTGAGAAGGGTGTGGAGGAAATATGTTCCAGTACACTGTACACCCCAACAAAACATTGAGCTCTGTCGACCCACACTGTGTTTCAGCAGGGCCGTGCAGAGACCGGTGGAGGGGCGGGTGCTTGTAGATCAAAAGGGGCACATGAACAAGTATTTAATACACCTTAAAAGAACATAACTTCAATTTTAACCAGCTTTAGATAATAATTCGCTGCGACTGTGACATACTTTGATTGGGAGGGGGCAACAGTGAATAGTAATCAAAACTGTCATCAACACTTTCTGGCTGTGACTCAGTCAGTCTGCCTATTTTCTTCCTTCAACCTCTGCATCAAAACTTCCTCCCTCAACTTGTTCATCTGAGAACAAACCACATCAGATGGTCACTGAGCCACCAACAGCAGTTTTCTTAAAACTATTGTTTCATTATTATCCATACTTAACAACTCTAGCACCTAATGATTAATAAAGCAATGACATAAAATCTTATAGAAAAATAACATTGTAATTGTGTTTATAATTGTATTTAATACCCGACTATCCTTGCAAACTTGTTCTTACCAGGTCTGCTATTCACCCAGCTGATGAGGTATCTACTGCCTTTAGCAGCCTCATCTAACTCCTTTTTTTATCCCTCAATCTCCCTTCCCTACGAGGCATGTCTATGTAATGAAATATAAATATTTGAAAAAACAAAAAAACAGACTCCCCGGTGGCTTTTAGTTTTAAAGCTTTCTTAATTTCTTTCTCTCTCAATAACGATGGAGGTAGATTTGTGTTTTTATTATTCAATCAAAAAACAAAGTTACTTCTATCAAAAACAAAGTTGCTTCAATCAAAATACAGTATATACTTTTAATCCCCAAAAAGTCACTTCAATAAAAAAAATTGGTTTTTGATTGCAAAAATAAATTTGAGACAAAAAAAGCATTTGAAAACTATTTTTCTTGATTGAAACAAATTTTTCCATTGAAGTAATGTTGTTTTGCGTTTGGGCCACATTTTGGCTAGGACATTTGTGTCTTTATTATTCAATCAAATAAGTTGCTTCAAACAAAAAAATATATATAAAAAGAAAAACTTTGCACATGTGTCAATCACCGTTTACCAAAGCCTGAGAGGGTTTGAGTAGACTCACTATGAAGCATTTAATAAAGCCAAGCATTTTCTTACTAATTTATTCTTGTTTGAAAATAATTCAGTGGGGCAGTAACATGTTTAAAACTTATCATAATTCTTATATTTTGAAGTGCTTGAAAACCATTTATAAATGATACTTTGGTGGAAAAAGTGAAAAAAACATGTCATATATATGTATCTTTTTTCCAATGTAAAATCTGAATAAATGCATTGAACACGCACAAAAAAATGGGGGGGAGGGCTCTACTTCGCGGTTTTCACTTATTGCGGCGGGTTCTGGTCCCCATTAACCGCGAAAAACGAGGGATCCCTGTATTTCTGAAAAGCTTTAAGAAGCAGGACTCATTCCCACCACTCGTGGGTCCGGTGTTGTGCAGACACCGGCCGTCAGCTCAAGTCTCAGCAAAAAATAACGCGTCTCAGGCGGACGGCGGGAGCGATGCGAGGAGCCCCCCCCATCCGAGAGCATGCCGCTTAATTTGACTCAACAGTGTGTTTCTTCCTTTATATTACTGCTAAATACACAAGCTTGACGCCAATTTAACGGGAGCTATTTTTTTTCATGGGAGATTTGGCTAGCTCTGGCAGTGTTCAACGCAAGCTGCAACGAATGGCAGTAACTTTTTTATATCGCAAAATGTGAAAACGATTGAAACCATTACTCACCAAATTCAATCTGCTGGCAAATACAGGCAAGTGTGTATGCTGCGCTCTGGTCTGCCCCGGTGTGGATAAGGCCTGCTTTTTCTTTTCGCAGCTTTGCAATGCAACCAAAGGCTCTCCGAGCACTCATGTTCACGTAAGGAGTGCGCGCGTTTGGAATAATGGAACGCAGCTTGGGCCGATGATTGGTTCTCGTCAACGAAGCATCTAGAAGGATTTGCTGACTGTCCAAGTGTCTCTTTTTTAAAGAACCGATTTCTTAAGTGCTCAGTTTACATACTAAGTTGATCACATTATGATAATAATAATAATAATTAAATAAAACCTCCCGACCCCCCCCCCCCTTCTCCCAAAAACAATTTCTCCTCGAATCTACGCAATTCACGTAGGTCGCCCTTTTTGACTTCAAAACGGCGAATTTCACCGAAAGGTGAGAGATTTTCACGCCTGAGAACTTTAAATCCAATGATATTTGAATTTTAGCGAAGACTCACCGTCTCAGGAAGGAAGCGTCTTTAAGGCAGAGCTGAAAAACAGGTGATTTTTACTAACATTGGGGGGGGGGGGACAAACCCAAATACAATAGAACATCCACAGACCTCATATGTAGTGAGCAGAACATGGAAATCCGACATGTCCCCTTGAATCTCAGCTCGTCTGTCTTTGTCTCCCTTGTAGCACAACACAGTCAAAGTTGGTGCAAAGCTGAAGGGGAAAAACAAACTGATCTGAGACTTTTACAGGCAGACATGATCATATCAATTTTTAATGGTGGACTTGTTTTGAATGGCTTTACCGCTCCAGTTCACTCCTCCAGTTCTCCATGACAGAAAGCGGGCTAAGCACCAAAAATGGACCTTTGACATCAAGTGCCCCTGACATGTACACGAGTAGTGAGATAGTCTGAAGAAAAAATATAACATTGTGGAGTGAATATTATTCACAGTTGAATGGAAGAAAACTTAAACTAACTTGGCAAGTTTTCCCCAAGCCCATCTCATCTCCAAGGATGCATCCCTGTTGGTTCTTCAGGCACTGAGTCAGCCATTGGACGCCATCCAGCTGGTAGGCCCTCAACTGGATCCCTGTTTTGAAAAACAAGTACGAAAATTGAACCAACTCCATATTGTGGAAACAGCATTATGAATTAGCCATCTTTACGAATGGATAAAGTCCAAAAGTTACCTTTTAAACCCCAATGCTGCAAGTCGCTCTGAGTCAAACTCGTTTTCTGTTTTGGAGGAACGCTGTTTTTAATCTTGTTAAGTAATTCCGTCATGTTTCAGGACAAAAATAAAACATTAGCGAACTACGCAGTGTACATGAATGACATGACTTGACATCTAGGCGCCAGACATGCCCATTGAACTGACTAGCATAGATATAACATATGAGGCTAGACTACTTATACGTGTTGTAAGTTAACGTAACGGGTGTCGTCACTCGTCGGCCATTTTGCGTCGGTAAAATTCGCGAAACATGATTTCAAAAGAGCGTGTCCTTTGAAATAGTAATTGTTCGATTTCTGAACGTTTTTAAAACAACTTGGTTTTTCATAAACTTCATGGATGCGGCAATTTTACGGCATCCTGAAGGATATTTGTCGTATTCTAAAAATCAAGCCTAAATACAGCCAAGTTTATACGGTTAATTATAAACTAAACTGCTTGGAAAATCGTCAAAAATCCAGCGAGTTAAGAGTATTTTAGTGGAGAAAAATCACTCACCTTACGTCTACAGTGGAGCCCGCCAGAGAAGTTCTCCGACCCAAGATGGCCGCAAGTTAGTTACGCCGCAAACTTCGCAAATGTCAAACACTTCCGACTTCATGACGTAATGCAGAAAGTCAAAGTTTGGAATCCTAATGCGTTTCACGAAAGAAATGTTTATTTTTATTTTTTTTTAATCACGCAACAATTCAGTCATGTGACGTCTCAGTATTCGAATCTAAAAAAAATCTACAAATACGGCCGAGTCTGGCATGGACTTCTGGTTTTGTCATGTGATGCAGGAAGTCATTCAAACGAGACCGCCAAAATTATGATTTGGATTACTACTTTAATTAGGTTTATTTTAAAATTTTGCTGAAAACTTATCCTGGAAAGCATTTCACGAAAACATTTCACGTTAATATTTATAATAACTGTCTATATTTACTCAGTTTGTCCTGAAACCTTTCGAAGAGAAACAAGGGAAAAGTTATATGATGAATATAGGCGTAATTATATTAGCGACATTTTAGATCCATAATGTAATTTTATGAACTACAAATCACTTGTAAGAATTTTCAAGGACCTTAAATTCCGTTCATCCAAGAATTCCACAATGACAAAAACATTTTGAGAGCATACATGTAAATATGAAGTTTTATTATATGTACTGTTTAAAAAAAAAAAAAAAATCGTAATTTTTAGAACTCCTTATCATATTACCATCAAAAACATCTCACAAATGTTGACTGCATTGTCATAAAAAACTATAACAATATATTCATGATTTTTATTTCAATATGACAAGTTTTGACTCTTAACAACAACAATAACACGAAACAAGCACTTGAATTTGGAAGCATACATTTAAAAACAATACAAACATCGAGATCAGCAGCTTTTGTACCACTAAGGCACAGTTGTGTGTGGACATGCCACAAAATCATATATAATGAAGTATACATGACATACATGCACCCCCTATGTCATTTATTAAAAATAAAATACAATAAAAATGTTTTAAAAAGAAAAAAAAAATGGAGAGACCTCTCCAGCTCTAAAAACATCGATGCAGTCGAACCTTTCATTTCATGCACATGGCCACCAACCTCAAAATGGCATCCCTGAAAAAGTAACATTTTTGGTGAGTGCTCCCATTACATTTCTTGCAAGATTTTTTTCTAAGCTAAAGATTTAAAGGGGAAGTTCAGAATTTTTGACAATAGGCTTAATTTTCGAGTAAGATGGGGGTTCCATAAACCGGTGGAGTTGATTTCAACAAATTCCATGCAGTTTGGCAGTTATTTGTGGGTTTCAGGGCGCTGGAGTGGCTAAGCTAGCGTGAGTCAATGGTCCCATCTTAGCATGCCAATTAAAAACAACATATGCAGGCTTGAGAATCAAGTTTTGGAAATCTATAGTTTTGGCTATGTTTTTAGGATAAAGTTATTAAAACTTTGCATGGCAACAATTGTAGTATGAACAGCAACATTTGTAATCCAGCAGCTCTGCAGGGAACAGGCTGAGGGATATTTTTTCCTTCGTTGTGTTTATGTCGTAGCCAATAGCAAGTAACCAGTTTATATTGTTCTCCGTTCTTCATAGGGAATTCGTGGAAACATTTGCCCATTTCTTCTGTTTTTACAGCCTCGAAATGCAAATTTCATCATGTTGCCGTTCTTCAGTCAAGACTTAGTAGATTGATGCTGCATTCGAGGAAGGTTGGAAGTTGGGAGTTTTCCAACCTTTGACCAGGAAAAATATCATTGAAACGCCACTCGAACTGGGAGGCCCTTGTCACGAAGTCGGAAAAAACTAAAAATACCCCGACTTCACGGGTTGCTTCAATCTGACGTCACTCAACAAAATGGCGCTGCCAATTGAAGAACAGACCGTCAATAGTAAAACCAAAAAAGGCAGTTTTCAGTGTGTGTTATTTACCTTAGCCTTTGTTTTTCATCCACTATTTGAATGCTTAAGAGAAGGCAGGTCTGCTAGAGGTCAAAATGTGTTTTGATGGCCAAAATAAAAAACAACTTGTCGCAATCAGCCATCTTGCGGTTTCCATTCTCTTGGAACGCTTTGAGGTCACAACCGGTACTATCCGAGTGAGATAAGTCTGACTTCCCACATTCCTCGAATGCAGCATGAGCACGATTAGCTGAAGCGCCCCTTTCTATTGTGGTGGCATTACGCATCAAAAAAAAAATACTCCTGCAGAATAAAACGAATTACGGCAGTTTGGTGTGACATTGTTTTGGCCGCATGGATATTTGGAACAATGATCTGCATTTTAAAATTATTTGGCTGTGTTAGATCTGTTAATATTAAAGATGTGCCGATCGATCGGGTCCGATCACGTCATTTTCAAAGTATCTAAATCGGCAAAAAAATATCGGACATGCCTTTTTTAAATATATATCTATTTTTTTATTAAATCGTTTTCTAATTGTATTTAACGTTACAGACAAAATGTCTTACATTCATCCAGAGTCTTTAGTTTTGGCTTAAAGTAGGGCAATCAAATTTATCGCATAAACGGCGGTAATTAATTTTTTTAAATTAATCACGTTAAAATATTTAATGCAATTAACGCATGCGCTGCACGACCCACTCACGCATTGTCGCGTTCAATCTATAATGGCGCCGTTTTACCCATATATAGAGCTAACAGGCAGCGTAAAATGAGTAGAAAGAATTTTGGCAGTCTTTGGAGCCTCTTTTTAATTGGCTAAAGCCTTAAAATCCCTCTCTCAACAATTAGAATTATCGTGAGAAGCAATGTGGGGAAGAACGGTAGTGGTTGATCTTTTCCTTAACATCCTATGTTACTTCCCAACGCAGAGAAGACATTTGAATTGGTCCCACTACGCACAGTCATGGTTGCACTTCCCATCATGCATTTGGGCAGAAGAGTTAAATGGCTACAGTGTCATTTACTGAAAGCCCAACAAATACACTAGATGGCAATATTTAGTCACAATATACAAAGTCACATTTATCCTTTAAGAATTACAAGTCTTTCTATCCGTGGATCCGTCTCACAGAAAGAATGTTAATAATGTAATTGCCATCTTGAGGATTTATTGTCATAATAAACAAATACAGTACTTATGTACTGTATGTTGAATGTATATATTCGTCCGAGTTTTATTCATTTTTTTCTTAATGGATTGCCAAAATGTATATGATCGGGAAAAATTATCGGGAATGATTGGAATTGAATCGGGAGCAAAAAAAAAAAAAAAAAAGCAATCGGATCGGGAAATATCGGTATCGGCAGATACTCAAACTAAAACGATCGGGATCGGATCGCGAGCAAAAAACAACCCTAGTTAATATCGTTTTTTTTTTTTTTGACATGCTATGATGGTACCATTGACTCGTGCTAGCTTAGCCACCCCAGAGCCCTGAAACTAACAAATAACTGACAAACTGCATTTGCAATTTGAGATAATTAAAAGAAAAACGACAAACCTGACACACGGGATGTACGAAAGGCTGTACCTGTAAAAAAAAAAAAAAAAAAAAAAAAAGCCTTTTAACACAAACGCTCCATAAGCATATGGCGATATTTGAAAAGGAGCGCCGGATGAACTCACCAGCTGAACGACAACACTTGCAGGATGACGAACAACAACGCCAGGCCAAAGTTTTTCCACTAGAAGCAAAAACATGCAATTGCTGTCTATTTAAATGTTTAGCTAATGGCTTGACCTCGCAGTATATCACTCACCCAGAAAGCGGCACACAACGTCAACACAAGACAAGTCTGGAATAATATTATGAATATTAACATAAGCTTTCTAGACTAATAAAATAAGTTTTCTGAATGTATTCACAAGCATGATGGTGGTCGCCAGTGCTCTTGTCTTGTCACACATCCTTTTCAGCTGCTTCATGGGGCCCATCAAAAACATGGTGCTGCATGACACAAAGAACCATGGGAACACAGCTTACAATCGAAGTTTAAAATTTTTTTTAAAAGTCTATACAACCCTGTTTAAAGGACATGTTTTGTTGTATGAAAACTTTGACCAAGATGAATAATTATGGATTTAATTATGAATTATTAACAAATCAGGGGTGGAATTTAGGGGGGTGCTGGAGGTGCGACCGCGACTCCGTTTGCGGACGTAAAGTGGGCATGGTTGGTCCAGGGGAGTGTCAAACAGAAAGGTAAGATGATGCACGAAGCTGTCATATAGTGTTTAAGTTAGAGTTGTCAGATAATGACTTTTTAACCAATATCCCGATATTGTCCAACTCCAAAAGTCGGATACCAGTATCAAATAGATACAGATATAACACTGGAAGTTCCAGGTTTTTTGGCTATAAAGACCAGAAAGGTGTCAAATGACCCCCAACAACAAACTGACTATTTGACTTTGTCAAATAATAGACCACTCAAACAAGCAATCAAGCAAACAAGCATTTCACTCTGGATAGCTGCAATTTTCATCTTGAATATTTGCAAATCCAGGGCTCCCTTTGCTTTGTCAAACACGGAAGAACACGGAGATGGCTAGTCGCCGTGTACTACAATATAATTGACATGGCAGCACTGAGTGCATATGTGTTGTATCAGGCATGCACCGGAAGGCAAGGGTGGACTTTTGGTGGGTCTTGCAAAGGAATTGGCTCAATGTCATTTGGGCGCAAAGAAGGTGCAGAAGGAAAAATTGCTTCTACACAACCTCCAGCACCCAACCCCGGGGAAAAGGGCGAAGTGTCATATGTCACCACATAAAGACTGTTTTGTTTTGTTTTTCTACACCGTCCCTTGTACTGTAGGCAAACTGCAGCTTTTGGAAGATGTAAAAAGGTTGTCCGCCCGATTGCCTGCCTGAGTGGTCCACTGTCTGACAAAGCCAAGGCACCCCTGCCCTGCAAATACTCAAGATGCTAATTGGAGCAATCCAACCCTGTGGTTTTGTGAGTGTGAATGGGAATGACTAATGAGGACCTCAATGCTCACAAAAGATATGCTGATTAGGGTCAGATGACACTTCTCTGGATACAAAAGGGATTTGTATCAACTGATCAACCCTTGGTAGTTCTAGTGTATAAGCGGACGTGGACTTAACAATTGGAGGGTCTGCTAATTGTATTGTGAAGGCCCACTAGATTCTTTAATAATGATAAATTAACAACTTCAAGGTTTTCCAAATAAACATTCTGTGAAAAAAAAGTGAACAATTTTAACTAAAGTTATGGAAAGTGTGTCGATAGACAAGTTTCCTGAGTGAAAATAGGGTAGTGCCATCTTTGACATTTTCTGCTACAGACTTCCAGTTTAGACAGAACACCATGAATTCCGGTTGAAGTAGACAAAGTTTTGAACTACCAAATCAAACCACAGGAACCCACGGAATTTCCAAAAATGGATTCAGGACGATGTAGTTGAGACTCCGGGACTTTCTTTGCTGTGTTTGGTTGTATATACTGGAAGCGCCTATATATATTATATATATATTAGGGGTGTAACAGTACACAAAAATCTCAGTTCGGTACATACCTCGGTTTTGAGGTCACGGTTCGGTTCATTTTCAGTACAGTAAGAAAACAAAATGCAAAATATAAATGTGCTAGTTGTTTATTACACACCTTTCAACAATAGGAACATTAGCCTATACAAAGCTAGAATTCTGCTCAAAAAGGAGCGGGTATTTAAAGATAGTCAAACCACAATTTGCCTTTCAGACCCCGCGTATTAGTCAGCTTTCTGAAAGAAAGAAGAAAAAAAGTCCTGTGCTAAAGACAAAAGCAATCCCAATGACAAATATTTTAACATGTATTTTACAAATGAAATGCCTCAGTGAATCATTTTTTTCCCCTTATGAACGGTTTTCAAAAGCTTTATTGGTGGATTTTCTCAAGTTAAAGCGCCACACAGAAATTAATAAATTTAATTGTGTAAGCATGATCTGTGTATTATTCTTATTATTTAATTACAGGTGTTTTAGCTCAAATTTATTTTATTTAAATGGGCTATTATTTATTTTATTATGTGTTTATATCTTATTAATGTGATGTACAGTGCCTTGCAAAGGTATTCGGCCCCCTTAAATCTTGCAACCTTTCGCCACATTTCAGGCTTCAAACATAAAGATAAGAAATTTAATTTTTTTGTCAAGAATCAACAACAAGTGGGACACAATCGTGAAGTGGAACAACATTTATTGGATAATTTAAACTTTTTTAACAAATAAAAAACTGAAAAGTGGGGCGTGCAATATTATTCGGCCCCTTTACTTTCAGTGCAGCAAACTCACTCCAGAAGTTCAGTGAGGATCTCTGAATGATCCAATGTTGTCCTAAATGACCGATAATGATAAATAGAATCCACCTGTGTGTAATCAAGTCTCCGTATAAATGCACCTGCTCTGTGATAGTCTCAGGGTTCTGTTTAAAGTGCAGAGAGCATTATGAAAACCAAGGAACACACCAGGCAGGTCCAAGATACTGTTGTGGAGAAGTTTAAAGCCGGATTTGGATACAAAAAGATTTCCCAAGCTTTAAACATCTCAAGGAGCACTGTGCAAGCCATCATATTGAAATGGAAGGAGCATCAGACCACTGCAAATCTACCAAGACCCGGCCGTCCTTCCAAAATTTCTTCTCAAACAAGGAGAAAACTGATCAGAGATGCAGCCAAGAGGCCCATGATCACTCTGGATGAACTGCAGAGATCTACAGCTGAGGTGGGAGAGTCTGTCCATAGGACAACAATCAGTCGTACACTGCACAAATCTGGCCTTTATGGAAGAGTGGCAAGAAGAAAGCCATTTCTCAAAGAAATCCATAAAAAGTCTCGTTTAAAGTTTGCCACAAGCCACCTGGGAGACACACCAAACATGTGGAAGAAGGTGCTCTGGTCAGATGAAATCAAAATTGAACTTTTTGGCCACAATGCAAAATGATATGTTTGGCGTAAAAGCAACACAGCTCATCACCCTGAACACACCATCCCCACTGTCAAACATGGTGGTGGCAGCATCGTGGTTTGGGCCTGCTTTTCTTCAGCAGGGACAGGGAAGATGGTTAAAATTGACGGGAAGATGGGTGCAGCCAAATACAGGAACATTCTGGAAGAAAACCTGTTGGTATCTGCACAAGACCTGAGACTGGGACGGAGATTTATCTTCCAACAGGACAATGATCCAAAACATAAAGCCAAATCTACAATGGAATGGTTCAAAAATAAACGTATCCAGGTGTTAGAATGGCCAAGTCAAAGTCCAGACCTGAATCCAATCGAGAATCTGTGGAAAGAGCTGAAGACTGCTGTTCACAAACACTCTCCATCCAACCTCACTGAGCTCGAGCTGTTTTGCAAGGAAGAATGGGCAAGAATGTCAGTCTCTCGATGTGCAAAACTGATAGAAACATACCCCAAGCGACTTGCAGCTGTAATTGGAGCAAAAGGTGGCGCTACAAAGTATTAACGCAAGGGGGCCGAATAATATTGCACGCCCCACTTTTCAGTTTTTTATTTGTTAAAAAAGTTGAAATTATCCAATAAATTTTGTTCCACTTCACGATTGTGTCCCACTTGTTGTTGATTCTTGACAAAAAATTAAAATTTTATATCTTTGTTTGAAGCCTGAAATGTGGCGAAAGGTTGCAAGGTTCAAGGGGGCCGAATACTTTTGCAAGGCACTGTAGTATTCATTTATATTGTTTAACTTTAGTTCCCATGTGAACATTAGTTCCTACTTGTGTTGTTGTGGTAGGAGGGTTTTGTATTGAACACAGGGCCGTGTTGGTTACTATTATAGTGGAGAAGACAGCAGTAAATCAGCAAAGACAAATCAACTGTGCCCCGATCTACCACTCATGAGATCTGATGGACTCAAAAAGTGTGTTACGATTGCATATTAGTTTGAAAATCGACCAGATCCACCGTATTTTTACACGAGTGACTTCCGGTCTGCCCGATCCTAGCTACCGGTAGTAGTATTGATGCAGGAGGGTCGCGTCTCACGTCAAAATAAACTCTGCCGTTCTTTTCGCGTGCGTCGTGTTGAGCCACTTCTGGGACAAGTAACACGCGGCCGCACTGCGACTGGTGTGCATTGGCTGATTGACTTTAACGCCCGCATTTCACTGCGTTCTCGCGGCGGCCACTTTGCACATGTATTTGTATTGAACCTTTTCGGTATGTGGTTCTCGGTTTGGAACCGAGGCGTACCGAACAAGTTTCTCTCTTAATGTAACCCTTACTTTTCGAGGCTGTGAGTCGATCGGGTTACAGTTTCTTTATGTAGATTATATTTACTCCGTCTTCTCTACTATAATGAGGACCAACACGGTAGGACAGTATAACCCAGAAACGTCAACGGCGCAACAAAGTGGCCGCCGCGAGGACGCAGTGAAATGCAGGCGTTAAAGTCAATCAGCCAATGCACACCAGTCGCAGTGTGGCCGCATGTTAGACGCGTCCCAGAAGCAGCTCAATTTTTGACTCAATATACAACAGCATGCGTTTGAAGTGGGTTGCGTAGACTTTTTTTTTTAAATAAATTGTACACACACTGACCTGCACAGAGTACAAATGTTGCCAAAGGTGTAGAAAACTATGAAGAGGATGAGGCCAATCCTAGGGAGGAAAAGTAAACACACACCCTGCAAACACAATACAGTTTTAATTTAAAAGTAATAGTAGTCATCACGTCCTAGCTTTTCGGTGTAAAATTTGGTGATAATACCTGATGAATTAAAATATAACATATCATGTGTAGCATCAGCGGATTTGAAGTTGTAAATAAACACATATGTATATAAAAGTTGTAAAGCAATAAAACTGCAACAAAAATGAATGAAATGAGCAAAAAACATTTTTATAATGGGTCGAAATTATTTTTCGAGCACCTTAGACCAGGGGTGTCCAAACTTTTTGCAAAGGGGGCCAGATTCCGTGTGGTAAAAATGTGGGGGGCCGACCTTGGCTGACGTCCTTTACGTAGAACAATATGTTTAAGCAAATTTTAGCAAGTCATTCAGTGTCTCACATTTGTCTTATAATTTTTTTTAAATTAATCATTTCAATAATCTCGCAACTACCCTTTGTGGCGTTCTCTTTCGACTCTCGGACTCTAGCGAAATAGTGCTGCTGTAAAATTAAACTAGCTTCAATTTCTCGCTACGTATCTTCCCTGTAATGTTGTCGTACATGTCAACGTGTCTTGTTAGGTAATATCGCCTCACATTGAACTCTTTAAAAACAGCGACTGTCTCTTTGCAAATGAGGCAGACACAGTTGTTGCGTATTTTAGTGAAGAAATAGTCCAGTTTCCATCTATCCTTGAAGCGTCGGCCGTCTTTTTTGTTGTTGATTGTCGCCATTTTAGAAAATTGGGAGTAAAGGGTCACACGGGGTAATGTTGCTTAAAGTGCTGCTGCCTTTCAGTTGGTAAATGAGGAGCAGCATTTAGTGATGACCAATTTATCAAGTCT
Source organism: Corythoichthys intestinalis (assembly GCF_030265065.1). Classification (NCBI taxonomy): domain Eukaryota; kingdom Metazoa; phylum Chordata; class Actinopteri; order Syngnathiformes; family Syngnathidae; genus Corythoichthys; species Corythoichthys intestinalis. The sequence continues at coordinate 48,753,558 of NC_080401.1, read as the reverse complement.
GTGTGCGGGCCTGACGTTTTTGATTTCATGACAGAGGCTGGGGGCCGGATGAAACTTGACCACGGGCCGCATTTGGCCCCCGGGCCGGACTTTGGACATGTCTGCCTTAGGCAGTCATTTGCTTTGCATATAATTTTAGAAAATAAATACCGGTGTATATACATAAGAAAAAAAAAAAATTTAATGATTTTTTTTTTTTTAATTTGAAAATATTTATTTTCATTGAAGCAACTTTTTGGGGGATTGAATGATTTAGACACTAATGTCCTAATCATATTATGGCCCAGACACAAAAAGGATTTCTTCAATCAAAGAAAACTTTTTCAATGAAAAATTAAGTGCTCAAATGCAAATTTTTCAATCTCAAATATTTTTTCGAATTTAATTTTTTTCCCTTGGATTGAAATTTTTCTTTTTTTTGTTTGATTGAAGTGATTTTTCTGTTTGAAAATCTATAATTTTTTTGAAGCGACTTAATTTTTGATTGAATAATAGGGAAAAATGTCTTAGCCAAAATGTGTCCCAAACACAAATCAACATTACAGTGGGGCAAATAAGTATTTCGTCAACCACCAATTGAAAAATACTTGAAAATATTAGAGAGGCTTGTAATTGTCAACATGGGTAAACCTCAACCATGAGGGACAATGTGGGGGAAAAAAACAGAAAATTACATTGTTTGACTTTTAAAGAATTTATTTCCAAATTAGAGTGCAAAATAAGTATTTGGTCACCTACAAACAAGCAAGATTTCTGGCTGGCTGTCTAACGAGGCTCCACTCGTTACCTGTATTAATGGCACCTGTTTTAACTCGTTATCGGTATAAAAGACACCTGTCCACAATCTCAGTCAGTCACACTCCAAACTCCACTATGGCCAAGACTAAAGAGCTGTCGAAGGACACCAGAGACAATATTGTAGACCTGCACCAGGCTGGGAAGACCGAATCTGCAATAGGTAAAACTCTTGGTGTAAAGAAATCAACTGTGGGAGCAATTATTACAAAATGGAAGACATACAAGACCACTGATAATCTCCCTCGATCTGGGGCTCCATGCAAGATCTCACCCCGTGGCATCAAAATGATAACAAGAACGGTGAGCAAAAATCCCAGACCCACACGGGGGGACCTAGTGAATGACCCACAGAGAGCTGGGACCACAGTAACAAAGGCTACTGTCAGTAACACAATGCGCCGCCAGGGACTCAAATCCTGCACTGCCAGACGTGTCCCCCTGCTGAAGAAAGTACACGTCCAGGCCCGTCTGCGGTTCGCTAGAGAGCATTTGGATGATCCAGAAGAGGTCTGGGAGAATGTGTTATGGTCAGATGAAACCAAAATATAACTTTTGGGGAGAAACACAGGTTCTCGTGTTTGGAGGAGAAAGAATACTGAATTGCATCCGAAGAACACCATGCCCACTGTGAAGCATGGGGGTGGAAACATCATGCTTGGGGGCTGTTTTTCTGCAAAGGGACCAGGACGACTGAACTGTGTAAAGGAAAGAATGAATGGGGCCATGTATCGAGAGATTTTGAGTGAAAATCTCCTCCCATCAGCAAGAGGCATTGAAGATGAGACATGGCTGGGTCTTTCAGCATGACAATGATCCCAAACACACAGCCAGGGCAACAAAGGAGTGGCTTCGTAAGAACTATTACAAGGTCCTGGAGTGGCCTAGCCAGTCTCCAGATCTCAACCCCATAGAAAATCTGTGGAGGGAGTTGAAAGTCCGTGTTGCCCAACGACAGCCCCAAAACATCGCTGTTCTAGAGGAAATCTGCATGGAGGAATGGGCCAAAATACCAGCAACAGTGTGTGAAAAGCTTGTGAAGAGTTACAGAAAACGTTTAGCCTCCATTATTGCCAACAAAGAGTACATAACAAAGTATTGAGATGAACTTATGGTATTGAGCAAATACTTACTTTCTACCATTATTTGCAGATAAATTCTTTAAAAATCAAACAATGCGATTTTCTGTTTTTTTTTTTTCCACATTCTGTCTCTCATGGTTGAGGATTACCTATGTTGACAATTACAGGCCTCTGTAATATTTTCAAGTGGGAGAACTTGCATAATTAGTGGTTCACTAAATACTTATTTGCCCCACTGTACTTCAATCCAAAAAAAAAAAAAAAAAAATTAAAATGAAAGAAAAATAGCTTTCACATGCATTGTTTTTAGGTTTTTTAGTTTCAAATTTATTATTGCATTCAAACACATTTTTTTGATTGAAGTGAAGTGAGTTTTGGTTGAAAATATACACTCACCAGCCACTTTATTAGGTACACCATGCTAGGAACGGGTTGGACCCCCTTTTGCCTTCAGAACTGCCTCAATTCTTCGTGGCATAGATTCAACAAGGTGCTGGAAGCATTCCTCAGAGAGTTTGGTCCATATTGACATGATGGCATCACACAGTTGGTGCAGATTTGTCGGCTGCACATCCACGATGCGAATCTCCCGTTCCACCACATCCAAAAGATGCTCTATCGGTTTGAGATCTGGTGACTGTGGAGGCCATTTGAGTACAGTGAACTCATTGTCATGTTCAAGAAACCAGTCAGATGATTCCAGCTTTATGAAAGGGGACATTATCCTGCTGAAAGTAGCCATCAGAAGTTGGGTACATTGTGGTCATAAAGGGATAAACACGGTCAGCAACAATACTCAGGTAGGCTGTGGCGTTCCAACGATGCTCAATTGGTACCAAGGGGCCCAAAGAGTGCCAAGAAAATATTCCCCACACCATTACACCACCAACAACAGCCTGAACCGTTGATACAAGGCAGGATGGATCCATGCTTTCATGTTGTTGACGCCAAATTCTGACCCTACCATCCGAATGTCGCAGCAGAAATTGAGACTCATCAGACCAGGCAATGTTTTTCCAATCTACTATTGTCCAATTTCGATGAGCTTGTGCAAATTGTAGCCTCAGTTTCCTGTTCTTAGCTGAAAGGAGTGGCACCCGGCGTGGTCTTCTGCTGCTGTAGCCCATCTGCCTCAAAGTTCGACGTACTGTGCGTTCAGAGATGCTCTTCTGCCTACCTTGGTTGTAACGGGTGGTTATTCGAGTCACTTTTGCCTTTCTATCAGCTTGAACCAGTCTGGCCATTCTCCTCTGACCTCTGGCATCAACAAGGCATTTCCGCCCACAGAACTGTCGCTCACTGGATATTTTTTCTTTTTCGGACCATTCTCTGTAAACCCTAGAGATGGTTGTGCGAGAAAATCCCAGGAGATCAGCAGTTTCTGAAATACTCAGACCAGCCCTTCTGGCACCAACAACCGTGCCACGTTTAAAGTCACTCAAATCACCTTTCTTCCCCATACTGATGCTCGGTTTGAACTGCAGGAGATTGTCTTAAACCATGTCTACATGCCTAAATGCACTGAGTTGCCACCATGTGATTGGCTGATTAGAAATTAAGTGTTAATGAGCAGTTGGACAGGTGTACCTAATAAAGTGGCCGGTGAGTGTATATTTTGATTGAAGCAACTTTTTTTTTTTTTTTTTTTTTGATTGAATAGTGGCGAAAAGTATTGTCTAAGCAGCCTGATTTAGAATTATGCTCAAGAACGATGGGAAACAAACAACGCTCATTGTCCACTTATTATTATAAATATTCTTGTAAGTTAATTTTATTGCTGACAATACGTTTTGGGGTCATCAACATGTTGTACCTCCTGCTCCAAAAGTCAAATGTGCCAATGATATGTAGTAGTAGTCATCACATTGTCCTGGCTTTTTGGTGTAAAATTTGGTGATAATATCTGATAAATTAAAATATATCATGTGTTTTTTTCCCCATCCTTCTGCTGTGAATTGAAATGAGTTTATAGCTAGTAGACGTCTAATCCATTTGAACTGGACAACTAGAACCCAATTCAAATTGATTGGACGTCTTTAGTTAAATGTATTGTATTCAGTGGCGCCACCAGGGGGTGGCCACCCCGCTTGCCAGGATATCGTTAGATTGTTGTAGCATCAATTATGCTTTTCATCCCAAATGAATGCATGTATTTTGTTTTGTTAAATGTAGGGCTGTCAAATTTATCGCGTTAACAGGTGGTAATTAATTTTTTAAAATGAATCACGTGAAAATATTTATCGCAATTAACGCATTCGCAGTACGACTCATTCACGCATTGCTGCAAACAGCCTACAATGGCGCCGTTTTACTTCCATACAGAGATAAGAGGCAGTGTCAAGTGAGTGGAGTAGATAAAAGCATTCATTGGGGCCGTGCTTTTAATTGGCAAAAGCTTTGTCATCTCTCCCACAGCAACTATAAATATTGTGGGAAGCGACGTGGTGAAGAATGACAGGAGTTGATCTTTTTCTTAATACCCTGTAGTGTACCCAGCGCAGAGAAGATATAGCATTTGCAGCCAGCACACACAGTCATGGTTGCACCACTTCCCATCATGCATTTGGGCAGACAGTTAAGTCGATACAGTATCATTTACTGAAAGCTCAACAAATACACGAGATGGCAATATTTAGTCACAATATACAAACTCACATTTATCCTTTAAGAATTACAAGTCTTTCTCTCCGCGGATCCCTTTCGCAGAAAGAATGTTAATAATGTTAATGCCATCTTGTGGATTTATTGTTATATTAAACAAGGCGCCACTGATTGTATTTAAATAAAATCTGGCATTTTTGTTTACGACCAGGTTAAAAAAAGATTGATAAAACTGAAATAACTTCAACAATGCTACGAGAACACTTGAGCAACATTCCAAAGAGCGAGAAGAACCAGTAAAACAACAACAAGCCGACATCTCTGCTTTGCCTTCTCGCGTAAAAGCAACACTCCAGCTATAATAGACATGTGTGAACCTTACGAGAATGGCGGACACTCCCCCGACCACAAAACAGGCGATGAATCCTTTCACCCGAGTCCCCCATCCCAGCGTGGACGCCTCGTTCACAGTCTACACACAGCAGAAACTTAATTGGCAATTAAGTAAATCAAGACAAGACATTAAATCAACCAGCTATCGCTTACCTGCAAAATTGTCCTATCATCTCTGCGTGATTCCTCACCGCTTAAAACCGATTTGAGTTTATCCATAGTGGCTAATACTGGACTTGACTCTTTTAATTGATTGAAAATGTTACAGCATTTCCTTAAGCAGCTCAGCGTTACCTACCTGACCGGCTGACTGACATCACCACCCGCACACCTGAGCAAGAGGAAGTCAGATAAGAGTTCTCACTCTTGACAGGAAATGTAGCACAGCTTATTACCGTTGTCATGGGAACGCCCGAAGAAGCACGACTGGGCATTCTCAACCAGGACTGCCACGATTAATTGACTAATTAACAACTTTATAGATAATGCTGAACGAGCATCTTAACTCATTGGCAGCCATTGACCTTAATAGATGTCCAAATCCAATCCATTTGAACTGGGAACGTTTGTAGTGAATTTACAGTGAAACTAATTTAAATTCACATCTGAAGGATGAAAACCAAGGATGATAACAGCCACATAATTGGACATCTATCATCGTCAATGGCACTGATAGTTAATTGTGAATACAGTGGGACCTCTACATATGAAGTTAATTCCTTCCAGGACCTTGTTTGTAAATTGAAATGGTCGAATGTCAAGCAGGATTTTCCCATGAGACTAAATTATAATTAGGGTTGTTCTGATCATGTTTTTTTCCTCCCGACCGTTCCTGATATTTCCCGATCCGATTGCTTTTTTTTTTTTTTTTTTACGATCATATACATTTTGGCAATGCATTAAGAAAAAAATGAATACAACTCGGACGAATATATACATTCAACATACAGTACATAAGTACTGTATTTGTTCATTAAGACAATAAATCCTCAAGATGGCATTTACATTATTAACATTCTACTATCCACGAATAGAAAGACTTGTGACTTTGTATATTGTGACTAAATATTGCCATCTAGTGTATTTGTTGAGCTTTCAGTAAATGATACTGTGGCCATGCCCAAATGCATGATGGGTGGATGTAACACGCCTTTAGCAACCATGACTGTGCGTAGTGCTACCAATTGATATATCTTCTCTGCGTTGGGAAATAACATGGGGTGTTAAGAAAAAGATCAATTACTACCTTTCTTCCCCACATTGCTTCCCACGATATTTCTAATCGTAGAGAGAGGGATTGTAAGGCTTTAGCCAATTAAAAAAAGGCTCCTAAGATTGCCAAAATTCACTCTACTCATTGTATGCTGCCTTTTTGCTCTCTATATTGGTAAATAGGCGCCATTACAGATTGTGCGCGACAATGCGTGAGTGGGTCGTGCAGCGCGTGCATTAATTGCATTAAATATTTTAACGTGATACATTTTTAAAAAAATTAATTACCACTGTTATCAGGATAAATTTGATAACCCTATCTTAAGCCTAAACTAAAGACTCTGGATGAGTGTAACATATTATGTCTGTAACGTTAAATACAATTAGAAAACGATTTAATTAAAATATATATACAGTATATATTTAAAAAAGGCATGTCCGATATTTTTTTGCCGATTCCGATTCTTTGAAAATGACGTGATCGGACCCGATCGATCGGTATCTCTAATAATAATACCTGTAATAATGTAACGAATTGGGTTCTAATGAAGCGGATGTGTTTTGCGTGGTGTACCTGAACGCATCGCGTGGATGACTTGCTTTTCATGTTCAGCTGCGGTGGACAGTAGGCATTTTGTGTTGCACAAGTTCTGAAATAAATGATTAAAAACATGACGAAGCTTGATATTTTTTGGCGATGTTACCACAATAATAATTGTCACCTTAATTTATATAGACTGACTAGGACCGTCGAGATCATAGACATTCTATGGCTGTATTGTCAAGCCAATTCACAAACGCAGACACCACACTCATTATTTCCATTTTCATTTCAATGGTAAGCATCACCTTTTTCCTTTTTTCACCACTTGTACATTCTTAGAACCCATGTTGATTTCTCTCACAAGAAAATCTGCCGTGCGTCCGCCTTGCAGGAAAACAAAGAAACTGCGGCGCTGTCATAAGTCGTCGCGTTTCGAGCATGACGTCAGATGTAGAAACACTTGGCGAGTCAAGTTTTACGTCGTATGTCGAAAAGATTGTGTGTCAAAGCGATCAAATGTCAAGGTATCCATGTAGTCAGTTATTTAGTCTTATATTTTCTTCTGTATATGTATATATGCACAGAAGTGGGTGGTTATGCGTTACATTTACTCCGTTACATTTACTTGAGTGACCTTTTGAGAAAAATGTTCTTCTTGAGTAGTTTGGGCTACACTAGTCTCGTTAGATTTTTCCTTTTTTTGACATATTGACTATTTGCCAAAGATGCCAACAGCGGCTGTCTCAGTTTCACCAATGAGACGTCGCAACAATAACCACATGACCCCATGATGCCATCCAGATGTAAGTTTTTTTTCTCCACTAGAGGGCACTCATGCTGCGTTGTTCTGATCTGAATTCAATGATTTGTCTGTCATCTTTTTGGCTGAATGTTATATAGATGAAGTGCTGTGAAAAAAATATATACCATTATGAAAAAAAATAATGTTTAGCAGTTACTCATATTGTTACTCATCACTTAAGTCTTCTTTTCAACAAATACTGTTTTACTTGTACTTGAATAAATTTTTGGATGACTTCTTTTACTTGAGTAATATTATTTAGACGTAATGCTACTCTTACTTTTTTGGCTAATTTTTTTTGGCTACTCTACTCACCTATCTATATATACACAATTTGTGTATATACTACACTGCTGGCCAAAAGTATTGGCACCTTTGCAATTGTCAGATAATGCTCAATTTCTCCCAGAAAATGATTGCAATTACAAATGTTTTGGTAGTAATATCTTCAGTTATTTTGCTCGCAATGAAAAAACACAAAAGAGAATGGGGGAAAAAAATCTCTAATTTGTGTAATGAACAGCACCTGTTACTTACCTGTGGCACATACCAGGTGGTGGCAATAACTAAATCACATTTGCAGCCAGTTAAAATGTATTAAAGTTGACTCAACCTCTGTCCTTTGTCCTTGTGTTTACCACATTGAGGATGGAGAAAAGAAAGAAGACCAAAGAACTGTCTGCGGACTTGAGAGCAAAATTGTGAGGAAGCATGGGCAATCTCAAGGCTACAAGTCCATCTTCAAAGACCTGAATGTTCTTGTGTCAACTGTGCGCAGTGTCATCAATAATTGTAAAGCCCATGGCACTGTGGCTAACCTCCCTAGATGTGGACGGAAAATAAAAATTGACAAGATTTCAACGTAAGATTGTGTGGATGGTAGATAAAGAACGCCGCCTAACATCCAAACACGTTCAAGCTGTCCTGCAGTCAGAGGGTACAACAGTGTCAAACCGTACTATCCGGCGGCGTCCGAATGAAAAGGGACTCTATGGTAGGACACCCAGGAAGACCCCACTTTTCTGACCCAGAGACATAAAAAAAGCCAGGCTGGAGTTTGTCAAAACTTACCTGAGAAAGCCAAAAACGTTTTGGAAGAATGTTCTCTGGTCAGATGAGGAAAAAAGTAGAACTTTTTGGGAAATGGCAACAACATAAGAGTTTACAGGAAAAAAAACGAGACCTTCAAAGAAAAGAACACGGTCCCCGGAGTCAACATTGTGAAGGTTCCCTGATGTTTTGGGGTTGCTTTCCTGCCTCTGGCACTGGACTGCTTGACCGTGTGCATGGCATGATGAAGTCTGAAGATTACCAACAAATTTTGCAGCATAATGTCGGGCCCAGTGTGAGAAAGCTGGGTCTCCCTCAGAGGTCATGGGTCTTCCAGCAGGACAATGACCCAAAACACACTTCAAAAAGCACTAGAAAATGGTTTGAGGGAAAGCACTGCAGACTTCTAAAGTGGCCAGCAATGAGTCCAAACATGGATCCCATAGAACACCTTTGGAGAGATCTGAAAATGGCAGTTTGGAGAAGGCACTCTTCAAATCTCAGAGACCTGGAACAGTTGGCCAAAGAAGAATGGTCTAAAATTCCAGCAGAGCACTGTAAGAAACTTATGCGATTCATATACGAACCGATTAGTCGACTAATTGCAAAAATCGGCAAACAAAATATTATGTGGCAGCCCTAATTCTGCTAATTTTATTACTGTTACTGTGTTAAATTACTTGTAATTCAAATCACATTTGAACAGAATGGATTTTAATAGTGTCATACAATAAGCAGGAAAACATCAAGAGACTGCGGTAAAGTGCATGTAATCATTCACTTACTCACAACCATTGGACGTCTATCGCCGTCATTGGCAGCAAATGAGCTATATACATACTGTCCATAATTCTTAACACTCTGTAGGTGCATAAATACTACTGGTGCACGATAATAATAGGTCCGATAATTATCGGTCCGATAATAGGAATTATGACATCATCCCGATAAATCCAATAACATTTATAATAGGACCAATAATATGTACTGCTCTGGCTTTAGTTTCTAGTATGGGAGATCAGTTGACCATTTGCGGGCCATTGCTCCCACCTGCTGGTCAGAATAATTCACTGCATCTATTTTTTTGTTACAGTAGTTTGGTTCAATCACACAGCAGTCGTGAATGCTTTCTGTTACGTTTCCCTCTCGGAAATATATGTAAGTATTTTATGTTAACTATAACATATGGATGTGCATTATATGTTTACTTCAGTGGTGAAGGGTCATATGTACAGAACTTCATAAGTTGTGTTATTGAAGCCAGCCAATGCTTTAGTAGCTCAAGCTAGTGTGCTATGCTATACATATAATAGTTGTGTATATAAGTTTATTGTGCAGTTTGTTGTATATTGAGTATTGAATATGTGTATTTTTCTGTTGTACTTTCACAATATTAAGACGAGTGTCTTCCCATAAAAGCAAGGAAATACGAAGCCTTGTGGTTTATGGAAGTGCATTCATTCTTAGCTGGCTGTCGGGCAGTGCAGAAGTGAACTGCACTGTTTTGTTCATGTCATTATGAAAAATCTGATGAGATCAAAGGCAAATCTATATTGAATCCACCACTAGTTTTTTTAAACCTCCAGGTGTTCAAAAACACAGGTTATACATTTAAAAAATTATATATTTATTATCGGTTATTGATATCGGTATCGGCTTTGAGGAGCAAGAAGTTATCTGTATCGGTTTCAAAAAATGGATATCGTGCACCCCTAATAAATACGAGTGTGGTGTTTGTTCAAGATTAAATAGGACATAAAAATACTCAAGTGTAATTGACGTAAAATAATAAATTCTAACACAGAGCAAAAGTACCGTAGCAAGAATAAAAGCTACTCTAAGCAGTTCAAGCAGGTGAAATAAGGCCCTATTGTTGTATTCCTGATCTGAAATCAGTAGCACAGCGGTGGCGGAGTGGGTCCACTTCACACCACCTCGTCCTCTGACTCGGGGTCCTTGTCAGAGCACTTCAGCAGGCCCATTTCCACCGGGGGGGTCTTCTTTAGTCTGGAGCGGACGGCGCTAGTAATAGTCACAAAAAAAGCTGATTAAAAATTAATGACTAGAGTAATTTTGATGAAACAGTAAATGAACACTGTTATAAATAATGTTATATGTATATAATACAATAATATCATATAGTATAATAGTAATATGTATATAATAAATGTTTTCGAGTATTCGTTTAATTAGAGTGGAGTTGTGATGATTAACTTTATAAGTGTTTGGCGGGAGATACACTACTCTCTAGTGGCAACAGTGAGGATTACATAACTCATTTAACATGGCTGAAGCCAGCTGCTCCATGTTAAAACCAACCATAGACTTTATAATTATAATGACGGGTCACCACCATCAAACACGTCGCCACGCCTTCAAGTAGGGGGCTTGCCCACACCCAGCATCAAGAGGAGTTATTCTCAAACACACACACGCAGCGAGCTAACTCCGGATTTAGGTTGAAAAAGTACTAAAGCTGTACCCCAAACAGGAAGGATTGTCTCAGGACTGATTTGTTCGAAGATTCAAGGTAATTATTATATTTTTCGCACCATGCATGCATTTTGAAACGTTGGGAACTTAACGTAAAATAAATGCTAACTGCCCGTTCTTTTGCTTTTAACCAAGAATCGAGACTTTTACGTCCATATCTATAAAGAAGTCGGGCATTTAGGCATTTATTCACAAGAATTTTCAACGTAAAAAGCTCTTTGTGGTGATAAGGAGGCGCTACAGTGGCTTAAAGACTAGCAGCACATTAGACATATTTACGACATATTTACATAAAAAAATACTAATTGCCCGTCTGTTTTTTTTTTTTTTTTGCTTTTAACCAAGATTTAAGACTGTTTTATGTCCATATCTATAAAGAATTCAGGGGTTAAAGCATTTATTCACAAGAATTTTCAACCTAAAAAGCTCTTTGTGGTGAAAAGGCGGCGCCACAGTGGCTTAAAGACTAGCAGCACATTTGACATATTTAGTAAAATAAATGCTAACTGCCCGTATTTTGTTTTTTTAGCTTTTAACCAAGAATCAAAACTGTTTTACGTCCATATCTATAAAGAATTCAGGGATTTAAGCATTTATTCACAATAATTTTCAACGTAAAAAGCTCTTTGTGGTGATAAGGCGGCGCCACAGTGGCTTAAAGACTAGCAGCACATTCGACATATTTACGTAAAATAAATGCTAACTGCCCGGTTCTTTGCCCTTTTAAAAAAGAATCGAAACTGTTTTACCATACTTATAATTCTGGAATTTAAGTATTTACTTACAAGAATTTTCAAGGTAAAAAGCTCTTTGTGGTGATAAGGCGGCACCACAGTGGCTTAAAGACTAGCAGCACATTCGACATATTTACGACATATTTACATTAAAAAATACGAACTGCCCGTCTCTTTTTTTTTTTTTTTTGCTTTTTAACCAAGAATTAAGACTGTGTTACGTCCATATCTATAAAGAATTCAGGGATTTAAGCATTTATTCACAATCATTTTCACCGTAAAAAGCTTTTTGTGGCGATAAGGAGGGGCTACAGTGGCTTAAAGAGTAGCAGCGCATTCGACATATTTACGTAAAATAAATGCTAACTGCCCATTTTTTTGCTTTTAACCAAGAATCGAGACTGTTTTACGTCCTTATCTATAAAGAATTCAGGGGTTTAAGCATTTATTCACAAGAATGTTCAACGTAAAAAGCTCTTTGTGGTGAAAAGGCAGCGCCACAGCGGCTTAAAGACTAGCAGCACATTTGACATATTCACGTAAAATAAATGCTAACTGCCTGGTTCTTTGCCCTTTTAAAAAAGAATCGAAACTGTTTTACGTATAATTCTGGGATTTAAGCATTTACTTACAAGAATTTTCAAGGTAAAAAGCTCTTTGTGGTGATAAGGCGGCACCACAGTGGCTTAAAGACTAGCAGCGTAAAATAAATGCTAACTGCCCGTTTTTTTTTTTTTGTTTTTTTTTTTTTTTGCTTTTAACCATGAATCGAGACGGTTTCATGTCTAAAAAGAATTCAGGGATTTAAGCATTTATTAACAACAATTTTCAACGTAAAAGCTCTTTTTTTTAAATGCATTCGTAACTTTATAGGTATATTTAGCCGTTGTTTTTTGTTGAGAGCATTGTTAAAAACATTGCCAATGAACTGACAGCACGCCCTTATCCAATCTTTGCTGTTGTAGGTTTAGCTAAGCACTGCTATATACAGTGCTGGCCTAAAGTATTGGCACCTCTGCAATTCTGTCAGATAATGCTCAATTTCTCCCAGAAAATGATTGCAATTACAAATGCTTTGGTAGTAATATCTTCATTTATTTTGCTTGCAAGGAAAAAACACAAAAGACAATTTTTTAAAAATCATTACCATTTTACACAAAACTCCAAAAATGGGCTGGACAAAAGTATTGTCACCCTCAGCCTAATACTTGGTAGCACAACCTTTAGACAAAATAACTGCAAACAACCGCTTCCGGTATCCATCAATGAGTTTCTTACAATGCTCTGCTGGAATTTTAGACTTTCGCCAACTGCTCCAGGTCTCTGAAATTTGAAGGGTGCCTTCTCCAAACTGCCATTTTCAGATCTCTACACAGGTTTTCTATGGGATTCAGGTCTGGACTCATTGCTTGCCACTTTAGAAGTCTCCAGCGCTTTCTCTCAAACCATTTTCTAGTGCTTTTTGAAGTGTGTTTTGGGTCAAATTGTGCTGCTGGAAGACCCATGACCTCTGAGGGAGACCCATCTTTCTCACACTGGGCCCTACATTATGCTGCAAAATTTGTTGGTAGTCTTCAGACTTCATAATGCCATGCAGACGGTCAAGCAGTCCAGTGCCAGAGACAGCAAAGCAACCCCAAAACATCAGGGAACTTCCTCCATGTTTGACTGTGGGGACTTTGTTCTTTTCGTTGAAGGCCGATTTTTTCCCCCTGTAAACTCTATGTTGATGCCTTTTCCAAAAAAGCTCTACTTTTGTCTCATCTGACCAGAGAACATTCTTCCAAAACGTTTTTGGCTTTCTCAGGTAAGTTCTGGCAAACTCCAGCCAGGCTTTTTTTATGTCTCTGGGTCTCAAAAGGGGTCTTCCTGGAGGATAGTACGGTTTGACACTGTTGTACCCTCGGAATGCGGGACAGCTTGAACTTGTTTGGATGTTATTCGAGGTTCTTTATCCACCATGCTCACAATCTTTCGTTGAAATCCACAGTTAGTCACAGTGACACTGCGCACAGTAGACACAGGAACATTCAGGTCTTTGGAGATTGACTTGTAGCCTTGAGATTCCACATGCTTCCTCAAATTTTTGCTTCTCAAGTCGTAACAAAGTTCTTTGGTCTTCTTACTTTTCTCCATGCTCAATGTGGTTCACCCAAGGACAGAGATTGAGTCAACTTTAATCCATTTTAACTGGCTGCAAGTGTGATTTAGTTATTGCCACCACCTTTTCTGTGCCACAGGTAAGTAACAGGTGCTGTTAATTACACAAATTAGAGAAGCATCACATGATTTTTCAAAGGGCGCCAAGACTTTTGTCTGGCCCATTTTTGGAGTTTTGTGTAAAATGTAGGGCTGTCAAAATTATTTAAAATTAATCACGTTAAAATATTTGACGCAATTAACGCACATGCCACACTCAGACAAATTTAAATGACAGTACAGTGAAAGGCCCACTTGTTAATTGTGTTTCATGGAGTTTTGCCGCCCTCTGCTGGTGCTTGGGTGCAACTGATTTTATAGGCTTCAGCACCCATGAGCATTGTGTAAGTAATTATTGACATCAACAACGGTGGGCTACTAGTTTATTTTTTGATTGAAAATTTGACAAATTTTATTAAAACCAAAACATGAAGAGGGGTTTTAATATAAAATTTCTATAACTTGTACTAACATTTATCTTTTAAGAACTACAAGTCTTTCTTCCCATGAATGTTAATGCCATCTTGTTGATTTATTGTTATAATGAACAAATACAGTCCTTATGTACCGTATGTTGAATGTATATATCCATCTTGTGTCTTATCTTTCCATTCCAACAATACTTTACAGAAAAATATGGCATATTTTATAGATGGTTTGAATTGCGATTAATTAGCAAAATAAATGAAGCTATTACCACCAAAGCATTTGTAATTGCAATCGTTTTCTGGGAGAAATTGAGCATTATCTGACAATTGCAGCGGTGCCAATACTTTTGGCCAGCAGTGTAAGAGAATGTGGGTCACATGTTACATGTGGGACATTTTTAAAAATGACTCCAAATACTTGACACTAATTATTTTAAATATGTTGTCAGAAAGATGTTTTACGCTAGCGGTGCTGCTGGTGTGATTCTCACCAGCTGACCAGACAATAGAGCACGCCGACGCTGAGCATGGCAAAGGCCACATGCCATGAGTAGCACATGGTGACGAACATCACGTTGCTGTGGTCCATGGGGTCCCACTGAGCACCGCTAAGAGGGTACAGTACGAAGCCGATCTGAGACAAGGACGAAAACACAGGTGGTTGCAAAATGACACACGCCAAACTCTGCTAGCAGGTAATCACATATAAATACTGTACATTACAGTTTTCCACACACCTGCCAGAACCAACTACCCTGCAGCAGAGTCAGGGTGCAGCGCAGCAGCTCTACCAGGATGTTGCCTCTTTGGAAAACCTCCAGGAAGCATACGGCGGCACACCCGAAGACCGTGTACAGCAGAAGCATGTGCATGTGCACGTCCAGCACATCTCGGCCATGGAGGTGGTAGAGGAAAAGGAACCCTGCCCAAAACACATACTGCTCAATATCCAAAAACTAAGCATAGAGTTCAGATTTTTACATTTTTTGTGTTTTTTTATTTTCTATTTTTTTACAGTTTCTGTTTTGTTACCAGGGCTCTTTTTAAACCAAAGTCCCGTTGGATTTATCATTTTTTGCTGTACATTTGTCAGCTCATTAAAATCATTAAAGTGCGTATGACACCAAAAAGCATGTTTATTTCATATTGTTTTACAGTGGGGCAAATAAGTATTTAGTCAACCACTAATTATGCAAGTTCTTCCACTTGAAAATATTAGAGAGGCTAGTTGCGAGATTGTTGAAACAATTTAGGGCTGTCAAACGATTAAAATTTTTAATCGAGTTAATCACAGCTTGAACATTAATTAATCGCAATTCAAACCATCTATAAAATATGCCATATTTTTCTGTAAATTATTGTTAGAATGGAAAGATAAGACGCAAGACGGATATATACATTCAACATACTGTACATAAATACTGTATTTGTTTATTATAACAATAAATCAACAAGATGCCATTAACATTAACATTCTGTTGAAGCGATCCATGGATAGAAAGACTTGTAGTTCTTAAAATATAAATGTTAGTACAAGCTATAGAAATTTTATATTAAAACCCCTCTTAATGTTTTCATTTTAATAAAATTTGTAAAATTTTCAATCAAAAAATAAACTAGTAGCTCACCATTGTTGATGTCAATAATTACACAATGCTCATGGTGCTGAAACCCATATAATCAGTCGCACCCAAGCGCCAGCAGAGGGCGACAAAACACCAAAAAACACAAGTAACAATTGGACATGACACTGTGCTGTCATTTTAATCTGTTTGAGCGGGGCATGTGCGTTAATTGCGTCAAATATTTTAACGTGATTAATTTTAAAAAATTAATTACCGCCCGTTAACGCGATAATTTTGACAGCCCTAAATTGATTTGAAAAATAATAATAAAGCAAATGTGACACACAGAATGGCTTGCTAAAATTTGTTTAATATATTGTTCTACGTAAAGGACGTCAGCCAAGGTCAGCCCTCCACATTTTTACCACACCAAATCCGGCCCCCTTTGCAAAAAAAATATTTAGTTGACGGACATATTTTTCACGACAAACCGATAATTAGCTAAAAATCTGTCTTGGAAGACTAAAACATACAGTGGGGCAAATAAGTATTTCGTCAACCACTTATTGTGCAATTCATGGTGGAAAATAAGTATTTGGTCAATACCAAAATTTCATCTCAATACTTTGTTATGTACCCTTTGTTGGCAATAACGGAGGCCAAACGTTTTCTGTAACTCTTCACAAGCTTTTCACACACTGTTGCTGGTATTTTGGCCCATTCCTCCATGCAGATCTCCTCAATAGCAGTGGTGTATTGGGGCTGTCATTGAGCAACACAGACTTTCAACTCCCTCCACAGATTTTCTATGGGGCTGAGATCTGGAGAGTGGGTAGGCTCCAGGACATTGAAATGCTTCTTACGAAGCCACTCCTTTGTTGCCCTGTGTGTTTAGGATCATTGTCATGCTGAAAGACCCAGCCAGGTCTCATCTTCAACGCCCTTGCTGATATAAGGAGATTTTCACTCAAAATCGGTCGATACATGGCCCCATTCATTCTTTCCTTTACACAGATCAGTCGTCCTGGTCCCTTTGCAGAAAAACAGCCCCAAAGCATGATGTTTCCACCTCCATGCTTCACAGTGGGTATGGTGTTCTTCGGATGCAATTCAGTATTCTTTCTCCTCCAAACATGAGAACCTATATTTCTACCAAAAAGTTCTATTTTGATTTCATCTGACCATTACACATTCTCCCAGTCCTCTTCTGGATCATCCAAATGTTCTCTAGGGAACCACAGACGGGCCTGGACGTGTACTGGCTTCAGCAGGGGGACACGTCTGGCAGTGCAGGATTTGAGTCCCTGGCAGCACATTGTTTTACTAATAGTAGCCTTTGTTACTGTGGTCCCAGTTCTCTGTAGGTCATTCACTAGGTCCCCCGTGTGGTTCTGGGATTTTTGCTCACCGTTCTTGTTATCATTTTGACGCCACGGGGTGAGATCTTGCATCGAGCTCCAGATCGAGGGAGATTATCAGTGGTCTTGTATGTCTTCCATTTTCTAATAATTGCTCCTACAGTTGATTTCTTTACACCAAGCGTTTTACCTATTGCAGATTCAGTCTGTCCAGCCTGGTGCAGGTCTACAATTTTGTCTCGGGTGTCTTTTGACAGCTCTTTTGTCTTGGCCATAGTGAACTTTGGAGTGTGACTGACTGAGGTTGTGGACAGGTGTCTTTTATACCGATAATGAGTTAAAACAGGTGCCATTAGTACAGGGAACGAGTGGAGCCTCGTTAGACCTTGTTAGAAGAAGTTAGACCTCTTTGACATCCAGAAATCCTGCTTGTTTGTAGGTGACCAAATACTTATTTTCCACTCTAATTTGGAAATAAATTCTTTAAAAATCAAACAATGTGATTTTCTGTTTTTTTTCCACATTCTGTCCCTCATGGTTGAGGTTTACCCATGTTGACAATTACAGGCCTCTCTAAACTTTTCTAGTAGGAGAACTTGCACAATTGGTGGTTGACTAAATACATGTTTTCAAACTTGAGTCTTGAAAAAGAAGGGGTCTCACACAAACATACACACGGTCCCAGGCTTCAACTGGGATCGTGTGCTTTGGTCAGATGAGACCAAGATTGAGCTTTTTGGCAACAAACGCTCTTAGTGGGTCTGGCGTGCCACGAAAGATGCGCATGCTGAAAAGCACCTCATACCCACTGTGAAGTATAGGGGTGGGTCAGTGATGCTGTGGGGCTGTTTCGCTTCCAAAGGCCCCGGGAACCTTGTTAGGGTGCATGGCATCATGAATGCTTTGAAATACCAGGACATTTTAAATCAAAATCTGTTGCCCTCTGCCCAAAAGCTGAAGATGGGTCGTCACTGGGTCTTTCAGCAAGACAATGACCCTAAAAATATGGCCAAATCTACACAGAAATGGTTCACCAGACACAAAATCAAGTTCCTCCCATTGGCCATCTCAGTCCCCAGACCTTGTTTTGTTGGCAAAAGGGGGTTGTACAAAGTATTAACACCAGGGGTGCTAATAATTGTGACACACATTATTTGATGTCAAATAATTTTTTCTTTATGTGGGATTTTTTCCCCACTGAATGAATGCACTTGTATTGAAGGTTGGATTTTTCTCTTTTTTTCCATTAATATAATTAATCAATTAATTAATTAATTAATTATTAATATTAATTTCCATTAATATTATTTGAATTAAAAAAAAAAAAAAAAGCATTAGAAGCTAAAAAACACATCTTTTTCAGGGGTGCCAATAAATATGGAGGGCACTGTAAGTACTGCCTTTGAAACAGCTAATGTTTTTTCACCTTCTTGTGAAAAAGATTATCTCAAGGTCAGCTGTGTGTTGTATGGGCATGTTGAGAAATAAGTACTGCCTTTAAAATGAGTAATGTTTTTGCTTGTCTTGTTAAAAACTAAATAAAAATAAATAAGCAGTTAAGGGCAGCTTTTTGTTGTATGGGCATGTTATCATCGTTGCTGTTGTATCATTAGGACATTTTAAATAAATAATGGACATAAATTTGCTACTTTATTAATTAGTAATGTACGATGCATTGATAAAGTGATAAACGTGATCATTGTCAATACCGTGATCATCGTTCAATAATCGAATCGTAGCACCCTGAATCGTAATCGAATCGAAACGTGGGGTGCCTAAGATGGCAAACCTTTGCAAACAGTGAGTGCTCTGGCAACTTTTTTTTTTACATACAGTTCCTGCCATCCAGGTGGGTATTATTTAGGGCTGCAGCTATCGAATATTTTAGTAATCGACTGAAAATTCTATCGATTAATCAAGTAATCGGATAAAACATTTTTTTTTAGGTAAAGAGCAATTATATATATATAGAGTGCCTTGCAAAAGTATTCGGCCCCCTTGAACCTTGCAACCTTTCGCCACATTTCAGGCTTCAAACATAAAGATATAAAATTTTAATTTTTTGTCAAGAATCAACAACAATACTGTTGTGGAGAAGTTTAAAGCCGGATTTGGATACAAAAAGATTTCCCAAGCTTTAAACATCTCAAGGAGCACTGTGCAAGCCATCATATTGAAATGGAAGGAGAATCAGATCACTTTCTTCTCAAACAAGGAGAAAACTGATCAGAGATGCAGCCAAGAGGCCCATGATCACTCTGGATGAACTGCAGAGATCTACAGCTGAGGTGGGAGAGTCTGTCCATAGGACAACAATCAGTCGTACACTGCACAAATCTGGCCTTTATGGAAGAGTGGCAAGAAGAAAGCCATTTCTCAAAGATATCCGTAAAAAGTCTCGTTTAAAGTTTGCCACAAGCCACCTGGGAGACACACCAAACATGTGGAAGAAGGTGCTCTGGTCAGATGAAACCAAAATTGAACTTTTTGGCCACAATGCAAAACGATATGTTTGGCGTAAAAGCAATACAGCTCATCACCCTGAACACACCATCCCCACTGTCAAACATGGTGGTGGCAGCATCATGGTTTGGGCCTGCTTTTCTTCAGCAGGGACAGGGAAGATGGTTAAAATTGACGGGAAGATGGATGCAGCCAAATACAGGAACATTCTGGAAGAAAACCTGTTGGTATCTGCACAAGACCTGAGACTGGGACGGAGATTTATCTTCCAACAGGACAATGATCCAAAACATAAAGCCAAATCTACAATGGAATGGTTAAAAAATAAACGTATCCAGGTGTTAGAATGGCCAAGTCAAAGTCCAGACCTGAATCCAATCGAGAATCTGTGGAAAGAGCTGAAGACTGCTGTTCACAAACACTCTCCATCCAACCTCACTGAGCTCGAGCTGTTTTGCAAGGAAGAATGGGCAAGAATGTCAGTCTCTCGATGTGCAAAACTGATAGAAACATACCCCAAGCGACTTGCAGCTGTAATTGGAGCAAAAGGTGGCGCTACAAAGTATTAACGCAAGGGGGCCGAATAATATTGCACGCCCCACTTTTCAGTTTTTTATTTGTTAAAAAAAGTTTAAAATATCCAATAAATTTTGTTCCACTTCACAATTGTGTCCCACTTGTTGTTGATTCTTGACAAAAAATTAAAATTTTATATTTTTATGTTTGGAGCCTGAAATGTGGCGAAAGGTTGCAAGGTTCAAGGGGGCCGAATACTTTTGCAAGGCACTGTAGTTAGAAACTTCAAAAAATTTAAAATTTTGGAGTAATTTTTTTATTTTTTATTTTACTGATGAAAACATTAGTAAATGTCGTCTAAAACTTGACGGAATTAGTCTTGAGTGTTCGTCAGCAAAAACTAAACGAAGACAAACACATTTTGAGATGACTGAAATATGACTAATAAGTATTATCGTCCAAAAGACTAAGACGAAAATTAAAAGGGCTGCCAAAAACAACACTGGTGTGTTGTGTGTCTTACCCTCGTTAAAGAAGGCGATGGCCACCAATAACTTGTCCAGGGCGCGGGGCGCCGCCTCGGTGGCATGGACTATAAGGGACACACCTCCTGCCAGGCCGAAAAAGAAATACATGGTGGAGTGTTGCCAGTTCATCATGCCCTTCCAGTGGTTTTCCGCAAAGTCATAAAGCTTGAGATGCGGCCCTTTCGCATAAAACTGCTCCGCTATCATGCCTGGGCAACAAATGACGGTGGTGGATCACAGATAGGAAGTGCCTATACATGAGTGACGTAATTCACCAGACGCGCTGAGCTCACCTATTAAAGAGAAGAGGACGACGATCGAGCCTTCTACCAGCTCCAAGCGGCGTTGCGCCACTCTGCCGCTCAGCCGGGTGGAGCCGATGCTCTTATAGCGGTGGGTGGCATGCCAGAGCGAGAGTTTGGCCGTCCACCACAGGCCAGCCAGCAGGAAAAGGGTCCCGGGGAGCGCGTGACCTTCGAAGCTCCCCATGAGGCGAGGCTCCCCCTAAAATTATGAGAAGAAATAGATTAAGAAATTGAGAAAAAAAACAGCAGAAATGTGACAAAATCAAGGAAAAATCTGACAATAAACGGTCAGAAATCAGACAGAAAATGTGACAAAATTGTATGAAAAGAAGAGAAAAAAAGGCAAAAATTAATTGGGAAAAAAATACAAACGGATATAACATGATAACTAGCCATGTGCCGGTTACCGGTTTCACGGTTTACCGTGGTGTGAAAACGTTGCGGTTTCAAAACCACTAAAATTTTCCGTCAGACCGTAGTACGGTATTCGCTATTTTTCTTGTGTCAAAAATGCAGCTAGAAGCGGCTTGGCGTAGCAGCGCTCACCCCCTCCTGTTTGTTGCAGTGTGTGAAAGTGACGCTATTGGCTAGCCAGCCAGCTAACCCAAAAACAAATACTCCAAACATAAGGTGTACTGTTCTTCAATTTATTGAGCTCTCAAATCGTGGTAAGTGTAATATACAAAATGAATACATTTAAAATGTTGTACAATTAGATTTTTCCATGTGAGTAGCTTCAACAGATTAGCACCATGGAAAAGTTCGCCAAAAACAAAACACACATTTTCCTTTCAAATTCAATATACAAACTAAAAGCTTAAATTTTTTTTTAGATGAAACCTTTCCTCAACAATATTGACATTTTAACTAACTTATACATTTTTAACTAACTTATGGATTCTTTATGTTCTTTTTAACACATAGGCATGACATCATGTAGACTAGAGTTGACACAGTGGCTGAAAATGGTGAAACTTAAGCTTTTCCACCCTCAAAAAAAAAAAGTCATGCAGCATAACTGTTTTAAAAATTTTATTCAGAAGTGTTCTTACTTTTTTATAGAAATTATTTTGTTCTTGCTCTAATCTAGAGCAACTTGAGCTGTGGTTGTGAGTATAGTCTATAAGTTATATTTAGTTTAATTTTATTTAAAAAAAAAAATTAATGGATAATGTATTAATTTTAACAATATATTCATGTTCCAATTTGCAACTATGGTGTGAAAAAAAAATCCTGTTTAATGGAAAAAAGTTATTTTTTTTAACCCATACATCTCAAAATTATTTGGAGCTATAATTGCAATACCGTGAAACCGCGGTATTTTTGCTCACGGTTATCGTACCGTCAAAATATCATACCGGCACATGCCTAATAATAACAAATCAGATTGGACGGAAGTACAGTATTACAAACTGGCAAAATGAAAATAAAGAAAAATTGCCAATATATTATTAATAATAATTGTTGTTAGTACAGTACAGTACAGCAAAACAGCGATACTACAAAAAAAATTTGGGCTGAAAAAAACCCCCCATAATGTTGTAAAGTTTGACAAAACCAAGATAAAAACAAAAAAATAATTGACAAAGAACATCGCAAATCTTAAAAACCTTCCAGCAAATAAAACCTGAGAAACTATTTTTAAAGATGTACCCAAAAAATTTAAAATCTTGCAAAAAAAAAAAAAATGCATGAGAATATTGAGAAGAATAAAATTCTGATTTAAAAAAAAATACAAAAAAAAAAAAAAAATACTAGCAAAATTTGGGCAAAACTGAGAACATCTTGAAAAATGTGCAATAATAATAATAATAATAATAATAATAATAATAGCAATAATAAATGAAAATGCAAACTGAAAAAAGGAAAAAAACTGAAAAACAAGACAACACCCCCCAAAATTTACATAAAAAAACAAACAAAACTGAAAAAAATTAGGTAAAAAATCTGTCTTCCTTGGTTTTTTATTTTACTTATTTTACACAAACCATTAAAAAAAGTACTTTTTCCCCAATCTATATCCTTTTTAAACAGTTTCATGTCAGACTTTCTATTCTGTTTTGATGAAGCTGAGAAGGAAAAGGCATGGCTGCATACTAAATTAGTATGCAATTAAGCCTCTCTTTTCCCCAAAGGAGATCAGACAATTTGCCCGGCAACAAAGGTCACCTTTTGATAGCACTCAAACACGAGTAGATGTTTGTTATCGGCGGCAACCATGCCACGATGATCACAACAACACCATCGTCATAGCAACCGCTCTATCACGTTGAGGCGGAGGTGCTTGTTAAAATGAATAATAATGTTTTAATTTGTTTCCAAACCTGTCCTGTTCAGCTGCTTGACAAGGAGAATGGGAATCTGAACGTCCTCTTGGTCTGAACAGTTTTTATTTATCACATGGGCGTATGACATACTTCCATTGTGATTATTCAGTGTGTTTTGTTTATTAGGAGAAAGCAGCGAACAGGGAGGTGTTATGTGGGGACAGAAAAAAAGAGCAATGGAAAGACTAAAGAAGCACAAACAACAACAAGAAATAAATTGAACGCCTACACTAACAATGAATATGTTGGTGCTATCGTTACCTACTTGTATTTCCAGTTGACACCATGTGGGGGGTCCTGATTAGGGTTGTTCCGATCATGTTTTTTTGCTCCCGATCCTATCCCGATCGTTTTAGTTTGAGTATCTGCCGATCCCGATATTTCCCGATCCGATTGCTTTTTTTTTGCTCCCGATTCAATTCCAATCATTCCCGATAATTTTTCCCGATCATATACATTTTGGCAATGCATTAAGAAAAAAATGAATAAAACTCGGACGAATATATACATTCAACATACAGTACATAAGTACTGTATTTGTTTATTATGACAATAAATCCTCAAGATGGCATTTACATTATTAACATTCTTTCTGTGAGAGGGATCCACGGATAGAAAGACTTGTAATTCTTAAAGGATTATTGTGACTTTATATATTGTGACTAAATATTGCCATCTAGTGTATTTGTTGAGCTTTCAGTAAATGATACTGTAGCCATTTAACTTCTGCCCAAATGCATGATGGGAAGTGCAACCATGACTGTGCATCGTGGTACCAATTCATATATCTTCTCTGCGTTGTGAAATAACATAGGGTGTTAAGAAAAAGATCAACTACTACGTTTCTTCCCCACATTGCTTCCCACGATTTTTCTCATCGTTGGGAGAGGGATTGTAAGGTTTTAGCCATTTAAAAAAAGGCTCCAAAGGCTGCCAAAATTCTCTCTACTCATTTTACGCTGCCTTTAAGCTCTATATACTGTATGGGTAAAATGGCGCCATTATAGATTGAACGCGACAATGCGTGAGTGGGTCGTGCAGCACATGCGTTACTTGCGTTAAATATTGTAACGTGATAAATGTAATAAATATTAATTGTCGCCGTTAACGTGATAAATTTGATAACCCTACCTTAAGCTTAAGCTAAAGACTCTGAAAGAGTGTAACACATTATGTCTGTAACGTTTAATACAATTAGAAAACGATTTAATTAAAAAAAAAAAAAATTAAAAAAGGCATGTCCGATATTTTTTTGCCGATTCCGAGACTTTGAAAATGACGTGATCGGACCCGATCGATCGGGACATCTCTAGTCCTGATGACTAAGGAAAAAGAGGAGGGTGATTGGGAAGGGTGCGGTGTACAAAAATCCGCCATGTGAAGTGTAGAACACAGTATTTGTGTGAATCCCTTGTGACTGTGGATATGTTGCCATCCTATTCTATGTTGCCTGATCGATAATCCTGACACTGAGTTTCTCTATTTGAGTGTGTCTAATTTAGGCCTGAACGATATTGGAAAAAACTATTGTTGCGATTTTTTGGGGGTGATTGGGAAGGGTGAAGTGTACACAAACCAGCCATGTGAAGTGTGGAACCCAGTATTTGTGTGAATCCCTTGTGAATGTGGATACATTGACATCCTATCCTATGCTGCTTGATCGCTAATCCTGACACCAAGTTTCTCTAATTGAGTGTGACTGTTGTTGCGATTTTTGGGGGGTTTGCGATATATTGCGATATTATATTGCGATATTAAAAAAAAATATATATATATATATATACATATATATATATATATATATATACTTTTTAAAAGAAATTTTCACGAGATGACTTGAATAGCTGTTTGGAAAGATTTAGGATAATTCTACGTGACCACAGAGTACAGTAATCCCTCGTTTTTCGCGGTTAATGGGGACCAGAACCCGCCTCGATAAGTGAAAAACCGCAAAGTAGCGCTAACCCCCCAATTTATTCAGATTTTGTCCTGTTGATTACAAATGAGACTCCAGTAGCTTTTACAGATGTTTATTGGCCATCAACACGACGTGGAATTAAAGTTCAGACATACAGTGGGCCAAACAAGTATTTAGTCAACCACTAATTGTGCAAGTTCTCCCACTTGAAAATATTAGAGAGGCCTGTAATTGTCAACATGGGCAAACCTCAACCATGAGAGACAGAATGTGGAAAACAAAAACAGAAAATCACATTGTTTGATTTTTAAATAATTTATTTGCAAATCATGGTGGAAAATAAGTATTTGGTCAATACCAAAAGTTCATCTCAATACTTTGTTATGTACCCTTTGTTGGCAATAACGGAGGCCAAACGTTTTCTGTAACTCTTCACAAGCTTTTCACACACTGTTGCTGGTATTTTGGCCCATTCCTCCATGCAGATCTCCTCTCGAGCAATGATGTTTTGGGGCTGTCGTTGGGCAACACGGACTTTCAACTTCCTCCAAAGATTTTCTATGAGGTTGAGATATTGAGACTGGCTAGGCCACTCCAGGACCTTGAAATGCTTCTTACGAAGCCACTCCTTTGTTGCCCTGGCTGTGTGTTTGGGATTATTGTCACGCTAAAAGACCCAGCCACGTCTCATCTTCAATGCCCTTGCTGATGGAAGGAGATTTTCACTCAAATTCTCTCGATACATGGCCCCATTCATTCTTTCCTTTACACAGATCAGTCGTCCTGGTCCTTTTGCAGAAAAACAGCCCCAAAGCATGTTTCCACCCCCATGCTTCACAGTGGGTATGGTGTTGTTCGGATGCAATTCAGTATTCTTTCTCCTCCAAACATGAGAACTTGTGTTTCTACCAAAAAGTTCTATTTTGGTTTCATCTGAACATAACACAATCTCACAGTCCTCTTCTGGATCATCCAAATGCTCTCTAGCAAACCGCAGACGGGTCTGGACGTGTACTTTCTTCAGCAGGGGGACACGTCTGGCAGTGCAGGATTTGAGTCCCTGCCGGCGCATTGTGTTACTGATAGTAGCCTTTGTTACTGTGGTCCCACCTCTCTGTAGGTCATTCACTAGGTCCCCCCGTGTGGTTTTGGGATTTTTACTCCCCGTTCTTGTTATCATTTTGACGCCACGGGTTGAGGAGGGAGTTGAAAGTCCGTGTTGCCCAACGACAGCCCCAAAACATCACTGCTCTAGAGCAGATCTGCATGGAGGAATGGGCCAAAATACCAGTAACACTGTGTGAAAAGCTTGTGAAGAGTTACAGAAAACGTTTGGCCTCCGTTATAGCCAACAAAGGGTACATAACAAAATATTGAGATGAACTTTTGGTAAAGACCAAATACTTATTTTCCACCATGATTTGCAAACAAATTCTTTAAAAATCAAACAATGTGATTTTCTGTTGTTTTTTTTCCCACATTCTGTCTCTCATGGTTGAGGTTTACCCATGTTGACAATTACAGGCCTCTGTAATATTTTCAAGTGGGAGAACTTGACTTATTTGCCCCACTGTATTAAGTCCAGTTCTATATTACCAAGGGTAACTTTTGTTCTAATGTTGAGCAGCTTGACCTGTGGCTGTGGGTTTACCCTATACGTTTTATTTATTTAAAATGTATTTATAATATTTCAGTTATTTTATATATATGTACACTACGGCTCAAAAGTTTTGGGTCACTTAGACCCCAAATTTTCAACGGAAATGTATATTTTTGTTATTCTATTTATTTATTTTAACATTTTATTAATGTTGATGTTCCAATTTGCAAATATGTTGTGAAAACAAATCCTGTTCAATGGGATTTTTTTTTTTTTTTAATCCATACATCTCAAAATAACACATCTCAGCTATAATTGCAATACCGTGATACCGTGGTATTTTTGCTTAATGTTATCACACTGTCAAAATCTCACACCGGCACATGCTTATGCCCGAGTAATACAAAACAAACACAATACTCACAATAATTCCCGACATCCAACAATATTTTTGTTTTTTAAATAGTGACTCATAATTACATTTAATTGTCGTTTTTAATAATTCGCGACTGTAACTAAGAGCTAGAAATCATAAAAACTTGCGGACTATTGACTTATGCAATTGCAATAATGAAGTTATACGTTTTAACTTAAAAATATTAATAATATAAGAAGTAGAAAAGTCAGAAAAAAGTTTAGCCCGAATAGCAACTTAATCTTAACTTTTCAATTTGTGCTTTAAAATGTTCTGTACAGTAAATGGAGTATTCTTTTCTCCACTTTAGTAACATTAACATAAAGACAAAAATTTAAAAAGCAGTTTTATATTTCAAGAAAACAACCTTTTCAAAATAAAAATGTCAAGCTACATCCGAAATTAGAGGGTTATGGGGAAAGAGGGGGTCCAGGGTGGTCTTACCCAAAGCAGCTTTGTCTCTGGAAATTTCAAAAAGAAAACGTTAGAGAAGATAAAACTGAAAAACTCTTGAATTTTCCATCATTTGAGTAAAGTTCTTCGGAGTAAACATGGACTCTTCCCAAAATCCTCCTCACCTCCGAACCGTTTCACAACATCTTTTTTCCCCATTATCCCCCTCAAATGTACATTGGTTGTCAAGTATATGATGACGTCATTCTATCAAACTCCTATTGGGCGAAACGCACGTCAGTCATGGGGTTTCCACGTGTGCACATTTTCTCGGCCCAGAGCCATGAAGAAAGAGAGTTGCAACATTCTGATTTCGTCGCTGGTGGTCACGTGTTTCCTGGAGTGCATTAGTACTTCCAAGCACCAACAGATCTGTAATGGTTTTCAATGGAGCTGATAGCGGTGAGTGTGACATTTATGGGAAAATGGATAAAATCACGAATATAAGTACTTGTTTGATTATGTCATTGCATTATACATATACTAGCATGTAAATACTTGTTTTACATTTGGCGTGGTAAGGCAACAACCGAAAACTATGTAAAATGTTACGCAGAAGGAAACTTTCCCATGTTGTGGAGTGCAGTGGCGCATCCAGAAATTTTTCATAGGGGTGGCCAGATGAGGCTACTTAAAATCTTGGGGTGGCCAAAACTAAAAGCTATAATTTCAGGTTTTCATTATATTATTACAGTAAAAAGGTCAGGGGAAAACTATCAGAAAGACTTAAGGACACGGCTACTGATATACTTTGGTGTATTGTGTAATATTTGATGTTACTGATGATTTAATGTGCATAGTCCGTAACTGTCCAGTCAACATTTTGAGTAACACAACAATTCTGTTTTATTGTGTTATGTATATATTAGGCATAAGGTGTACATTCAACTAGGGCTGTCAAACGATTAAAATTTTTAATCGAGTTAATCACAGCTTGAAAATTAATTAATCGTAATTAATCGCAATTCAAACCATCTCTAAAATATGCCATATTTTTCTGTAAATTGTTGTTGGAATGGAAAGATAAGACAAGACGGATATATACATTCAACATACTGTACATAAGTACTGTATTTGTTTATTATAACAATAAATCAACAAGATGGCATTAACATTATTAACATTGTTTCAGTGAAAGGGATCCACGGATAGAAAGACTTGTAATTCTTAAAGGATAAATGTGAGTTTGTATATTGTGACTAAATATTGTATTTGCTGAGCTATCAGTAAATGATACTGTAGCGACTTAACTGTTCTGCCCAAATGCATGATGGGAAGTGGTGCAACCATGACTGTGTGTGGTGGCTGCAAATGCTATTTCTTCTCTGCGTTGAGTACACTACAGGGTGTTAACAAAAAGATCGACTCCTGTCGTTCTTCCCAACGTCACTTCTCACAATATTTATAGTTGCTGTGGGAGAGATGACAAAGCTTTTGCCAATTAAAAGCACAGCCCCAATGAACGCTTTTATCTACTCCACTCACTTGACACTGCCTTTTATCTCTATATAGAAGTAAAACGACGCCATTGTAGGCTGTTTGCGGCAATGCGTGAATGAGTCGTACTACGAATGCGTTAATTGCGATAAATATTTTCACATGATTAATTTTTAAAAATTAATTACCGCCCGTTAATGTGATAAATTTGACAACCCTACATTTAACTAAACAAAATAAATACATTCATTTGGGAAGAAATGCATAACTGATGCTACAACAATCTCACGATATACTGGCAAGCGGGGTGGCCAACCAATTTATAGGGGTGGCCGTGGCCACCCCTGGCCACCCCCTGGTGGCGCCACTGGTGGAGTGAAAAGCGGAAATGTGAAGTAAGGTTGGCCAACCATGTTTT
The DNA here is from genome assembly GCF_030265065.1 of Corythoichthys intestinalis. Taxonomy (NCBI): domain Eukaryota; kingdom Metazoa; phylum Chordata; class Actinopteri; order Syngnathiformes; family Syngnathidae; genus Corythoichthys; species Corythoichthys intestinalis. The sequence goes on along the minus strand of NC_080401.1, from coordinate 48,723,923 downwards.
TGAATAATATCAATGGCTAAACAATTATAAGCATATTTTCGTTATTTTTTTTTAACGTAACCGTTGCAGATTCTTTGTTTAACCCATAGCAACGCCCTTGACAACGAAAATACTTTTCTTCGGCAATCTTCGGAAATGACGTCACACCTAGAAGTGCGAGGGAAGTCCGCCATAGAACAGTATTGTTTGTTGCATTGTTTCTCGGTAAGATGCCACGGCGGTGTGTGGCAATGTTTTGTTCTCACTCTAACGAAAAGTTGTTTGAGTGGCCAAAGGATAGCACGGCATGTAAATGGACATCTTTCGTTCTCACGAAGCCAGTGGCGCCACCAGGGGGTGGCCACGGCCACCCCTATAAATTGGTTGGCCACCCCACTAGCCAGTATATCGTTAGATTGTTGTAGCATCAGTTATGCATTTCATCCCAAATGAATGCATTGATTTTGTTTTGTTAAATGTAGGGTTGTCAAATTTATCGCGTTAACGGGTGGTAATTAATTTTTTTGATTAATCACGCAGTCGCGGTACGACTCACTCGCGCATTGCTGCAAACAGCCTACAATGGCGCCGTTTTACTTATATACAGAGATAAGAGAAATAAAAGGCTTTTTTGTTTGTTTTTTGCTGTTTAAAAATGGGCTTAGAGCCCACAGCCAGCAGTCACCATCAGTAGGCACCAGCAGCAGCATGATGTGGATCATGAAAATGTAACCTAACAACAAATAATATACATTAAATCAGTTTTTTATTATAAATTTGTGTCTATTATTTGTTGACATCACTTTTCAATCTATACACATCTTGATAATATAATGTCAAACATTTTTGTGTAAAGAATGCAGGTTGTCATGCATTGACTTGGTACTCTTTCATGAGGGGGATACCTTACTTCAAAGCTTACAAAATCGAGCGAATAAGCACGTGAAAGCCGGTCGTCTACCAATACTCACAAATACAGATGAGTCCATAAGTCACAAAGGGCCTCTGAAAGAGTTGACAATTTCTAAGAGGTAGTTACTTAATGAATTTATCCCTGGCGATACATTCCTAGTTAGCAGACTCAGCTTAAAAAGTAGGAGAAAATCGCTCGTCGACCAAGATAAAATATATGTATAATTATTAATTACGCTACGCACATACATATAAAGCTCAACATATACACCATGAAGCGCCTCAGATCATAAGCGGAGTTTAAGGGGGGGGGTCAGGCCCCCCTTGGTGGCCGAAAAGTGTCATTGCATGTAATTGACTTTCCTATATAACTAAAAGTTGTAAAGCAAGAAAACAAACAACAAAATGAATGAAATGAACAAAAAAGATTCTTATAATGGTTCAAAATAATTTTTGAACAGATCATGTGACTAGCACCTTAGACGGTCATTTGCTTTGCATATTATTTTCCAAAAATAAAAAATAAAAAAATAAAAAATAGGAGATGGCAATTTTATTTTTCAAATGAATTTTTCTTTGATTGAAAAATTTTTTTTTTTGATTGAAGCAACTTTTTGGAGGATTGAATGATTTAGATTTTAGACACAAATGTCTTACCCATAATATGGCCCAAACACAAAAAGGATTGCTAAAATCTTTTTAAATGAAAAATTAAGTGTTCAAATCCAAATTTTTGAGCCTCAAATATTTTTTGCATTCAAAAACTTTATATGATTGAATTTTTTTTTTGGATTGAAATGATTATTTTTTTTTTTTTTTTTTTTGAAAATACATTTTTTTTGTATGAAGCAACTTAATTTTTGGTGAATAATAAAGACACAAATGTCCTAGCCAAAATGTGGCCCGAACAATAAACAACATTACTTCAATCAATACTCAAATTCAAAAGAAATCATTTGTTTCATCAACTTACCGCCAAATATGCTTTCAACCAGCCATTCATATGAATGCGGTCCGCCCTCGTCGAAGCGATGTTTGGAACTACCCGAGGCTCCACAACCCGGAAGTAAAATCGTATAATGGATCTCTATGGGAGTGTCGCAACTCTGTTTTACACAGCTCTGTCTCCGCCTGCTTCAACGGTGAAAAAAAAAAGATAGCAAACCCAAAACTTTCCTTACATCCGAGGAACGCTGCACGTCCACAGCAGCCGGAGGAGGATCTTTTGTCCACTTTGGCACCTCCCTTTTGGAATTTTGTATCTAAACGAGGCATTCGTTCAATGAATTGCGTGCAGTTGCCAAAGAGTATAATTTAGTTAACGGAAAAAACAAGGACTTCGGTTTAGCAAATGAGCAAACATTCTAAAGACGACCAATAACAATCAAATCGCATTTATTTTCAAAAATATGAATAAAATACACCAATAACAACACACAGACACATGAAAGTAACATTATGCTTGACTTCCATTTGTTTTTTTTTCTTCATAAGAACAGAAAACATGGTATGGAAAATGATCAAACTAACATCATTTTTAACACCACTAACATGGTATTGTTGTTGTTGTTGTTCCACAAAAATTTTATATACACTGCTGGCCAACAGTACGGGCACCCCTGCAATTCTGTCAGATGATGCTCAATTTCTTCCAGAAAATGATTGTAATTACAAATGCTTTGATAGTTATATCTTCATTTATTTTTTGCAATGAAAACACACAAAAGAGAATGAAAAAAAAAAAAAAATGAAATCATTATCATTTTACTCAAAACTCCAAAAATGTGTCGGACAAAAGTCTTCGCCCCCTTTGAAAAATCATGTGATGCTTCTCTAATTTGTGTAATTAACAGCACCTGTTACATACCCGTGTTACTTAACAGGTGGTGGCTATAACTAAATCACACTAGCAGCCAGTTAAAATGGATTAAAGTTGACTCAACCTCTGTCCTGTGTCCTTGTGTGTACCACATTGAGCATGGAGAAAAGAAGGAAGACCAAAGAACTGTCTGAGGACTTGAGAAGCAAAATTTTGAGGAAGCATGGGCAATATCAAGGCTACAAGTCCACCTCCAAAGACCTGAATGTTCCTGTGTCTACCGTGTGCAGTGTCATCAATAAGTGTAAAGCCCATGGCACTGTGGCTAACCTCCCTAAATGTGGAAGGAAAAGAAAAATTGATGAGAGATTTCAACTAAAGATTGTGCAGATGGTCGATGAAGAACCTCGACTCACATCCAAAAAAGTTCAAGCTGTCCTGCAGTTTGAGGGTACAACAGTGTCAACCCGTACTATCTGTCGGCATCTGAATGAAAAGGGACTCTATGGTAAGATACCAAGGAAGACCCTACTTCTGACCGGGGAAACGTAAAAAAGCCAGGCTGGAGTTTGCCAAAACTTACCTACCAAAAACTTTTTGGAAGGATGTTATCTGGTCAAATGAGACAAAAGTAGAGCTTTTTGGGAAAATGCATGAATATAGAATTTACAGGAAAAATAACGAGGCCTTCAAAGAAAAGAACACGGTCCCCTCAGTCAAACATGGTGGAGGTTCACTGATGTTTTGGGGTTGCTTTGCTACCTCTGGCACTGGACTGCTTGACCCTGTGCATGGCACTATGAAGTCTGAAGACTGCCAACAAATTTTGCAGCATAATGTAGGGCCCAGTGTGAGAAAGATGGGTCTCCCTCAGACGTCATGGGTCTTCCAGCAGGACAATGACCCAAAACAACTTCAAAAAGCACTAGAAAATGGTTTGAGAGAAAGCACTGGAGACTTCTAAAGTGGCCAGCAATGACTGTAGACCTGAATCCCATAGAACACCTATCGAGAGATCTGAAAATGGCAGTTTGGAGAAGGCACGCTTCAAATCTCAGAGACCTGGAGCAGTTGGCCAAAGAAGAATGGTCTAAAATTCCAGCGTTGTAAGAAACTGATTGATGGATACTGGAAGCGGTTGTTCGCAGTTATTTTGTCTAAAGGTTGTGCTACCAAGTATTAGGCTGAGGGTGCCAATACTTTTGTCCGGCCCATTTTTGGAGTTTTGTGTAAAATGATAATTTTTTTTTTTCCATTCTCGTTTGTGTTTTTGCATTGCAAGCAAAATAAATGAAGCTATTACTACCAAAGCATTTGTAATTGCAATCATTTTCTGGGAGATATTGAGCATTATCTGACAGAATTGCCTTTGGCCAGCACTGTATATAGTTTCCTTTAAAAAAAATCTACTGTATGTAAGGTAATTAAGGAGTAGTGAATGATTCTGAAAATTATTCACAACTCTCTAATTACAATATATTGATTTTTTCTTAAGAGGCTAAAGGCCTGTAAAGGTGCCACTAAAGCAGTTGTTGTTCTTCTTGTGGAATCTAACTTTGAAATCTTACTCCCCTGTTATTCATGAATCGTCTTGAAACTTGGTAGCTTTGTAGCATGGGCCAGTATCCAAAGTTCCTCGGAGCCTAAGTTTAGATTTTTTTTTTAAAATTATCAGTGCTGTTTAATTAATTACTGACTTACTGGTGCCTGTGTTGCCTGTAGGATATGGGTTAGCCAGTAGAGGGCATGCACTCATAACCTTCAGCCTGTAGTGTGCTGGGGAACACTTGTGCTTGCTATAAAAGTGGACTATACTGTATACAATACGTACTTCACTAATAACAGCATTGTTAGCTGCCAGAAAATCACAATTGTCTTTACACATTTTTAGCTTTACAGTGATCCCTCGTTTTTCGCGGTTAATGGGGATCAGAACCCACGGTGATAAGTGATAAACAGCGAAGTAGCAGTAGTAGTAGTTAGAAATATCGGATCGGACGCCGATATGGGCAAAAAAATGCGCATCGGATTGGCCGACACGGAAAAATTTCGATCCAGACTTCCGATCCAGTTTTTTAACAAAATCCGGTCCGGGTTTTCCAGCGCACGGATTTACATAATCCATTCCAGTTTTTGCTTCGGTTTCCCTAAAATCCAGTCCGCATTTTACGGCACACCTTCAACACACTACATCAACGTCTCCCAATATACTGAGAGACTTAATTGGTAAAAATGTCAGCTGTGTGGGATCATTTCACCTTAAAGGACGACAAAGACGAAGAGGCAGAGTGCAACATATGCCACAATAAAGTCAAGCGTGGTGGTAAAGCTGTAAGAAGTTTTAATTCAACCAACCTAAATAAGTATTTAGTGAAAAACCACCACAAACAATATAAGGAGTTTGTTAAGAAAACCGAAGACAAAAAGAAAGGTCTACGCAACTAACACTTGCAGAAACTTTTGCTATGCGTGACAAACTGGCACTCGACAGTCCCAAAGCCCAGGGAATAACAAATGTCATTGCCGAAGAATTCATTCTGGATGATGAGCCATTATCTCTCGTGAGTAAAGACGCACCATCAAACACTTAGAACCACGGTACAACATGCCCAGCCGTCATTACATCCTTAAGCGATTCGGCCGTGGAAGATTCGAGATCGATTCACAAACATCCAAATTCTGATTATTGAAATATGTCGAGTAAAGCGGAACTAATACACAGCGCGGTCTTCGGGACGCAATGAGAAACGGACCGCATTGCGTCCCGAGAGTAAACATCATGCTAGTCGTAGACCCGGGTAATGCCAATGCTCTGCTCAACTCACGGCTTTAGCTCAACTCATGCCGCTGGATAAAAAACACAACAATACCTGACTGCTGCTGACAGCCGCTACAAACTACGTCAACATTGTGTAACTGTTGATAATAGATATCATATGTATATAGAACTAGATGCAAAATTACAGACTCGACTGCGTCAGCAACATTGAAGTGTGGAAAACTAGATGCGTTATTAAACGGCCGCCATCTTAACCAGAGGCGTAGCGTCCCATTAGGCATACGCAGGCAATTGCCTTGGGCCCCCAGCCAGCAGGGGCCCCCAGAGGGCCAACAGATTTAGCACACACAGCTTTACTGCAATGTCGCAGTGACAAGTGCTGGGAGTGTTTCAATACCATGAAATCATTTGGCAGATTATATAACGATTATGTTATGAATCCCAATCAGCATTAACCATGTCATTTAGATTACACATGTTTAAGATTACACATGTTGCTCATTCTGTTCTTTGCTTCGAAGACGAAGGACGCATTTTCTGCGTCCTATATGGTATACTGGGGGCGGGTTTCAATAAGCTTCGGCTTCTCTTTTTGGGTTGAATCAATTGTAAACACATATAAATGCTGTATGTTTGTTCGGATTTGCCATGCCTGAAGGGAAAATAAATAAGTAAAGTCCAATCAGCTATTGACACCACATGATTGTTTAAAGAGTGACTCACCAAGTACTCTCTGGAAAGTCCTTGCCGAGTTGTTTTACGTTGATTTTCACGGGCCACCTCATTATTTATGTGACTTTAATAAATGGTGATTTTTCCAAGAAAGTCTATTAATGGGTCTATCGTATTCCTTGTCGAATACTTTATAAGAAAAATATAACATGCATCTAAAATAATCTTAAATGATTTTATTAGCAATTTTAATACTCCTTTTAGCAAGGTTCCTTGGGTATGCGTACAACCAGTCCTGTTATTGTCCTACGTCACAAGCGCTGCGTATTCTGGGAGCGAGAATAAGGTGCGCATTTCGAGCAGAGGACGGCCACCTGATGTGTGTGTCCATGAACGAATAAAGTACATCCATATGAGTCAGTGTAAAGTGCTTAGTTTTCGTCACTTTTATGGCCAAGATGACTGCACGTGCACGCAGCGCGCACTCGCACCCCCCACCTTTGTGTTCATTATACTGGGCGAGTATGTATGTGTGTCACGTGACTCAGAGTGAGAGTGGCCGGCGATCTGGCCTTTTTTTAATTGGCAAAATGAAGAGAAGTTATCCTTCTGGAAACAAAAAAACGAAAGAAGAAAAAAGCAGAAGAGAAAATGAAGCAAGACAGCGGTGAGTGTACTATGTTACTGTAGTTTTATGTCCTAATGTAGTAGAAGCACTGCAGACTGGTAGTAGTAGTAGCATTTTTATGTCCTAAACCAATTAACTGCCTTGACTTGTTGTAACTAGCTTGTTAGCGTTTGCTAACAGCATTGCAGCATGCAAGCGTTTCTTCATACATACAGACGTTACCTAGAACATAAAATCAGTGTTTAGAATCAACATACACACTGATCAGCCAAACCGATAAGATGTTACATGATTCACCTTTGTGCAAGAATGTTATCCTTACTAAGTAAAAGCAATATAACTTACCAGCTAGTCACGAGAATACGGTATGTGTAAAGCCTTTACACATACACATGTGAGAGTAAGGGGGACAGTTGAATTTGGAGCAATTTGCTCCAAGTCCAACTGTCCCCCTTACTTGCACATGCTCGGAGGGCCCCATGTTGCTTGTTGCCTGGGGCCCCCGGAGACCCTTGCTACGCCTCTGATCTTAACTCAGGAGACTTCCCTAGTAGGCTGTTGTGAACCTTCCAAGCGAACCTAATTAACTTTTTATCTAAAATACTCCTAAATCTGCAAAATCTTGACTTGAATCTATCTTCAAAACAGTTTTAAACTTTCACATGTCGAAAGTAGACAGAAGGGAAATTATGGAATAACGGGAGCAATTTTAACAACTTTAACAGTTGATTCGCAAAATTAAATGAATTGAATGTAGTTTAAAGCTGCTGATACAGAATGTGGACTTGAGTATTTTATTTACTGTTTTAAAATGTTAACTTGATAATGAAATAGTCGTTTAAACCTGAGAGGCTTTTTATACAATTATTGTAACTAATGGACGAAACATTAAAAGCATCTAATAGCTTGGGGGGGTTTGTGGGATTTTCCACTGAGGTTGTTTGTGTGTTTTGCTTTTTTAAGACAGTTTACAATATTATTGGCACGTTTTACTGAAAGACTATGCCATTTCTGTTTGTTATTTATAATGTATTGTGTTTGTCACTTCACTGAATAAACAGGTCAGTTTCTTGTTACCAACCGTTGTGTGTTATTCAAACTCACCTAATTCAGCTGGCTAGTTGTTATCAAGAGTACTAAAACTCTTTTCAACATGAGTCTGACAACTAAGTGAGGAGGCTAAATAACTTTAAACTTTAACACAGGCTCAGATAGGCCGGTATCGGCCAGCATCGGTATCGGATCGGAAGTGCAAAACAATATTGGTATCGGATCGGAAGTGCAAAAACCTGGATCGAGACATCCCTAGTAGTAGTTAACTTTTTTTGTGTGTGTTCAATGTATTTATCCAGATTTAGCATTGGAAAGAGAGAGATATACATAAAAGACATGTTTTTCTTTCACTTTTTTCCCCAAAATTAAAAAAAAAAAAACGTGTGTGTATATAATAATTATGATAAGTTTTAAACATGTTACTGTCCCACAAAGGGTTATTTTTAAACAGGAATAAAGGATGCTTAGCTTCATTTAATGCTTCATTGAGTGAGTCCACTGAAATCCAAAGCTGCTGACTTACACATAATGAGTTGCCACAGCAACTGTTTAACAACTTAAATGATGACTGACGCATGCCGTGCTTTGAAGCTCGGTTCTTTGGCAACATCAAACATCAACGTATGTCAATCATTGTTAACTTTATTAGGAAATTCCAGTTCACTTACTACCTGACCAACAACAAGCAGGGAAAGGGAGGGAGACTGAGACTGCGCGATCGGCTCGGGACAACTCATCTGTATTTATTTTGTTTTGGTTTTTTTAATCAAAAAAAAAAAAAAAAATCCGAGATGGACTGAGGGTGCGAAGTTTGAAGCGCAAAGTAGCGAGGGATCACTGTATTCAGAAAATGATTATCGTGAGTTTTCAATGTTTTCGCATACATTTTTGGAAAGGCAGGGAGAAGTCCATGAAGGGTTGTGGCAAGTTCACATGCAGGATTCACAAAGGATGCCGTTACGGGACTTTGAGGCGGGATGAGGACCAGTAGACGGGTTTGGGCATAGACACCATGAGGCGACACGTGGGACATGTCTGTTTCTTCCAAAGCCATTGCTCCACACACTGAAAAAAAAGATGTAGAAGGTATATACACTGTTTACAACGATAATGTAAATGTCTATTCCACTAAATTGCATTCATTTCATTGTTCCGTTGCATTTTTGTATAGTATTTTTTTCCTATTTTTCTTTAGTTGTGACTTGTAAGTCGTGGCTGAAGTCCCTACTGAAGGCAACGCGCAGCCCGCCATTGAAAAGCAAACAGTTCATGCTAGCATTTAGCGGTGTCTGCGCAGGGAAAGCTGCCGTCGGAATGTGTACTGGTGCGGTTGTTGTTCTTGTCGTGCCTCGTCCGCAGACTTCCTTCTGTCGCTCAGCAGTCTCCTAGCCAGGCAGGTCGGCGCCACCTCTCTGCTGCCGTGTTCAGATCTGCGAGCAGCCTTCCGTCACAAGGCCAGACGAGTGAGCGTGATTGTTTTTAGAGTGGGTGATGTAATGCATGTCGTGCTCACATGCTGGGAGTGAACGGGTAGGTTCTTAAAAACAGCAGGGTTTTAAACGAAACGTACAGTGGTATGAAAAAGTATCTGAACCTTTTGGAATTTCTTACATGTCTGGATAAAGTCACCATCAAATGTGATCTGATCTTTGTCAAAATCACACAGATGTAAAAAAGCAGTGTCTGCTTGAACTAAAACCATCCAAACATTTATAAGTGTTCATATTTTAATGAGGATGGCATGCAAACAATGACAAAAGGGGGGAAAATAAGTGAAAAATCACATTTAATATTTTGTGCCCCCCCCCCCCCCTCCCCCCTTTGGCAGCAATAACTTCAACAAGACACTTCCTGCAGCTGCAGATCAGTCCGGCACATCGATCAGGACTAATTTTGGCCCATTCTTCTCTACAAAACTGCTGTAGTTCAGTCAGATTCCTGGGATGTCTGGCATGAATCGCTGTCTTTAGGTCATGCCACAGCATCTCAATGGGGTTCAAGTCTGGACATTGACTTGGTCACTCTAGAATGTGTATTTTGTTCTTCTGAAACCATTCTGAAGTTGATTTACTTCTGTGTTTTACATCATTGTCTTGTTGGAGCATCCATCCTCTTTTTAGCTTCAACTGTCTGACAGACGGCCTCAGGTTTTCCTGCAAAACATCCTGATAAACTTTTGAATTCTTTCTTCCATTAATGATTGCAAGTTGTCCAGGCCCTGAGGTAGCACAACAGCCCCAAATCATGATGCTCCCTCCACCATGCTTTACTGTGGCGATGAGGTGTTGATGTTGGTGAGCTGTTCCACTTTTCCTCCAAACATCATGTTGTGTGTTACTCCCAAAAAATTCAACTTTGGTTTCATCAGTCCACAAAATATTTTGCCGAAACTTCTGTGGAGTGTCCAAGTGCCTTTTTGCGAACATTAAACGAGAAACAATGTTTTTTTTTTGAGACAGCAGTGGCTTCCTCCGTGGAGTCCTCCCATGAACATCATTCTTGGCCATAGTTTTACATATCGTTGATGTGTGCACAGAGATATTGGACTGTCCCAGTAATTTCTGTAAGTCTTTAGCAGACACTCTAGGGGTCTTTTTTTACCTCTGAGTATTCTGTGCTGAACTCTTGGTGTCATCTTTGGTGGACGGCCACTCCTTGGGAGAGAAGCGACAGTGCCAAACTCTCTCCATTTGTAGACAACTTCTCTGACTGTTGATTGGTGAACAGAGATGGTTTGTATCCTTTCCCAGCTTTATACTAATCAATAATCCTTGATCGCAGGTCTTCAGACAGGTCTTTTGACCAAGTCATAATGCACATCAGACAATGCTTTTCATGAAGACAATTCTTACCAGGTGTGTGTTTTATAGTGGGCAGGGCAGCTTTAAACCTCCATCAGTAATTGGGCACACACCTGGCTTAAATTGTTTTGGAAAAATTTGTTTCAATTGCTCTTTATGTCTTCTTAGGCAGAGGGTCCACTTACTTATTTTTCCCCCTTCTGTCATTGTTTGCATGTTATCCTCATTTAAATATGAAAACCTATTAAGCTTTGGGTAGTTTTAGTTAAAGTAGACACTGTTTAGACACATCTATTTGATTTTGACAAAGATCAAATAACATTTTATGGTGATTTTATGCAGAAATGTGAGAAATTCCAAAAGGTTCAGATACTTTTTCATACCACTGTACATTAGGGTTTCAAACTAGGGCTAGGCCTTCAAGATAGGGTTCCAAATCAGGGTTAGGGCCGTTCATAGTAAGGTTTCAAATTCGGGATTTAGGATTTGATTAGGAATTTAAACTGCGGTAAAGTCATGGAATTAGGGTTTGGGTTATGCTAAAAAATGAGGCTTGGGTTCAGGTTTCAAATTAAGGTTTCAAAGCAGGGTTAGCATTTCAAAGTAGAGTTCTAAAGGGTTCAGGGTAAGGAATTCAAACATGGGTTATAATTTCAAACAAGGGTTGTGTGAACCCTGATTCGTTTTTTAATTGAACCTACTAACCCAGGCTTGAATGACAGACAAACTAGAGCAAGGGTGGCCAACCCTGGTCATCGAGAGCCGCAATGCAGCTTGTTTTCCATGTCTCCCTCCTTTAACACACCTGAATTAAATGATCAGCTCATCAGCAAGCTCTGCAGTTGCCTGATAACAATCCTGATAATTTGATTCAGGTGTGTTGGAGGAGGGAGACATGGAAAACAAGCTGGATTGCAACTCTTGAGGACCTGGGTTGGCCACGCCTGAACTAGAGGATAGATAAACAGACTTTTTGCAAGCTCTACTTTTCAAGTGAATATTATTCTCGTATTTTTACCTCCTTGTGGAACACATGCGCGCAGTGCAGTTCTTGAACAGCCCCGCCACTTTGATACATATTGTCATGACACAGCAGACATAACTTGGCATCGTCATTCTGATGAAGCAAACAAATGAACATTTCAGCTAAAGGTTGCAAACAAACCCTTGAAAAGTCCAACTGACCAGTGACAGGTTGCATTTATCTTGAAGACAAAGCCTCTTTTGGAAGGATTCGGTCAGCTCTGGAATGGTGCCAATGCGGTTCTCTGGGACGGCCGACTTGGTGCGCCCGTTGTCGTCGGAAGAGGACCGCCTAGCCCTCTGGTGGGGTCGGACCTCGACCTTTTCCTCTCGGCTCTTGGCGTGGCTTGGTGCCACAGCGGCCTCGTGCAGCTGATTTAGCTTCATGGCGTCTAGCTGGGACTGCAAAGGAACTTTTACTTTAGCTATATAACATGTAACCAACTAATCAAACTTCAACAAGTGTCATGTAGGGTGCAACGGTTCAGTTAGCCCACGGTTCGGTTTGAACCTCGGTTTTGGGATCACGGTTTCGGTTTGCGTTTTACTTTTTTTTTTTTTTTAAACTGCCTTTATTTTGCTTTTTAAGAAATGAAATAAACACTTAAAATGTAAACATTTTCGATTGTTAAAATGCCTCTTAGCTCTTTGGCTTGTGGAGTGACTGACTAGCGAAATACACACACAGTAGTAAAAAAGTTACTTGGCAAAGTAACTGGTGATACCTTTCATGTTTTTTTTTTTTTTCCCATAAAAAAACAAAAACAAAAAACGTAGTAACCTTTGCTATGTTTGGAGGTCATTTAATGTTGTGAATCAACCGTTAAAGTTGATAAAATTGCTCCCGTTTTTGCATTAGTTCCCTTCCGTCACTAAATCCGCTTATTACCACCTAAAAAATATAACCAGAATTAAGGGGCTTCTGACACAAGACATGGAAAAACTTATGCATGCATTCATTTTCAGCAGATTGGACTATTGCAATGGTATATTTACAGGTCTTGATAAAAAATCAGTCAGGAAGCTGCACCTAGTACAGAATGCTGCAGCCAGAGTCCTCACAAATACAAGGAAGCTGGACCACATTACACCGGTTTTGAAATCACTACACTGGCTTCCAGTGAGTCAAAGGATAGACTATAAAATACTACTGCTCGTCTACAAAACACTTAATGGCCTTGGACCAAAATACATGCTTGACTTGTTAGATTCCTATGAGACATCTAGACCCCTAAGGTCGTCTGGAACCGGTCTTCTGCATGTTCCAAGAACAAGAACCAAGCAGGGTGAGGCAGCATTTAGTTACTATGCTCCTCACCTCTGGAACAAGTTACCCGAACCTCTGAAGTATGCTCAAACTGTTAGCTCTTTTAAATCAGGGCTAAAAACGCTTTTGTTTAGCACTGCATATCCATAACTGTCTATATATTTCAATCTACCTGCTTTCTGTTCCTCTTGTGCTTATCTCCATTGCTGATTTCAACTATTATTAGGAGTAGTAGTTTTTGTTTTATTTTTTATTTTTGTTTTATTTGTATTAATTTATTTTTATTCTGTGATTAAGTGTGATCTTTTGTCTTGGTTTTTACGTTGTATTGATTTAAATGTGATTTTTATGATCTTCATGTGATGTAAAGCACTTTGAATTGCCTCGTGTTGAATTGTGCTATATAAATAAATTTGCCTTGCCTTGCCTTGCCTTCTGTCTACTTTCGACATGTGAAAATTTTAAAACTGTTTCATCCTTTAAAGATAGACTCAAGTCAAGATTTTGCCGATTTAGGAGTATTTCAGATAAAAAGTTGCTTAGGTTCGCTCGTAAGGTTTACTACAACAGAGCCTTTCTGAGAAGTTTACTGCTCTAAAATGGCGGCTGTTTACTAACGCTACCGAGTCTGTCATTTCGCATGTAGTTCTATATGCATGAGATATCTAGGCGTAGATTGTATGTTGTCGCCTAAGTCAGGTAATATTGGAGCCACCTAGCCTAGGATCGCGTTTGCTACAGCGTCTCAACAAACACTCTTTCCTCTCCGAGTCTCTGACTTTTCTCGCGTCATTCAACCAACGCATTGTCTCGTTGCAGAAACGGTGACCAAATCCAAACGGATGAAAAAAAAAACAAAAAAACGTAATGCACGAAAAACGTGCAGATTTTGAACGTAATGTACGGCGTACACATTTAAAAATTAGTGCTCACTAGTACAAATTACGACGAGACCGTACAATTTGACAGGTATGAATTATAGTGGACCGTCACAGTTAGGTAGTAGCACTCTGTAGCACGGGATGTCCAACTTCCAACTATCAGTGGTCAGGGCGAAACTATGTGCTTTAGCGAAATCATCTTCGATGGCTTTGCGTGCCATTACGTAAATATCGGGGATTACGTTGTTGGAGAAATATGTCCGCGAGGGAACAATGTAACGCGGGTCAAGCGTTGCAAATAAATTAACGAAGCCCGCCGTGTGTTTTCACTGGTGTCATCTTCAGGGTTGTCCTACCCTGAGAAAGTGATATCTGTGGGTGATGCTGGCTGAGGTGCCAGACTCATGTTATAAAAGTGTTGCCATTAGCATGGGGAACAAGCGCTGAGCAATGCTTGCAATTTTTTCTTCTTCAATATTTTCTCTCCCTCCGCATTGTAATCCACGGGGAAACCAAAATGTTGCCACACCGCAGATTTGAAAGAAGCCGGTGCTTCCTCGGTCTCTCCACTCCTCCGCTCGCCATAGCTATTTGTTTTCTTTCTTGTTTCACTTTCACTTTGCTCGTAAGCGAGAGAGGGCGTTACTCGGCTTCTATTACACAGGTGCTTGACAGCGATCCGACATTTACTTGCGGGGCGGGAATTTCTCCACAGCGGTGCTTCACGTCACACACAGGCACACAGAGCTCGATCAATTCATTCCACAAGCGTTCGGAATACATTAATTGCAAAACCGAAAAGGCGCGGTTCATAAAGGCGTATTGAACCGTACAGGGCGAACCGAATGGTTCGGCTTTGAACCGCAAACCGTTGCACCGCTAGTGTCATGTCAGCATAGCTATAGGCAACTGCTTGTGGATGATTGATGTGTATTACTGCACTGGTTTGATCACCATTGCAAGTGAATGAAGAGTTTATAGCACACAATCTATTTCAGCACAATTCCAAGCAACAGACAAGTGAACTAATTAGCCAGTCCCTCAATAAACACGTTAGCTATATCTAGCAGAGACACTTGTGTAATATTTGTCATCATAGCTTTAAAAGTGAGACGTTTGTTGTGGCTAAATGGAGCTAATCCATCCTAAGAATGGAACCACTGATCATTTACACAACAGGAATAATCTGACCGTAAGATCTTAATGAGAGCGCCCGATGCTAAAACAGTCTTACTTGATTTATTTAGCCATATTTAAAGGTTCAAGTAAGGTTTCAAACTTTGGTTTTAAAACAGGGCAAAAGTTCAGACTATGGTTAGTACTGTTGTGGTCAGGATACAGGCAACCAAGCCAAGATGATAACTTTTGAGTCTCAAGAATGAACCAAAGATTGAGTCTATTGGGAGTCAAGTCCAAAGAACAAACCTTCAGAATGTGGTCTTGAAACAAGAATGTTCTCAGGTGTAAAATGCTAAAAGTGTTTTTTTAAAAGGTTTTCATACTTTGTTTTCATATCAGGGTAAGCAGTTCTAGCAATGGTTAGGATTGCTATACTCGAGAACAAGACCAAAACTTGAACATGACATGAACTGAAATCCAAAGTCAATGTGACCTAGTGAAGATCAAGACTTTTAGGAGTGAAGACCAAGTCAAGTCTGGGAAAGACCAAAACCGTTCAAATGAACAAAAAATCGTCTTGGGTGTACAACACGAACAGTTAGTACAGTGATCCTCATTTTTAGCACTTAATGGGGTCTAGAACCCGCTGCTATAAGTGAAAAAATGCAAAGTAGCATCCTCCAAAGGATATTTTTTAAATGTATTTATTCAGATTTAGCTTTGGAAAGAGAGACATAGAAGATATGTTTTTTTTCCTCACTTTTTTCCCCAAAGTACTGTATCTTGAAAAAAAAAAAGTTTTTTTCCCAAATTTTATTTGTTTGAAACAATAATTTATCACCTAAAATATCGGGGAAAATGTGACAATAACAAAAAAAAAAAAAAACAATTAAGCGATAGTAATGAGGTAGTTATCCCTGACCTATTTACAGACCGTATTTTTGTCATTGTGACATAATTTGTTTAAAAGTTTAAAATATGCGAGTGAATAATTTTATAAAGTAATTATTTTAAACTAAATATTAGACATCAATTCATGATTCTAAGCTAAAAATGATAGACATTTCGAATAACAATATAATTACTGACGTTCTTTTTATGGCTATGTTGAAACAAAAGCGGTTGCGCAGCGTCTGTAAACAGGGGTCTCCAGGGTAAAACAGACAAATTAATAATAGTTCGAGGGCTTAATGCGCCATGAAACTGCTAATACAGTAGTTTATTTTAACCCTATATTGCCGAATGTATCACATTTGATACACCTAAAATTTGATGATTTTGAGACTAATTCAGATTTTTGACATTTCTTTTTGAAAAAAAAAAATTATGGATGCAAGTCAACACATGCATCTGCAGGTTTCATGAGAAAATTAAGCAGGATTTAGCAAGGGTTATAAATATTAGAGCGCTTATTACACATATTCATTTTGACTTTTCTTTTTACAAATTTGAAAAAAAGGTTTCATTATGACCTTATTTTTTCAAATTTTGTGATTATCTGACAATTGCTTCATATTGCAGGCATTAAAGAATTAAAGAGGGGTGCAAAAGGCAGGAGGAAAAAAAAAATATATATATATATATGTATATAGACTAGGGCTGACAAAATTATCGCGTTAACGGGCGGTAATTAATTTTTTTAATCAATCACGTTAAAATATTTGACACAATTAACGCACATGCCCCGCTCAAACAGATTAAAATGACAGTACAGTGTTATCTCCGCTTGCTACTTGTTTTTTTTTTGGTGTTTGGCGCCCTCTGCTGGCGCTTGGGTCCAATTGATTTTATGGGTTAGTACCATGAGTGAGCATGGTGTAATTATTGACATCAACAATGGCGAGCTACTAGTTTATTTTTTGAATGAAAATTTTTCAAATTTTAATAAAACGAAAACATTAAGAGAGGTTTTAATATAAAATTTATATATTTTTTACTAACATTTATCTTTTAAGAACTACAAGTCTTTCTATCCATGGATCACTTTAAGAGAATGTTAATAATGTTAATGCCATCTTGTTGATTTATTGTTATAAGAAACAAATATACAGTACTTATGTACCGTATGTTGAATGTATATATCCGTCTTGTGTCTTATCTTTCCATTCCAACAATAATTTCCAGAAAAATATGTCATATTTTATAGATGGTTTGAATTGCGATTAATTACGATTAATTAATTTTTAAGCTGTAATTAACTCGAATAAAATTTTTAATCGTTTGACAGCCCTAATATAGACCCTTCAAGCACTTAAAATGTAATGAGAATTATAAGTTTTAAATATGTTACTACCCCACCAAATTATTTTTCTAAACAAGAATAAAGTAGAAAAATGCTTGTCTTTATTAAATACTTCATTAAGTCCACTCAAATCAGCTCAAGCTGCTCACTTACACACAATGAGTTGCCACAGCAACTGTTTAACAAGTTAAACGATGATTGACTATGGGGCGCCGTTTGTAAAGCAGCACATGCTGAAAATTATTTTCTCACATTTAGCGCCACACAGTGTTTAAAATGTGTGAAATTTTTACTGTGACTTTTTTTCTTTGCACATTTAAAACATTATTTAGGAACTTAAATATTTATTTTTAAATAAGTTTTGGACCTGATTGTTTGAATTCAGAAATAAATATATAATTTAAATCTTAAATTTATGTCCTACATCCTTAAGGTTAAATCTGGAAACGGTTGGAACTAAATATTTAGCTTAATATGCAAATTCACATGACTGGAGACCGGAAGTAACAAAATAAAAGCTGGAGCACACAAAATACTCTTTAGATAGTTCCTCCTAAATGTGTATTCTAGCTATATATTGTTATTATCACAATGACTCATGTCCAAGAGTCGACCGACTGCCACGGTTGAGTGGTTTTATTCATTTTTAATCAATGTGAACAGACAGTCTGAGCTGCTCCAGCTTTTATTTTGTTACTTCCAGTCTCCAGTCACGTGAATTTGCATATTAAGCTAAATATTAGTTTCAACCGTTTCAAGATTTAACATTTAGGATATAAATTTATGATTTAAATTAAATATTTAGTTCTGGATTTAAACAGTCAGGTCTAAAACTTCTTATTAAAATATAAATAATTTGCTAAATAACGTAAATGTGCAAAAAAAAAGTGACTAAAAATTTCACACTCTTTTAAACACTGTGTGGCGCTAAATGTGAGAAAATGATGTCGTAATTTTTAGCATGTACTGCTTTACAAACTGCGCCCGTAATTAACACATGCGGGGCTTTGAAGTTTCGGATTCCAAGCGTCTCTGGCAAGATTAAACCTTAACGTCTGTCAATCATAGTTAATTTCAGTGCACTGCCTAACCAAGAAAAGCGACAGGAGCGAGAGTGAGAGACTATGTGATTGGATTGGGACGGCTCTATAAAATGCTGCATTCATGAATTTTTTTAATTGAAAAAAAAAAATCTGTGAATTAGCGAGGGATCACTGTACTTCAAGTATGGGTTTAAAACTTTGCTTTAAAGTCCTGGAAAGCAGTTTTGACTATGGTTAGGGCTGGTATGCTCAAAGACAAGACCAAAGCTGGAACATGAACGTAAAACCCAAAGTCACTGGATCGAGTCAACATCAAGATTTTAGGCAGTCAAGACCAAGATAAGCCATAAACCAGACCAAGACATTCAAAATGTGGTCTTGAACTGAGAACTGTTTCGAGTAGGGTTGTTCCGATCATGGTTTTTTGCTCCCGATCCGATCCCGATCGTTTTAGTTTGAGTATCTGCCAATCCCGATATTTCCTGATCCGATTGCTTTTTTTGCTCCCGATTCAATTCCAATTATTCCCGATAATTTTTCCCGATCATATACATTTTGGCAATGCATTAAGAAAAAAATGAATAAAACTCGGACGAATATAATAATACATTCAACATACAGTACATCAGTACTGTATTTGTTTATTATGACAATAAATCCTCAAGATGGTGTTTACATTATTAACATTCTTTCTGTGAGAGGGATCACCGATAGAAAGACTTGTGACTTTGTATATTGTGACTAAATATTGCCATCTAGTGTATTTGTTGAGCTTTCAGTAAATGATACTGAAGGCCATGCCCAATGCATGATGGGAAGTGGAATCATGACTAGTGAAACCACGACTGTGCGTAGTGCTACCAATTCATATATCTTCTCTGCGATGGGATATAACTTAAGGTGATTAGAAAAAGATCAATTGCTACCTTGCTTCCCCACATTTCTTCCCATGAAATTTCTAATCGTAGGGAGAGGGATTGTAAAGCTTTAGCCAATTAAAACAAGGTTCCAAAGGCTGCCAAAATTCCCTCTACTCTTTATACGCTGCCTCTTAGCTCTCTATATGGGCAAAACGGCGCTATTACAGATGGAGCGCGACAATGCGTGAGTGGGTCGTGCGGCGCATGCATTAATTGCGTTAAATATTTTAACGTGATACATTTTTTAAAAAATTAAATACCGCCGTTATTGGGATAAATTTGATAACCCTACCTTAAGCCTAAACTAAAGACTCTGGATAAGTGTAACATAATATGTCTGTAGCGTTAAATACAATTAGAAAACGATTTAAATAAATAAATAAAAAAAGGCATGGCCGATATTTTTTTGCCGATCCGATACTTTGAAAATGACGTGATCGGGACATCTCTAGTTTCGAGTGTACATCACTAATGGTTCGCACCTTAAATAACGGTCTCAGGACAGAGTTAGAGTTAGTTAGTTAGTTTTCAAATCAGGGTTATGGTTTAAGATTAGTTATCTGCTTTTAAGTCAGAGTTTCTTCCAAAAGGGTTGGTATATCAATTTGAAACCAGTGTTAGCATGCAGTGCATGCATGCAAATGTTGAAATCTTTCTTACCACAGTAGGAAGTGACGCCCGTCTATCAGCTTTGGTGTTGGTGGGTCTCCGAAAACTTCTCTTGCGCGAGTGTCCTCCAGCTCCGCATCCCTCAGCTCCGTGTCCCCAGTAGCTGCTCATCCACTTGGTGAAGTTGCCGTCGTCGTCCTCCTCGTCCATGACAATGGCGGGCAGGAGCCTCAGTGACATGTTGAGGATGCTGTGACACTGAACTCCAGACTGAATGAACGCTTGACTGACTGATTGTCTATTCCCGGGCCATCCAGAAATAACCTGGCGCAATCCCTTTTAATCTATTTAACATGACTGCATTTGTTTTCACTCTGGGCCGACTATGAATGGGTGTGCTTGTTTTTGGAAGGCTTTCCATTCCATTCCTGTCACCAGGTCCCCCCGGGGCACCTCCACACTCGCCCATACTTTCCATGAGTGCATCAAAAATGTCAATAATTATGGAGTGCTGCGTGATTCTGCTATGTAGGACAACAACACATCAGCTCATATCAGTGTTGTGCATATGCGTGTGTTAGGATTCCATAATTCCTGGAAACATCTAATAGTTGAACTCAAAAACTACTAAATAACAAATTTATTTTTCCGTGTTAATTTACAAAACTTTAAGGAAACTAATATTTTTGAGTCAAGATTTGTCATTTAGACCATTATTTTTAGCAAAAACAATAAATACGAGCACTGAAAAAACTAATATTATTGCCGCTTAGTGAATCACGCACAGGAGTTGTGAAACTCTTCTTCACCTGTGTCTGCATGACTGTGTTGTACTGCCCCTTGTGGCCAAGTAGCACATAGCAGAAAAAGAAAAATAATGACAGAATCGATATATCACTCGATGGCACCTGTTTTGAACATAGGTGGAGTCGACAATAAAATAAACTTACAAGAATATTTATAACAATAAGTTGAAAATGAGCTTTTTTTGTTTCCCCATCATTCTTGAGGTAAATTCTAAATCAGGCTGCTTAGGACAGCTATACTTTTCGCCAAGATCATCATCCATTGAATATGGTACGCCCGCCGGTGTCTTGCCAATGTTAGTTACCCATTTTTGACAGTTACCCCTGTCAAAAATTGCATCCCCTGCGCGGAGCCACTGTGCTGCACTGATTTGCTTGATTTCCGTGTTTTAGTGATGTAGTTATCTACGAGGTTTTAAAACATGGCCCATCCAATTTTATATTAAAACCCCTCTTAAATGTTTTCGTTTTAATAAAACTTGTAAAATTTTCTATCAAAAAATAAACTAGTAGCTCGCCATTGTTGATGTAAATAGTTGCACAATGCTCATTGTGCTGAAACCCATAAATTCAGTCGCACCAAAGCGCCAGCAGAGGGCGAAAAAACACCAAAAAACACAAATAACAAGTTGACATGACACTGTGCTGTCATTTTAATCTGTTTGAGCGGGGCATGTACGTTAATTGCGTCAAATATTTTAACGTGATTAATTTTTAAAATTGGCCGTGGTCCTGGGTTGGCGCCCGCGTGGCGTCTCCGCTCGCCTCCGTGGCTGTCGTGCGCCTGATGGGGCTCACATGCGGCTGGATGTGATAGGGCGCGCTCGGATGGGGGGTCCCGGTGCCAGGATTGGCGATGTGGCGGCGTAGGGTTGGTCACCAACGGGCTTACACTCACAAGGGATTCACACGATTACTGGGTTCTAGTTCAGAGCTGATTTGTGTACACTCTACCACTTTCAATAATTTAGCTTATAGACTCCCCCACCCCCGTCCCCCTCTTTCCCTGGTCAACAGGTCCCCCACATGGTGTCAACCGGAAATACATCTAGCTGACGATAGCACCAACATATTAGTAATTGGTCTAGATGTTCAATGTATTTGTTGTTGTAGTTTGTGTTTTTCTTTCTTCTCTTGTATTTCTTTTCTTCTGATCCCCCATAACTCCTTCCTGTTCGCTGCTTTGTCATAATAAACGAGGTATGTTGAGTGATCACAATGGGAGTATGTCAGACTCTCAATGTGAAACATTAAAACTGTTCAGACAATCCAGGCACTTAGACTTCCATTCTCCGTGTCAAACAGCTGAACAGGACAGGTTTAAAAAAAAAAAAAAAAAAAAAAATTAATTAATTAATTACCGCCCGTTAACGCGATCATTTTGACAGCCCTAATAATTCTGAATCGATACATTGATTGGTTACGTAACGATTGAACGAAATTAATTGAAATGCAATTGAAATGATCAAAATCGTCATCTCAAAGGTAGGCTGCTTTGTTAAAAAGAATGTTTACATTCGATTGTCTGAAATGTTTCAGCAACAAACTTGTCAAAAATGTCAAATTTGATCTGTATTCTTATTGCTTTCTGTGAAAACTAACTGATTGTGTTTAATATGTACATAAAATTGTGTTAAATTGAATCGAAATTACGTCGTGGCAGACTTGGTAATATCAAGAAATGTCGTATTGTGTCCAAAGAATCGCTATTCTATCTTGTACAGTATATTGTATGTCCTGAAATTGGTGGTGATAAGTACAAGTAAAATGCACACCATACAACATCCATAGATCTGAGTTTATAGGTTAGTATTATGTGTGTTTGTTTGAGTGTTTGCCAAATTACTCTGTCCCATTTGGGAGCCGAGCTGTGCTGTGTCTGGACGCCACTCAATGTTTGTTTGCCCGCGGCCATTTGTCCTCGCCCTGTGACCGACTCTCTAAACCATCAAAGTCAGCGACATTCAACCCCCGTCAGTACCAAATACTGTACATGTAATGAAGTGGCAGTAGACATTAATGATGCCAAAATCAATATTCACCAAAAGTTTCACCGTCGCAGCAACAAGAATCTGCAGCAGACAAAGTTCGGGGAAGATGCTATTATTTACGATAGTTTTCATAATTCATATAATCTCTGTCAGCCTCACGAGTAACATATTTTTGGGGTTGCTCACACACTAGTATTCTCAAAAGAATCAATTGTACACTACATTTGAAAGCCCCCCAAATCAATATGGCCGCTAAACTGCCGCACGTGATCAGATGCCATAACCTTGTGTGTTTTCATTTTACATTTCCAGAAGTCCCCTAGAATTTATTGTTTACAAACATGATGAAAAATTAAGCAAAATTAAACAAATTGATATCTGGTTTGTATTGAGTGGGGAATTTTGTAAACTGTAACAAGTATATTGATCTATTACACAATCCGATTTGTCTGATTCCCGCAAGGTACATTTTACTCCATGTGGAGTCACTGCAAGAAACATTACCCTAATCTTCTTTTCTGGGATTACATGTCTCATAACACAGACTAAACAAAACTGGATTATGGTTTCAAGTCATGGTTAGGGTTTTTAAGTGAATTCTACAGGTGCAGTTTCCAAATTAGGGTTGCAAGGCGCAATTAATGTACGAATTCGTGCCAGGGCTAAGCGTTTAAATGTTATTTGAAACCAGAATTAGAGGTTCAAAGTATACTTTTCAACAACAGTTCAGGTTCCAAAGTAGGGTTTTCAGTGCTACAATGTAAAATTAGGACAGTGTTGGTTATGGTTTCAAACTTGGGTTTTTTCAAGTAATAGATACAGTGGGGCAAATAAGTGTTTAGTCAACCACTAATTGTGCAAGTTCTCCCACTCGAAAATATTAGAGAGGCCTGTAATTATCAACATGGGTAAACCTCAACCATGAGAGACAGAATGTGTGGAAAAAAAAGAAAATCACATTGTTTGATTAAAAAAAAAAAAAAAGTCAAATCATGTTATGTTATGTACTCTTTGTTGGCAATAACGGTCGCAAAACGTTTTCTGTAACTCTTTACAAGCTTTTCACACACTGTTGCTGGTATTTTGGCCCACTCCTCCATGCAGATCTCATCTAGAGCAGTAATGTTTTGGGGCTGTCGTTGGACAACACGCACTTTCAACTTCCACCACAGATTTTCTATGGGTTTGAAATCTGTAGACTGGCTAGGCCACTCCAGGACCTTGAAATGCTTCTCACGAAGCCACTCCTTTGTTGCCCTGGCTGTGTGTTTGGGATCATTGTCATGCTGAAAGACCCAGCCACGTCTTATCTTCAATGCCCTTGCTGATGGAAGGAGATTTTCACTCAAAATCTCTCAATACATGGCCCCATTCATTCTTTCATTTACACAGATCCGTTGTCCTGGTCCCTATGCAGAAAAACAGCCCCAAAGCATGAGGTTTCCACCCCCATGCTTCACAGTGGGTATGGTGCTATTCAGTATTCTTTTTCCTCCAAACAAGAGAACCTGTGTTTCTACCAAAAAGTTATATTTTGGTTTCATCTGACCATAACACATTCTCCCAGTCTTCTTCTGGATCATACAAATGCTATCTAGCAAAACGCAGACGGGCCTGGAAGTGTACTGGCTTCAGCAGGGGGACACGTCTGACAGTGCAGGATTTGAGTCCCTGGCGGCGCACTGTGTTACTGATAGCAGCCTTCGTGGTCCCAGCTCTCTGTAGGTCATTCACTAGGTCCCCCCATGTGGTTCTGGGATTTTTGCACACCGTTCTTGTTATCATTTTCACGCCACGGGGTGAGATCTTGCATGGAGCCTAAGATCGAGGGAGATTATCAATGGTCTTGTATGTCTTCCATTTTCTAATAATTGCTCCCACAGTTAATTTCTTTACACCAAGCGTTTTACCTACTGCAGATTCAGTCTTCCCAGCCTGGTGCAGGTCTACAATTTTGTCTCTGGTGTCCTTCGACAGCTCTTTGGTCTTGGCCATAGTGGAGTTTGGAGTGTGACTGACTGAGGTTGTGGACACGTCTTTTATACCAATAATGAGTTAAAACAGGTGCCATTAATACAGGTAACGAGTGGAGCCTCGTTAGACCTCGTTAGAAGAAGTTAACCTCTTTGACAGCCAGAAATCTTGCTTGTTTGTAGGTGACCAAATACTTATTTTCCATTCTAATTTGGAAATAAATTCTTTAAAAATCAAACAATGTGATTTTCTGTTTTTTTCCACATTCTGTCTCTTGCACAATTGCTTGCACAATTGTAAAACATAAATACTTATTTGCCCCACTGTAAGTGGGTATTCGGGAGGACCGGGACACTTCCCGTTGTGCCGGCCTGACGTTTGGGCCAGTCGTAATATATATTTCTAAATGAAGCCGTCAGTTAAACTCGCTAATAACGGCATTAACGCAACCCCTCTTTGCGCGATAACTTGTGGCCCCTCTAGCATCCCGTAGTTTGGAATTCAAGCGATGTGCTCCCAATGCCGTCAGCTCTATTGACTTGATCCTGGTGAAACTTAATTTTGGGTTTTAATGGCTGAAATGAGGCACGCTGAGGCAGCGTGAGGAGAGTGAACCCCTCCTGCTGTTGGCGCGACCCATTGTGGTTGTTTTCGAGCATATTTGGATGAAAGTACAGCGTTGAACTTACCGGGGTATTGCGCAGCTGTCGTGGCCGCCTGAGACGCCCTATGTGCGGGCAAAAGCACACGGAGGCTTGGGGTGAAATCCCCTTGGCCGGTGAAACTTTGTCTTTTTTATACCAAAATATGGCACTCTTGTTATTTATTACTACAATGCACAGATACAATAAACTGTGAATGAACATGTACAATGAAATAATTTGAATGTTTTAGAGCCAGAGACATCAAAATACTTGACCTCACTTTAATATTACAATACTTTAGTTTGAGTCTAGGGGTGCTCCAGTGTCCCCTAGAAGTGGACCAATTTTTGGATAGCTCCACATTTTTTAATAAAGGGACTTGCACTTGCAAAATGTTTCTTTAATAGATTTTGAAAAAAAAGGTTTAAATCGAATGCTGCAACCATGGGACAACAGGGTATGTTGTCCCAGGCCTCAGGACCATAGGGGCCCCTGAATGACCCTGAATTTATTTTACTTCGCATTCACATATTTCTTTTTTGTTTAAATCATTGTCTGATGACATATTATGTTCTACTCGATATATACTTAAAAACTTTACCATATTAAATGTTTCAAATATATATTATTTTCTTTTTTCGCACAATCCCCCCTCCCATCCCTTCTGTCTTAGCAGAGAATGGTTTGACCCCGCTCTGGCGCACTCAAGGCTACACTACGTACGTGCCCTGAAGCAGGGAAATAAAATCTGTCATTGTTATAAACTCTAAACATGGCGAGTCGTCATAAATCGAGTGCGCAGAAAAGAAAAGAAAAAGTGGCTGTGGACGGTGATGTCGGTAAGTGAACAACAGCCGCTAACACTGAACGTTTACATTCGCTGTCACAGGCCACTTGTAGGCTATTGAGCTGCAGTATGACAAGACATGCTGCTCGCTTTCGCCAAGGAGAGAGAAAGTAATGGGAGATCAGGGATATATGTTAGTCTGTGGGGAGCAGGTGCGCTGGGCTGAACAGACTCTGGCGGCTGGATCTATCTTGGGTTTACAACCCAATGTGTATTATAGCAAACTAAGCAGGCAGGAATAGCACTCTCACTTGTACTGTATTGTAGCCTACGTGGGACAATAGATGAAAATTGTTTGTTTATATTGTGTCACATCACATTACCGTCTGTAAAATTTAACTGTCCTTTTGAAATAATTTGAAAATTTACACTGTCATTGCTTGCAAAGCGTTAAAAGTTTTGTGTATGTTGTCGTGACAAGCCGGTGGCGGGGGAGGTCTCTGGTGGGGGTCCCTATAATGGTCTCTTGTGTCCGGGCCCCTGCAAGTCTGTTGACAGCCCTGGAACGCTGTATCACCTGAACCAATACACATGAAAGTTTTTGTTATGTACTTCCTTGCTCTAAGTACATGTAGACTTGAATGGAACAATTCTTTATTCAGTGTGCTTCTCAGCATACATGTAGGGTTGCCACCTTTCAGAAATAGAAATAAGGGACACCCCCCCCCCCCTCGCCCAAAGCCTTACGGGCGAAAAAACTCCCAAAACTCCTAAAATGCATAGAAATGTATATACTTTTAGATGAAAAAACTGTATTGTGCACTTTGTGGGCATGGCAGTTTCCTTGCAGCAGATTGTTTTTTTTTTCTTTCTGCAGGTTAGTGAAAACGAAGTTGTGAATATCATAATTAACATTTGTGTTGTCGGCACTGAATTCGGTTACGTGATGCATTGACAAGCCAAATTTCTTAAGGGAATGTTCCAGGATAGCTACAATTCCAGCAGCTGACTCGTCTGCATTCTCTACGAAGTCCAGCATTTTGTTGGCGAGCCCAGACTCTGGACTGAAGTACTGGACAGCAAGGGGAACATCTTCCTGCTCAATTTATTCGAGGCATCGGTCTGTATGGAGAATGGGATGGGTGACGTTAAGATCTTGAGCACATCACCCAATGCTTTTGGACCCAGGACTTGTTTCAACAGTGCCTCTTGCTTGTGCTCCCCAAAGTCATTTTCTTTACCATTTTGGAATCACATAAAAATCTTCTGATTGAGCCTGTGTCCACAGTCAGCACTATTGTAGCTCTGGCTGGCTACGTTTTACTGTGTGGTATACCTGTGTCACCTCAGCTGCAGTAATTTAGAGGGTAGGAGTGGGATGATGTCAAATTCACTATTAATCAATCAATAGATAGCATATATTTGCAGTAGGACTATTTATTTAGTGTTATTTATTAGCTGTTAATCTATTAGGAATAATTCCAAATGACTAGCGTTAGTTAGCGTAACAAAATAACATGTTCTTAATGGGTACATAAATTCATTCCATATTGATTGATAATAAATGCATGTTTCAAAAAAAAAAAAAAAAAAAAAAAAACATTCCTAAAAATAATCAACCATAGCAGCAACTGAAATAGCCTAACTATGCTCCTATCAATGCAAGATGTATGAAGGTAAATATAAATATAACCTATATGTTGTACATATACAAGAGCATAATAAGATACCAAATCAAGCTCTGGGGATGTTTCAGGTACAAAGAATTGTGACGAAGGCTCTTCTGGGATCTTATATTCCGTTTGTGGCGGTCCCCTGCAGCATGCTGCTTTACACTTCCGTGAGACACTGCAAAAACTTTCCTGCCTGCCTTGCAGTTCACGTTATAATTATCATCAGTGACTGTATCGAGCCACTCCAGTCTATTTTTTGGAGACATTTCCCATTTTGAGGATGACGTGGGGTGTCCTGTACTTCTAATGTTGAAGAGACATGTTAGTTTTGAAAACGCGCGGGGCGGTGCACTGAGCAGAGAGACCGAGGTAACTAGGCAACGAACCCGGAAGTGGAGCACAGTGCAGTGCAGGGCAGATGGCAGCGGGCAGACAGATAACTATCGTGCTGTCTTTAATATCTCCTACCCTTTTTGTTCATTATTGTTGGCTCAGTGGTCACTCATGAGCGCAGGTGTATGTTTGTGTGTGACAGACGTTAATGGGCTGGGCACACCGCCGCCTGCCACGCAGCAGCCGCGGGTCGCACGGGGTCGCCCCATGGGACAATAGTGAAATACGGAATAAACTGTGTTCCGTATTGGTTCAATACAGAACGCAACTTTTAATTCCCAATTACGGAACGATTCCGTATTTCAAGGGACGGGTGGCAAGCCTACTAGTGTTGTATCGGTCGCGAACGATTCATTCTTTTTGAACGAATTGTTTGGGTGAACGAGACCAAACTAATCACCATCTGCACTGATTCGTTCTATGAAGTTGGTGCTTGTCCGCTGCGTGGGAGGGCGTTGAGCAAGCGGCAGCGTCTTCTGACATCGCACACGACCAATCAGACGCCAGCCTCATCGCGGGCAGGGGAGGGAGCGGAAACAGAATCAGGGCGTCTGTCACTCACTTCCACGTGTGGCCAATAAGCAGCCAGCGTGCAGGCAGGGGGGCAAGACTGAGTTATGTCACTTCCCGTTCAGTGACTCGGTCCTCCGGTTCCTGACCTAGCTTGCTGCTAACTTGACTTTCCAGTCAATGACTATGCGGTGAACGAATCAAAAAAATGAACAGGTCAACAGGTGGATGACGTCAGCGGTAGACTGGGCTCATCGGTTTTACTATTCAGCCCATTGAGGGGGAATTGTTCAGAACGAGGAAAACGCAACGAAGAGAGCCGCAAAATGTCATTGTTTCAGTCTCTCTACTCCAATATTTTTACAGGATATTCTTTTTATGCAAGTATTTTTCCCCAATAGCTATATAAATGGCTTGAGAAGGACCAGTCAGCCCGTCGAGGGGGAACTATTCACAATGAGGAAAACGCGACGAAGAGAGCGGCAAAATGTCATTGTTTCTGTCTCTTTACTTCCATATTTTTACAGGATATTCTTTTTATCCAAGTATTTTTCCCCAATAGCTATATAAATGGCTTGAGAAGGACCAGTCAGCCCTTCGAGGGGGAACTATTCACAATGAGGAAAACGCGACGAAGAGAGCGGCAAAATGTCATTGTTTCTGTCTCTTTACTTCCATATTTTTACAGGATATTCTTTTTATCCAAGTATTTTCCCCAATTGCTAAATAAATGGCATGGTCAAGACAAATAACAATCTTGTGCTAAATGGAATATGAAATAATAAAAATCCATTTATTCAAGACGACATGGCAAAATTACTACATAATGGTCAAAACTGTCGACTTCACCTTTACTGTTGCACCTCCCGAACGATATGTTATGACACCTAAATCGGACATATGTCATTTCCCTTCCCCGGCTTCGGAGAATGTAAACAAACCAGAAGGAGTGACAGCTAGCCGACATGCTAACCCGAACCGAGTGATGTTTCAAAGTCTTCAAAGCGGAAAATCACACAAAGCTATCCTGGATTATTTGACATGACGACCCGGTTGTCGAATGTCTTAGCGGATCGGCAAACCGCCCGGCGGAGAGCAATTTACAGTTCGTTCCCCGGAGGAGGGTGGCTGGAGCTAACGCAGCTAACGTGCTGCTGCTAATGCATTAGGAGAGCTTTTTACATGCCTATCAATGATCAAACGTAAGTAGTCCTTCATTTAAAGGAAGTTTGTAGTGTTTACTTTGTAATCGCTGTATTCGTATTTGGCATAATACAAAACAAGATGTTTACTCACTTCCTCGTAAGTCCAATGGTCCCACAGTAAATATCCACGGTGAATGGGAACCTTTTGAAACTCCAAAAAGGCGCATACGCCTCTCCCTCATACAGAATGATTTTTCTGCAGCCGTTTGGCTGGCGTGATGCGAAAAATAAACGTATTAATCCGCAAAATCAGCTGAATCCTTCGTCCTCATACACAACAGTACACTGTAGCGTGAAGAGGACGTCTTCTACCGTACACGTCACAGCACCCTCCTCCTCAATGCAAGACCGAAGCCGGAAGTCACTCATTTTCCTGGCGCGGGATTCAAAAAACTAAATAAATATAGCGATCGCTTCCACACACATCCAAGCGGTCCATATCATTCAGGAGCATAAAATACCGCGTGTATTATGAAATAAACATGCTTTTTCGCGTCACAGGCACTTTAAGTGTTACAAAGAATAAAAGAGGGTCGGGATGACAACTGCCTTGCTTCATGGCTGCATCATTGCGTAACTAGACCTTCCGAGACATCTTCAGCACCTGGCGTCTGGACTTTCGTCTAGACCTTCGAGGACAATTTTCCATCCGAGGACATCTTCCATGGCCGCAGCGTTGCATAACTGAAGTGTCTGGGTCATTT
This sequence comes from Corythoichthys intestinalis, assembly GCF_030265065.1. Taxonomy (NCBI): domain Eukaryota; kingdom Metazoa; phylum Chordata; class Actinopteri; order Syngnathiformes; family Syngnathidae; genus Corythoichthys; species Corythoichthys intestinalis. The sequence continues at coordinate 48,693,489 of NC_080401.1, read as the reverse complement.
TGACCATTGTTTGTATGAGCCTTTGCTTACATACGTGTACTTACTTAGTTCCACCTACATGCTCACACATATCCAACCAAAATCACATGGGTGTCTCCAGCTTGCTCTGCCCTCCCTCAGGGCGGCACCCTTTCTGTGTTAGGACAAACCCCTAAATAAAAATACCAAGGAGGGTTTTTTCTTTAGATCAATTTTGGTGACTGGACAGCGTAATCTAGCATTCCTCTGGCTAGTCACTCTTTTGCTCTCCTTGGCCAAGAAAACTGAGTGTCTTCTCTCCTTATTAGGCTCGAGCGTTTACGTCACAGCAGCACGGGATCATGCGAGATTTGCGACAACGCAGCCATTGCGGAAGCACGTCTGCATCACGGGACATTTAAACTTAACGGCTAATACAATTGAACTACGAGTGCCAAAGATGGAAAAAAGTAAGGAAAACTGTCCAGTTCGATACAGAGACAAACTTGTTACCACGGCGAAGGACAGATATGTGAGCAATTTTAAGGATGTGAACAATGTTGACCCTTACGAGCAAGCCGAACACAAATGGAATAAAGATGTCGACAAGCTTCCACCACTACGGGAAATGGACATCATGCTGTATTTAGTGTTTGGTGTAAGTTACTACACTCATCAGCAATTCCGAAACTACAAATCGCTACAAAGCTACAAACAGTTTTGCTGCGGATGGGTGCAGGATTATTGCCACATTATTACCACAGCAAACGGCAACACCATCTTTCTAGCAAAGGTAGGCAATGTGTGTTTACATTAGTCTGTGACCACGGATGTACAAATTTTTTGTTGCAGAAAATGTAGCCTGTGTACAGGTTCTTTGCCACTCTCTTACGTCAAAATATTACAGCTTTTTCATTTAGCAACAACAGGAATTATGTCTTATGAAGACAATGCACATGTATGCATGCTAGTTGTTTAGATGTAGCTATAGCTAACAACAGGCCGATTTAGGGCATAAAGTTACCGAAATTTGCGTCAACAAACGAAATTAACTTACCGGAGTGGAAGTGCATAGAGCAAACTCTGTGTGTAACTGGAGAATCAAACGTTATGCCCTTCCTTCTGACCGAGGCCACCCATGCCATTCTTCGACGTTTGGTAAGTTCAGATATGACCTTTCCCTCGCCTTTTCTCCATGTAGGGATCCGGAAGAAACTCAATGGTGTTCCGTCGAGCTGTACATTCTCCTTTCTATTCGATCGGTTGTTGCAATTCTTTACCGCACAATAATTTCCAACCATTTTTAAAGAGCGACCTGTGTTGAAATGCCTCACTGTTTATGTTTCCCGCTTCCAAAATGGCGATAGCGGCGGAAACCTCGCGAGTGCCACGTTATACGCTCGAGCCTAATTATTTAGGTTCATATTCGTGAGAAACGTAGCTTCTTTTTGGTCTTATTAATGATGTCCCGTCCTAAGCAAAAAGTGTACATGCAGGTTATGCTGTTTTGTAAAGTCAGATTCCTGCTTTTATAATGTTTAATTAAAAAAAAAAAAAAACACCATGAAATTTTATCTGAGTCAACGACACCTCAAAGGCCAAAATTATACACAAAAAAACCCCGCGAACTCCTCAGAAACGAGTTTAGACTACAAATTTTGCAAATAAAAACTACATTTACCGTCACCTCATATCCCAGAGTTCCTCACGGCGCACGCTGCGCACGCGATAAAGAAGACGACTGGCGCAGTGCTGCTGACTAGCTAGCTAGCTAGCCGCACCAGGGTTGCTCATCATGGCTGCCTCCAAGCCAGTCGAGCCGCAGTCGGGCACCGGCCTCCCCCGTTGGCAGCTGGCTCTGCTGGTCGGCGCGCCCATAGTGCTCGGGGTGGGAGCTGTGTATCTATGGAACCGCAGTAGGGGCAAGGGACGGCTAGGAAAAAGCAGCGGCGAGCGGATAACACCGGAAGGCAGCGCCAGTCCGGAGGAGGGCCAAGACGGCTCCTCGCGAGCCAACCGGGAGCTGGAGAACTTGGTAGGGTTCAGCGAATTCACAGGGCGATGTTTTCATTGACGCTGCCGCCTGGGACGAAGCGAACTGCGGGTTCTGTGTGCGGGTTACCCGACAGAGGGTGTGTCATTGCCTCGCGGGTGTCGCCGACCAAGGGCACCTGCCAGTGACAGCTACCCTCCGCCTTGGGAGGCCACGCGCACTCGGTCTTAGCTTTCCCAATAAACCAATGGGAATGTGCTAATTTGCTAATGCTACATGTTAATAACGAAACTAACCTTGCTACGAACGTTTTGACACAAACGGGCTCTTATAAACAATTTAGTTGAATAATTTCTAACCATAACATTGTTTTAAATACAAACGTTAGGTTCAGTAAAGGTTTGTTTGGTGAAAGGCAAGTTAGTGTTACATATGGGAGCGAGCATTTAAATTTACTCCAATTTTTAAAATGTGCTTGATATGCCTGATTTCCATGCTCTTTCCATGCACAACCCTTCTTGTTGTTGTTGTAGTAGTAGTTTTTGAAAATAAAAGTTTGAATGCAGGGCTGTCAACAGACTTTCAGGGGACCGGGGACAAGAGACCATTACAGGGCCTACCCCACCCCTGCCTTCGACTTCTCACGACAACATACGCAGTACTTTAAACGCTTTGCAAACAATGAGAGTGTAAATTTTCAAACTATTTAATTTGAGGTGGACAGTTAAATTTAAAACACCGTAATGTGATTTGACACAATATAAACACACAATTTCCATATATTGTCCCATGTAGGCTACAGTACAATACAACTGAGAGTGCTATGCCTACTAAGCAACAAAACAGTATAACTAAACATCCTGTGCCTGCCCCCTCCGAATCCATGGGGTTATCAAGCCCTCAAACAGTGATGCGCCTAGATGTTTTGACAGCAAAGTCATTTATAACATCAGTGAAATCCAGTTTTTGAGCAAGCTCACGCTCAATGGAGAGCATGGTGTTACCGGCATCCCCAAGGGGCTGCTGTCCCCTATAAATGACCGGCTTTACTAATTTGGCGCAGACGAGGTGGGCGAGCATAAGGGGGTAAGATAGGAGTTGTTATGAGTTGTTGCGCGGTAGCGCTGAGTTGAGTGGCTGCGAGTCCCCCATTGTTAATAAAAGTTCCAGCAAAAAGCCATCTGACGTGTCTGCGTTTTTATGCACATCGCCACCTTCCTGAAGGAAGACCCAGACAATCGAGCCGTCCACTCCACACAACGGTGTGTAGTTCAGAGGACCGCAACTTACCATAAAGTGCAGTTTGGTAACAATGGCTAGGCTGTTAAGCCTGCCTTGTGATATGGTGGAGCGTAGGTAGTTTTTTAAATTATTTTCATTTTACTGAAGTTTCGCTCTCCTCCAGCTACAGTCACTGGCAAAGACAAGAAAATGCGTAGCACTTGAGTACGCCAGAGTAGGGTCAAACCATTCTCTGCTATGATGGGGGGGGGGGGGGGGGGGTTGTGCAAAAAAAAGTCTATATTTGAAATATTTATAAAGTTTTTAAGTATACATCAAGTAAAACATAATATTTAATGATTTAAATAAAAAAAAAATATGTGAATGTAAGGTAAAATAAATAAAGGGTCATTCAGGGGCCCCTATGGTCCTGAGGCCCAGTACAACGTACCCGATTGCTTATTATTATAAAATGAATGAAGTTGAAGAGACTGCTGGTGTTGACGGAGAATGTTTTGACGATAATGTCAGCATTATGTCTGCGTTTCTTCTTTCTTCTAATACTCTAAAAATCTCTTTTTCTCTGCTGGAGTAAACCTTCAAACGATTTAAGGAATTTCACAGTGGTATGAAAAGTATCTGAACCTTTTGAAATGTCTCAATTTCTGCATTAAATCGCCATCAAATGTGATCTGATCTTTCTCAAAATGACAGATGAAAATACACTGTCTGCTTTAACTAAAACCACCCAGGTTTTTATATTTTAATGAGGATAGCATGCAAACAATGACATGGGGTGGGAAATAAGTAAGTGAACCCTCTGCCTAAGGAGACTTAAAGTGCAATTGAAACCAATTTTTACCAAATATTTTAAGTCAGGTGTGTGCCTAATCACTGGTGAGTGGTTTAAAGATGCCCTGCCCACTATAAAACACACACCTGGTAAGAAATGTCTTTATGAGAAGTATTGTCTGATGTGCATCATGGTTCGGTCAAAAGAGCTGTCTGAAGACCTGCAGTCAAGGATTGTTGATCCGTATAAAGCTGGAAAAGGATACAAAACCATCTCTAAAAGTCTGGATGTTCATCAATCGACAGTAAAAGAAGCTGTCTACAAATGGAGAGAGTTTGCCACTTTTACTTCTCTCCCATGGATTGACAGTCCACCAAATATGACCACCAAAGTCCAGCGCAGAATACTCAGAGAGGTAAAAAAGGACCCTAGAGTGTCTGCTAAAGACTTACAGAAATCACTGGCACAGTCCCATATCTCTGTGCACACATAAACTATATATAAAACTATGGCCAAGAATGGTGTTCATAGGAGGACTCCACGGAGGAAGCCACTGCTGTCTAAAATAACACATTGTTGCTCGTTTAATGTTCGCAAAAAGGCACTTGGACACTCCACAGAATTTTTGGCAAAATATTTTGTGGACTGATGAAACCAAAGTTGAATTGTTTGGGAGTAACACACAACGTCATGTGTGGAGGAAAAAACAGCTCACCAACAACAATTCATCCCCACCGTGAAACATGGTGGAGGGAGCATCATGATTTGGGGCTGTTTTCTGCCTCAGAGCCTGGACAACTTGCAATCATCAATGGAAGAATGAATTCAAAAGTTTATCAGGACGTTTTGCAGGAAAACCTGAGGCCGTCTGTCAGACAGTTGAAGCTAAAGAGAGGATGGATGCAGCAACAAGACAATGATCCAAAACACAGAAGTAAATCAACTTTAGAAGAACAAAATACACGGCCTGGAGTGGCCAAGTCAAAGTCCAGACTTGATCCCCATTGAGATGCTGTGGCATGACCTAAAGACAGCGATTCATGCCAGACATCCCAGGAATCCTACTGAACTACAGTTTTTTAGAGAAGAATGGGCGAAGATTAGTCCTGATCAAGGTGCCAGACTGATCTTCAGTTACAGGAAGCGTCTAGTTATTGCTGCCAAAGTGGGGAGGCACAAAATATTAAATGTGATGGTTCATTTACTTATATATATATATATATATATATATATATATATATATATATAGTATATTTGCATACTATCCTCATTAAAATATGAAAACCCATAAATGTTTGGGTGGTTTTAGTTAAGCTGAGACTGTTTTTTCATCTGTGTGATTTTGACAAAAGATCAGATCACATTTTATGGTGATTTTATGCAGAAATGTGAGAAATGTGAAAAATTCCAATCCCGGTATCCGTTTCACTATTACCCAACTCCCTCACGTTCACTTGTAGCGTTAGCATTAACACACCGGTTCATATCAACGTGCTTTAGTTTGAGTTGCTGATAGCCACGTGACTTCACACGCTAGCACACTGGCTGCAGGTTCTCAAAGGGTATGAAAACGCAAAGGGGGTGTGGGACATCAATAGAACCGTTATGTGCCAAGATAACAAATATTGATAAAGTTAACAAAAAAATCAATCACATTAATGAGCAATTATCGAAAATAGAACGAAAATGATGAACATTTCCGAAAGTGTTCCGGAAACAGCCGAATGGGGCAGAGACGTCATAACAAGGAAACAAAAGGTCGAGGCAGGTGCCATCGTTGTTTATCGACGAGAGAGTTGCGTTCGTGTTTTATCAAAAAATCGCTAAAATGGTTCAAACCTGTCATGCTATGTGGTTTACAAATACCCATTTGTCGCAATGTAGTACCCATGAGTTCCCGAACGCGAGAAAAAGAGCTGGACTACGCAGACAATGAGTAAAGTTCATCAGTGCTAAGAGGGCTAATTTTGCAATATCAGCTTGTAGAGATCGCAAATCACGGCCACTTAAACGTACATTTGAGACAACAACTCTACCGAAGTTCTGGATTAAAGTCATTTCGGAATATCCTGACATCGCTAGGAGCCCGCTGAAAGCTGTGCTACAATTTTCAACATCGTGTATTTGTGATGCTGGCTTCTCTCACTCGCCTATATCGGGACCATCTCGTCTCAACGAAACAAACTCAGCCCTCTCACTGATTCAGCGGGTGAGTTGTATTTTTTCCCCTGCACTTAACACAATGGGGCTAAAAACAAATGCTATTTTATATTTGCTGTATTTTTCTGCCGCACATTGCCGGCGTTCTGACAAAGTTGGCATGCGCGTAACGTTAAAAAGGACCGTGAATGCAGCGATTCCTAAGTACACACTACAAACTTTCTTTAAAGAAAGGAGTATTAACTTACGTTTGCCATGTTTGGCGCATACAACAACTGCACGTAGCCCTCTCACTTAACGACTTCGCCGTGTCGTTAAGCGTTAATTTACGCCATTTCCGTGTTGCACATGTATGTTTGTGATGTAAATAGTTTTTTAGCACCATTGGACAACATTGAGAGTCCAACTGAATATAAAAGTGGGCGTTTTTCACCGCCACAAAAGCTTTGGGAGCAAAGTTTTATAAGGGTGCAAAATTTGACAGGACACCGGTCTGTGAAAAAAAGACCCAAATCACACCGGTCCGTGGTGCAAAAAAGGTTGGAGACCCCTGCTCTAATCCCATTCATATTTGTGTCGGTTGGCAGAGCGAAACCGATGAGAGGATATTTAATGATAATTATTCTATACATTATTTTGCGGTCACGGTGTATCAGCTTCACAAAAAGAAATGCAAAACAAACCATTCGGTGATTCTGTTGCCGCCGGTGTTTCATCAGTGTGATTGCTCCCCTCAATGATCCTTTCGTTAGGCTGCATTGGCTTTCGTTTGGGCTCAAATTGATAACACAAAACACCAAAGAAATGTTCATAACTCCCCTCGTCACCATTAGAAGAATGTTCGTTACGTCGGATTTGTCGCTGCAAATAGAAACAAAATTGTCCTCAATCATTGCCGCCATTCAGCACTAAGCACTGAGCCAGTTGTTTCCCTATAGTGACGTCACGCACACAATATGCTAGATTTCCGGCATCTTGGGGGCGGGTCCTTTTAGCTTGACAATCGACCTAATTTCTATCATTTTCTTGGTGTTGCGATGTGTGTAATTACACGAAGTGGCATGATATGAATTCAAAAGGCATGTGTTGATGGATAAATGATGGCATATTAGCATTTCCCCAGGTGTTGTCATACCCTTTAAAGGGGAATGAGCATAGCCGAACAACACACAGTCAAAGCGAGCTGAAAAGACTTAAATTTTTTTCGTTTCATTTAAAAAACAAATTTACCGACATGTTCAAAATTAAGTCGGTCATTGTGAACCATCTCGGCAACATTAAATTTTCTGTAAACCGCCTAGTTCTGTATTCTAGTTCATGTGTGAACAATTTTCTATGTATCAGTTGAAGTCTGTTGGTCATTTTTGTTGTCTGGAATGTGAACATGTGAATAATTGACACTTTTCCTGAAAGGGGTTTGTAGTTGCATGTTGATGCCACAGGATCAGTGCAATACAGTTAATCTTTGGCTGCTATTGATGATGATAATAGCCTAATAGACATCTTTCTCCCCTTTTAGAGTCCTTTGGATCGTGCCCAAGCGGCAAAGAACAAAGGCAACAAATACTTTAAGGCAGCCAAGTACGAGAACGCCATCCAGTGTTACACAGAGGCCATTGCGCTCTGCCCCACCGAACAGAAGAGCGACCTGTCGACGTTCTATCAGAACCGAGCGGCGGCGTATGAGCAGCAGGTTGGCACTTACTCTACTACACTAGCAAAGAGTGCTTTAGTGTGTGTCTGCTGAATATGGGAGACCTTTCTGTGACCAACGGTTGGCTTTTACCATAGATGAAATGGACTGAGGTGGTGCAAGATTGCTCAGAGGCGGTAAAGCTCAACCCACGTTACATAAAAGCTCTCTTCAGGAGGGCCAAAGCTCTTGAGAAACTGGACAATAAGAAAGAATGCCTGGAAGGTGAGTAAAACTAGTCAAATATTAATCTGGCCTGACATTCATGGTTGTTGCATGACTTCTGTCAGATGTCACCGCCGTGTGTATCCTGGAGGCCTTCCAGAACCAGCAGAGCATGTTACTGGCAGACAAAGTGCTCAAGCAGCTGGGAAAGGAGAAGGCCAAAGACAAATACAAGGTGTGTACTTTTGCTATAAACTTCCAAGTTGTTCTATAAAAAGCATTAAAATCTTTCTTTGCGATTTAGAACCGAGAGCCGATGATGCCTTCTCCCCAGTTCATCAAATCCTACTTTGGTTCTTTCACCGATGACATCATTTCGCAGCCGCTGCAGAAGGGCGAGAAGAAAGATGAAGACAAGGATAATGAGGGCGAGGCCTCCGAGGTCACGGCTAGGTACGAGAGAACGTTTTGTCGCTATGGTTAATAACTAGTGATGTCCCAGTCAGTATCGGTCTTGGTGCCCAATAGACCCTACCCACGTGACGTCACAACTCCGCCCTCCTGACTGGTGCCGCCCAATTGTCCGTCAACACATCGTGTTTACCTGTTACGGCTACGTACATTCCTCCTATTTACGGCGTGTTTTTCTGCTCGTTAACATTAATAATCAAAATGGTGAAGGCGTGTGTGGCGGTCGATTGCAATAACAGAGAAGATAGACGGAGAAGACTGAGAGACTTGAAGTTCTACCGGATTCCGAGAGACACGGAGAGGAGAGAGCGAGATGGGCTGCTGCAATTCGACGAGAAAACTGGGCTCCAAACGATTACCACAGATTATGTAGTAGTCATTTTATATCTGGTAAGATGCATTTAATATATATTTAGAGGGTTTTGGGCTGACAACCACAATTAAGATCATTCCTAGGCTAATCGCCGACAACATACACGTATGTATGTAGTGAGAGTGCTATCGCTAAACCATATAAACATTAAAAGCCCTAACTCCATTGACAAATGACATGAAATACATTAGACTTGACAGTGGATGTTAGCAATAACAAAAGATTTTGAATTGAAAATTTCGTAACTCACCTCTCCAAGCACAAGATAGATTCCTGCCGAATTTTCGTGGACGAGGACCTGTTTCACCCAACCAGCAACGAAGTATTTATAAGCCTCCAAGCTCTTAAAGTTTTTCAAACTTTCGTGAGAATAGGCTGATTTTGTGTGGACAAGATAGTTGTAAATATCAGGATAGATAGCAGATGTCAGACAAAGACGGCGAAGACAGCGGGTCGAAAAACATCGATTTAGGCATCAAATATGGATCTGGCGAATGGATAAACTGAAGCTTTTCCACATAACGCCTTTTATGCAATGCATCCAGTGAGTTTACGGCATCCGAAAGCACCGGGTCTTCCATGTAATGCATTACAAATTGCTTGATCAATTCACACCATTGATAATACAGACACAAAATGACGGACAATGGGGCGGAACAATACAGCGATCACGTGATTTTGTGACGTCGGTGGGTAGGGTCTATATGCCTTTTTGGAGTATCGGACAGGATTGGATTTGGTTATGAGATCGGATCTGATCCAGTAGTCACGTGTTTTCAGCATCATTGTGGTTTTTGGCTGCTGTAAATCAAACCACTAAGCAAATATATCAGCTGAGTGAGACTACTGCTTTGCTTTTTAAAAACTACTGATAGTAACAGTGCATCGTGTAATATTCTTTTGTTTCCAAAAGCTGTCACCATACTCAAGTATACACTGAAATGCACTGTCATTGCACTGCTAATGCTACAACATTGTCATATGCATCCCACTAAGCAACATTTTCACAGATATGTTTCTCAATCTGGATACTGCATATGCAATATTTGCAGTTATAGCATTTTTGCACTGTTACTAGGCCTGTCGCGATAACAAATTTTAGTGTGCGATAATTTATTTAATAAATTATTGCCTTATGCGATATTATTACGCCTCCCAAATTTAAATTTTTTTTTTTACAATAACACTGTGAGAATACAGTATATTAATAGATCAATTACACCCATTTAAACGCAATAAATGTTTACTCTTAAATTCAAAAATACTTTTTTAAGAAATCACAACTAAAAACAATAACCATGCCCTTTTAAGTAAAAGACCACAGTGTTAATACCGCACAGAAACACGGAATAAATAAAATGTCTTTTTCAGGAAAAAATAAAATTGCACTAAATAACGTAAGCCTCTAGGCAAATGAAAACTTTTCCCCTCATAGCTTCTGCTATGGTGTTCCATGTGTAATATTGCGATTGAATATTTTCCGAGGCACAATGAAGCGCACGCAACGGTGTTTTGTTCATGTGACGCAGCAGTGAGAGAGGCAGTGTCTCTACACAGCCTGCCGAGAGCCACAGGTTGAAGTGTTGTAAGTGCCGTGAGTTAATAAAAAAAGTTTGCCAGTCATTGCCGGAAAAACACACATAATAGGACACCATCCAGCTTCCTTTTTAATGTTGTCCTTATAATGATGATATGCTACATCATAAATCACTTTGTGACTTTCCACCTCCATGATGGAGCGTTCTTCATCCATGTTCGCTGGTTAAACCCTAAGCAACTGGGCTGTCGACTCCAGGCCCGCTCCGCCCATTTTGACGGATGCGTCTCCGGCAAAAATAAAAAATAGCCTAAACCATCCGGCGGCCTCCCTCACGCCGGAGATGGTCTGCAGTCAATCCGGAGCACTGACTCTGCTGGTATACGTTAAACAATAGGACATAATGGGAACAAATTGGCTCCGGCGCTATTTTTTGCCAGACCCAGAACGACAATGCATTTTGCGTAGTTGATAACAAGGAAGCTGAACTTTTAACAGCACGTCAGCCGCATGCGCATTCGCACATGCACGCGAGGCGATAAATCGCAGCGAACAAAATTACAGCCTTCATTTTTATTTACCGTGCGATAAATAGAATTATTGCATATTGCGACAGGCTTAACTGTTACATTGATATCAATGCTCAAACAGTCATTTTCACTATCATTTCAGGTCACCCATCTGCCACCTTGTCTGAGTACTGTAAATTGTTACATGCGCACTGTTGCGCTCTGTTATATTACCACCACATCACTATTTGCTGCTCTTACTCACTTTATTCCCAATCTGTGTACACTATAACCTGTTTTTATATAAGCATTATTGTACTTCTGCTTTTGTTTTATAGGGTGCATGTTATGGCCAAGCTTTAAATCTCTCCATTCTATTCTATTAAAGAGGTACCAGCAGAGCTCCGTTTAATACAAAAAACCTTTTTTTTGGTTTTGCTTTAATTTTATTAGTGTAAAAATATGTTTTGCCGATCCGATTCCTATATCTTGGAAAGAATCAGATCGGACGTCAAAAAAATCTGCATCGGGACATACATACTAATAATTGGTCTGTGTCACCACCTCAGTTCGGGCTACCTGAAGGCCAAGCACTACATGGATGAGGAGAACTACGACAAAATCATCAGCGAATGCACTAAGGAGGTGGACTCGGAGGGCCGCTACATGGCTGAGGCGCTGCTCCTGCGCGCCACCTTTTACCTGTTAATTGGCAACGCCACCGCCGCTCAGCCCGACTTGGACCGCGTCATCAACATGCAGGAAGCCAACGTCAAGGTACATGTGCTAATAGAATCAGATCCTATTGATGGATGAATGGTTGTAATTAGGGCTGTCAAACGATTAAAATTTTTAATCGACTTAATCACAGCTTAAAAATGAATTAATCGCAATTCAAACCATTTCTAAAATATGCCATATTTTTCTGTAAATTATTGTTGGAATGGAAAGATAAGACAAGACAGATATATACATTCGACATACTGTGCATAGGTACTGTATTTGTTTATTATAACAATAAATCCACAAGACTGCATTAACATTAACTTTCTGTGAAAGGGAGCCACGGATAGAAAGACTTGTAATTCTTAAAAGATAAATGTGAGTACAAGTTATAGTAATTTTGATAGTTTGTATATTGCAACTAAATATTGCCATCTAGTGTATTTGTTGAGCTAAACTTGGTTTGAATAGAGTATTATTTTGCATAGCTATTTTGATTGGGAATGCCAGATCTCTTTGCATTGAGCTTTTTTTGTGAACATTATTTTATTTTTGAGAGATAGGAATATTATTTTTGTTGTGCTTTCACTAAATGATACTGTAGCGACTTAAATGTTCTTAACTACCCAAGTGCATGATGGGAATTCTAGCAACCATGAGTCACAGTTGTTGGTGCAAATGGTATATCTTCTGCGTTGAGTCCAATACATGGTGTTAAGAAAAAGATCTCCAGTTATTCTTCCCCATGTTGTTTGCCACAATAGTTATAACAGTTGTTGAAGAGATGCCACCGCTTATTCCATTAAATAGCGCGTCTCCAATACAGTAAATGCCTGAGTTACCACTTCGCCCTTCTTGAAAATTGCCAATGCAACGGACCGGCGATTCAGATTGGCTCGCTGTTGCCGGTTGGCTCGATTCGTCTGATTTCCTCCTGAGCAAGACGGCGGCGTGCATATAAACACAGAGAGGCGTTGGATGGCTTTTTGTGGGTACTTTTATTAACAAAAGCATGTGGGGGACGCGGCACTTGAGCCTGCGCTAACTGCGCACTTTCTCTACTCTCTCGCTCGACCACTTTCTTCCTCACTGCTCAATCTGACAATGCCGGTCACGTTGAAAATATCAGCGGTCCCTTTGGCAGGTGCCCGTAACACCTGCTCCTACTCCATTTGCTTGTCTCTGCCCTTAGCTCTTAATATACTTCAATCGGCGCCATTGTAGTCTGTTCGTGGCAATGCTTGAGTGGGTCATTCCGCGCATGCGTTAATTGCGTTAAATATTTTAACGTGATTAATTTAAAAAATTAATTACCGCCCGTTAACGCGTTAATTTTGACAGCCCTATTTGTAATATCAGGAAACATAAAGACAGTGACACATACAGGGTTGGGAGTTAACTGGGTTACCCCAGCTTTCACAATCGATGCCCTTGATTACCATAAATTCGGCACTCGGCACACCTTCAACTTCACTATCCAAGATTTCATTAAACATTTTAGAAAAACAGAAATAGATGCACCGGGCTATAAACCGCAGTTGTCAGTGTTTTAATATGAGATTTTTATGTAGAAATGCGGTTCACTGAAAAATTTCAATGACCAAAAATCTATTATTCAAATTAAATCATCAACATGTGACAAGTGGCATCCTTCTCCTTATTATGCTATGTTCTTTTCATCATATGCAGCCACATAGAGTCACAAGTCCTACTGTTTTTAGCATAGCTAGTCTGAAACCACAAAAGCACTTAACTTTAAAAATCAGGTAGCTATAAATATGAAGAAGAAAAAAGGAAAACTCTTTACCTTGACCTCTTTGATTAGAGCCATCACTTGTCTTAAAATCTTCCTAGTAACTTGGAGTTAGAGGCTGTAAATGCTAGCGCTACCATAGCAGCTTCGTTGTGGCATAATGTGGCTGTCCTTTTTTTAAATCTATAAAACTACCCATGGCTAGCCTTAAATTGTTTTTCTGTAGTAGTAGCAATCATTAGATGGTCCTCTTTGGCAATAAAATCCCGAGACTGCCTCATGAACACAGCAAGCAGCTTGCTAGCATAGCAGTTTCGTCGAAGCAAACTGTGGCTTTATTTTTATTACAAAGAAATGGGTAGCCTTAAATTCTTCTATATTATCATTAAACATCTCCTCGTAGCCTTTTCTGGTGATTAACTCTTTCTCACAAACGAAGCCTTGGGAAAGCTAGCGCTATGAGGCTAAGGGTGCGTTTGACAATTGTTAGAATTGCTGTGTATACAGTTAACATTTATTCTTTCCTTATTATAGTTAGTCACCAGATAGGATAACTACTGTCTAGTGAGCCTTTCCTTTGTCCTGGGCCATGTGGCCCCCTTGTAGTCTATATATTTTGTTCTATGTTCCTTTCCTGTCCCTCTCATCCTATTGTTTACCCCTAAATAAAGAGGGTTGCTATCACAGCAACTGGGGAAGCAGCTACCAACTTTCACAAAAGCTACATCGACTTCCTGCGTGTTCTTTTTAGCAGAGCTAGGTGTACATAAACCTAGCTTCAAATCTAACAACAATCCACGATAAACCTGCACTGCTACATTTGATAACTCAAGAGTGTTGTTGAATAATAGCACACTACTGCTAGTAGTTAAAGACTAGGAGTGGGAACCTCTTGGTACTTCACGATACGATACGGTTTGCGATACAAACCTCACGATGACGATCTGACGATACGGCAATACAACGATAATCGATACATTGGTCAGGAAATAATTCTAGGATATTCCAAAAACAACTAATAAACAGAAAAAACAAGCTTCTGCTGTGAATTGGAATGAGTTTATCACTAGTAGACGTCCAATCCATTTGAACTGGGAGGGTGGCAGCAAATGAATATTGATTCATTTGCTGCCATCCCTCCCACAAACAGATTGAACGTCTATGGCCGTCAGTCGCAGCCAATGCCAGGCAATGAGGTAATTTTGGGCCATTTTAGGTCATTTACCTGTTGATTTTCAGTTACTTCCTGTTGATTTTGGGGTATTTTATGGGTCACTTCCTGTTCATTTTGCGTTACAGAACAGGAAGCGACCTCGGAATCACCCAAATGAATAGGCAGTGACTCAAACTCAACAGGAAATTACCTGGAAATGCCCTAAAATGAACAGCAAGTGACCTATAAATGCCCTGAAAATTTGACAGAATGACTGTGAATGCTCTGGTTTCTAAATGGATTGGTGTCGAGCACCGTCAAGGCAGCCTTAGAGTTAACGGAGACACCATTATGGTGGGAGATTTCTTATTTTTTTATTTTTTGGCAATTCGTTCGTTCCTTTTTTTTATTTATAGACATTGACACCTTTTTAAAAGTATATCTCGATTCTTGCAGGAGCATATCGATAACCTTTTGGGATACAAAGTATCACGATATATCACCATTTTGATATTTTGTCACACCCCTAGTAAAGACCCTAAATCTACCCAAAGTCTCAAGATCTAAGCCTGGTGGCCCGCCAGGCTTGTAGAGGACTGGGTCAAATCCTAATTATGACCTTTTGAAAATGCTTCCTCATACTTCTGCTCATTAATTTTCTTGTCTGTTTTTCCGCAGCTGCGGGCCAATGCCCTCATCAAGCGTGGGAGCATGTACATGCAGCAACAGCAACCATTGCTTTCCACACAGGACTTCAACATGGCAGCAGAGATCGACACACGCAATCCCGATGTGTACCATCACAGGGGGCAGGTAGGAGCAAGCAGCTTTTCATACAGCTGGAAATCTGTCCAAAAGGTGACATACTGCGGTTCTATTTACTCTCAGCTTAAGATCCTGCTGGACCAAGTGGACGAAGCTGTAGGAGACTTTGACGAATGCATCTTGCTCAGACCTGACTCTGCTCTCGCCCAGGCTCAGAAGTGCTTCGCTCTGGTGAGTTTTAATGACCGTCCATCGCGTTTGTTGAATATTTTGGGTTCAAAGCGCAACTGTGTTCTTCAGTACAGACAAGCATACACCGGGAACCACCCATCACAAGTCCAGATAGCCATGGATGGTTTCGAGGATGTTATCAGAAGGTTTCCCAAGTGTGCTGAGGGCTACGCACTATATGCTCAGGTAGGAATGTGTTTTCATTCTTACTGTGACATCTAAACATTCTCGGTTGTCTTTCCCAGGCTTTAACCGATCAGCAACAGTTCGGAAAGGCAGACGAGATGTACGACAAGTGTATTGAACTGGAACCAGACAACGCCACTACATATGTTCACAAAGGGTAAGAGTGATGCTGTTAGGAGTTGCAAATTGTTACATTAAAGGGTATTATAATACTAAGGGGCTGTGAGATATCAATAGAACGGTTATGTGGCAAGATAACAAATATTAATAAAGTTAACAAAAAAATAAATCACATTCATGAGCAATTATGGAAAATAGATCGAAAATTACGAACATTTCCGAAAGTATTCCGGAAACAGCAGAATGGGCTGGAGACGTCACAACAAGGAAACAAAAGGTCGAGGCAGGTGCCATCATTGTTTATCGACGAGAGCGTTGCGTTCGTGTTTTATCAAAAAATCGCTAAAATGGTTCAAACATGTCATGCTGTGTGGTGTACAAATAGCCATTTGTCGCAATGTAGTACCCATGAGTTCCCGAACGCAAGAAAAAGAGCTGGACTACACAGACAATGAGTAAAGTTCGTCCGTGCCAAGAGGGCTAATTTTGCAGACCCAGCCTCCGGCACAGTTTTGTGTGGTGCGTATTTTACACCTGAAAGCTATTCGAACTATGGACAAATGAAATCAGGTGAAAATCGCATCAGCTGAAAGCAGATGCGGTGCCCACCATACATGCGCAGCCACCTAAATGTCCCGAGATATCAAGAAAGGACGATGACTGGCTCTGATGAGACCACCCCACCACCCCAGGCTAACGAAAGGAGCGGAGCAGCCAAGCTCGAAATGGCCAGCGTGAGTACCCTTTTAATGATAAAAAAAAAAAAACATCACGCATTGGATATAGGACTGGATACATGTATAAATTATCGCTTGTAAAATATATAGAACAAATCCTCTAATCCCATTCATATTTGTGTCTGTTGGCAGAGCGAAAACCTATGATACCACAATAAATGATAATTATTCTATACAATACTTTATTTTGCGGTCACGGTGTATCAGCTTCACAAAAAGAAATGCAAAACAAACCATTCGGTGTTTCCCACACGATCTGTTGCCGGTGTTTCATCAGTGTGATTGCTCCCCTCAATGATCCATTCATTAGGCTTCATTGGCTTTCGATTGGGCTCAACTTGATAACCCAAAACACCAAAGAAAGGTTCATAACTCTCCTCGTCACCATTAGAAGAATGTTCGTTACGTCGGATTCGTCGCTGCAACTAGAAACAAAATTGTCCGCCATCATCACCGCCATTCAATACTAAGCACTGAGCCGGTTGTTTCCTTGTTGTGATGTCACGCACACAATATGCTAGATTTTCGGGATCTCGGGCGCCGGTCGTTTTAGCTTGACAATCCATCCAAATTTCTATCATTTTCTTGGTGTTGCGATGTGTGTAATTACACGAAGTGGCATGATAGGAATCCAAAAGGCATGCGTTTATGGATAAATGATGGAATATTAGCATTTCCCTAGGTGTTGTAATACCCTTTAAGTACCACACATGCATGTCAAGCAATAACCTGAATCATGATTTTTGCCTTCTCTTCTACGTTGTAACTTGAATGTGGGACGTGTCAGTTGAAAAGATGTTATGGGACTTTTAAAGGGTGTGAAAAATATGCGCAAATTCTCGATCCCTGTTTTGCTGCAGACTGTTACAGCTCCAGTGGAAACAAGACCTGGACTTGGGCCTGGACCTCATCAGCAAAGCCATTGAAATTGACAACAAATGTGACTTTGCTTACGAAACAATGGGAACAATCGAAGTTCAAAGGTGAGGACACAACTGTCTAGTTTGATTTTTACCTCCACCCGTTGGAGAAACCCATGGAAAGGGGTTATGTATTCGGTTCTGTATGCATATTTGTTTGTCTGTATATTTGTGTTATAGAAAACTGAAGGACAAATGAGCATATCAAACTTGCAGGATATGTTGGTAATAAGAAACAAAAAAGGTGATTACATTTTAGAGTAATGAGGTCAAGGGTCACAAAGGTGAGAAAATGAATTTTGCGTTAACCAAGAATAAAGAAAGGAACTATCAAACTTCTAGGTTATGTTTGTAACATGAAACTGAAGTGGTAATTACATCTTGGAGTAATGAGAATTGTTCTACTTAGGTGGAGGTCTGAAGTCTCTCAATGCTCTAGCTTTTAAGATGTCTTTAACTGGATTCTGGTTCAACTGGTCAATTCCAATTTATAATGTGTAAGCTAGGAGTGCTAAAAAACAGATTCTGAGATATATCACAATATTACCTCACACAATTTTTGTATCGATTCAAAAATCTGTCCGTATTGGTCCTTACACATGTGTTTATGGTGAAAATAAACAATTTAGTGGCTCCACTTTTACTCCCGTTCACTAGTTGGCAGCACCTAGCAGCATTGCCTTGCAATCTGCTGAAGTAACAACAATGTTGGACTAATCCAAGTACAGATTTGTGTACGTCGCCATCTAGTGGTTGGCTGCTATTACTGGGGTGTTTACACACCGACAGCAGCCCAGCATCAGTCAATGTAAAGGGTAACATTAGCTGTTGGCTGTGTGTGGCACTCCTCGGCAATGGCGGACGGGATACTTCCGGTCGTTTTGCTCGCATTAGTCATCTGAAATTTGGGCACATTTTGGCTTTTACTGCAAAAACAGAGGGATGAAGTATTTAGAATCCTGCATTTAAGCAGGTTTGGACTAAAAAGGAGAAAATGTAATACTAAAAGCTATATGTTGTTCAAACAAAAAAAAAACGTTTTTACTTGAGTGCAGGATGAGGTTTCAGGAATAAATTGATAGCAATGTACTTTTATGTCAATTTTGATTAGTTTTTTTCCAAAGTGATACACAAACATCGCAATAATTGTCTTCAAGTGTTGTATTGGGATCAAATTGTGACCTGTGAATCGTGATACGAATCGTCTCGCCAGATGTGAGGCAAATACACCCCTAGTATAAGCAATAGAAATAAATTGTTTCGCAAAGGACACTCAACCAAAAAATTCTACCATGATAATTTTGTTTTTGTAACAGATAGACATATTTTAGACTGTATGTTAATTCCTGGCTGCTATTGATTGTCAATCAATTTGAACTGAGAGGATTAGCAGTAAATGATAATTGTTCAGTGCCGTTGAGTTGATAGATGCCAAATTATTATTTTTTTCTTAAATAAAAATAACTATATTTATAATAAGATACCATTTAAAATATACTTTAAAACATTTTTATTGAATTTTTTTCATTAAAAAACATGATTATTCACAGGCCTCCAAGTCCAAATGGATTGGATGTGTATTTATACAAGCCCTAACAAAAAGTATGGAATCGCCAGTCTCTGACGAGCACTCACTCAGACATTATATCATGTAGAACAAACTCTGGTAAAAAGCTTGAAAAAATAATGATCTAGTTCAAAAGTCCAACTCTTCAGCATTCCGAAACACTAAAAGAAATGAATAAAAAACATAGTGGTGGTCAGTAAATGTTACTGTTATAGAGCAAGTGCAGGGAAATATATATGGAATCACTCCTGAGGAAAAAAAAAAATGGAATCATGAGAAACAAACAAAGAAATAACAGTCAAAACACATCTCTAGTATTTAGTAGCACCACCTTTGGCTTTTATGACAGCTTGCAGTCTCTGAGGCATGGACTTGATGAGTGTTCTTCATCAATTCGGTGCCAACTCTCTGATTGCAGTTGCCAGGTCGTCCTTGCAGGTCGGACCATTTTTTTCATTTTCAATAGGGTTGAGATCTGGGCTATTTGCAGGCCATGCCATTGACTGGATGAATCTTTCCCCAAGGAATGCTTTAACAGTTTTAGCTCTGTGGCATGATGCATTGGCATTTTGGAAAATCATTTTATTATCCCCAAACATATTTTCAATTGAAGGGATAAGAAAGCAGTCTAACATTTCAATGTAAATGTGTGGATTTATTGAAGACTGAACCACAGCCATCTCCCCAGTGCCTTTGCCTGACATGCAGCCCCATATCATCAAGGACTGAGGAATTTTGATGTTGTTTTCAGGCAGTCATCTTTGTAAATCTCACTGGAACAGCACCAAACAAAAGTTCCAGCATCATCACCTTGTCCAATGCAGATTCTTGACAAGGTGATGATGCTGTTAAATCTTCAATAAATGCACAAGTGTACATTGTTTCTTATCCCTTCAATTGAAAATATGTTTGTCATTTTCCAAGATGACAATGCATCATGCCACAGAGCTAAAACTGTTAAAGCATTCCATGGAGAAAGACTCATCCAGTCAGTGTCATGGCCTGCAAATAGCCCAGTTCTCAACCCTATTGAAAACTGGTGGAAAATGAAAAAAATGGTCCACATCAAGGCGCCAACCTACAAGGATGAACCGGCAACTGCAATCAAAGAGAGTTGGCACCAAATTGATGAAGAATACTCATCAAGTCCATGCCTCAGAGACTGGAAGCTGTCATAAAACCCAGAGGCGGTGCGACTAAATACTAGAGATGTGTTTTGATGATTGTTATTTCTTTGTTTGTTTCTCATGATTCCATATATATTTCCTAGGGCTGTCAAATGATTAAAATTTTTAATCGAGTTAATCACCGCTTAAAAATTAATTAATCTCAATTCAAACCATCTATAAAATATGCCATATTTTTATGTAAATTATTGTTGGAATGGAAAGATAAGACAAAAGACTGCTATATACATTCAACATACTGTACATAAGTACTGTATTTGTTTATTATAACAATAAATCAACAAGATGGCATTAAGGTTATTAACATTCTGTTAAAGCGATCCATGGATAGAAAGACTTGTAGTTCTTAAAAGATAAATGTTAGTACAAGTTATAGAAATTTTATATTAAAACCCCTCTTAATGTTTTCGTTTTGATAAAATTTGTAAAATTTTCAAACAAAAAATAAACTAGCAGCCGCCATTGTTGATGTCAATATTTACACAATGCTGATGGTGCTGAAACCCATAAAATGAGTCGCACCCAAGCCCCAGCAGAGGGCGACAAAACACCAAAAAATACAAGTAACAAATGGACATGACACTGTGCTGTCATTTTAATCTGTTTGAGCGGGGCATGTGCGTTAAATGCGTCAAATATTTTAACGTGATTAATTTTAAAAAAAATTACCACCTGTTAACGCGATAATTTTGACAGCCCCAATAATTACACAATGCTCATGGTGCTGAAACCCATAAAATCAGTCGCACCCAAGCGCCAGCAGAGGGTGACAAAACACCAAAAAACACAAGTAACAAATGGACATGACACTGCTGTCATTTTAATCTGTTAGAGCTGGGCATGTGCGTTAAATCCGTCAAATATTTTAACGTGATTAATTTAAATTAATTACCGCCCGTTAACGCGGTAATTTTGACAGCCCTAATATTTACCTGCACTTGTGCTATAAAAGTAACATTTACTGACCACCACAATGTTTTTTATTCATTTCTTTTAGTGTTTCTGGATGCTAAAGAGATGCACTTTTGTACTAATTCATTATTCTTTTCAAGCTTTTTATCAGAGTTCTACATGATAAAATGTCTGAGTGCTCGTCAGAAACTGGTGATTCCATACTTTTTGCTAGCGGTTGTATATGAAATAACATTAAAGCAATTAGAACAGTAGAAAGGTTGATGATCTGTTTCCTTTGTGTAGTGGACCAAACATACACGCAGGCACTGGTGTTTCAACTTAGGTAAAAATTCCATTTAATAAAGTCACAAAACAAACAGTTTAACACAAACCTTGGGCCCAACATAAAAGAGGCCAACATAAAAGCCCAAGTACACCAGATGCATGATCGTTGCGGTTCCGGTCCGGTTCAGTGTTGACTGCGTGCCACGCAGTACGTCAAAAACAGGCAAATCATACCGGCTGCGCACGGCTACGGTCAGCCAACTCCGTCCCCTCGTGAGCTCTCGCTATAATGTCCCATTTAAAACAACGAAAAACACACTGAGTCTATACTCATCAGAGAAGCAGAGAGAGAGCACATTTTTTTCTTTGCATATTGATATTTTAGTTATGTCTGTCTCTTAATTCCAGATTGACTGCATCATGTTGAGATCAGGGCTCCGTGTGTGGGGGGAAGGGGGCGGGGCCCTATTATGCCCTTGGTTGTGTCGGTGGGTTTTTATCTTTGTGCGCATTTAAAATTCATGGCACATAACATCTTATAGAGCTGTTATAAACAACTGTTAAATAATCTGCAATATTTATAAAACGGATGGCGAATTATATACTACACGAGCTAAAAAACGGCGTACTTGGAATTGGTGTCTCAACACTGCAGATTCCTGTGCCAAGCGCAAACTGTTGGTTTTTCTATGAAAAGTCAAGTAAAATGTAGGAAAGAAAGAGAAACGTCTCGAATAGACCACCAGGTCGAAACTTGTGGGTGTCTCTATTCTCTTTCGTACTTTTCCCCCTCGACTTTGTATACAAACCGACATTGTGTGTGCGCCGGGCACGAGAATTTCTGCGGTGGAACCACTTCCAGATACGCTGCTTTTTTTTTTTTTTTTCGCTCAAAGTGTTCAGCACGTCGTGTGTTTGATATCATTGCCAGAAAAACACACATAATAGGACACCTTGCAGCTTCGCTTTTAATGCTGTCCTTATAATAACGATCTGCTGCATCGTATATTACTTTGTGACTTTCCAGTTTCCACCTCCATGATGAAGTGCTCATCATCCATCTTCGCTCGTGTTTAAACCGTGATTAGGCACCTGGGCTTTTGACGTCAGACCCAGCTCCGCCCATTTTGTCGGATGCGTGTCCGGCAAAAATAGAAAATAGCCTATACCATCCGGCGGGCATGCGGCACGCCGGAGGTGGTTCGCAGTCAATCCGGAGCACTGACGCGGCCGGTATATGTTGAACAATAGGATATAATGGGAACGGATTGGCTCCGACGCTATTTTTTACCGGAGTCGGACCGGAACCGCAACGATCATGCATCGGGTGTACTTGGGCCTTTTCAAAAAGGCTTCAACCGAACTGATCTTACACAGCTGTGGTCGTTACCTCAAATTGGCAAATAAAATCTAATAGGCATTCAGACAAATATTAACTAAAGTGTGCACCCATTAGAAAATACATGTCCAAAAAATATCACATAAATAATTATCTAAATCTTGGAACACTGAATTGTGGTGGTAGTGGTAGCCACCACACTTTGAATTTTGTAACTAGTAATATGTAAAGGTTACTATGTGGTCAATGTAAAAAGTTGATCTGTTGATGGGGATATACAGCCACCGATGCACATTCAATTTCAAATGTTCACAGAATACAAATATAACAGGCATGTTCAAACTGCCCTAATGGGTTGACTGACTGAGCCTAGCGCACATAAAATACAAATTGTCTCATGACCCATGTTATGCTGATATGAAATAACTAAGCATAACTTCCTTTTTTAGGGGTAATCTGGACAAGGCAATTGAAATGTTCAACAAGGCTATCAACTTGGCAAAATCGGAGATGGAGATGGCCCACTTGTACTCTCTGTGCGACGCGGCGTACGCTCAGACGGAGGTAGCCAGGAAGTACGGCCTCAAGCCCCCGACGCTGTAACTCCCCCGCCAAACTGAGGGATGGTTATTCTCCAATCGTCACTGTGTTAAACTTTGCATCCATTTGTTCAAGCAAGGAAAAAAAGTTCTGAGTTACAATGTTAAAAAAATAAAGAAGAGCCCTTCTGGAAATATATACAGCATCGTGTTTACGTTCTATTTGAAAAAGGGTTTGGAATGCTTACTTTTGTTTTCACAATGTGTCACATGCACAGGAATGACATTGTATGCTTGTACAAATGACAATTACTGCAATGAAAAGAGGACTTGTGGCTGTTCGTTGACATTGACAGACAATACTGTGAGAGCAAGTTTATGTATCAAGTACAAGTACAGTTCAATATGTACCGATATCAGTTGAAAATTAAAACCACGTAGCCAAATGTGTAATGTCTGTGTTTGTGATAAGGGGGCTTGATTGATGGATAATAGGTCTGTATTTGGGAAGCAGGGAATCTTATTATTTTATTTTTTTTAACATTGAATTACCTGTTTTTTCGTTTTCTACAATTTGTGCAGCATGTTGACTTTGTCATGTAAATGCAATGCCCGTGCTGTTTGAATAAGAGACAAATCTTTGCTATCAGGCTGACCCAAACGCCTCCTTTTTATAGCACTTACATGACTCACATCTCTGGTAGTTTTATTTTTGTTTTTGTCAAAGAAAACTGGCTTTATTTCATTTTCACCTCTGGGTGGTTTATTTTAAAATCATTACCTGAGCCTTTTTGTCTTTTTTTTTCTCATTTGACAGACTGGCAAAAATCTTTAGGAATGGCAACTTTTTAAGACCGCCACTTTGATTTTGACTGACAAATTCCTGACATTTTTCATCGATACATATGGTGACCAAAGTGAAATAGAATTTAAATCTGAATAAAGTTATGATTCCTGGAAAGACAGGTGTGGTGGTTTGCTTTTCTTTACTGTATCAGGTTGTTTTTCAGTGGAATGTACTTGATAGCAAATGTTTTTTTTTAAATTCAGTACTGGTGTTATGGTTCAATTTTCTAAATAGAGTGCTTTATCACTACCAATTTTGTACAGTTAAAGCACCCGCATGTAAAAAGTGGCTAAAGATTTAGTTAAGACAAAAAAAAAAAAAGTATTTATTATTAAAATAGGAAACAAGTTGGAACTCTCGGCAACCAAGGACATTTTGGTATAAACATTCCAATTTTTGATACTTTTATAAAGTATTATAATTCTTCGGATTACAATCATGCTGGCATCGACAGGTGTTTAGTTCTCGTTAGCCCCGCCCCTATTTTGTTGAATCACCTCCTCTCGGATCTTAGAAGTAGTGCCTCGCATCGAAGTCATCTGCCTTAGGTGCGCTATTTTCGGCTTGAACTCAAGGTGAGTCCGGTGTCTGGATGGAGCCCTGGTGGCCATTTTTCTTGCGTCATCATGCTTTTATGCCATTGGCGTAGTCACCTGTCATTCAAACATGTCGGAAGTAGCGGCGAAGTTGGATCTTTGTGTCAAAATGATTCAATGAAACTTTTTTAAAAAAAAGTGCGTTCAAAACTTTTAGTATTTCAAATAAAAACTGAGTTCAAAACTTTTTGCTCTCCAAAAAAGGGACACTAAAATAAAAAAAAATAAAATAAAAAAATTTAATATATATATATTTAGGGAAGGGCAATTTTATTTTTGCAAATGAGCTTTTCTTTGATTGAAAATAGTTTTTTTGATTGAAGCAACTTTTTCTGGGATTGAATGATTTAGACATAAATGTCCTATCCATAATATGGCCCAAACAAAAAAATTAAATCAAAGAAAACAGTTTCAATGAAAAATTAATTCTTCAAATGCAAATTTCTGTGTCATTTTTTTGCATTCAAAAACTTTTTTTCTATGATTGATTTTTTTTGTTTTTTTTTTTGATTGAAGTGGTTTTTCTTTTGAAAATGTTTTTTTTTTTTTTTGAAGCAACATATTTTTTGATTGAATAGTAAAGACACAAATGTCCTAGCCAAAATATGGCCCAATTCAAAACTACATTACTTCAATCAAAAAAGTTGTTTCAATAAAAAAAATTAAAAAAAAAAAAAACATCAATAAAAGAAAAAGTTTTCAAATGCATTTTTTTAGTTTCAAATTGACTCTTGCATTTAAACACTTTTTTTTTCATTGAAGTGACTTTTTTTTTTTAATTGAAAATATATATTTTGATTGAAGCGCCTTTTTTTGTGGATTGAATAATAAAGAAAACAAATCTACCTCCATACGCCCCTGACCGAATCAAACTCCCGCGATACCTTTCGTCACTTGACGTGTCTCGTCAACACAATAATGGCGGATGCTGTGGAGGAAGCGCTCCAGGGTAGCTGGTGAGACAATCATCTTTTTGTCCTTATCGTCAAGCGACAACACCCAATCTTACTTCGCCCAAAGCAATTAATCCTACTAGGTTCACTAAATTGGTCCAACAATGAATTCGTGTGCTTAATTCTCCCTCCTGCCTGCCTTTGCCACATTTGTTTCCTGTGCTGTACTCTTCGTTTGTTAGCCCGCTAATAATAAATGGCTGAATCAGTTAAAATGTTAGTAATTGAAGCCACAGCGGCTTTTCCGTGTAATTTCGGAGAGGTTTTGTATGAAATTACTTATTTGGGTAATCTCTGTTAGTTGGTCATTTTATCAGGAAGGCTGGCCCGCCCTCAGCTAGATAACAATAGCCAACTCGGTCTGATAACTGAGATTTGTTCCTCTCAAGCGCAACCAAACCGGATTCCGGAATGCTGGCTTCCACTAAAGCCTCTGTTTCGTTTGCCAGCGTGATGTTCTTGAATAAACGAGACCTCTGATACAACACAAAAGGTCCTTTCACTGCTTGATCGAATTGCACGGGTGTCATAACAGACAGTGACCAGTATCATCCTTTCGAAACGAATGGAATGACATGTCTAAGGATAATAGGCATAGTGAAATAATATTTTGCCACCTTTTCATTAGGGTTGGGAATCTCTGGCATGAAGCCGATTCGATATGTATCTAGATACACAGGTTACAATTTTCAAAGTATGGGAATCGTCAAAAAAATATCGGATATGCCTTTTTTTAATATATATATATATATATATATATATATATATTTTTTTTTTTTTTTAAATTAAATCGTTTTCTAATTGTATTTAACGTTACAGACATGTCTTACACTCTTCCAGAGTCTTTAGTTTAAGCTTAAGGTAGATTTATCAAATTTATCGCGTTAACAGCGAGAATTAATATTTTTTACATTTATTACGTTACAATATTTAACGCAATTAACGCATGCGCTGCATGACCAACTCACGCATTGTCGCGTTCAATCTATAATGACGCCGTTTTACCCATACAGTATATAGCGCTAAACGGCAGCGTAAAATGAGTAGAGTGAATTTTGGCAGCCTTTGGAACCTTTTTTTAAATGGCTAAAGCCTTACAATCCCTCTCCCAACGATTAGAATAATCGTGGGAAGCAATGTGGGGAAGAAAGGTAGTAGTTGATCTTAACACTAGGGCTGCAGCTATCGAATATTTTAGTAATCGAGTAATCGACTGAAAATTCTATCGATTAATCGGATAAAACAAATATAATTTTAGGTGAAGAGCAATTATAAATATACATGAGAAAACAAGACATTTCATCTAATCTTGAACCATTTTCAGTCAATCAATGTCTTCGTTTTCGATGTATATTGTTGAAAACAGCCAACAATTGCATCTCAGATGTAACTAGAATTTTAAAAAAAGACTAATTCACTGCTTTCACTCAAAAAACTTTTAGATCTTATTAAAAAATATATATAAATATTTATATCTTACCTAAAAATGCCGTTACGCTTGATAACACACATCACTTAAAAGTTAGGATTTTTTCCCCACGTGTTTCAATTGAATTTCTCTTTGTGTCAAGCCATTTTTAAGTTCTAGTTAAGTTTTAAGTTAGTCTAAACTGTAAGTCCTGATAGGATTTTGAGTTTTTGCAGTGTTCAAAATAAATGTATGATACAGGCTGTATTGGAGCAAATTAGGGACCAGTGCTACTTGGTGTTTTAACCAGCAATGACTACTGAGCTAAAATTGATAGTTAGAATGATTAAGTTTTTTTTTTACACCCTCATCACTCCACAATGCTATGTTATGTTAAAGCCTGTATGTAAGACACATTAGCCACGCATCGACAGTGGTCATAATTGATTGAAACCTAGCCCTCCGCAGGGCTAACGTTACGTGAGCTAGTAGCGACAGTGACGTTAATCTTATTTATTAGCGCTTAGCGCTCTTTATTAGCGCTTAGCGCTCTACTGCTTTAAGATGGCGGCTGTTTACTAACGCTGCCCAGACGCGGCCGAGTCTGTCATTGCACATCTAGTTTAACATACATGTGATCTCTATGAGACTTAACAGACGCTACCTGTTCCAACGTAGCATCGTGCAGGCTAGTATTTAGCAACGGCGGCGTCGTTTGTGGCGGCTGTCGGCTGCAGTAATTTTTTTTTTTTCCCTTCTTCCTCTCCGCACATGACAGCGCGTTGTCCCGCATTAAAAGTAGTCCGAGCAAAATGTGATGCTTAGAGCTGTCAAAATAAACAATTACTCGAGGTGAAAAAAATTACTCCGATCAGTTTTTAAACTCGAGTTACTCGAGTTGCTCGAGTACTCGTTTCAGCTCTACTTAACATCCTGTTATTTCCCAACGCAGAGAAGATATCTCAATTGGTACCACGACGCACAGTCATGGTTGCACTTCCTATCATGCATTTGGGCAGAAGTTAAATGGCTACAGTATCATTTACTGAAAGCTCAACAAATACACTAGATGGCAATATTTAGTCACAATATACAAAGTCACATTTATCCTTTAAGAATTACAAGTCTTTCTATCCGTGGATCCCTCTCACAGAAAGAATGTTCATAATGTAAATGCCATCTTGAGGATTTATTGTTATAATAAACAAATACAGTACTTATGTACTGTATGTTGAATGTCTATATTCGAGTTTTATTCACTTTTTCCTTTATGCATTGCCAAAATGTATATGATCGGGAAAAATTATTGGGAATGATTGGAATTGAATCGGGAGCAAAAAAAAAGCAATCGGATCGGGAAATATCGGGATCAGCAGATACTCAAACTAAAACGATCGGGATCGGATCGGGAGCAAAAAAACATGATCGGAGCAACCCTAGTTACAATTCAATTAAAAAAAAAAAAACGATACATTTTTAAGGCCGAGCGATTCGATAAGATTCGATACATTTTAAGAACGATACGGTTCAATACACAGTGAAAACGATACGATAGTAAACATTTGTTGTGTGCGTTCGTACAGTATTATAAACATATAAAAAAGACCGCATTTCTAATAACAAAATTAAACAACAAAATTTTCATACCAATGTATGTTTTATTTTTATATGAAAAAAAAATAAGGCTTACTAAATGACCATCATTTTGTTGGATGGGATTGATAATAAAATAAAACTCCCGTGACAGACAACAACAAAGTGCAGTAATTCAATTACTGTATTTCCTGGTGTTTTGAACACAACAGGTAATTAATTTAAGTGCAAACTTTCAACGTAAACATCGTACAAACAAAAAAATATTAATTATATGCAGCAGCTCTAGAAAAAAAGAATTAAACCTGCTAGTGTTATCATTATAAATATATAATAAATTATGCTTTACCACTGGTACAATTGGGGAATAAAAACATGGCATTTTAGACAGATAGGTCAATAATCATTACTTTAAAGACCAAATGTGAAGTAAGGTTGGCCAACCATGTTTTGGAATAATAGGGGTGCACGATATCCGTTTTTTGAAACCGATATCGATAACTTCCTGCTCCTCAAAGCCGATATCGATAACCGATAATAAATATATAATTTTTTAAATGTATATTTACCCGAGTTTTTGAACACCTGGAGATTTAAAAAAATAATAATAATAATAATAATGGTGGATTCAACATAGATTTGTCTTTGATCTAACCAGAATTTTCATAATGACACGAACATTATTATAATGAACAAAACAAAGACAAGAACAGTCTTGACTTCAAATAAAGTGCCAGTATATTTATTTTTTCAAAAAAACATAATTTGAGTTAATCAATTAGTCAAAATAATTGAAGATGTGTTTCCTGAACAATGAACACTGAACTCAAACATAAACCCAACAGGTATTGTGCTTTGTCATCAGATAAAAATATTTGGTGCTACAGGAGACTGTTGTGGTCTTGGTCCATGAAACAACTTTCTAAACCTTGGAGAAAGGTTAGGACAGCAAACCTATCAATAACCAAAAGGCCTCTCAATAACTTACTAACTTATAACTAACACTGTAAACATTATATAGTAAGGTTTATCACTCATTCCTCATAACAAAAATATGGTAGAACAACAAGGATTAATGGCTTGCCTTATAATAATCAATATAAACGGCAGTGAGTGAACCCATATTCAATAAAGTACGAGGTTTATTCTCTGCATAGTATAAAATCCTACCAAGCATGCTGACAGGACTAACATTACACGACAACTATTATATGTATGTATAGCATAGCACAGTAGCTTGAGCTACTAGCCTTAAGCATTGGCTGGCTTCTATAACACAACAACTTATGAAGTTCTGTACATATGACCCTTCACCACCGAAGTAAACATATATTGCACATCAATATGTTATAGTAAACATAAATACTTAGACATATATTTCCGAGGTGGAAACGTGAGTAACAGAAAGCATTCACGATTGTCAATGCTAACGCTAGACACAGTACTGTGTAAAGTAAATGAGTTTGTGGGCCAAATTATAGATGCAGCGAATTATTCTGACCGGCAGGTGGCAGCAATGCCCCGCAAATGGTCAACTGATTTCCCAGCCAGCGAGCACAGTTCATACTGTATTATTGGTCCTATTAATTATGTTATTGGATTTCTTGGGATGACGTCATAATTCCTATTATCGGACCGATAATTATCGTGCACCAGTATTGAATAATATCAATGGCTAAACAATTATAAGCATATTTTCGTTATTTTTTTTAACACAACCCTCCCAGATTCTTTAACCCATAGCAACGCCCTTGACAACGAAAATGCTTTTCTTCGACAATCTTCAGAAATCTTCGGAAATTACGTCACACAGAGAACTGTGAGTGAAGTCCGCCATAGAACAGTATTGCTTCTCGGTAAAATGCCACGGCGGTGTGTGGGGATGTATTGTTGTCACTCTAAAGAAAAGTTGTATGAGTGGCCAAAGGATAGCAGGGCACGTAAATGGACATCTTTCGTTCACACGAAGCGAATGAATTTCACGCCATCATCGAGTAGTGTTCTCTGTTACAAACACTTCGAAGATGTCTGCTTCCGCAACCCGTCTGCTTATGATCAAGGATTTGCAAAAAAGTGTGATTTTTGGATAGATGACTGATGACTTTGTCAAAGCAGAGCTGCCAACTGTTGTGGAATGAACAGTAGAAGGTAGCGACGTTAGCCGAAAGGTAACTCGAGGCAAAACCCCGATCGTGTTGTGGAATGAACAGTAGAAGCTAGCGACATTAGCCGAAAGCTAACTCGTGGCAATCCCCGATCATAGTTGTATTGAGTTCATTTTGCCTACACTTAGCATAAATTCGTCAAAACTTTTCTTTTATCCCAGGCAATAGTGGTGGTTTATTTACCTGACATGTTTCGGCGAACACTTCCGCCTTCGTCAGAGGATCCGAAGGCGGAAGTGTTCGCCGAAACATGTCAGGTAAATAAAAACTAACGTCGTTAGCTTCTACTGTTCATTCCACAACATGATCAGGGATTCGTCAAAACTTTTCTTTTATCCAAGGCAATAGTAGGTGGTTTATTTACCTGACATGCTTCAAATCATGAAAATAATAACAGCCTCTATCTTACCAATCTTGTAATCTCGATGGGTCTTGTCTCCATTCCATGTCAGGTAGTCTGGGCACATTGTTTGCATCCTGATTAGCGTCTGGCTAATACATGTACGGTCCAACATAAAATTCCAACTCCTCCTCTTCCTTCAACTCTTCAAAAACTTGGATCTCCTCACTTGCGCTCGATCTATCGCTTATATCGCTGTTTGAATCATTGTTTGAAGGGCTTTGTATGGCAGACGTATGGAGCGCTGCTATCGCTGTTCTCGGTGTGACGTATCACTTCCGGGTTCGTCCCCTTTCAGGCTCAAACTTTGGAAACGCGATTATTTTGTCAAATATACAACATATAAATTATTTTTTCATGCTTTATTTGTTGGACAATGTTTAATTTAATTGTGACCCTATTTGGCATTTTATGAAATTACTTCACATTTGGTCTTTAATGCGTTGCAGAATTTTTTTTTATGAGATGTAAAACAAAGGACTGCTAAGATTGCACTTTCAAAGAACAATAAATGTGAATACAAAATAAAATCCCAGAGTGTTTATTCAAACCATACAACAAAAAGCTGCCCTTAAACTGCTTTTTTATGTTTTTTTTATTTTTTACAAGAAAATGCAAAAACATTAACCATTTTAAAGGCAGTACTTATTTCTCAACATGCCCATACAACACATAGCTGACCTTGAGATAGTCTTTTTTTTTTTTTTTTTTTTTTTTCACAAGAAGGTGCAAAACCATTAGCTGTTTCAAAGGCAGTACTTATTTCTCTCAACAATACAATAAAATTTACACTGGTGGAATGAATTTTTTGGAAACAAACAAAGTGTCATTAGATATAAGACTTCTTTTAACCAATATACTTTGTTTTCACAGATTTCTGTAACATTTTGCATTTTTGTAGCGTTACCGCTAAACGTTCTACTTTTGTACATTACCAAACAACGCACAACTTGACATGGAAATACATGTTAGCGAAGTTGCTAATTAGCATAGCGCTCGGCGCTAACTAGTAACATCTCAAAAACAACAACAATCAAGGCTAAACAGTACAAGAGGGTTCGTGTACTCACCTCTGATAGACGGACATGGGACTTAGCAAAACACTAGGGACATTTTCCAATTAACACGACTTGAACCTACTGCTGGACCACTGAAAGACAAGTAGCACCGAACTATCTCTCTTCCCCTTTCGCTCTAAAAATAACTTGTGCACAGAAGCGCGACCGCCGGGTACCTGCCTGTCTCATACACACATTTATTTTAACATTTATGAATCGTCACGTGTCGAATCGCCATGCATCTAATAATCGATTTTTTGGCACTCCCTTAGTGGTAATACTACGGCATATGGAATCCCATCTATGTAGCAACTCATTGCAATTTGCCTGCCATCTGATAACCAAAATGTTCATTGTAGGAACAGGTCTATTTATGGCGATAATGATAGACGTAAGCCTGTCGCAATATGCAATAATTCCATTTATCGCGCGATAAATTAAAATGAAGGCGGTAATTTTTCGGCTGCGATTTTACGCCTCACGTGCACGTGCGTGCGTGTGTGCGGCAGACGTGCTGTTAAAAGTTCGGATTTGTCGTTACCAACTGCGCAAAATGCATCTTCGTTCCAGGTCAGGCAAAAAATAGCGCCGGAGCCAATCGTTCCCATTATATCCTATTGTTCAACGTATACCGGCCGCGTCAGTGCTCCGGAGTGACTGTGGACCATCTACGGCGCGCCGGTGTTGTTGATATGTGGGCGCTCCCGTCAGGAGTGACATTTCACGCGGGGCGGCTATTTTTCGGCACAACGCCGGATATTTACAACGAAGTCCGCCAAAACATTGTTACAGACTTGGCTGCTACGAACAACCTCGCTTTGACAACGAACACCTGAATGAAATTAAGAGTGCTGTGCTTCAAACTCGTCCTGTTTATGAAAGTCAATTGGCATATGCTGGTGTTGTGTAGTTATGAGCAGACGTGACTTCAGCGGCGCTTGCTAACTTTTTTAATGCGCGTACACACTAGATATCATGAAATGGAAAACTAGATGTGCTCAGTCCCATGCCATTGGCTACGTGAGCCCAGAATGATTATGGGACACATAGTCCATATAGTACATCGATGAATTCTGAACTGTCATGGCTGAATGGAAGTTAAGAAGGGCAAATCAATCCATACCAGTGACTAT
Source organism: Corythoichthys intestinalis (assembly GCF_030265065.1). Lineage (NCBI taxonomy): Eukaryota > Metazoa > Chordata > Actinopteri > Syngnathiformes > Syngnathidae > Corythoichthys > Corythoichthys intestinalis. Next base: position 48,660,064 of record NC_080401.1, on the reverse strand, counting down.
AGATAATGTTGCAAATATTGTTAATTCAGTACGTGACACAGATGGATTCGGACCACAAATAGGATGTCTTGCTCATGTAGTAAACCTAGCTGCTAAGAGAGCTGTAGCAATCAACAGTGTGCCCTGCCTCACTTTACAAACAGTAAAGATTGTTCTCAGCAATTTTATACAAATTTTTTTCATATCAGTAGGAAGTAAGCACATAAATATTATGCACTAAAATGCATGTTTATATGATGGCAATTTAATTTTTGCTCGTTAGCAAAAAAACAACAACAACAAAAAAACAAAACAAAAAATATAATTTTTTTTTTTTTTTTTTTTTACAGAGAATCAAATGTATTGAATCGGATCGAAAATCGTGTCCCCCGTATCAAAAATCGTACCGAACCGCGACTTAACTGTATTGTTGCATCCCTATGGAACACCATTGCAGAAGCTATGACGGGAAAAGTTTTCCTTTGCCTAAATGCTTAAATTATTAAGTGTAATTTTTTCTTTTTTTTTTTTTAACAATTTATTTATTCTGTGTTTCTGTGCGGTATCAATATTGTTGTTTGTTACTTAAGAGGCATGGTCTATTGTTTTTAGTTGTGATTTCTTAAAAAGTATTTTTGAATTTAAGAGTAAATATTTATCACGTTTAAATGGATGTACTTGATGTATTAATATATACTGTATTCTCACTGTGTTATTGTAAATTGGTTAAAAAAAAATGGGGGGGCGCAATAATATCGGGTATCGCAATAATTTATGAGAATAATTATCGCACACTAAAATTTGTTATCGCGACAGGCCTAGATAGACGTAAAATATCGCTAGGTTTTATCTGGTTTTGTTAAGAAATTTGTTCAATATGTTTTCAAATTGATCAATATTGTGAAAAAAACAGAAAAGTTTAATGAATTGTTTAGCTTTAGAGGTAAGAAGGAATATTATTTTCCATAGGGACCAGGATCTAGCAGACGCTCTGGACTCTGGCGGTTCCGACACAGAGATGGACAAATTGGTCGCCCACGCCCAGGAGACTCCAGCTCAACAACGAGCAAAAATGTGGAAAGTATGCAACACACTTCATGCAACTGACCCACAGCAAAGGTTCAAACAACGTAATTTAACAGCTACGGCTTGTCCCGTATCGCCAGATCGCACTGAATGTTTCCGGGAAAGGAGACTCTCTCGCTCCTTGGGACGGCATCCTGGATTTACCAGAACAGACGCTTATTCACAGTCGCAGTCAGCAGCTGATTGGTCAGGAAATGCTCATTCCTCAACTCGTCGTCAATGGCAGGGAACGTGAATACCAACCTCTCGCTTACATTCCAGACCAGCTGCAAGTATCCGAGGAAGAGCGGGGTGACCTGGTGTCTGACGTGGAGGCTGTTGTCACTTTCTACTGCAAGTCGCGCAACATTAGCTTCACGTCGGACCTGAGCTGGCCGCACCTTCTCAAGCCCTTGCTGGATCTTCGGCTTCCCCGCAGCGATCTCTACAACTGTTTCTACGCTATTATGAACAAGCACGTACCAAGGTTGGTGACTCCTATTTCCTATAGGTGTTCCTGAATGCAACCTCTGTGAATAATGGCATTTTCATGCAAACTTTTTTTTCAGGGACTGTGTGCCCAAAGGTCGCCCATTCCACTTATACAGACTCCTCCTGCAGTATCACGAGCCAGAACTTTGCTCATTCTTGGATACCAAAAAGATCACACCTGACTCGTACGCTATTAATTGGGTGCGTTTGAGTTTCGCGAATTTTGTCAGGGTGTTTTGGCTGTGCTGATAATGTCCCTAATTGACTCTTTTCATCCACAGATGGGCAGTTTGTTCTCCAGCCACTGCACACCCGACGTCACCCAGGCTCTGTGGGACTGTTACCTCCAGCAGGCGGACCCTTTCCTTATTTTCTTCCTCATGCTCATTATTCTTGTCAATGCCAAGTAAGTCTCTCTATTCCCACGAGAGTGATCGTTTGACTTTAATAGAGGTGTAATCGATCGAAGAAGAGGTGTAGATCGGGCTGGATCAGGGCTGCAGCTATGGTTTATTTGGTATTCAATTAATCTATCAACAAGTTAGTTCGTATAATAGAGTTATCGGATTAGGAACATGTAATGTAAAACAAAAGCTTACTAAGATTGCACTTTCAAAAGAGCATTAAATGTGAATACAAAATAAAAATCCAGAGTGTTCTTCAAACTATGCAGAATTGCACTTTCTTTTAAGAACTTAATTATTATACCTTAAATTAGCCTTAAAGTGCATACAACAGGAGGAAAAAAAGTCTTAAATAGCATTGCTATGTGAATTAGAATCATATTTTGAGACGATTCGACTATATAGAACAATTTAGCAAAGCGCTGATGACGAGAAATTAGTCTTTTAATCTGCCGGTTAGCCACCATTATAGGGCTCTAGCGTCCCCAACAGGTGGAAGACGTCGGCGGAGTAACGATTTCATCTGATTTAGTATGCAGCCCATTGAGGGGGAATTATTCAGAATGAGGAAAACATGACGAAGAGAGCCGCAAAATGTCATTGTTTCAGTCTCTCTACTCCAATATTTTTACAGGATATTCTTTTTTCCAAGTATTTTTCCTAAATAGCAAAATAAATGGCATTGTAATGACAAATAACAGTTTTGTGCTGAATGGAATATAAAAATAATAAAAATTAGGGTTGTTCCGATCATGTTTTTTTGCTCCCGATCTGAATCCCGATCGTTTTAGTTTGAGTATCTGCCGATCCCGATATTACCCGATACGATTGCTTTTTTTTTTTTGCTCCCGATTCAATACCAATCATTCCCGATATTTTTTTCCGATGATATACATTTTGGCAATGCATTTAGAAAAAAATGAATAAAACTCGGACGAATATATACATTCAACATACAGTACATAAGTACTGTATTTGTTTATTATGACAATAAATCCTCAAGATGGCATTTACATTATTAACATTCTTTCTGTGAGAGGGATCCACGGATAGAAAGACTTGTGACTTTGTATATTGTGACTAAATATTGCCATCTAGTGTATTTGTTGAGCTTTCAGTAAATGATACTGCAGCCATTCAACCCAAATGCATGATGGGAAGTGGAACCATGACTGTACGTAGTGCTACCAATAGATATATATCCTCTGCGTTGATAAATAACACAAGGTGTTAAGAAAAAGATCAATTGCTACCTTGCTTCCCCACATTGCTTCCCATGATATTTCTAATTGTAGGGAGAGGGATTGTAAGGCTTTAGCCTATTAAAAAAAAGGCTCCAAAGGCTGCCAAAATTCACTCTACTCATTTTAAGCTGCCATTTATCTCTCTATATGGGTAAAACGACGCGAATACAGATTGAGCGCGACAATGTGTGAGTGGATCGTGCAAAGCATGCATTAACTGCATTAAATATTTAACGTGATACATTTTTTAAAAATTAATTACAGCCGTTATGGGGATGAATTTGATAACCCTACCTTAAGCCTAAACTAAAGACTCTGGATGAGTGTAACATATTATGTCTGTAACGTTAAATACAATTAGAAAATGATTTAATTTAAAAAAAAAAAAAAAAAATTTTTTTAAAAGGCATGGCCGATATTTTTTTGCCGATTCCAATACTTTGAAAATGACGTGATCGGACCCGATCGATCGGCATCCTGATCAATCGGGACATCTCTAATAAAAATGCATTTATTCAGGACGACATGGCAAAATTACTCCATAATGGTCAAAACTGTCGACTTCACCTTTACTGTCGCACCTCGCGAACGATATTTTATGCCACCTAAATCGGGCTTATATTATTTCCCTTCCCCGGCTTCGGAGAATGTAAACAAACCAAGAGGCGTGACAGCTAGCCGACATGCTAACCCGAACCAAGTGATGTTCCAAAGTCTTCGAAGCGGAAAATCACACATAACTAGCCCAGATCATTTCACATGACGACTGGGTTGTCGATTGTCTTGGCTGATCGGCAACCCGCCCGGCGAAGAGCAATTTACAATTCGTTCCCCTGCTACTACGGACAGGAGAGCTCGCCGGGGAAGCAGCTGGACAATGACTGCCGAACAAATCGGCCAACGTCAGAGGGGCGTGTAGCTGCCAAATGGTCAACACGAATAGGCAAAATAATGCTTTACCACACGGCGAAGACGTAAACAGCGAGAGTCATGCAAGAGCGGCTGCAGTTATGTTGCTAATGTGTATGAGGAGAGTTTTTTACATGCCCATCCATGATCAAACGTAAGTAGGCCTTTATTTAAAGAAAGTTAGTAGTGTTTACTTTGTAATCCCTGTATTCGCGGCTATTTTTAACACAGAGTTGCAATTTCTGATCGGTCGAAAAATTTGACAGAACACCGGGCACATGAAGAAGGCAATAAGCAGAGTATAGTGCTCTCCCGGCGGGGGGATCTGCAACAAGCCGCCAGTCGTCAGCCGAGGGGACAAGGAGCATGTCAGCCACAAAATGCAAGCCACCTACATATTAAAATGATCCCAGTATTTTCATAATACAAAACACGATGTTTACTCACTTCCTCGTAAGCTCCATGGTCCCACAGTAGTAGGGCTTGTTTTGGCCAATATCCACCCGTGAACGGGAACCTTTTGAAACCCCAAAAAGGCACACACGCCTCTCCCTTGAACGTACAGCAAGATTTTTCTACAGCCGTTTAGCTGGTGTGATGCGAAAAATAAACGTATTAATCAGATGAATCCTTAGTCCTTCTCATACAACAGTATGGCTGTATAGTGAAGAGGATTCCTTCTTCCGTACACGTCACAGAGCCCTCTTCCTCAATGCAAGACCAAAGCCGGAAGTCTTGTCATTTTCGTAGGGCGGGATTCAAAAAATTTAATAAATATATCGATCGCTTCTTCACACATCCAAGTGGTCCATTTCATTCAGGAGCATAAAATACCGTATGTATTATGAAATAAACATGCTTTTTCGTGTCACAGGCACTTTAAACGGTATAAAAAATAATAAATGAGGATCTAAATACAACAAAAGAATTACTGGCTAACTTGCACAGCATAAGTCCGCTAGCTTAAATGCTATAAAATGCTAACGTGTTTTTACAATGCTCTGAACAAATCGTTCAAACACATATTCCCACAAAAAATGACAAAATATACCTCTAAACTAAATTACGAATGCGTAAAAAACATATTAGCTCAAACAATAACTTACCTTATGTTGGTCTTAACGGAAGCACCTGGATTTAGCCATGTTAAATGAGTCACGTCATATTCACTGTTGCCACTAGAGGGCCGTGTATCCACCCAAATCAATAAAACTAAATGCAAACACTCTCTAAACCCTTACAACATCACTCTAATTAAACGAATAATCAAAGCATCAAAATTTGATTCGAAGCTTTTTTCTAATCAAATTACTCGAGTTAATCGATTAATCGTTGAAGCACTAATCAGGTTTAATCCAATCAAATTGATGGAAATGCAAACAATAATTCAACGTCATCTTTTAGAAATGCCGTTTTGTTAAAAAGGTTTTTTATTTAAATGTATGTCTTAGCATCAAAACTGTCACAAATGTGTGAAATGCGCACATAATCATGAATCGAATCAAATCGTGGCCGACTTTGTCATGTCAGCAAATATCGTATCGTTGTTCAAAGAATCGAGATCAAATCGTCATGAAATTTTTGGTTTACACCTTACATTTGACATTTTAATGTTGTTTTTACATGTTTTTTTGTTGATTTATTTTTTTAGAGAGACCATCCTTGACAGAGAAGGAGACAGCAAAGATGACATCATCAGTAAGTGGAACCTCCTGTCTTCAAGTTTGATTTTTTTAAACTTATTATTACACAAAGATCTGTTTGTAATTAATGCTAGGCTCGCATCGAAATTGGGGTAACATTTCGGCTGAGACATGACTAATTGTGTTTTCGTTTTCGGTCCGTAACTATTTAATCTTTTTAAGTGAACTTAAAGAACCAAAACTATATGTGATGATGCAGGAATAACAGTTACATCGGACAGACAGACCGCACATTGCATGTAAAGTTCTTGTACTTTATTTTCAAGCATCAACATGAATTGGTATACGAGCTTCAGTTAGCTGGAGATTGTAAACAAGCCAAAGTCGGATGTTGCGCTTACTTGACTGGTTATACAGATTCCCTGAGGCATCAATTGGTTTATTTTCCAACTCCCAACGCAGACCATTAGCCACAAAAACAGCTTTTCAGTATTTAGTTTAGATTTCAAAGGGAGAAATCCTTGATTTAAAAAAAAAAAAAAAAAAAAACGTCAAACATCTGTATAATACATTCACACAATTGTTATAGTGTTGTCAAAACTATTGAAAAGTATTGAGCTGAAATGTTGTCCCAATTGCAAAAGTATCGAAACGCAGTTATTTGTTTTTGCACTACAACAGATCTAGGGATGCAGCTATCGAATATTTTAGTAATCTAGTATTCTACTGAAAATTCCATCAATTAATCAAGTAATCGGATAAAATATTTTTTTACAACGTCAGCGCTAAGAGTGTGACAATATCTCGATACAGCGATATATCGCGATATTTTGCAACCCGATCGGTTATCGATATGCTCCCGCCAAGTATCGATACTTTTATTTAACATATTGGCCAAACAATGGAGTATGGATGCTATAAACTGCTCAATGTTTGTTGAGCAATTCCTTGGCGGTCCACTAGGGGCGCGCGGGAGTGGCGGTGAAGGCAAAGCGCGCACAAGTTGTCTAGAGAAGAAGAGAGGAAGCTCCAAATGGGTTGAAAAAATAAAAAAGCTTTGTGAGAACGGTGGAGGAAAAAATGAGAAAAATATTGCTACAAATCACACATGGGGACACACTAGATTTTACACCAACAAGAAAGGAAGTAAGGTGAACAAGGACTTTGCTGTCTGCAAGAATTGTTTAGCAAAAACAAGGTTCACTGGGAGCTGGTGACGAAGTGCACACCGGATTTCTTCACTGCTTCGCTTTCATCACTTGAGGTAAGAAAGTTATACAATGTAATTGATTTTTAATTTACGAGTATTATTTTGATGACAATTGGTGTTGAATGATATAAAATAAACCAGGACCCTAAACTGGATGAAAATGAATATCGAACAAGCCCACATGAATTTACCGATTTATTTGATATTATTTGAGAACCACTTTCCATCTAGTTTACTACACAAACTGTTATTACTGCCATTTTGATACAATAAACCATAAAAATGTTTTGAATAGGTTCCAAGATATACTGTATAAAGTGATGTGCATGATAATTAATGTAGCCTACATATTAAAAAATAGGTAATTATTGCATTTTTAATTTCTATACATTCAGTTCATATATTTTTTAATTCAATACTTCCAACACACACACAAAAAAAAAAATCAGGATTTCAACTCAAAAGCTATGAAGTAGCTAATATTTTTTGTTTTATTTTGTTGTTTTTAAGGTGAGGAAGACTGTGACTTACCAAGTCTGACATCTCAAATGCTGAAGCAGATAATGGAAGTGCTCAAACCAACGCTTTTGGCAACAAAGGTCATATACGAAGAAAAGACCCACCAATTTTATAATTTCCCTTCTCCAAGCTCAACTGCTGACTGACACCTACAGCAGTTTTTTTTAAATAAAAGATTTAAAACTTTAAAGAAATTAAGGGTGCAATTCATCATGATCTCTCCACCAGATATCAGTGGTTGTGGTTTGTTTCCTCTATATGTGCAGGTGCACAATTTGCTGTAGATTTATATTTTACAGCAATGTTGCACAGAAAAGGTGTCACTGTTTAATAAATGACTTAAACAGTATTTTTTCAAATGTTGTTTTTTTTTTTTATCGTTTCAACAGTTGTATCGTAGAATGTCATGTATCCAATTTCTGACCAATATATCGATAATCGCTGTATCGTGATATAATCGTTATCGTGAGCCTTGTATCGCGAATCGTATCGTATCGTGAGGTGCCCTGAGGTTCCCGCTCCTAGTCAGCGCGTTGTGTTGTATTAAAAGTAGTCTGGGCAAAACGTCATGCTTAGGGCTGCCAAAATTAAACGATTCCTCGAGGGTGGGGAAAATTCCTCGATCAATTTTTAAAATCGAGTTACTGGAATTATTCGAGTGATTGTTTCAGCTGTCCACAGATCACCAAAAATTTGTTGTCATGAAGTAAATTTGATTCTGCACTACTCTTTGTAGTAATGGAGGATTTTCTTTGCATTTTTCTTGTTAACTCCTTGGCTGCTTTTCACGCTGCAAGGTGTACAATCCATTAGGTCCCAGAGGGTTGGCAGAATCAGTAATTTATTTGATATTTTAGTTTTAGTGGTTATAGAGCACACATTGGCTGCCATGAACGGCAATAGACATCCAATCCCTGTCGATCGGGAGGTGCGACACCCCCACAATGTTTTAGTCTCAGCAAAAAAAAAAACAACAAGAAAAACTGAAGTTTTAGTCAAATTATTTTTAAGTTTATTTATGTACTATCAAAAATTGTATCGAGTCTCAAGGTTTTTTTTTTTGCAAATACTTTATTTAGCGTGATTAAAATGATATTCTATTTGCTGACATCATGAACTACAGCAATCTGGAAATATTTACTGTTATTTGACCACATTTTAAAAAATGTCTCGATTAGAAATGCTGGAAGAATCGCCTTCTCTACTGGACGCTGAGGACATTGAAGATTTGTTTTCCCTTGCTCAGTACTACCAGAGCAAGACCCCCCTGTCACTCAGAAAGGTTTGACTTCCTCTTATGATGAACATTAAAGCATCTCTTGTCAGGAACTCTCGATTCATACTGTTTTATTTCTGTACAGATGAACCAAAACTTGTTCGGCAGCAGCCTTGTGGCTTTGAAGGAAGAGGACATGGACCTGAGCCAGGCGCTGTGCCTACCTGTATCTGTTCCGGAAATTCTGCAAGCAAACCAGCAGCAACAGGTGGCTAAAAATCATAAGGGTTTTCATTGAGAGAGGGTAAAAGCTAATGTGTTTTTGTCTTTTCCGTTCAGGACGGGGTGCGCTTCTTTGTAGTGGATTGCCGGCCGGCGGAGCAGTATAATGCTGGTCATCTCTCCACCGCTTTCCACCTGGACTCAGATCTGGTGAGTGGGTGGTGCTGGGATATACTGGTTTGTCATTTTATTCTTTTATGATGAATATTTGTTCTTTAAGTGCCATTGACGGCCATAGACGTCCGATCCATTTTGACTTGGAGCGGCTGGCAGCGGATGATCGCTGTTAGACCTCCCAATCAAAATGAATTGGATGTCTGTCGCTGTCAATGAAATTGAATGAGTTAAGAAACTAGTGACTGCAGGAGAAGGAATAAAGTCTGTGAGGGGAAAAAAGATGAATATGAAGTAAGAGAGTAAGAGTAAAATAAGTGTAGTAGTAGTTGGGTGCTGACAGCACAAATATGTTGAGAAGAGAGATTTTATTTACGACAAAAGTTTTGCATTTTAATTCCAGGATGGAAATAGTGATTATTTAACACAGGCATGAAAATCTCTCACCTCTCGGTGAAATTCGCCGTTTTGAAGTCAAAAAGGGTGACGTACGTGAATTGTGTAGGTCCGAGGAGAACATTCTTAAGGGGGGTGGGGGGGTTCGGGAGATTTTTTTTTAATGTCGGACACTTGGTATGCAAGCGGGGAAAGCGGCACAAAGCCAAAAAAGTGCACCAAAGTGACCAAAACATTGACTTATTTCAACGAAACAAAGGCAGTTTTCTCCAAAACGTAAACTTACGGTTAAGAAGATGACATTTAAAAAATGAACAATCGCTGGTTAACAGCATTTGCAAACGAAAAAATGAAAAAAAAAATTCATTACTGACACAACATGCAATGACAAAAAGAGCTTTTTTTGCGTCGTGTAAAGCTTACAGTTAGCGGTTTAGCGAACGTACTTCCGGTGAACATTTCAAAATAAAAGCATGCCATGTTTGTCATATAAATGCTTTAAAATGACACCCTTTATGAAAAATCTGATTGGCAATTAATAATTATTATACTACTCTTGTATATAGTAGTATATTATTAATATATTTTTTTAAGAATTGTTTTGAATCATGTTGGAAAGGTGAAGTCAGTGTTCTGAATCTGTTTACATTCCATTCTTTTGCACTAGTTAATGCTATCAGCATTTGACCTTATTGTTTATTTGTAATTTATTGTGGTTATTTACTTGTTTATTTGTACTTTAATAAAGAATTTACCGTATTTTTCGGACTACAAGTTGCACCTGAGTATAAGTCGATCCAGCCATAAAATGCCCAACGAAGAGAAAAAAAACATATACAAGTCGCACCGGAGTATAAGTCGAATTTTTGGGGGAAATTTACTTGATAAAATCCAACACATAGAACAGACATGTCATCTTGAAAGGCAGTTTAATATAAAAATACAATAGAGAACAACATGCTAAATAAATGTACAGTGTACAGTGCATGAACAACGAAATGTGAATATACTGTCCTACGCTACGGCTCGGTCCTGGCTATCCAGCGAACTCCCAAAAGACAATGCTGGACGTCCGTATAATTTGCTGAATCAATTTGGTCCTCGATAGCAAACAGGTTCGCATCAACGTAAATAAATGATAATTAGGTACTATTACAGTAATAAGTAACAGGTTAGCATGCGTTCGCTATCATTAGCACATCGTTCAAACAACCACAGAACTGGCTCTAAGTGTCCGATCGCAGGTGGAAAACACACAACAACAACAGAAAAGATGATACACGCAGGCGTTGCCTCTGTAGAGATAATCTAAAAGCATTTACAATGAAAGTAGGTTCGCAGCCGTCTTTTCTCTCTCGCTAGCTCGCCCACTCACTCACTCAGAGCTACGTAGCTGTCCGTCTTCTTCTGGCGTGTGAGCACTCTTCTTCACGTAAACAAGTGCGAGTGCGCCCTCACGTGGGTGTGAAAGCGCCACAAACTAAATGCATCCATTTCAAGATAAAAAAGTCAATAATACAATTGAACATACACTGCCAAAGGCAGAACGCGAACGTGGCCATAGCTAGAAAGAGTTATTCAGATAACTATAGCATAAGAACATGCTAACAACTTTATAAAACCATCAGTGTCACTGCAAAACACCAAAACAACATATGAAATTATATCATAATGTGTTAATAATTCCACACGTAAGTCGCTCGTGAGTATAAGTCGCACACCCAGCCAAAATATGAAAAAAAACGCGACTTATACTCCGAAAAATACGGTAAGTGTTCCAAAATGTTTTTGTAATTTAATAAGCGTCATCAAAAATTTAATTGCTGAGATAGTAAAAAAAGGGGGGGGGGATTATTAGATTAGTTGACTAATCGTAAAAATAGTCGGCTGACTAATCGGGAGAAAATTAGTCGTTTGGGACAGCCCGAGTTGTACAGTGTACTGAAACATATTTCTTCCATACCCTTCTCACCTTTTTAACCCCTGACCCATTTTCATGCCTGGATTTGGGTGGATACACTGCTCTCTAGTGGCAACAGTGAACATGACATGACTCATTTTTCATGGCTGAATCCAGCTGCTCCCTGTTAAGACCAACATATGCAGTTTTTATTTGAGCTAGTGTTTTTTAATGCATTTGCAATTTAGCTTAAAGGTATATTTTGCCGTTTTTTTGTGGGAATATGTATTTGAACCATTTGTTAAGAGCATTGTTGAAAAAAAAAAAAAAAGTTAGCATTTAAGCTAGCGGACTTTTGCTATGTAAGTTAGCTGATTGTTCTTCTGTTTTGCTTAGATCCTCATTGATTTATTTTCTTATACCGTTTGTGGCTCAGCTCAGGTATTTTATGTTCCCTATCCGATTACTTGATTATTCAAACTAACTAGTTCATCGATTAATCGACTACTAAAATCATCGATAGCTGCAGCCCTAGTGTGGATATTATTTTCAGGCCCTAAATTTAAAAAAAAAAAAAAAGAAAGAAAGGAGGGTGGGTCTGGAATTAAATTTTTCTGTTAAAGAATTGTAGCTTTTATTTTACGGACATTATAATATTTTCAATCACTGCTTTGCGCACAGATGCTCCAGAACCCGTCTGAGTTCGCCCTGTCAGTCAAGTCGCTCCTGGAGGCCCAGAAGCAGTCCTTGGAGTCAGGCTCCATTGCTAGCGGCGAGCACCTTTGCTTCATGGGCAGCGGCAGGGAGGAGGAGGACATGTACATGAACATGGTGCTGGCTCACTTCCTCCAGGTGAGACTCCAAAATCGAGGTAAAAAAACAAACAAGCTTATTCTATGCTGACTAAGCACTTTGTGTTTCAGAAAAACAAGGAGTATGTCAGTATTGCGAAAGGTGGCTTCATGGGTGAGTACAAAATCAACAAATTACAGAGAGAATGGTGTTTAAATCAGTGGCGCCACCAGGGGGTGTCCAGGGGTGGCCACGGCAACCCCACTGGCCACCCCGCTTGCCAGTATATCGTTAGATTGTTGTAGCATCAGTTATGCATTTCATCCCAAATGAATGCATTTATTTTGTTTTGTTAAATGTAGGGCTGTCAAATTTATCGCGTTAACGGGCGGTAATTAATTTTTAAAAATTAATCACGTGAAAATATTTCTCGCAATTGACGCATTCGCGGTACTACTCATTCACGCATTGCCGCAAACAGCCTACAATGGCGCCGTTGTACTTATATACAGCGATAAGAGGTGGTATCAAGTGAGTGGAGTAGATTCAAGCATTCATTGGGGCCGTGCTTTTAATTGGCAAAAGCTTTGTCATCTCTCCCACAGCAACTATAAATCTTGTGGGAAGCGACCTTTTTCTTAATACCCTGTAGTGTACTCAACGCAGAGAAGGTATAGCATTTGCAGCCACCACACACAGTCATGGTTGCACTACTTCCCACCATGCATTTGGGCAGAATGTTTAAGTCGATACAGTATCATTTACTGAAAGCTCAACAAATACACTAGATGGCAATATTTAGTCACAATATACAAACTCACATGTATCCTTTAAGAATTACAAGTCTTTCAATCTGTGGATCCCTTTCACAGAAAGAATGTTAATAATGTTAATGCCAATCTTGTGGATTTATTATTATAATAAACAAATACAGTACTATGTACAGTATGTTGACTGTATATACAGTATCTGTCTTGTCTTATCTTTCAATTTCAACAATAATTTACAGAAAAATATGGCATATTTTAGAGATGATTTGAATTGCGATTAATTATGATTAATTTTAAGCTGTGATTAACTCGATTAAAAAATTTTAATCATTTGACAGCCTTAGTTAAATGTACACCTTATGCCTAATACTGTATATACATAACACGATAAAACAGAATTGTTGTGGAACTCAAAATTTTGACTGGACAGTTATGGACGATACACATTAAATCATTAGTAACATCAAATATTACACATTACACCAAAGTATATCAGTAGCCGTGTCCTTAAGTCTTTCTGATGGTTTTCCCCTGACCTTTTTACTGCAATAATATAATGAAAACCTGAAATTATGGCTTTTAGTTTTGGCCACCCCAACATTTTAAGTGGCCCCATCTGGCTACCCCTATGAAAAATTTCTGGAGGTGCCACTGGTTTGAATTGGTACTAAATTACCTTTAAATGTGATATCAGCTCTACAGCAACATCTAGTGGACATGAACGTGGAGGGCTTGGATTCCTCGTACATTCACTGGATCGTCAGCACGTCGGGTTCTCACAGTAGCCTTAGCTCGGCAGACGTAAGTTGCCAACTTTACATTGTTTTAGTTAAAACTGGTTGAACGTTAATGTGTCTATTATTGTCTTGCCCATCCAGGGGGAGTCTCTGAGTGACGGCAAAGGCGTCAAATCGTTGGTCAACAAAATGACTTTTGCGCTCAAGTCCAAGTCTGTGAATGTAAAAGAGAAGATGATTAGCTTCATCGAGAACACGTCCGCACCAGTGGACAGGTGAGGAAATTCATTGGATTGTGTTTTTGTTTTGAACTATATTTTCTGTAACTAGTCTGTTTTTTCAAAAATTTTGTCAAGTTGAAAGCAAATACCCTACATCTTGGTCATGTCAATATTTATACACAGCTTTAAAAGCAGAGTTTAGATTGCAGTTTGGGCAATAGTCCACATAATTTTCCTGAAAACCTTATTTTTATTTCTTTAGAGATAGACCTTTTTTTTTTTTCTTAGTTCTTTTACGTAGAAAATATCTAGATGTGTATTGTGCCGTTTTTTTCTGTCACTTTTTTTTCCCAAAATTGTAAATTTTTCATAATTTTCAAATTTTATCTTTAATCCTTTTCAACGTTTTGCCCCCCCCCCCCCAATTTTTTTTTCATATACAGGGTACCCCAAAAAATTGAACTTTTTAACAATACAATAAAACCAAGAGGGATGGAACAAAAATATTTTATTCATACTAATTGAAACCTTTAACATGCCATTTAAGGAACAAATGATGGAATTTTCATTAAAAATTCCTTGACATGTGTTTACCACTGCCATAAAAAAAATTTTTTTTTTTTTTTTTTTTTTAAATATACCATTTTTTTTTAGTATTTGCAGACATGAGCAAGTGGCAGCACTGTGAAATATATTTTAATTTCAATAAGCATTGTATATTTTTCTCCCACTTTATTTATTTTTTGGCCTTCATAATTTGTATTTTTTTTATCATTTTAAGATTTGACCCTCAATTTAGCCACAATATTTTTATATCTTTTGTATTTTCCATCCAATCCCAGCCTTCATAAATATATTTTGTAATATTTTTATTAGGGCTGTCAAAATGACGGGCGGTAATCATTATTTTTTAAATTAATCACGTTAAAATATTTGACACAATTAACGCACACGCCCCGCTCAAACAGACTAAAATGACAGTACAATGTTATGTCCGCTTGTTACTTTTTTTTTGGTGTTTGGCTCCCTCTGCTGGCGCTTGGGTCCAACTGATTTTATGGGTTAGTACCTTGAGTGAGCATGGTGTAATTATTGACATCAACAATGGCGAGCTACTAGTTTATTTTTTTGATTGAAAATTTTACAAATTTTAATAAAACAAAAACATTAAGAGGGGTTTTAATATAAAATTTCTATAACTTGTACTAACATTTATCTTTTAAGAACTACAAGTCTTTCTATCCATGGATTGCTTTAAGAGGCTGTTAATAATGTTAATGCCATCTTGTTGATTTATTGTTATAATGAACAAATACAGTACTTATGTACTGTATGTTGAATGTATATATCCATCTTGTGTCTTATCTTTCCATTCCAACAATAATTTACAGAAAAATATGGCATATTTTATAGATGGTTTGAATTGCGATTAATTACGATTAATTAATTTTTAAGCTGTAATTAACTCGATTAAAAATTTTAATCGTTTGACAGCCCTTATTTTTCCACTTATTCATTTCCATTGACCTCACTTGATATGCAATCCATTTGAACCAATCACTGCCATCCCCTCCTTATCCAAATGGATTGGACGGCTATCCATGTCAATCTCACTGAAACGTAATAATTCACTTCCGCCTCTTGTAATTGACCTTTTTCATCCAGAACTCAAAGGTTTCAAACTATGTCTGAGTATCGACTTAAAATTTGTCAGTATTGCTCAGCCCTGTACCTTGCAAACAATTTAAATTCACCGTCCCTTGTACCTTATTTCATGCTAGAATATCTTTCAATCTGCCCTGGCCAGAGAAGGTGATTCCTGATAGGTAAGCGCCTGCTACGAGCACTGAGCTTTACTGTCACCAGCATGCCGACAAATGGCTGTGGCGTCGCTCAAAAGGATGAGCGCCTATGTCACATTAGCGCATGCCACTCTTTGTATTAGCATCCATAGCGCTCTAATAACCCAACAAACACAAACATGCTAGTCGTCATGCTTTTACTAACAATGTTCTGTTTTTAGGTGTTGATTCATCCTCACTTCAGCTTTCATTGCCTTTTTCTATAGTTGGAATGTCACTTAGAAAAGAAAAGCACAACTTCACTGTTTGCTTGGTAGTAGCAGCTTGTCCTTACTAGTGTTGCACTGATACTTGTATCGATATCGTTACCGATACTAGGGATGTCTCCGATCTGATCACGTGACCGGAAATCGGGTTGATCGTGCCATTTTTCAGAGGATCGTAACTGGGTGGAAAGGATCGGATTTTTGATTTAAAAAAAAAAAAAAAAAAAAAAACATTTTTAAAATCTTTTTTAAGGGCTAAAAAGTAACAAAATAATCCAGGACATAGACTTCCTAATGTATTGACATGACACATTCCCCCATTCACTGCGTCACGCCTTCCCGAAGGGGGCTGTCCAACACTCTGCTTTATTTATTAGCAGTCGGTCACATGCAGCTGTCTAACGCCGGAATTAGGTTGAAAAAGTTGGAAAGCTGTACTGCATACAAACAGGAAGGATTGTCTCAGGAGTAGTTTGTTCGTGGATTCAAAGTAGTTCTTATATTTTTCGTACCACGCATGCATTTTGAAACATTGTGAAAAAAATCAGTGGGACAAATTAGCCGCTACAGCATTGGAATTATACTTCGCAACATTTATGCAAAATAAATGCTATCTGCACTTTTTTTTTTGCTTTTAACCAAGAATTGACTCTTTTATGTCCATATCTATAAAGAATTCAGAGATTCAAGCATTCATTCACAAGAATTTAATGGAAAAAGCTCTTTGATTAACATGTGGTGGCCACTAATTTCCTTACTGACTAGCCTCATGGTTCGCAATATTTACGTAAAATAAATGCGACAGTCGAGACTGTTTACATCCATATCTATGAAGAATGCAGGGATTTAAGCATGTATTCACAAGAATTTAACGGAAAAGCTCTTTGTTTCCATATGGCGGCCGCTAATTTCCTTACTGACTAGCCTCATAGTGAGCAACATTTATGTAAAATAAATGCTACCTGCACGGTTTTTTTGCTTTTAACCAAGAACCGAGACTGTTTTACGTCAATATCTATAAAGAATTCAGGGATTTAAGCGTTTATTCACAAGAAGTTTCAATGTAGAAAGCTCTTTGTCTGTGTTTTCACTCGGTCAGATTTGTTGAAAATAGGCCCCCTATGAATCGGCCGCTCTGCAACACACCCAGAGAAAGGGGAAAGTAAAGTACACAGTGTAGTACTGTAACATTTCTGGAACTTTTGTTTAAATTAGAAAATACTAGTAATAACACTAAAGATTTTTCTTTGTATCGGATCGGGACACTGTATCGGCAGATTCTTAAAATCAGGTGTCTCTGACTCCGGTGCAAAAATATGGGATCGGGACATCTCTAACCGATACGGCACCAAAATTAGTTTTTTTAAATTTAAATCATTAATATAACGTGTTCTGTTATAAGCCCTTTGAGACAACCTTGTTGTGATCCAGGGCTATACAAATAAAATTGAATTGAATTGAATTCTGTTCTCACTAAACGTGCAGTTGTTCATCTTTACAGACATCAAACCAGACAACTGCGCTTTTTGAAACTTTTTACTTCCTACACTTATGACAATTTGTAAAGCTGTAACACACATATGTACACTTATGTTCAAAAAGACACGCATTTTAACAATAAAACACTTGACACAAAACAATTGGTGTTCAAACGTCCATCCAGTCTGATCAATATGTAAATTTAGTAGATTAAACTAGCCTAATTTGCCTAACAAAAGCCCGCTATGCTAACATATTTGCAATTCTCAGTGCAAATCGCTCACACATACCTCCACAAACTTTAGCTGTAAACTTAATTACAAATGCAATCACAAAAATATAATAGCTGAAACAACTTACAGCCTAATGTGGGCCAAACCAGAGCGCAGCAGTCCTTTATCCATGTCAGACGAGAGTCTGCTCCTCAGTCGTAATGCGACAGTTCAGCCAGACCCAAAGCTGCCACCAGAGGGCAGTGTATCCTCTAGAGTTGGGAATCTTGGGGCACCTAACGATTCGATTACGAGTACTATTCAGAGGCAATCGTAGCCTCTGAATAGTACTCCCCAAATTATTTCCAAGATCGTTCAAAAATCCTCTCAGGCTAAACAAAACTACTATTGCAGTATCAAGTTAACGGGTCAAAACAGTGAATACAATACTGTGCTCAAGTCCCCAATCTGGATCAGCAGCTCTAAGCTACATTCAATTAATTTAATGTTGTGAATCAACCGTAAAAGTTGTTAAAATTGCTCCCGTCTTTCCATAATTTCCCTTCTGTCTACTTTTGACATGTGAAAGTTTTAAAACCGTTTTAACATTTAAAGATAGATTCAAGTCAAGATTTTGCCGATGTAAGAGTATTTTAGATAAAAAGTTAATTAGGTTCACTACAACAGAGCCTTCCAGGGAAGTCTACTGCTTTAAGATGGCGACTGTTTACTAACACCGGCAAGTCTGTCATTTCGCATCTAGTTTTCTATACTTGTTCTAACGCCACTTTTGTCCGTCATTTCGTATCTAGTTCTATATATATGTGATTAGGCATGTGCCGGTATGAGATTTTGACGGTACGATAACCGTGAGCAAAAATACCGCGGTTTTACGGTATCACGGTATTGCAATTATAGCTCCAAAATGTGTTATTTTGAGATGTATGGGTTAAAAAAAAAAAAAAAATTTTTTTTAAATTCTGGGATTTTTTTATTTTATTTTTAAGAAAATATTTGCAAATTGGAACATGAATATTATGTTTAAATAAATAAATAAATATTTTCAATTAAAATAAATAGAACTTATAGACTACCCACAGCCACAGCTCAGGTTGCTCAAGATTGGAGCAAGAACTAAATTAATTGCTATAAAAAAGTAAAAACCCTTCTAAATAAAATTGAAAAATATTGACTGTACTTTTTTTTTGTTTTATTTTTGAGAGGGCAAAAGCTCAAGTGAAGTTTCGCCATTTTCAGCCACTATGTCAACTCTAGTCTACATGTCATGCCTTTGTGTTAAAAAGACGCAGAATTCATAAGTTAATAAGTTAAAAATGGATAAGTTAGTTAAAATGTGAATGTTGGTGTGTAAAGGTTTCATCTAAAAACACTGGGAGTGAGACCTCGCCTTGTCCAGCGAGCGTACATTTGTGCTTAGGGCAAGATCATCTGTCGCAATTAGCAATCTTTGATGTTATCCCTTTTCCTTCATTCAAGCTTGTTTCTTAGTGGCCGTGAGATTTATAACCTCGACGAAATTGCTCTCCCAGCTAAGACTAGGCTAACATTCGTCTTTGTAAGTGTTTAGTTAATTTGTATTTTGAATTTGAAAGGAAAATGTGTGTTTTCTTTTTGGCGAACTTTTTCCATGGATGACTTCCTCACATTCTGTTGTGTTTGTGCTAATGAAGCTACTCACACGTGTAAAATACTATTGTACAACATTTTAAAACTGTTCAGTTAGCATGATTTGAGACCTCCATAAATTCAAGAAAAGTATGCCTTTTGTTTGGAGTGTTTATATTTTTGGTGTTTAGCAGAATAGCGTCACTGAAACACACACATCAACAACCGGAGAGGGAGGGGTGAGCTCCGCCGCTCCAAGATACTTCTGGCAGCATTTTTGAGACTTGTAAAATAGCGAATACCGTACTACGGTATGACGGAAAATTTTAGTGGTTTTGAAACCGTGACGTTTTCATACCACGGTAAACCTTGAAACCGGTAACCGGCACATGCCTATATGTGATATCTACCGTAGTATTTTGTGGCCGTATGATTGTAGCAACTAGCAACTGGGTGTTGTTTGTAGCTGCTGTCGGCCGCAGTCAGGTATTAGTTTTTTTATCTAGCGGCATGAGTTGAACAGGATATTTAGTCTCGGACCGTTCCTCATTGCGTCCTGAAGACCGCGCTGACTGTGTTTTAGTTCCGTTTTACCTGATGTACTTAAATAATCGGAATGCGGATGTTGGTGAATCCTGAATCTTCCGTGGCCGAATCGCGAATAATCTAAGAATCAGAATTTTCGCACGTCTCTAGTATCCTCCATCATTAAAAAAAATACAATACTTTTGGACTTTTTGGATAGTTGTTTCGGGGTACTTAAAGGGTTCATTCCAACTTACGCGGAAATTTGGTTTACGTCGCCAGCATAGGAACAGAACTTATTCGTAACCTGGGGGCTACCTGTACTAGGAAATAACATGCCGATGCTGCGCAATATGGACTTGTCGAAATGTAGTTCACAATCGCTGGTCGCCCTACTCAAGATGGCCGCCAGCTACGCACAATAGACGTCCAATCGCGTTGCGTAAATCATGCTGCTAGTCTGAATTTAAATGAATTTATCACTAGTAGAGGTCTAAACCATTTGAAGTGGAACGGTGAATGAACAGTAGTTCATTGACTGCCATTGACGGAAGCTGTATATATATGTGGTATTGGTACAGTATCGGCATCAATCGGTTATCCATATCAGAAACCAAAAAATGGTATCGTTGCAACAGTCGTCTCTACATTCCACCTTTGTTTCTCTTGTCCTTTAGAAATCACAATTTATCGGAATTTGTCGTCCTTATGGACACAACAAGCCAAGATATTTCGCGTAATCTTGTTCTCCTACTCAAAAGTTGTGCCGACATTAATTCCAGAGCCATGCAACAGCGCCATCTATTGAGATTGGTTCATAATGACAGTGATTTACAAACCTGAATTTCAGACGAGCTGGTCAAAATGCTTTTCTACTGTTTTAAATTGGAAAAAACGGATTGCAAATGGATTCTGATTTACAAATATAATTAGGAGTTAAGTAAATAATTAAACTGATTTAATAGCTAATCAATTACTTCAATTTCTTTATATTTACTATTGTTTTCACATCCAGCTTTTCCTTTTTTTTACTCCGCAGCTTGGAGATTTTCATCCGCCATTCCATTTGTGTAGAAAAAAGGAATTACACATTTCATGTTATATTCAATTCATTCTTCCTGCTAAGCCATTTTCTCTTTTCAGACACGTGAGTAGCAGCGATCGGGTGGGCAAACCTTACCGCGGGGTTAAGCCCGTTTTCAGTATTGGTGACGAAGAGGAGTACGACACAGGTGCTTGCTTCTTCTTCTTGAATCATAATAGCGAGGAGCTGTTTTTTAGTGGTGTTTCTTTTGGTTCAATTAGATGAAATAGACAGTTCGTCCATGTCGGATGACGACCGGAAAGAGATTGTCAACGTCCAGACGTGGATCAACAAGCCAGATGTGAAGCATCACATCCCGTGCAATGAGGTGAAGGAGACGGGTCACATGTTCCCTAGGTGAGTTGCTATTGTGTTATAATGCTTTTAAATCATAATAATCAAGTCATTCAGATGGGGCTTTACGTATTCTACTTCCGTATTCTATAAGGGAGGGTTGTAAAATAAGACTGCTCTTCTGTGAATTAACAATTTTGTAGTTGGTTATTTTTTATTATTTTGGCAATTAGTCAATTAATTGGCAAATATGAATCACATTTAATCCTTAAAGGCCTGCAACATGAAGCGGTTGTCAGAGAATCGCAAAATTTTAGAAATAAGGTCTTAATGGAACCTTTTTTAATCTGTTTAAAAATTTTTTTTTAAATTTGTGTAACAAGCGCTTTAAAATCTATAACCCTTGCTAAATCGTTTTTTTTTTTTCCTCATGGAACCTGCAGATGCATGTTCTGAATTGGTCTCAAAATCATTAAATTCTAAGTGTATAAAATGTGATACATATGACTATGAAGGGTTAAATGTAAGTGTGCATTCTAAATATGATGTCCTGAAAAAAGTTGGGATATTATCTGGACGACTACTACTAGAAATAGACTGTTGTTATAAGGTTGTAATCAGGGCTGCAGCTATCGATTATTTTAGTAGTCGATTAATCGATGAACTAGGTAGTTCAAATTAGAGCAGGGCGGTAAATTGAAAATTTACCGTTACCGAAATTCTTCACGATGACCGACGTAATTTTGACCATGTCGGTAAATTCGGTAATTTAATAAAACAAGAAAATATAGTCTTTTCATCCCGCTTTGACTCTGTGTTGTTCGGCTATGTTCATTCCCCTTTAAGAAAGCAGACAGTGTGCTTACGTATGGAGTCACGTGGTTTTCAGGAAGCCAAACAAACAGAAGCCCGGTAGGCTAACGCTAGCGGCTAACGCTACAAGTAAACGGGATGGAGTCGGGCTTAATTTAGCTTCGCCAAACTTTCACCTGACATTAAGTAAACTCTTGGCGGGTTCCAGACGGGCTTTCACCCGCTGTCCTCCCTGGTTCTCACGATTTCAGGAGAGGATGCTTTCATTGCTTTCTTCTGGTAGCCAAGGTAGCCAAGCCACAGGCTAATGCTAGCAGCTAATGGTACAAATGAACGTGATGAAGTCGGATAGCGGCTCTAACCTTGTCGAAACGGCTGAAATTAATGAGTGGACTGGGCACGGCCTTCATGTAGCAATCATTATGTCGCGTTATTTGGTATCTCTGTGTTTCTCTGAAAGCTTTCATGATGGTAAAGCACTCAGCATAAAGTATAATCCAACAGTGAAGCCTATATATTATATGACAGTTTAATGGCCACAGCTATTTTTCTGTATGTGTTTGCTTTATTCTGCCATCATAAAATCTTCATAAAAAATTTCATTGGCATCAGAGCAATACAGCTTTAATCTGGTTGTGTCTGTGGGGGGGGGGGGGGGGCATGTATTAAAAAATGTTCTGGAAAAAGAAAACCTGAAACCTTGACATAAACACTTGTGTTGAATAATTATGTCACAGCAGCCATTACCAATAAGTTGTCTGAAGTGTACTGTTAAAGCTGCAATTCATTTGTGTTAGAATGACATGTTTGCACAGTCGTCATATTGATTTTTATAATGTTGTACATTTTTCAAGTCATACAAGCTTTTATAAATGTTCACACCAGAATTTTTTTAAATACTTAATGTTTAGACTGCATGTGCAATTGTTAAATTGAAAGCTGGTAAATAAATTTAACGAGAAACGGTTAATTTGTATTCCGTGCATTGATTCAAATTTTCAAATTATATAACAGTCTGCTTGGGCGAATTTATCGTTATCGAGGTAAATCTGCTCAATGTATCGTGATACGTACTTAAGGCCATATCGCCCAGCCCTAGTTCGAATAATACGTAATCGGATAAGGAACATAAAAAATTAAAATACCTAAGCTGAGCCTCAAACCGTATAAAAAAATAAATAAATGAGGATCTAAGTACAACACAAGATCAATTGGGTAACTTACAGAGCAAAGTCCACTAGCTTAAATGCTATAAAATGCTAATGTTTTTTTTGTTTTTTTACAATTCTCTTAACAAATGGTTCAAACACATATATTCCCACCAAAAATGGCGAAAAAAACCTATAAACTAAATTAGGAATGCATTTATTTTATGTTGGTCTTAACAGGGAGCAGCTGGATTCAGCCATATGAAATGAGTTATGTCATATTTACTGTTGCCACTAGAGGGCAGTGTATCCGCCCAAATCAAGAAAACTAAATGCAAACACTTTCAAAACAGACCATTACTATGCCACTTTAATTAAACCAATACTCGAAGCAGCAAAATTTAATGTGAATCTTTTTCTAATTGAATTATCCAAGTTAATTGATTAATCGTTGAAGTACTCTTTGTATTGTTGTAATATACCTGTAATTATTTAACTAATTCACTATAATGTAACTTCGTATTGTTGATTTCCAAATCAAAATCAGATGTTTGCAAATACTTCATTTTTATTCATTACAAAGAGTAGAAGATCTGCTTTCACCAAGCAGTACAGAATGCAATAATTTATTATTTATTAAATAAAAACTTTAATCCCCCCAATTTGTATTTACTGTTTTTTATGTACTATTTTTTTGGTACAAAATATATTTTTAAATGATTTGCAGTGAGTATAAAAAAATTACAATTTTTTTTCTTTTTTGTTTTCCAAAGACTCTTCCGCTTTTAACTGAGGACTATATACTTGGATTTTTTTTTTCCCCCCAGTAATTTTTTTGTACCTCCCCCCCAAAAAATCCCCATTCTAAAAAAGATTTTTCCCCCCTCATTGTTATTTTTTGCTTTTGTAAAATAGTTTTAAAACATAGAATTAATAAATATCAAACTGAGCAAAAAGTAATTATTACCCCAACACCCTTTTTCTTAATTAAAAAAACATGCAAGAAAAAAAGTGAGACTAGTAAAAGATAAAGAATTAAATATTTGGACAAATTTAAGGTCAACAAAGTCTAAAATATTAATTATTTTGATTAGTTTTCATTGTCCATTAATCGTGGCGCCTTTTGAATTTCACTTTTGTAGACACGTTTATCTTATTTCCAGTTCAAAATGGATTGGACAGCCACCACCTTCAATCTCAGTGAAAAATGTACAAACACATAACTGTTTGATTGCAGCCACTTGCTGGTAACGGCCACCCATATGTACTGCCTGCGCGAAATCGCCTCCAGGAAGGGTTTTGCTTACATCCAATCCAGACAAGCGTTAAGCTCCGTGGTTAAGATCACATCCAAGAAGAAGCACCCAGAGCTTATCACCTTCAAGTTCGGAAGCAACAGCTCAACCGCCGGAGTGGAGATCTCCGCTGTGGAACGGTACTTTTTTTAACTTGTCATTTCCAATCCGACTTGCTTGACAATCCATCGTTTTCTTCCTTTCAGATATCTAATCCCAAATGCCGGAGACGCCACCAAGGTGATTAAACAGCAGATCATGAAGGTCCTCGACGCGCTGGAGAGCTCGTAGAAGATGACCACGACGACAACGGCGGCGTATCCCGGCCGCTCGCCCCTGACACAAACTCTGCGAATCACCTCGGGACCCGACTCGGTGCGGCGTTGGTCCCTGAACGCCACGCCGCTCCACTGCACAACTGCGGGAGCCTGGAGCGTCTAATGCTGCCCAATTTACATTAACTTATAAATTACATATATATTGAATATACTGTCTTATTTGTTCATTCTAAAGTGGTGTAATTCCACATTGGAAGCTTTCCTCGGGCCTTAAGGTAGCGATACTTTTCCAGCAGTTTAATGATTACGTGAAATTCTGTGTTAATGTTTAACAGTGTTTCCGCCATCTTATTTCCTTGATAGTTGATTTAGGCGGAGAAGTGCGGAATGTACAGAATTGGTGGTCTTTCAAGTTTATTTGAGTTTTCCAACAGGCAGCCTTAAGTAGAAAAACCTTTGAGGTTCATTATAAATATGTACATATGATATACCACTGCTATGTGAAGCATATCCGGAATTGAGTATGCAGCAAGGCTTTAAAGTCATCTTGTGTGTGATTAGCAACTGAGCATCTTCCTTTGCTTGTGAGAGGAGGTTTTGTCATCACACTAGTCATTTTTTCTCCCAAATTTTGCTTTTGTGCTTGAATTATGTATTATACATAATGTACAATACGGTCAACACGAACTTGAATACAAAACTTCCAACTGCCTTTGTTCACCAGCTTTTTCTTGTGTTACACCCACTGCATTGTGCTTTAAATATGGTGATACCATGCAGGAGTTAAAAAGGATAAAGCTATTGGGATAAGTTTGTTGACAAACGATGGCACCATTTGGCTCGCAATGCAAAATAAAAAAATATTTGCACCTTACTGTACTGTACTTAATTTTTTTTAACAATAAAACTGATAGCACTTCATTATCAAATGAGATGTTATGTCTAAAATATGAGAATACCGACAAAGTACACCACTGTTCAAAAGTTTCAGGTCACCCAGACAATTTTGTGTTTTCCTTCGAAAGTCACACTTATTTTTAAAATGAGTTGCAAAATAAAAAAATATAGAAAAGACATTGACAAGGTTGGAATTTAATAAGGCTTTTTATTTGAAATAATTATTTTCTCCTTCAAACTTTGCTTTTATCAACAACTGCTCCCTTTGCAACAATTACAGCTTTGCAGACCAATGACATATTTGCTGTTAATTTGTTGAGGTAATCTGGAGAATAGAGATGGGCGATACCAGTGATTTTGTATTCGATCCGATACCAAGTAATACCAAGGCCAAATATTGCGATCCCGGTCCGATATCGATACAGGAAGTACATATTATATACAGTGGAGAGAATAAGTATTCAATACACTGCCAATGGGAAAACCCATTGGCAGTGTATCAAATACTTGTTCTCCCCACTGTATGTATATATATATATATATATATATATATATATATATATAACAACCCTGCAGTGTTCTCAGCCATTCTGATGATATTTAATGTACAACTATATCAAGTGCTCAAAAACTAAAGTCTCTTTGTGTCAAATATGCTTTGCAATGGAAAACTGCTGCTTTCAATAACGAGCAAAGCAGTTTCCCTCAAACTCACAAACCAATCCATCAACAACAAAATCTGATTAGTCAGTCTCACTCTTTAACCATGACCCTTAAATTCATATGCACAGAACATTTCCCTGCTACACGTTGTATTTGATCAAATTTTAATCTACCTAAATTAAGTATTTTTGATCTAATTAAAGAACGACTTAGTAGTAGCATGTTACCGCCCTCAATGGTAGATCATTAAAAACAAATCCAATAATCAATAGTCACTTGCCGTTTTCGAATTTTACTAACACAATTTTCAAACAGATTTTGAAATAAAATAAATATATATAATAAAAAATAAATAAAAAAAAAACAGATCTTGAAATAATTGAAACAGACCTTTAACAAAATAAAAATAAGTGGCAACAAAACATGAGAAATCAAGCATTTAATTGTTTGTAACATAAAAATATATGGAAAAACATTTCATGAAAATATGAAACATAAATTCACAAGAAATAGTAAGGTTAAGTAAGAAATTAGGCGTGAGAGGGGCGTAGGAAAAGCATGCTGTTCGACACAGGATAGGGACGTGAATGGGGCGGGAGCACACGCCAGTGCACTGCTTATGTGTGTGCACTGCTTACGTGCGTGTAGAATGCGAAAGGGAAAAGTAGTACAAAAAGTGTCCACAAAAATATACCCAAAAATTGACAAAGAAAATATAATATATTAATTCCAGATAACGATACTTTTGCTTGGGGATCGATACCTAAAATTTAACGCGCTGGATCGAAATATCGATATTTTGGTATCGATCCCTACTGGAGAAACTTCACTCCATGCTTCCAGAAGCACCTTGCAGTTGGATTGGCTTGATGAGCACTTCTTGCGTACCATACGGTCAAGCTGCTCCCACAAAAGCTCAATGGGTTTGAGATATGTTGACTGTGTTGGCCACTCCATTACAAAAAGAATACCAGCTGCCTGCTTCCTTTTCTAAATAGTTCTTGTATAATTTGGAGGTATTGTAGGATGGAATAGACTCCAGTCGAGCGTTGTCCACAGGGTATGGCATGGAGTTGCAAAATGGAGTGAAAGCCTTCCTTATTTAAAATCACGTTGACCTTGTACAGATCTCCAACTTTACCAGCACCAAAGCAACCCCAGACCATCACATTAGCCTCATCATGGTTGACAGATGACATCAGGCACTCTTTCAGCATCTTTTCAGTTGTTCTGCATCTCACAAATGTTTTTTTTCTTTAATCCAAAAGTCCAAACACATCAAACTTTGATTCGTCTGTCCATAACACTTTTTTCTAGAGAGGTCCGAGCACGTCATTTTCAAAGTATCGGAATCGGCAAAAAAATATCGGACGTGCCTTTTTTTAATATATATATATTTTTAAATTAAATCGTTTTCTAATTGTATTTAACGTTACAGACATAATATGTTACACTCATCCAGTCTTTAGACTTAAGGTAGGGTAATCAAATTTATCGCGATAACGGCGGTAATTATTTTTTTAAAAAATGTATCACATTAAAATATTTAACGCAATTAATGCATGCACTGCATGACCCTCTCACGCATTGTCGCGCTCAATCTGTAATGGCGCCGTTTTACCTATATAGAGAGATAAAAGGCAGCGTAAAATGAGTAGAGTGAATTTTGGCAGCCTTTGGAGCCTTTTTTCAATTGGCTAAAACCTTACAATCCCTCTCCTTACGATTAGAAATATCATGGGAAGCAATGTGGGGAAGCAAGGTAGCAATTGATCTTTTTCTTAACACCTTATGTTATTTTCCAACGCAGAGAAGATATATCAATTGGTAGCACTATGCACAGTCATGGTTCCACTTCCCATCATGCATTTAGGCATGGCTACAGTATCATTTACTGAAAGCTCAACAAATACACTAGATGGCAATATTTAGTCACAATAT
The DNA here is from genome assembly GCF_030265065.1 of Corythoichthys intestinalis. Classification (NCBI taxonomy): domain Eukaryota; kingdom Metazoa; phylum Chordata; class Actinopteri; order Syngnathiformes; family Syngnathidae; genus Corythoichthys; species Corythoichthys intestinalis. Next base: position 48,631,848 of record NC_080401.1, on the reverse strand, counting down.
ACAAAGTCACAAGTCTTTCTATCCGTGGATCCCTCTCTCAGAAAGAATGTTAATAATGTAAATGCCAGCTTGAGGATTTATTGTCATAATAAACAAATACAGTACTCATGTACTGTATGTTGAATGTATATATTCATCCGAGTTTTATTCATTTTTTTCTTAATGCATTGCCAAAATGTATATGATCGGGAAAAATTATCGAGAATGATTGGAATTGAATCGGGAGCAAAAAAAAAGCAATCGGATCGGGAAATATTGGGATCGGCAGATACTCAAACTAAAACGATCGGGATCGGATCAGGAGCAAAAAAAACATGATCGTAACAACCCTACTTTTTCCAATCTTCCTCTGTCAAATGTCTGTGTTCTTTTGCCCATATTAATTGTTTCCAGTCACAGATAAAGCTTTTTCCTTTGCCACGCTGCCCTGAAAACCAGCATCCCTTTACTGTCGATATTGACACTGGCGTTTTACGGGTACTATTTAATGAAGCTGCTAGATGAGGACCTGCGCGGCATCTATTTCTCAATCTAGAGACTCCTATGTACTTGTCTTCTTGCTCGGTTGTGCAGCAGTGCCTCCCCCTTCTCTTTCTACTCTGGCTGGATCTTGTTTGTGCTGCTCTCTGAAGGGAGTGGTACACAGCATTATAGGAAATCAATTTCTTGGCAATTTCTCTTACAGAATAAACTTTATTTCTTAGAACAGATTGTTGAGGTTTACGTGAAATTAGTCTTTTTCTGGCCATTTTGAGAGTAATCAAATCCACAAAGGTGATGCTCCAGATACCCAACTAGCTCAAAGGAAGACAAGTTTTATAGCTTTTCTAACCACCAAAACTGTTTTGAGCTGTGCCAACATAATTGTACAAGGTTTTCTAATCATCTATTATCCTTCTAAGGCAACTACAAAGCACAATGTACCATTAGAACACTGGAGTGATGTTTGCTGTAAATTAAAACCGGACATTTCCTGCTAGAATAGTAATTTACTACATTAATAATGTATAGAGTGTTTTTTCTGATTCGTGTAATGTTATTTCCATTGAAAAAACTGCTTTTCTTTCTAAAAGGAGGAAATTTCTGTGACCCCAAACTTTTGAACGGTAGTGTAGATATTCTCGCACAGAAACGCGATTGGCGGCCGTAATGCCGCCCCTGTAAATGTCACTTCCTTTCAAATTTCAAAACAAGTTTGGTACTACGCGTAAATACGTATGTCACTCAAATTCTATCAATGTCATACATTTGCATATTGTTACTAATATTAACTGAGTGATTCATAGTATCAATGTAGTCATTAGAACTATTAAAATTTCCAACTAGCGCTGTGTACCTTTATTTTGAAGAGCTGTTTTGAACTTAGTTATTCGGTAGCTAGCTTGCGTGTGCTGTATATATACCTAAAGTAACAAAAAATTCTTGTTCATTTTGCGTTAATGTCAACGATAGGGAAGGCTATGTCAAGTACGTGTTAATTTTTGTTAATGTACGAAAACTCTAACAAAACATTCAGCCCCAATTTATTGTGTTTTTGTATTTCTACGAACGCTGACAAAGTTCACTCAAGACAACCAGCGTATCATTGTTTTTTGCAGAGTTCCGGCTGGCCGTCATCCAGCTGCAGGTAGGCAGTGTCAAGGCGGACAACCTGAACCGGGCCCGGAGGTTTATTGACGAGGCGGCGGGGCAGGGAAGCAAAGTGGTGCTTCTACCGGTGAGTACTCAGCTACAGTCATGTTAGCTATTATTACGCATGCGCACTAGCAATCAAACGCCATCAATACTAGGGTTTCCGCGACAGTCGATTAATCATCGACTATTTAGTAGTGATGCACGATAATGCATTTTTCTACCGATAACCGATAATTTCCTCCTCATTCCAACCGATAACCGATAATGTCAAGCCGATAATTCTATTAAAAGATTTATGTAAAATTTTAAAGTATACACAAAAGAAAATATTACTGTGCAAAAATATAATTTATTGCTCTTTTTTTCAACATAAAGTATGAACAAGTCGTCAATTCAAACATCTAAATAATGACAGATTGTCTGACATTGTGTAATGGTAAACCTTTGGCAACAATTACAGAGTAAATACCTAAGTTACACAAAAATGCGTTTAAAACTAAGCCATTCCTAACATATATAACATTAATCCGCTGCAAAACACACCTCCTTAAAACTAGTCAGTTTTAAGTGTAAATCTATTGGCAATCAGTGAAATTATCTGCGATCGCTTCAAGTGTATTTCTCTCAGATTTCTTGGAAGAAAAATAGCTAGCTGAAAATAATCTTAACAGCCTTGTTTTAAGCAATACATTATTATACTTAATCCTAAAAAAAAAAAAAAACTTGAAGAAGGAAAGATTTTGAATAATATTTGTGGCTACAGAATATTGATTTAAGAATTTGATTATCTACTGTGACTGTAATTGAGCAAAGAAATAAGTTAAATAATTTGAAAAGTGATTGCTAATGTTATATGCTTTGTTGCACACTGTGAAAATGATTACCTCAAAAGAGCGAGATGTCATGTACCCATTCTGCAGCGCTTTGTTTACATTTGCGGCTTTCACGACATTTGCGTTACAGCAGCTAAACTGCTACACGGCAATACTATTTGGACGGAGTTGGAGCTCGCATCCGCGTGCGTGTTGTTTTGTGCCTGAGTTTTATTAAGCCGAAAATAAAGGCAGCGTTACAAAGTCATCTGACCGCTCGTCATTTCACATTCTGAATGCATTATTGACTGGCTGACTTCGTTTTCTCCATGTTTAAATGATCTTATAACCACTGTGCCGTCATGATAAGCTTGCTTACCGGACATCACTTTTTCATGAAGAATGGTGGTCGTATAAACTGCATTATTTCTTTTATCCAGGGCTTTGGTTCTCGGGTCATTAAGGTAAAAAAAAAAAAACACGTGTCTCGGCGGCGGTGGCAGCTACATTCTTACCGGATAATCCGCCCGCCCCGGCCGGTTCGCCGCGGCGTATTCGGGTCCTGGCTCTGCTCGCACGCCGTGGGGGAACGCTCGAGAAACCGGGGTGTTCGCCGGAGGTCCAGAGGCCGGGGAACCGGGCTCGGCCCGCCCCGCCTATGGCGAGGCGGCGGCGGCCTGCCGGACTGGCCAGAGCGGCGGCCTCCGTCGGAAGACGGCTACTTGCCGACTATCGGTCTCCTGTAGTGCCGGTGTTTAGCCTTAGATGCGAATTTACCACCCGCCTTGGGCTGCATTCCCAAACAGCCCGACTCTGTATCGTCACAAGCCCTGTAGTTTAATTTAGTGTTTACAATAGCTTTAGCATTCCTGCTAGCAGCAGCCTCGTATTTGTTCCAAAATTCTTTATGATGCATTTTTAAATGGCTGCTGGGTTAGTGGTTTTGAATGAGGACGCGTTCTTTCTGCCTCGTGGAACTTAAACGGTACATGTTTCGCAGATGGCGAGAGCGTCGTTTTTTTAGTAACAGCCGCCATAATATTCAACTACTTCTTGTCTTGTAACGCCGCCTCCTCAACCCCTCCTCCCTCAGGGGCTTCAGAGAGGGGAGGGGTTGAGGAGGCGGTGTGCTGAATTCTTTGGTTGCGCACATTTGGAGGCAAAATCAAGTATATAATTATCGGATTGCATTATCGGTTGAATTTTTTTATTATCTGGATTATCTGTGTGACGTCATAATTGCCATTATCGGCCGATAATTATCGGTGACCGATATTATCGTGTATCTTTACTATTTAGTGATTAATGAACTAAATTGTTATTTACTATGAAATCAAGTCATTGGCTGTCATTGAAGGTGATAGACGTCCATTAGCGTACAGCACGAATGCTATTTTTAGACCGTGAAGTCGCATCTTAAAGCTGAAGATAGGACATTATAGAAACGCCCTCGCATACAAACCATTATATTTCAAAAACAAACATGCCGATCAAACACTGCTACTCCGGAACTTGTAGAAATGACTCTAGACATGACTGCCATCGTTGTTACTTTTTGTGTCGTAAAGAAACAACTTTAGTAAGGGGGAGTATAAATAAATTGATAAAATTAAGATTTGTTATGAATGAAAAAAATAAAAGTGTTCGTTCGCTGTCACTGAGTAGTATTTGCGATCGCTACACAAAACTAACAATATAAATTACCCCCAAGAACGGTCAGAGACGTAAGACAACCAGAGGATATAATATATGAGAAAGACAGGGCATAAGGAGGTAAAGGATAGCTTGTTGAAACAGGAGAACGTCATTTTCAGTGGCGTAAGGAAAAAGGTGTGGATCAGCTCGGCTCTCTTTCAGCTCTCGACTCTCAAGCCATCTCTTTAACTGAACATTTGTATGTCCTTTCACAATTTTAACAGTTAATTTGGCACCAGTGACATCATTTCCGGACAGAATTGGTAGGTTTAGCTCTGTAAACATCTCCTTCGTACACTATTACCATTCATTTACTATTGGGGACGAACGGTAGCGTGTCCCCCCTTAGTAACAGTTGCTAACGTCATGAATATTAATGAGCGGAAGTGACGTGTAGCGTGCCGTACGCCATTATGTGGCTCTTTTCATCCTGCATGCTGTGAATTTACATAAGGTTAGTTAGCTGGTAAACATCCATCCATTTGAACTTGGTGTGTGGAAGCAAATGGATTAGACATCCATCACTGTCAATGGGAGCCAATGAGTTAATCTGGGCTGAACGTGGGAGCTGTAAATTTGCACTGGAACTGTAAAAATACCCACAGAGATAGTTGGACTCCTATTTTGCAACCAAATCATTGTTTTCCTAAGCAAAATATATTTGCCAATACCTAACTTTCATTCGTTGATAAATAGTATAAATGATAATCATCTGTTTTCTTTGAGAACTACAGAAATCAGAGAATAGATAATGCCCCCACCTTTTTTCCCCCCCAATTAAATACTCAAAAGAGACAACAATTACCACCGCGACTGCTTCTGAAGGTCCTGGGCAGATTAGATTGACATGGCAACACAAAATCGCTGATACCTGAATGAAAGACGGCATTAACTATGAAGTTATGAAGTCTATGCCTGATTGGACAAAACAATCTGACATTGACTGCTTAGACACATGGCACCAAATTAAATACAGTGACCCCTTGCTACTTTGCGCTTCAAACTTCGCCATCGCAGATTTATTTATTTTTTTTTTTCAATTAAAAAGATATATATATATTGATGAGCTGTCCAGACCCGATCACATACTCTCACTCTCCCTCCTGCTGCTATTCTTGGCCAGGCAGTGCACTGGAGTTGCTTATTAAAGTTAACAATGATTGACAGACGTTAAGGTTTGATCTTGCCAGAGATTTTTGGAAGCTAAAACTTCAAAGCGACACATGCGTCAATCATCGTTTAACTTGTAAAACAGTTGCTGTGGCAACTCGTGTGTAAGTGAGCAGCTTAAGTGGATGTGAGTGGACTCACTCAATGAAGCATTTAATAAGGACAAGCATTTTTCTACTTTCTTCTTGTTTAAGAAATATTTGGTTGTACAGTGACATGTTTAAAACTTATCATAATTATTACATTTGAAGTGCTTAAAAACCAATTATAAAAAAAAATATATGGCAGAAAACACTCAGGTGACTTGAAGTTCTGCTCTGAGACCCCCAATTTGGCCAAATTTCAGAATTGTCCTATATGCATGTGTGATACATCATTGGAAAGTTTAAAATCTCAGTTTTAAATTTTGAACTGGAGGGCATTTAAAGAAAAAAAATAATTAAACCCCTAAATCCTAACTCGAGTTGAGAGCTTGAGAGAGCAACTCAATGCATTTAGGGATGTAGACATGGTTTAAGACCATCTCCTGCTGTTCAAACCGAGCATCAGTATGGGGAAGAAAGGTGATTTGAGTGACTTTGAACATGGCATGGTTGTTGGTGCCAGAAAGGCTGGTCTGAGTATTTCAGAAACTGCTGATCTACTGGGATTTTCACGCACAACCATCTCTAGGGTTTACAGAGAATTGTCCGAAAAAGAAAAAATATCCAGTGAGCGGCAGTTCTGTGTGCGGAAATGCCTTGTTGATGCCAGAGGTCAGAGGAGAATGGCCAGATTGGTTCGAGCTGATAGAAAGGCAACAGTCACTCAAATAATCACCCGTTACAACCAAGATAGGCAGAAGAACATCTCTGAATGCACAGTACTTTGAAATTTGAGGCAGATGGGCTACAGCAGCAGAAGACCACGCCGGGTGCCACTCCTTTCAGCTAAAAACAGGAAACTGAGGCTACAATTTGCACAAGCTCATCGAAATTGGACAATAGAAGATTGGAAAAACGTTGCCTGGACTGATGAGTCTCGATTCCTGCTGCGACATTCTGATGGTAGGGTCAGAATTTGGCGTCAACAACATGAAACCATGGATCCATCCTGCCTTGTATCAACGGTTCAGGCTGGTGGCGGTGGTGTAATGGTGTGGGGAATATTTTCTTGGCACTCTTTGGGCTCCTTGGTACCAATTGAGCATCGTTGGAACGCCACAGCCTACCTGAGTATTGTTGCTGACCATGTCCATCCCTTTATGACCACAATGTACCCAACTTCTGATGGCTACTTTCAGCAGGATAATGCGCCATGTCATAAAGCTGGAATCATCTCAGACTGGTTTCCTGAACATGACAATGAGTTCACTGTACTTAAATGGCCTCCACGGTCACCAGATCTCAATCCAATAGAGCATCTTTGGGATGTGGTGGAACCGTGGAACGGGAGATTCGCATCAGATTCGCAGCCGACAAATCTGCACCAACTGTGTGATGCCATCATGTCAATATGGACCAAACTCTTTGAGGAATGCTTCCAGCACCTTGTTGAATCTATGCCACAAATAATTGAGGCAGTTCTGAAGGCAAAAGGGGGTCCAACCCGTTACTAGCATGGTGTAATAAAGTGGCCGGTGAGTGTATATCTCTTTCCAATGCGAAATCCAAATAAATACATTGAACTGTTTTTTGGGGTGGGGGTACTTCGCGATTTTTCACTTATCGACTTCTGGTCCGAAAATTAACCGCGAAAAATGAGGGATTACTGTAAAATGTTGGACATTGAATACTGTAAAATGTTGGACATTAAATACCACATTTTGATAACGTGGATTCTGATAGACGTGCGATAGACGTCCAATCCATTTAAACTAGGAGTTCAATCGGTGCCAACTCTTCCCACTTCAAAAGGATTAAGTCTTTCGCTGTCAATGGCAGAAAATGAGTAAAATAGATTTTTTTCATATATTTCAAATGAAAATAAAAACTTACAGGAATGCTTCAATTCGCCATATGGAAGTGGCTTCTTCCCCGCCTACGCTGAGAGGATTCCAGGAGAGTCCACGAAGCTTCTCGCCCAGGCGGCTAAGGATAATAAAGTCTACTTGGTCGGAGGTAAGACGCTAACAGCTACCAATTTATAAAATGAGTCGAGTAATGCTTTACTAGCTACTTAGGTAACTTTTACGATGGACTTGTACACCGGTGAAACTCCCGTTGCTAATGAAAATGGACCCGAAATCAAAAATTAGCATTACCTGTCAACTAAATGAAATAAATCACAACAAATGACATTTTGGAGAACGAGCACATTCGTACGTACATCTCAAAGATCAAGACCTGAGATAAGTTTCATGGAACGGAAATTTTCACAAGTTTGGTTGATCCCATCCGAGAATTAAATTTGTATAAAATATTGCCCCCCCCCCCCCCCCAGCCAAGTCGCGGAAACGGCGACAGCCAAACGAAGTGCCGCTCTGCTGATGCCGCCTTCGTGAGTCCACCGGTGGGGGCCAAAATTCCGCACGATCCCTTCCTGTGTTAACCCTTTGTACTGACTCCATGTTCCAAAAGTTTGAAGAAGGCTCACCGAAAACAGGTTGACAATTTATTCGTCAACAATGGTCAAAAAAACAAGGCAAAAACAGACGACAGAGGGACAATTCTGGATCCATGGTGGTCAAAACAACCGAAAGTGTGGCTGGGTGTTGTTTTCGGATCATCCCTCTGTGGCCGGTTTTGGGCGGTTAGGTCCGTGCGTCCTCCTTCGTGGCTGGGACGTGGTTGACACAGCGACCGACGCCGGTCTTGACGTCCCAAGCGCCCGCTATCTTGTTATCCGGGCTGTGCGAGACGCTACTTGTTTTAGGATAGAGCGCCCTGCTCTTTGTCCTTGGAGTGGCCGGGAGAACTGATTGCAAGAGTTGGTGCGTCAATCTTGCTTGTGACGCACACTTTGGGCTCCTGTGATAAGATGGCGTTGTGTATCTATTCTGCTTCTTTTCATTAAACTATGGTGTGCTATTTATTTTAGGTGTGTTAGAGTAGTACAAACAATCGTACAGTACATATGAGAAACGGTACTATTCCCTGATTGATTATATTAGGTGTGTTAGAGTAATGCAAACAGTTATATGGTGTGTGCGAGAAAGGTAACTATTCCCTTCAGGACCCATTACTGGATCAGATTAGCCATTTGGCCCCGTCTCTAGTTTTGAGATATCTTCTGTTGTCTAGGTTCAATTCCCGAGGAGGAAGCAGGCAAGTTATACAACAGTTGTGTAGTGTTTGGACCAGATGGACAGCTTCTTGTCAAACACAGAAAGGTAAACAACTACCATGTTTGACACACTGACACACACCAAACACACATTGTTTATGGTGCTTTTCAAGATCCACCTCTTTGACATCGACATTCCCGGCAAGATCCGCTTCCAGGAATCGGAAACGCTAAGCCCAGGCAATAGCTTGTCCATGTTTGAAACACGTGAGTAATAATTGTTTTTTTCAGACTAGTTTGTTTTATTTCTGAATATTTAAATGTAAAATTTACTTTCAGCTTTCTGCAAAGTGGGCGTGGGAATTTGTTATGACATGAGGTTTGCTGAGCTAGCGCAGCTCTACAGCAGGAAGGGTGAGTGTGTCAACACTGTTGATGATGTTTTAGTAAATATGCAACTAAAGTTCAACTATGTTGGACACTTAAGTCCATCTCACCTCTTTTTTAATGAACAAAGAGTGACAGATGAGGTAAAAGAATATGTTTTTTTACGAATGCTAACACCTTGGTTGAAAAATTTACAATAAGTAAGACATTTAACGAGAATGGGTGTCACTGGAGGAAGCCACTTTTGTCCAAAACTAATATACAGGTTGGAAGTGAGAATGGAGTAAAAATGGCACAGAATATCACCAATGTATTCCAACTATGTTACATTATAGTCTGGGGCTGCTTTGCTCTAACAGGGCCTGGAGAATGATTGTCACTGGAGGAAGCCACTTTTGTCCAAAACAAATGGATCGAGTTGTAAGTGAAAATGATAAGACAAGAAACTTTAACTCATTCACTCCCAGCCATTTCCACCGGAGCAAGGCCCATCGCTCGTGGCTGTTTTACTGGATTTTGACTGATTTTGCAAGGCCCACAGAAAATTCTATTTCTATATAAACATGGAACCCACCAAAAGAAAGATTAGACTCTCTTCTTTCAGCAGAAAAAAAGTTAGATCATATCTTTTTCCATTCTTTAGAAATCAGCATTAGAAAATAGTTTAGTTTGTTGAATCGGGTTGCGGGTCTTACCAAATACGCTACTGCCCTCCAGTGGCCAGTTTTATTGCTTTAAAATGGATTTTCAGCTTTGTGCTCTGGAGCAAAATTGAATCACGACCCAGAGATGTCTATTTTGAAAAAAAAAAAACAAACAAACATAGAAGACGTATAAATATGTCTTTGGGACTCTGAAACAATTAAAAAAAAGAACGTATTTATACGTTTTTGGGAGCAAATGAGTTAATGACCAAAGAGTGACAGATGAGGTAAAAGAACATCTGAGATGTTTTTTTTTTTTTTTAACGAATGCTAACACCTTGGTTGAAAATTTTACAATAAGTAAAACATTAAACGAGAAAGGGTGCCACTGGACGAAGCCACTTTTGTCCAAAACTATTTGGACAAAACTGAGAATGGAGTAAAAATGTCACAGTACACCACCAATGAAAACGTATTCCAACTGTGTTACATTATGGTCTGGGGCTGCTTTGCTCTAACAGGGCCTGGAGAATGGGTGTCACTGGAGGAAGTCAATTTTGTCCAAAACAAATAAACGGGTTGGAAGTGAAAATAAGAAGACAAGAAGCTTTAATGGTCATTGACACAAATGTGACAACTAGATGAGATCTGATCAGTGAGCATCGAGCCGCTGCAGATGAACCGCGCCGCCATTTTCTCTCTCCAGGAATTACAGAGCAGTTACAGAAGTTATAGTTAACAGGGATATGACACGACGCACAGGACACGTGCAGGGATTTTCTGTAATCGGGAAAGGGAAAGGAAAATTATAATCAAATTAAACCGAATAACTACTTTAATATGTCCCAATACAGTTGGTCTTCAGTCATAATCGCGCTCCTCAAGGTGAAGGTCAGATCTCAGGTTCATTAAGTCATTGCCAACAGTCGCGGTCTGCCAGAACAAATCCGCCATTTGGCGCCACATGACATCCGCCTTTCTCCATCCTTCCTCGGACTGAACCGTGTTTCCACGGAGCGAAGTCTCAATCCGAGCATCGATGCGGTCCTCCAATGCCTAGAATTGCACCGCTTGATCCGTGGACAATTTTTCGATTTCCTTGAAAGCTGCCATCTTGGAAACTTTCTGGTAGAGCAGGACACCTCCTAAGCCAAGCAGAAGGAACCCCTCGACCGTCACGCCAAACAGCCAAATATCTTCGATATCTTCCACGGATAGGACAGTGAGACAGGCGGGCTTCCAGTGATCCCATGAATCTCTCACGTAGCCAGCCGCAAAGGTCCCATTGGGGCAAGCCGGCGCTCCTGCGGCACCTTGTCTTGTTGGAAAAATCTTGTCAATTGCGCTGAGAGACCAACTAATCAAATCCATTTCCGAATGAGAGACCAGCAAACAGTTGATCTACAGAGGAAAATGGAGTAAAAATGGCACAATACACCACCAAAGAAAACATATTCCAACTGTGTTAAATTATGGTCTGGGACTGCTTTGCTGTGACGGGGCCTGGACACATTGAAAAATGAATTTACAAGTTTGTCAAGACATTTTGAGGGAGAAATAGACCCTACTCACCTACGTCACAAAATGGGCGTGTCGCTGTTTCCGGCCGCCACATTGTACCTCTTTTTCAGACCTATTCTCATTGTTTTCAATTAGTCGAGCAAGTTATAGAGCAATTCATGGAAGCCCCGGTGTTACCTGACGCTGTAAACTCATTGGATCCGTTGCATAAAAGGCGTTACGTGGAAAAGCTTCAATTTATCCATTCGCCAGATCCGTATTTGATGCCTAAATCGATGTTTTTCGACCCGCTGGCTTCGCCTGACATCTGATATCCTGATATTTACAACTATCTTGTCCACACAAAATCAGCCTATTCTCACGAAAGTTTGAAAAACTTTAAGAGCTTGGAGGCTTATAAATGCTACGTTGCTGGTTGGGTGAAACAGGTCCTCGTACACGAAAATTCGGCAGGAATCTTGTGCTCGGAAGGTGAGTTACGAAATTTTCAATTCAAAATCTTTTGTTCTTGCTAACATCCACTGTCAAGTCTAATGTATTTCATATCATTTGTCAATGGAGCTAGGGCTTTTAATGTTTATATGGTTTAGCGATAGCACTCTCACTATATACATATATAATACGTAATAAATATGAAGTGCGATAGTACTACTCCAGATTGTCCCTAGTTGAATTTATTTTTTGGCTTTTGACCTCAATAGTGAAATTGTAAATTAATTGTATGACAACTGTCTGATTATCCCCTTATAATTATATATTTTCAGGTAGTTCATTCACAACGTCTGAGTGTATGTTGTCGGCGATTAGCCTAGCAATGATCTTAATTGTGGTTGTCAGCCCAAAACCCTCTAAATATATATTAAATGCATTTTACCAGATATAAAATGACTACTACGTAATCTGTGGTAGTCGTTTGGAGCCCAGTTTTCTCGTCGAATTGCAGCAGTCAATCTCGGTCTCCTCTTCGGCTCTCTCGGAATACGGTAAAAATTCAAGTCTCTCCGTCTATCTTCTCTGTTTTTGCAACCGACCGCCACACACGACTTCACCATTTTGATTATTAATGTTAACGAGCAGAAAAACACGCCATAATAGGAGGAATTTACGAAGCGCTAATGCATTAACATGACTAGTATCCGGACAACATGGCGCGGGGGCGTGGCTGTGACGTCACGTGAGTAGGGTCTATTGGTCGGGACTTCTGGTTCTCCTGTTTACCGGGATGTGGATGTTAATAATAGACATCTGATACAATTTGACTGGGAGGTTAAAATGGATCGGACATCTAGTGTCTTCAGTTAAAGAGAGGTTTTTGACAGTTTGCTCCTGTTTGTTGGATAGGCTGTCAGCTGTTGCTCTACCCAGGAGCCTTCAACATGACCACAGGTCCAGCCCACTGGGAGCTCCTCCAGAGGGGAAGGTGAGTTTGTTTGTCTGATTTTTACTAGGGCTGTCAAACAAAATTTTTCATCGAGTTACTTACAGCTTAAAAAATAATTAATGTAATTAATCGCAATTCAAACCATCTATAAAATATGCCACATTTTACGTAGATTATTGTTGGAATGAAAAGATAAGCCACAAGACGGATATATACATTCAACATACGGTACATAAGTACTGTATTTGTTTATTATAACAATTAATCAACAAGATGGCATTAACATTATTAAAATTCTCTTAAAGCAATCCATGGATAGAAAAACTTGTAGTTCTTAAAAGCTAAATGTTAGTACAAGTTATAGAAATTTTATTTTAAAACCTCTCTTAATGTTTTCGTTTTATTAAAATTTGTAAAATTTTCAATCAAAAAATAAACTACCTTGCCCGCCATTGTTGACGTCAATAATTACCATAATGCACAGGTGTCAAACCGATTCCAGAAAGGGCCTAGTGGGTGCAGGTTTGCTTTCCAACCAATGAAGAGGACACCTTTTCACCAATTAGATCTTTTACATGTGTAATCAGTTAAACTTTGTCAGGTGCTGCTTGTTTCCACAGGAAGTTCATTGGCTAAACTCTCTGCGCGTTATCGGTTGGAACAAAATCCAGTACCCACTAGGCCCTTTCTGGAATCGGTTTGACACCTGTGCCATAATGGGTGCTGAAGCCTATAAAATCAGTCGCACCCAAGCGCCAGCAGAGGGCGGCAAAACTCCACAAAAAACAAGTAACAAGTGGACATTACACTGCTGTCAATTTAATCTGTTTGAGCGGGGCATGTGCGTTAATTGCGTCAAATATTTTAACGTTATTAAAAAAATTAATTACCGCTCGTTAACGTGATAATTTTGACAGCCCTAATTTTTACATAACTGGATAACAGGGTTCCCGCAGGGTCTTAAAAAGTCTTGAAAGCATTGAATTTATGAATTGGGAAATAAAAATTCCCAGTTGGGAAATAATATCTTTAAAGTCTTGAAAAAGTATTGAATTTTCCTATGTAGGTCTTAAAATTGATGATGTATAACTTCTCAGTGTCTCATTGCTTCTCAAAAGTGTCATTTTGATTAAATAACGTTGCCTAAATAAATAAACCGGGCCGAGGAGCCAATCATTGAGAACACAACGCAGCCACTGGTCAAAATAATCGATTGCAAACACTAATGGATTATGGGATTTTGTGTATGTAGTAGTTTGACATGCTAACCAAAGTCAAAACAGCGTTGGGTCACTGAAAGATGACTACAAATATGGCTACTTCTTCAATTTGGTGTGCTGTGCGCCCAGCTGAAAAAGATCACTATTATTATACAAATCGATGTCTCTCCCGCTCTTGCACGCTCCCGTTGACTTTCGTTTCCTTTGCTGCAGAGCTTTGGACAACCAGGTGTACGTGGCTACAGCGTCACCCGCCAGGGACGAGAGCGCCTCCTACGTGGCTTGGGGTCACAGCACTGTGGTGAACCCCTGGTGAGACGTAGCACTTGACAAGCCAGGAAAGGCTTATGTGTTGACATTTTGTGTCATCTCAAGGGGGGAGGTTATCTCCAAAGCCGGAGCAGAAGAGGCTGTCATCTACGCTGATATCGGTGCGTGTCAATGTTGCATTTACAAGCTCAATTCTAGTATTTGTTCCTGAAACGGCTCTAGTGTACCAAAGTGAACTAATGAAAGCCATACGCTGATTTTAGACCTGCAGTACCTGGCTGACGTGAGAGAGCAGATCCCCATCACGGCCCAGCGCCGCCACGATGTTTACGCCGTCACCTCTGCGCAGGGGGAAGCCAGATGACGGATACATGGGCAAAATATTTTTTTCATTTTCCTTAATGTGATTGAAAGATATTATCATGATCTTGAAAACAAGATTAAAAAAAAAAAAATCTTATAATGTGCTAATGTTGCACCGATACCATTTTTTGGCTCCCGATACAGACACCACTGTGTGATATTGGGCGATGCCGATACTGTAGTGCTGCAACGATTAATCGATGAACTCGAGGATTCGATTAGAAAAAAATATTCGGATTAAATTTTGCTGCTTCGAGTATTCTTTTAATTAAAGTGACGTTGTAATGGTTTATTTTGAAAGTGTTTGCATTTAGTATATTGATTTGTGTGGATACACTGCCTTCTAGTCTGCCTCAATTCACATGCCTGAATCCAGGTGCTTCCTGTTTAGACCAACATAAGCAAAATTTTGTTTGAGCTAATGTTTTTTTTTAAATGCATTCGTAATTTAGTTTATAGGTATATTTAGCATATTTTTGTGGGAATATGTGTCTGAACCATTTAAGAGCATTGTAAAAAAGTTAGCATTTTATAGCATTTAAACTAGCAGACTTTTGCAATGTAAGTTAGCCAATTGTTCTTTTGTTGTACCTAGATCCTCATTTATTTATTTTTTTATACCGTTTGAGGCTCAGCTCAGGTCATTTAATTTTTCATGTTCCTTATCCGATTACTCGATTATGGTTTATCGATGAATCGACTACTAAAATAATCGATAGCTGCAGCCCTACGATACTGTATTAACATTTTGAAAAAGATTTTTTTCTCTTAATACTAAATTACTGCATACTTCAATGTACAATAATTGCTATAATGGCTTGGTCATACACTGCTGAATTCATTGTCAGACTGTCACTGACTGTGCGATACATCCATTTGAAGTGGGAGGGTTTTTACAATCTGAACGTCGACACAAAATTTGGAGATTTGACTAAAAAATCTGATTTCAGCATCAGACCTTGCAGTGTGCAATACTTAAATACTTAAATACTAAAAAAGTACATAAAACAATATTGATAATATTAGTATAGATACTGAGTACTAAGTACTACGTCCCCTCCACAAGATAATGTCCAGTTATCCTTCTGCTGCGAATTAAAACAAGTTTAGCTCTAGTAGACGTCCAGTCCAATGGATTCCCACTTCCACTGGATTGGGACCAGTCCAGTGGAAGTGGGAATCCATCGGACTGGACGATTACTAGTGCTAAATTAATTTTAAATTTACAGCAGAACGATGTTTGGATGCCACACAATTAGAAGACTAGTATCTTTGGATGAGTGAAAAGCGCTCCTTTTTTATGACAGCGTGCATCGCTGGCAGCCATCTTGGGTGGGGCAACCAGCGGTTGGAAAGTTTATCTTGAAAAGTACATATAGCACAGCATCAACACGTTATTTCTGAGTACTCGTCAATATCGATGACGTCATTTTAGTGCCATATCGCTATAGTGTCGGTGCAACACTACATTCAGCATAATGTATAATCAGTAGCTGTTGCTAGGTGATGTTGTTGGGGTGATGCTGGAATGGATTTAAAGCATTTTATTCATTTCTATAGGGGATACCGATTTTGGAATTTCAAACGAAATCTAGCAAAAATCAGACAATACCTGAGCAAAACGAGATGAAAACACAAATCTGACCAAAGCCCATTAAAAAAAATATATATATTTGATTATTCATCATGGGGTAAAAATAACTGGGAAGAGCCCCAATTTATTCATTTTTGTAGTGTACAAGCTGTTCATGTTTTTGGGGGGAAGGATTAACGACATTTCTTTTCACTTCAATGGGGAAGTTTTTTTTTTTAACAATCAAAATAATCAAATAGAAAATAACATGCTAATCAGACCACCTGTACAAAAAAGCAAACTGACAAACAACAAAACTGACATGTTAAAAAGACAAGTTTACTGACCAATAAGAGCACATTCTGTCTTAGTTTATTTATGAGGGTGACATTGCTACTATATGAACAGAAAACCCAAATTTAAACAAAAAATGGATACTAATATTTAAAGAAAAAAAACAAACAAACTTAAAAACACTTCAAAATATGGAATATGGCAATAAAGACGAAAAAAAAATTAGGGCTGTCAAATGATTAAAATTTTTAATCGAGTTAATCACAGCTTAAAAATTAATTAATCGTAATTAATCGCAATTCAGACCATCGATAAAATATGCCATATTTTTCTGTAAATTGTTGGAATGGAAAGATAACACACAAGACGGATATATACATTCAACATACTGTACATAAGTACTGCATTTGTTTATTATAACAATAAATCAACAAGATGGCATGAATATTATTAACATTTTTTTAAAGCGATCCATGGATAGAAGGACTTGTAGTTCTTAAAAGATAAATGTTAGTACAAGTTATAGAAATTTTATATTAAAACCCCTCTTAATGTTTTCCTTTTAATAAAATTTGTAAAATTTTCAATCAAAAAAAAAATAGTAGATGTTGATGTCAATAATTACACAATGCTCATGGTGCTGAAAACCATAAAATCAGTCGCACCCAAGCGCCAGCAGAAGGCGACAAAACTCCAAAAGACACAAGTAACAAGTGCACATAACACTGTGCTGTCATTTTAATCTGTTTGAGCGGGGCATGTGCGTTAATTGCGTCAAATATTTTAACATGTTTAATTAAAAAAATTAATTACCACCCGTTAACGCGATAATTTTGACAGCCCTATTAAAAATCTTTCCTACTATGACTGGAATCTTGCACAATAATAGTGAAGACACATCAAGAACACATTTTTTTATTGGGGAAAAAACATCTTAATAGCTTAAAAGTTGGTGAAAATGTTAACAATTCTAAGTTTAACATTAAATCTTTGGGCAACGATAAACAAACTCATCACCTTTTCCTTCTCCAAACCTCCCAAAATTATTTCATGCCATTTTAGGACAAAAAACTTAACATAAATCAGTTGCACTTTTCTATGAAATTTGTCTTCAACAAAAATTCTTGTTCAATTCTTATTCAGTTCAGTCCTTTAAAGTGTTTCACACATTTTCTCACAATACTCATGTACATCTACTTTTAAAACTGTGGTCAGCGCAATTTTCCAACTTTCCAGTGGAGGCGCTAATGAGAAAAACAAAATTTTCTGACAACACACTCGTTTAGGCGTTGAACGACTGCAACGTGATCACTTCTGTCTCCTCGGTGGACTGACGTCTCCTGTAACCTGCACACAAAAGTGGCGTCATCGGCTGAATGAAGTCGTCCCCGAAATTTTGTAAGTGCATCCGAATCATTTGTGATTACAAGTGAACATTAACCATGTCCCACAGGAAAATGATGACTAAAGGAAGTGGTGAGAAAAAAGAATGCCCAGAAATTAAACAAAGCAAAAAAAAAAAAATTATAAAACATGAAAGAGTGTTATCGATAGTTGTAAAGAGTACAAGCATTCAAGTGCTACAATCTGGGAGGTGCATTTATATCAAAGCCGATTGCTCTAAGACTTCCCCCCCCCCCCCCCCCCAAAAAAAAAAAAAAAAAAAAGTGATCAAGTGTATACTGTTGTGTGTACATGTCATTGACTGAAGGTGCGCTACAACGTGCTCAACTTTTGTTCAGAATTACCGTATTGGCCCGAATATAAGACGGCCCTGATTCTAAGACAAACCCCTCTTTTTCAAGACTCAAGTTTGAAAAAAGACTTTTTGAACACCAAATTTTTATACAGAAAATAATTACAGTACATCTGAAACAAATTATAACAATATATTTGAGAGAAAAAGCATGTTATTTTGCCTCATTCAAATCTTCTGAATCTGAACATTTAAATATGTCAACTAAAGTGCAATCTCATCACATTCGTAAATGAATGGCTTCTGGTTTTTGAAATGTCAATAAACCAATCTATTGTGATAAAACAACAAAATTGCAATAGCTGCATTAACCAACAAAGTGAGGTCTAACAGTAACTGTAGTCTTGAAACAAATCTGAATAAGGAAAAACATTGCAATAAAATAATGCAAACTAGTTCAACTTGAGAGTAGCTGAGATCTGTCATGACAGAACGTTACTCCTCAAGTTCAGCATTCGCTTAATTGATATCTGGCGCCATCTAGCGTCGTGAATGGGTATAATGTCTAGACCCCGAATATAAGATGACTCCCACTTTTTCAGTCTTATGTCAATGCAAAAAACACCGTCTTATATTCGAGCCAATACGGTAGCTTCTTATCATTGGTTACGATGCGGCTTGCTTTTGATTCTTTCGCACAACTTTAGTCTCTTAAACATTGTGGAAGCTCATCTTCAGAGTTGAGAGTTCATTGTTCCACTACTGCGAAACGAGACGAGTCATTGGCTAAAGGCCAGATTTGTCCCGCCCATTGGACGCAGTAAGTTTGAGAGTGCATTACAGGTAGTCCCTGGGTTACTACGTACTTGACTAACGCGATTTCGACTTTATGATGCCAGAGTCTCGTCCGCCACATTGTCTCCAGTCGTTTTTTTTTTTTTAATCCTATAAACAGTACCTTATTGTATCTCACAGTATCTTAATTTTTACTTTATTAATATGATGTGTTCTGTCCTCACTAAACGTTAAGTTGTTCAGCTTTACAGACAGCAAACAAGGCAATTATGCTTTTTGAAGCTTTTTACTTCCTTAATTTTTGATAATTTGTAAAGCTGTAGCACACATGTACACTTATGTTCAAAACGACACATATTTTAACAATGAAAACACTTGTCACTAAACAATTGGTGGAAAAAAAATCAACGGGAGAAATTAACCGCTATGGCATTGGCGTCATAATTTGCAATATTTACGTAAAATAAATGCTAACTGCCCGTTTTTTTGCTTTTAACCAAGAATCGAGACTGTTATACGTACATATCTATAAAGAATTCAGGGATTTAAGCATTTACTCAAGAATTTTTAACGTAAAAAGCTCTTTGTGGCGATAAGGCGGCGCCACAGTAGCTTAAAGACTAGCAGCACATTCGACATATTTACGTAAAATAAATGCTAACTGCCCGGTTCTTTGCTCTTTTAACAAAGAAGGCTGTTTTATGTCTATATCTATTAAGAATTCAGGGATTTACGCATTTATTCCCAAGAATTTTCAACGTAAAAAGCTCTTTGTGGTGATAAGGCGGCGCCACAGTAGCTTAAAGACTAGCAGCACATTCGACATATTTACATAAAATGAATGCTAACTGCCAGTTTTTTGCTTTTAACCAATAATTGAGACCGTTTTACTCCCATATCTAAAGAATTCAAGGATTTACGCATTTATCAGGCATGAAAATGAGTCAGGAGTTAAAAAGGTGAGAAAGGTGTGGAGGAAATATGTTCCGGCGTTCTGCCAAAATGTCCGCCGTCGGCAAAACGTCCTACATGTGGCGAATTTGACCATTTTAATTTTTCACATAAGGCTTAATATTCGAGTTAACGGGGGTTTAATTAGTTGAAGGAGTTGATTTCAACCACCATTGACTCGTGCTAGCTTAGCCACTCCGGAGCCCTGAAACTAACATATAACTGTCAAACTGCACAGAATTTGTTCAAATCATTTCCAATGACTAATTAAACCCCGGCTAACTCAAAGATTAGGCCTAATGTAAAAAATTCTGAACTTCCCCTTTAAAATAAAGACCATTGAATATGGCCCTTAAAATGTTGTCTATAAAAGTTTTAGAGCAATAAAATAAACAACACAAATGAATAAAATGAACAGGAATCCTTCAAAGTATTTCATAATGGGTCCAAATTATTTTTCGAACAGATCATGTGACTATAGAACCTTAGAGACAGCCGTTTGCATTGCTTAGCCAAAACTACAGCTGAGGAGGCAAGATGGATATTTAGAATTTCTTTAAACCTAAGCTTTCAAAACCCTCAACAACAACTGAGCTTGAACCGAGGATTGAGCACGAGCAGTATCAAAAAGTCCTGGCTGTCGTGTTACCTGTTGTGCTGTAATTCCAAGTGGTGCTTGAATTGGATGCTTATAGCGGTGGACAGTCTTTTTGAGCCAGCGCAAAGTTTGCAGCGCACGGAGATATTTTTGTTATCCTTACTGGACAAAAATGTGAAGTAATGGCTGTGTTTCCAGTGTGCAAATGCAGCCGTTTGTAGTGTATCTCCTGCCTATTTCATTGCATCCTGGCGAGGTAGCAAGGCTATGTTGTTTTGGCCGCAAACTCCCAGTGCTCACGCATCATGGTAATACACGTGACCCTTTTTGTTCCATCCCCGATTAAAAAATGTGACATGTGATGTCACTCCCATGACTACAGTATTCTTCATTCTACACACATTATGGGGCAATAACAAAATAGTAACGCACAGGCATCAAGGAAAGTAATTTTACTCAGATTACTGATTTAGAAAAATGAACGCGTTAGATTGTTCTTTACTGAAAAAAAGTAATCAGATTAGTTACGCATTACGATACCGCGTTATTGACAACACTGCTTTTATATTACCGTTAAATACACAAGCTTGACGCTACCTTAACGGGAGCTATTTTTTCACCGGACGCTCCGGCAGTGTTCAACGCAAGCTGCAACGAACGGCAGTAACTTTGTCATACCACAAAATATGAAAACGAAAACCATTACTCACTAAATTCAATATGCTGGCAAATGCATTCATCTAAAAACAATTGGGAGTGATACTTTACCTCCTCCAGCGAATGTGAATTTGTGCTTAGTACAAGATCATCTGTCGCAATTAGCGATCTTTGACGCTCTTTTTTTTTTTTTTTCCCTCGCCGCATACAAACTTGTTTCTCTCTCAGCGGCTGTGATTAACCTCGATGAAGTTGCTCTCCTAACTAAGCCTTGCCTATCATTCGTCTTTGTAAGTTTTTAGTAACTTTGTGTATTGAATTTGAAAGGAAAATGTGTGTTTTGTTTTTGACGAACTTTTTCATGAAGCTAAACTGTTGAAGCTACTCACATGTGGAAAAATACGAGTGTACAACGTTTTAAATGTACTCATTGGGTATATTTCAGTTACCACGATTTGAGAGATCAATAAATTGAAGAATTTACGCCTTGCGTTTGGAGTGCTTGTTTTTGGGTTTGCTGGAATAGCGTCACTGACACACGCAGCATCAAACAGGGGAAGGGGTAAGCGCTGCCGCGCCAAGCTAATTCTGGCTGCATTTTCGACACATGAAAAATAACGAATACGTACTACTGTATGACGGAAAATTTTAGTGGTTTTGTAACCGCGACGTTTTCATAGCATGGTAATCCGTGAAGGTAACTGGCACATGCCTACAAACGACCCCCCCCCCCTTAAAAATTTTTCTCCTCGGATCTACACGATTCACGTAGGTCATCCTTTTTGACTTCAAAACGGCGAATTTCGCCGAAAGGTGAGAGATTTTCATGCCTGATTTATTCACTAGAATTTTCAACGTAAAAAGCTTTTCGTCTGCGTTTCCAATCGGTCAGCTTGGACGGCGATAGGCCCCCTATTAATCCGCCCCGTGCCCCGTCAATATATTATGAAGTCTATGGGTCAGTTTTTGTTTCAGCTAATATGTGTTTTTAATGCATTCGTAACTTAGTTCATACGTATATGGCGGAAAACAAACAAGATTGAAAGAGCAGTTTCTGCTCTTGCACTCCTCTTTAAAAGAAACTGCTGTATTTTAAGACAACAACTGTTGTGTTTGATCGTACAATATGTCTATATGCTGCCATAGCAGATTCATGGCGCATTAAGCCCCCAAACTATTTTTAATTTGCCTGTTTTACCCTGAAACCCCCCGTTTACAGACGTCGCGCAACCGCTTTTGTTTCAACCCAGTCATAAAACGTTAATCAATTATATTTTTTATTCAAAATGTCTGTCGTTTTTAGCTTACAATCATTAATTCATGCCTCATATTTCGTTCAAAAAAAGAAAAAAAAACACTTTACAAAATTATTCACTCACATATTTTAAACTTTTAAACAAATTATGTCACAATAAAAAAATGGTGTCTGTATAAAAGTTATGGATATCTACCTCTTAACTATCGCTTAATTGTATTGTTTTTTTGTTACTGTCGCATTTTCGCCGATATGTTAGATGATAAATAATCGATCCAAACAAAAAAAAAAAGGAAAAAAAAAAAAAACATTTAAAAGGGTCAATATATGAAAAAGAAAATCTAGACCACTCCTTGATGTCTGCGATTTCTGCATCGCAACCCTTGTTATTTTACCGTGTTTCACCCATAAAATCCAGCTGCGGCCATTCACAGCTGTGTCTTGACACTCAGTCATACATGCTACATGGAGCTTTTGGATCCAAAGAAGGTAAGTACGCGATAATAACTCGTTAAAGTCATGGCGTCTGTAATTCTGCTCTCGCGTGTTCTCACCTCCAGAAAGGGTTTTACTGTTTAAAAAACTTTTTTGTTTTTAAAATGCCCTCCTGGTCTAAATTTTTCTCCCCCCACAAAAATTGAGATTTAAAGCTTTCCAATGATGTGTCACACATTCATATTGGACAATTTTGAAAGTTGGCTAAATTGGGGGTCTCAGAGCGGAACTTCAAGACACCTGAGTGTGTTCCGCCATATTTATCCGTTTTTTTTTTGTTTTTTTTTGTGGTAATATGCCTTTGAACGATTTAAGAGCATTGTAAAAAAGATGTTAGCATTTTATAGCATTTAAGCTAGCGAACTTTTGCTATGCAAGTTAGCCAATGGTTCTTTTGTCGTACTTGGATCTCATTTTTTTTTTTTTTTTAAATACCGTTTGAGGCTAGGCTCAGGTATTTTTTAAAATTCCAAATCAGATTACTTGATAACTTGATAATAGTTTACCGATTACTAACTAGTTTATAGATTAATCGAATACTGAAATAATCGATTCCTGCAGCCCTACATTCAAGTTACAAGCTTACCGTAATTTCCCGAACATAAGGCACACCCGTGTATAATGTGCACCCCAAATTTACTTGTAAAATCTAGGGAAAATTATTGTACCCGTTTATAACGCGCACCCTAATTTTGGCACCAATAAATAGAAGAATGTACAGTGCTCGTGTACAGATACAGAAATGTCATTTTACTGACTGGTGAAACACAGCACAAGCATAGCACATTGGTATTTCAAAACATTACCATAAACTGACAATATTTACGGTAATAATATGATTTGACAACTTCTCCAACTTACCTAAATCTAGGAGAAAACAAAACAGATGTGACTTTCTTTTAAAGGCTGCTGTATAACTTGCTCGTTTCATCATGATTAATAAATGTTTCTTCCATGGATTGATACGGTAAAATGAAAGTGAGAACGGAAGTCGGAAATCCGTGAGAGCTCATCGCTGTCAACACGACAGTAACAATAGGAGCTATTGTTATTTGGGTTTGAGTTTCCCGAGGGACATATATAGTTGACGGACACAGGAAGTCTGTGTGCTTACGTTTGTTATGGTCCGAGTTGTGGAGCTGCAATAAACGTTGACTCAAATGAGTTCAAGAAACTACATTCTGTGCTTTCTGAAGAGTGAAAAAAGCAGAATTGAACACAGACGAAATCATTCGGGCGATTAGAGTGAAGTATTACCGAAACAAAATGGTGACGTCACGTACCGTAATGGTCGGCAACGGGTAGCCGCATACGTTTGTTTCTTCAACCGTGTCAATACAAAAAAAAATCTGTTTATATATATATATATATATATATATATATATATATATATATATATATATATATATATATATATTTGTAATATATATGTATTTCTGTCTCCATCCATGTACCCGTTTATAATGCGCACCATGATTTTACAAGTTGATTTGGGGGGGAAAAAGTGCGCGTTATATTCGGGAAATTACGGTAGTCATGGAATGGGTTGTGCTCGTATCATGAGGGTCCACTGTACAAGGAAACCGGACCATATTACGACGAACATGAAATCATTACATTGACTTATAGTCAAAGAATAGACTATAAAATCTGTTGTTGTCTAAAACATTTTATGTACTCGTACCAATATACACCCTTGATTTGTTTGACCCCTACGAAGCATTGAAACCCCTTAGGCCGTCTGGAAACTGTCTGCTTTGTGTTCCAAGAACAAGAACCAAGCTGGAGTCATTCAGATATTATGCTCCTCACTTATGGAACTAATTAGTTTCAAGATCTGAAGTGTGCTCAAACAGTTAGCCGCTTTAAATCAGGGATGAAAACACTATTGTTCTAAACGGCGTATTCATAATTTCGTTTTTGTTCAAATACCCAGTTGTATTAGTTTTGTTTTTCATATCCAATTCCTGTTTTAATTGCTTTTTAACTTTCCAACTGATTTAAGGAAACTTTTATGTCTCATTTTATTCGTTTTTTTATTTGTATTTCTTTTGTGGCGTAAATCACTTTGAACTACCTTGTGTTGAATTGTGTTATACAAATGAACTTGCACTGCCTTGCCGAATGCAAATTTTTACCTCGGTTCCTTCTATTCATGTGTTGCATCT
The DNA here is from genome assembly GCF_030265065.1 of Corythoichthys intestinalis. Lineage (NCBI taxonomy): Eukaryota > Metazoa > Chordata > Actinopteri > Syngnathiformes > Syngnathidae > Corythoichthys > Corythoichthys intestinalis. The sequence continues at coordinate 48,607,064 of NC_080401.1, read as the reverse complement.
TCTTCTTCTTGCTCACACGGTCCAAATGGATCTGGTAGGCCAAACCCACGGCCACCATGACGCCCACCACCACGCAAAGGGCGGTGCTGAACACCCACAAAGCGTCCGATGCTCGGGTCACCACTGGACCGTGCCATACCGCGTCTGAAACGACAAAAAATAAGGAAAAGGACATTTTGAAAGATGGTGACAATGACATGGTCACTTACGTGTAGTGGAGGTGAGTGTCTGGTCGATAGCGTCGTTGCGGATGACGCAGGACACATTGGTGTCCGTCACGTTGACGGTAAGGTAGCTGGTGACGTCGTAGAGGTGCGAGTCTGGATGCTGCTCCAAGAGGGTTTGCGCTGAGTCTGTGGAGGTTTCCAAGGACACGCCGTCAATTAACCAGATGACGGATGGAGCGGGAAAGCCGCCGCTCGAGTGGCACTGGAAAACGCTCGGGGTGTCTTTCGCTGATGATGCCTCCCACTGTAGTTCGGGAGGGCTGAACGGAGCTGACAATAGGGAAATGACAGTTGGTAAAATACGTTTGGTTAGATGTTGGCCGTTGTTTTAACTAGGAACGCACTATTTCTGTCAGCATTACAATTGTTTTAAATTGAACTTTAAAAAAAAAAAAGGCTAATTAATAAACGTGAATCTAATAAATTACAGTAATTAAACTTATTTTACTAGGAAATAATCTGAAAATGTTAATCTTTTTACAACTAAAAGTGTAAATGCACTTTATTGACAGTTGTTTAAAGTTAAAATATTTTGAAAAACTTAAATATTTTTTAACAAATTGAAACGCGGGCATTTTGACATTTGTTATTAGTTGGGGAAAAAAAAGAAAATTATACTCCAAATAGTTTACTATATATTTTTAAAAATATCAACAGCAATTAACTTGAAATATTAATTAAAAAAAAAAAAATATATATATATATATATATATATATATATATATATATATTAGGGCTGTCCCAAACGACTAATTTTCTCCCGATTAGTCAGCCGACTATTTTTACGATTAGTCGACTAATCTAATAATTAGATTTTTTTTTTTTTACCAATTTAGCAATGAAATTTTTGTTGACGCTTATCAATTCACAAAAAACATATTGGAACACTCAAATTATTTATTAAAGTACAAATAAACACGTAAATAACAATAATAAATCACAAATAAACAATGAGTTCAAATGCTGATAGAATTAACTACTGTAGCATCCCGATTGAAAAGATGGTCTCTTAAACTGATGGTTTACAACTTTTATTCCATCCTTGCTGTAAACACACTGTAAGAGCTACGGTGCACACAAATAAAGCAACACAATTAGAAATTAACAAAAACTTTTCACCTTTTTCCTTTTAAACCTTATTTATATATCAATGAATTGCCTATATGAATTGCCTTTACCTTAATTTATTACCTTATCATTGACAATCTCTCCCTTGAGTGCAATCACTGTATATACTGTATATATTTATGACCTTTTAACCTTATATAATTTTCTATACCATAAAATAAACCATAACATGAAATAAACCTTTCAATTAACATTAAGAACAATACTAATAGCACTTATAGGCCCATTGTCAATGAAACATTATTATTTAGTAAGGCGACAGCACCCTCTGGTGTACAAAAAATGAAAGAAAAAAAATTACAAACTGCGTGAAGGCGCTTGAGGTGTTTATTCACGGCCGACGTGCAGCCAAGCTTGGCATTGAAGAGAAAGGACAGAAGAGTGTACTCTCCTTTATTTCTTTGAAATAAGGCAATGTTTTGGACACTCTGGTGCGCTTTTTTTGGCTTTGTGCCGCTTTCCCCGCTTGCAAACAGAGCATCCGACATTCTAACTTTCCTCGCATATATTTTTTTAACCCTTCATTAACCGTCGACGGGATGTTGTGCTCGTCGACGGATTTACGTCATCGATGACGTCGACTGTCGACTAGTCGGGACAGCTCTAATATATATATATATATATATATATAACAAAGGAAAGAAATGTAACTGAATTTTGGACAATTATTAAACTTTTAAAAATATTACCTAAAATATATTTTACAATTAATACAAAACTTGACACATGATGAATGTGAGGAAAAATATAATTATATATAAACGGGTTAATTTGTGCCGAATCATGCCGGAACAAGATCCGGCAGCTCTTGAGATCCGGCACCTCTCTTGTATAGAAAATAATAATAATAATAATTAGGGTTGTTCCGATCATGTTTTTTTGCTCCCGATCCGATCCCGATCATTTTAGTTTGAGTATCTGCCGATCCCGATATTTCCCGATCCGATTGCTTTTTTTGCTCCCGATTCAATTCCAATCATTCCCGATAATTCGTCCCGATCATATACATTTTGGCAATGAATTAAGAAAAAAATGAATAAAACTTGGACAAATATATACATTCAACATACAGTACATAAGTACTGTATTTGTTTATTATGACAATAAATCCTCAAGCTGGCATTTACATTATTACCATTCTTTCGGTGAGAGGGATCCACGGATAGAAAGACTTGTAATTCTTGAAGGATAAATGTGACTTTGTATATTGTGACTAAATATTGCCATCTACTATATTTGTTGAGCTTTCAGTAAATGATACTGTAGCCATTTAACTTCTGCCCAAATGCATGATGGGAAGTGCAACCATGGCCGTGTGTTGTCGTACCAATTCATATATATTCTCTGCGTTGGGAAATAACATAGGGTGTTAAGAAAAAGATCAACTACTACCTTTTTTCCCCCACACTGCTTCCCACAATTATTCTAATCGTTGGGAGAGGGATTGTAAGGATTTACCCACTTTTAAAAAGTCTCCAAAGGCTGCCAAAATTCTCTCTACTCATCTCACGCTGCCTTTTAGCTCTATATACTGTATGGGTAAAATGGTGCCATTATAGATTGAACGCGACAATGCGTGAGTGGGTCGTGCAGCGCATGCCTTAATGGCGTTAAATATTGTAACGTGATAAATGTAAAAAATATTAATTCTCGCCGTTAACGCGATAAATTTGATAACCCTACCTTAAGCTTAAACTAAAGACTCTGGAAGAGTGTAACACATTATGTCTATAACGCTAAATACAATTAGAAAACGATTGAATTAAAAATATATATATATATATTAAAAAAAGGCATGACCGATATTTTTTTGCCGATTCCGATACTTTGAAAATGACGTGATGTCCCGATCGATCGGGACGCGGATCAATTGGGACATCTCTAATAATAATATAAAAACATTTTTAAAAAATGTGTAAATTTAAATAATAATATGCATAAATTCATTTACAGAACAAATCCCAAGAATTGCCCGTCTCGTCATCCCTGCGCTGTCATAGGGCCTCCTCCCACGTGAAGTGCAATCGAACTCTAGCGACACCTGCGCTCAACGTTGAGGTCCGGGGCCAAACTTTAGAGTCAAGGGTCAAAGGTCGAGCGCGATGCGGCCTCTGTCTTCAAATCGCGAAACGTTGACTGATTTGTATCAATTCTGCCCTACAATTAAATACGCCCTCTCTGATTGGTCATCAGTCCAGACTGTGGGGTGGAACCCCAACCCTGCTCTGATTGGCCAGTACTCCTTCCGGTCTGCAATCTGTGTGTGACCAACCCACTCCAATTGAACATCCCCTCCAGGGTGGCAGCTGTGAGTTTTTTGTAAAACAGTTTATGAATGAGTTTAAAGTGTATTTAAACAATGAGCACTAATTCCGGTTGCTTACTGCACTTTAGGCCCACATAGTCTAGTCAAATCATTTTCTCCATCATGTTTTGCCCGTTAAAGACTATTTAACAGATGAATGTGAGATTATTCCACTTACTTACTTCAGTAAATATTGCCATTTGTTCTTATTAAGCACATACATCTAAAAGTTGTTCATTTTTTACCTAAATAAAAAAAATTGCTTTCAAATAATGTTTTGAACCATATTTATTCTGGAATTAAGAATATTTATGACATTTCAAAGCTTTTTAAAGATTACATATAGGAATTTATTTTAAGGAAGTGTGTTTTTGGCCAATGTAAAAGAATCCTAAATGCCTTGTTTGTTATATAAAATACGTATTCACAGATGAGCTGATTCATTCATATTTTAGGTCAATTTGTGTGTGTTGTCTTTTCTGTGGTAGTAGCAGGCGGTTGAATACGGCTGTTTGAATGTTAGAATAGAATAGGCTTTGTCATTCAAATAGTACAATGACATTAAAAATAGCAACACCCTATCAGTGCATCACACAATAAATTAATGTCAATACATAAATAAATAATATACACTACTACTACCTAAAAATAAATTTAAACTAAGCAGTGTACGAAGGATGATGTTGAAATAAATAAGATAGCTGACTCCTGAACTACGCCAATAGCAAACTGCAATATGCAAGTGTTAATCAGATATACAAGTGTTAAGAAACTAGTATTCCATTAGAAGTAAGTCACTAGGTTTTAAATTTTCATTCACGAGGTCATTCTGCCCAACAGGTAACAAGTTACCTCTGGGTGGTCTTGGCATCTTTCCATTCCGCAGGGTGGTTGAGCATCTGTTCAGAGGCTGCGGGAGGGCGGGACCAAAGTTTGACGTTGTTTCCCTCAAGTGACGTCGTAGTCCGAAGCGCAGCATTATAGATTTCATCATTACTGCGTTTTAGCTGTTGTGTTGTCTTGGCCTATTTTTTCTCCACTTTCAATTAAGGGCATTAGGACTTTTCCCAATCTCTATGCTTTAAATGTATTTGTTATAACACTCAAATTCCAGTTTTTTTCTTGTATTTCAATAAAGGAGCTATAGTACACAGTAAAAGTTAAGCAGCCTGTATTGAGTCTTAAATAAGTTTAATGATAAGCAAGTGTTTTGCAGATATTGAAGTGTTGAGAAATAAGGACTAGGTTTTTAATTTTCTGTCTGCACTCATTGGGAAAGTGCACAATATACAGGACTATATGCTATGCCGAACATACTGCATATTTGTGTGTGTAAAAAGTAGCTGAGACATGAAGTACATATCAATGTGTTTTATTTTACAAGGTCATTGACCGCCTCCTTAAAATTTACAAAGTTTTCAAAAGACCTGCCAGAAAGTCCTTTGGACGTGGACGCCTTGACCGTGTAGTTTTTGTTTGTTTTTTTTTTTTTTTGGAATATTTTTTTTGACCCTGTGCGGATTGGCCACAAAGCGCCCAGGCGCGTAGTATTTTACATTGCCAGTCTTCATCATCACCTTGTGGTGGTGGTGCTTGTTGTTGTGCTGCTGCTACTGCCGCTGCTGATGATGGTGTATTTGCTACAGCAGGTCATGTTGATAATGCTGCTAATGCTGATGCACAAGCTGACGTGAGGGGCGTAGCTGGTGCAACTTTGCCTTTAGCTCGCTACAGAACAAAAAATAAATATCACGGGTAAGCCCTGAAATGCATTAAAACACTGGCAAAGGAAATTATGTTATTTTTTAATCGACCTACTAACCTCCTCCTCCTTTGTGAGGATGTACAATCGAAATCTCTTAACGTGACATTGATGTCCTACTCCGTCATCAGTAGCCACTGACGCACAAAGCAGAAGGCTTCCTGGGCCATCTTCCATTCTTCTGCGCTTTCGGCCTGGAGATCGTTACGGATGAGCTTGGAGAAGTCATAAAACTGCCACATATCCTCGAACGTGAAGGACCGGAAGCGGCCATGCCCGCAGATGGCCCGGTCGATGTTCTGCTCCAAGTGGCATGACACCGGAGGGAACATATCCACGTAGCGTAGAAGCTGCTCCTTCAGCCTCCACTCCCCAGTTTTGGTGTCGCACCTTCCCTTCTGTCGTCGCCTCTCCTTCACGTGGCCATCGAGGAGACTTTTTAAGAGAGCATGCAGTAGTTGTTTTAAACCGACATTTTTTATTTTGGGTAACAAAGACACACAATCCACTGCCTATTATCAATTTCTTATATATACTCACTACTTGACATAGCCGACATCTTCCTCCGTAAGCCACATGAAGGTCTTGCCTTTGTATTTCCCAAAGGTCACCGTGAGCTGGCCGGGGATCTGCTGGCCTGTTGGAGCTGCGGTGACGGCAAGGCAGTTTTTCCTACCTGTTAGGTGTAAAAAAAAAAAAAAAAAAAAAAACACATCAGACAAGAAGTAATAATATAGTTCAATTCATTTTTTAAATGAAGGAGATGTTTTTTTTTTTTGTTTAAAAGGCATCCAGAACAATACCTTGTTTGTACATGTACTTCTCAAGCGCAGTTTAGGCAGCAAAGCGTGGTGGCCGGTCATCGCTTCTGATGTACACTGAGAAACACAAAGGCAAGTGTCAACACAAAAGCAGGACATGACACGGAGGAAAAATTCTAGATGATGGTAATAATAAAATTGCGTTTTTGTCGGTTGTGAAGAGGATGCCTCCATTCCTAGCTGGCAATTAGAAAAAGAAAAATGACTTGATGTTCAGAGATGCTAAAATGTTGAGAGGGGTGTCTTGAGTTCATATAATTCCCAAATTCCAAATAAAAACGAAGTTATTGGGGAAAATGCAAAATTGGCCCACTTACAAAATGATGACGTCTATGTAGTACAGTATTTCTGTTTTGTTTAGTGTTTTTTTGTAATCCAAATAGGGAGCAATTACAGTGTGGGCATCATACTAGGGAGGATCACGTCACAACAAAAAATGCATTGAACAGAAGTGAAATGAATGAGTTATCGGTTAAATTTGTGACTAGTTACAAGTAATACAAGACGTATAGCACACGGAGTCATTGAACGTTAACTTTACATGCGTCGGCTAATTATTATTAGCGCGGCGCAACGCGCACAACACGGCTTATCCACACACCAGCTAGCCTAGCTAGCGTTAGCTCGAATCGGTAATTGAAAAACAACACTCGGTTTGCATCGTTTTTGGCGAATTTCATACACAATATTTACCTTTTCGGCTTGTCGATTGAGCGCGTGGGTCTTTTCGCCGATTGCGTCTTTTGCAAGAGAGTCTGGCTGCAGCCCGCCTCTCTCATTACCCTGCGCCGCTCTTCTCAGTACCCATCCCGCAGACAGGAAGTGACGCAATATCGCAGCTCTCAGACCGGAAATGACAACATGAAGTAGCGCTCGAGCTCCGAGCTTCCGGTTTTATCGTAATAGTTAGCGTCCATTCGAACGTAAATACTAGTTTACTTTTCTTATCGCACGTCTTTTATTTTCGGTTTCAGCATCACTCATTATTATTTAAATAATAATTTATTTCCATGCTCCTTAAATTGATTTGGTGAAATCGGGAGATTAACTCTTTAAGCGCGGTCAGTTTGTCAAAGCCTGCTGATTTTACCAAAATGAAAAACACGGTTACAGTACATCAAAATTAAAATACACACTATTGCAATAAAGGTTTAATTAGTGACTGAAAGATCGCCTGTGACCTATCACAGTGTGTACTTTAGTTTGTCAATTGTAAAATATACTCCAATTGAGAATTATTAGAAATTGCTGTCATCCTTACATTTTCATGAACGGACACATTAATATAGCTTCATTACAATTTAATGTATCAAAAACGTAATATTCTCTCAATGTTGCAACCAAACCAATTTTGTCTTTCATTTTGCTACTTAAATTCATTCATGTGGGTGAAGATCCTAATTAACTAATTCAGAAACTATATTAAACTTTCTGCTCCAGGAAAGGCACCTTTATTTCAAACAGAAATGACAAAATAGTTGTCATGTGTTAGTTGTTTTTTTCTTTTATCCCAGACAATAGTTGTAGGTTGTTTTAATTACCTGACATTTTTCGGCAAGCACTCCCGCCTTCATCACAGGTAATTAAAACTACCTACAACTAACATCTGGGATAAAAGAAAAAAAACAACTAATTTATAAGTGTAGAAAAATGAACTCAATACAACCAGTTCTAATGTGGTAAACTTTATTTTTTTAGTTTTATTATTTTTTATTATTATTGAGAGAACACCAGATATTTTCTTTAGTCAACAATCTCCTCAAAAAAGGTAAATCCATCTTCCAGATGGTTGAAACAGAACTTGAATGGCTCCAAGACATTGTAGTTCGTGCTCATCCTCTTCCATCTGCAGGATGCTTGGGAACTCCTACTGCATTGATTCCACACCCCCAGCCCTGTCCGAGGCTTTTGTGCTGTCTTGCACAATCCTTTTAGCAAAACTGTTCATTGGAAAAGAGAAAGAAAAGAGCTATTTGAATATTACATAAGTAAAATAAAAATGATGCTTTGTTAATTTTATACTTGATTTTTCTTTTCAGGCATTGCATTAAACTAGGTATATAAACAATCTTACCATTTTTTCCCGCCATATCTTTTTGGAGTGGGCCACCACTAACTTGAAGGAGCTGTGGTTGCACCTCTTCCTAAAAATAAATCAGTGAATAAAGGGGGGCATGTTCAAAAGTGCGTCAGAGTAATGGACACTAAAAAGTCTTTAAAAGCTGACCTCAGCAATTATATTCAAATTTCACCTCTGTAACTGATAGACTGGTGGCACTTAACCCTGCAGTAATGCTTTTGCCTCATCTGTCCATAGGGCAAACTCTTTCCTGTGGCTCACATAAGTTGAAAAAATACAAAAATAAGTATTCCACATTTTCCAACAAAGAATTAAGGTGCTGTGCACCTACTTTCCTATGAATGCCATATCAACAGTTTCAAAGACTTACCATGCACCCAAGTTTGAAATTGTCCGCTAGCAATATACACCACCACTTCCTCAGAGTTGGCATATCAGTCTAACAAAATTAAAAACAAGTGTAAATAAAGAATAACGACAAGGATATTTTGTAGCCCAATTTGAATGATTAGGTGAACTTCATTTTACAATGGTTAAACTCAAAGAGAGCATCCAGAACAGTGCAAAGAGCATACTACAAATGGATAAATGAATACAAATATCACAGAAGACAAAATTGGACAGTTAAACTCACCTACCATCAACGTGAAGATGCCACAGTCTTTCCCCTATGGCTGTCCCGGAGAACCTTAACGTAAGAATTTAACCGAGTCACTTCCTTCAAGTTTTGAATCAATGAATATACACACTTTTCCAAATACCTCTATTTCACGTCCAATCCTCTCTTTCCATGTTCCCCTGTTGATTGACTGTAAACGTTTTCTGCAATTGAAAATATAGGTTTATATTAAATACAGTAGTTAAACAATTACAAACGTGTTTCCATGCATAAGAACACCAACCAGTCAGGTTTAAATGATTCATGCAAACAAAACAATGGCGTAGGTTTGCATAGGGACGGTAGGGACATAACACGACCAACTTTTCAGGATGCTAAAGTTGTCCCCACCAACTTTTGAGCAACCTTATTTGCTTTATATTCGTCCCTACCAATGTTGAGACCGTGTCAACGCCCTTGAAACAAAACATTCGTAATTTTAGAGTGGCATTTTAGAATTTTGCTTCAAATGAATGGATGAATCATCTGGAGTGCAATTCTGCTTTAATTGAAGGGGCAACATAAAAGGATCGACTGGAACATACCTTCAAAACCAAACAAGGCTATTCTGGATCATCATGGAAACGCCATGCCAATATGAATGGATACTGAATTTCATTGGAGATAACAATAGTTCTCTGATCTCATGATTGGATCTGTTTTTCTTCCCACAAATAATTGGAATTTGGATCATTTAATTTGTTATGATTTGACTGTTCTTTGAAAATGAACCAATGCTCCAAGTTGTAGTTGTTACTAATCAGCCTTACAGGCAAATGCATGTGTGGGTCACATCCTGTAGGCTTTCACCATGTTGCAACAACATAGGTGTCAGCCACAAATATGGTCCTTCCCTGAAAAATACATAATCTATACCCACGGACATATGTTATATAAATACAAACGTACGCAGACACCTACATGAGCCCATACAAGCATTCTGTAGGCTACATAGTTAAAATAATACCCTACACACGCCAAAAAATACATTTTTATACCTTTGAATGAGCTACTTGTTAGACAAGTTATAAATATGCATTTCATATCTGCAAAAAAACAAACACAAAAAGTTACATTTTACTTAATTGTACAAGTGACATTATGTTCTTTAGAGAAACTAAATCCTAAAAATTCACAGTTGATTCCATTTCATTGTTCAGGCCAACATTCCAAAAGTCAGCACGTGTCAATCAAACTTTCTTTTTTTAGACAATCAACACAATTTCTGGCCTCTTTATATTCAAGATTTGCATAAGCTATTGAGAATGTTGATTGGTTAAATAAACAAAGAGTAAATAATCAATTATGTCCAATTGTTAACTAATATAAGGAATAATAAGCCTATCCAGATTTCCACTGAGCACAACATTTGTCTCAGACATAAAAACATACCAGCCGTTCCTGGGCAGGATGAGTTTGAACCGTCCATGAAGCTCGGCATGGTCTTATATTGTCACCATTGGTCCTGTCTGCACAGTGGGTTTTACAGTGTTCGATGTCTATCAAAAAAAAGTGTTCAGCACAGTCCAAAATCTAAAGTACATTACTACTTATGCTACTTACTTCCATTTGGATCTGTGTGACATCCCTGTATCTGCATGGGAAGACTACCATTTGGGGGTCGTGATTTAGTTTCTTCCCAATGGGGTGGTGATCAAGGAGCTAGTAAAAAAAAATAATAATAATGAAAAAATATATAGCTAAGCAGAGTAACAATATGAAGAAAAAATTACAACCTTCTCCTATTTGGATCATGTGACAACATTCAAACTACAAAGGACCAGACAAAACAAATGAAGGCAAAACAACAATACCATACAACAACAAAAACAGCGAGCTGCGAATTGCAGGCATGTACATAATGAAAAATAAGAGTGCAATATAATGAAAACTACACAAAGAAGACTGTTCATTGTGAAAAAAAAAAAGTAAAATCATTAGCAGCATTAGCCAATTCGCTGCTGAATTCATCAGTACGTATTAAACAATATAAGTAGAGCAAAGTCATATGCAGTTAGTAAAGGAAGACGTTATTTAAATTACATTAAGAATACTAGATATAAGTACGGTCTTGTCAACTCAGAATAAACACTTCATATTTTCACCGCAAGTGTTGTTTAACTATTTAACATTTTTAAACATGCATACGCTTTTAAAAACTTTTTTTCAGTGCGGCCACTTACCGTGTTTTCTTCGCGAGAGGTGAAATAACGTAACGTTTTCGTCGCAAGGGTTGACGACATTTCCGGTCTGAGGGGACTGAGAGCAGCGGTATTGCGTCATTTCCTGTCTGCGGGATGGGTACTGAGAAGAGCGGCGCAGGGTACTGAGAGAGGCGGGCTGCAGCCAGACTCCTCTCGTCTTTTGGGCCAACCGCAGGCGCGTCGTAAGGAGGAGGCGGGCCGCCGCGGTCTGCGTTCGCGGAGCCAATCACGGGCGTCCGCGGTCGTAGGCGAGGAGAGCCGATTGGCCGCGGCCGAAAAAAGGAGGCGGGCCGCGGTCCACGTTTCGGCCAACGGCGACGCGGGATTTTCTAGGACACGAGGAGGAGGCGGGCCGCGGTCTACGTTTCGGCCAACGGCCGCGCGCCGTCTACGCTCGTCCACGTTCTACGTTTGCACTCTCCGAGTTCCGAGTCCTGCGATCATATGTACTTTGCATTCCGGCACCTTATGATTCACAAATTAAGCACTGTATATGATATAGAAATATTGACAATGGGTACCCAATTTTTATACAACTAAAACCATTTTAGCAAATGTTACGTAAAATATTTTACAATTCATCGCCAAAATCTTTTACCCTAGCTTGAACTAAAAAAAAAAAATTTCAACACTGTTACACGTGAATTAAAACATTTTAAAATATAATAAATATTTGACAAAAAAATCAGTCCCAATTTTTTAACTTACCAGCAACTCTGACGCACAACGTGCAGGCCTCCACACTTTGATTTCCCCACAATGTCACGACGACACTATAAGATGCATTGTCCTCTCGGGGGTCTACAATGGGAATCCTTAGCGTGAAGTTACCCGTAGCGAGTGCCTCGTTGTCCTCGTCACCTCGCACCGCCTCATCACGATTCCTCCTCCACTGCACCGAAACACTGTCCGAAGCAATGACGTCCGGGTAGAAGCAGGAAAGGTGCAGTGGCTGGCCCACAATACCCAGAAAGCACTCCTCATCTGGAGAAAATCAACTCATTGGCTACCATTGATGGCAGTAGACCAGTGGGAGAATGTAATGAAGTAAAAGTACTTTGTTACTGTACTCAAGTACATTTTTGTGTATCTGTACTTTATTTGAGTACAAATATGAAGTGGTACTTTTTACTCCACTACTTTTCAAATTGCCGCATTACACGTTACTTTTGTTTGTTTTTCTCATTGTGAATTGAGAGTTTCGTTTTCCTGCCTCCGGCGCAATCGATAAGCCCCGTGCAACTATCCTGTAATTGAGCACTAGAGGCAGCAACACGAGTACAAGCATGATTAAGCAGGTGAACAAGATATTGACCAATAAAAACCAACATGGAAAGAAGTGTGCCTGCAGATGGGTGCTGCACACTCTTGTACAGCAGGTGGCAGTAGGCACCTGATAGTTGCTTGCAATCTGCCATTAAAGCAACACTAGGTAACTTTTCAACCTTTATAAAATATTTTCATAACATTTGTGATAATAAGTTGACTGACAATTAGTTGAATGATATCTCTTTTATATCTTGAGGGGGTCTGTATCGCTTTCAACGGCACTAACTTTCAGGAGGGTGGCAGGAACCCTGGCACACAAAAAAAACTACAAATGTGCTGACTGCTTTACGGCATACATCACTTTCCCCGTTCATCATAAAGGCGGAAGTCGATGCGAACGCTTTTGCATGAATTTTGCAAAGATGGCAGAGCAACAAAAGAGACAAAAAGTTTTGTCTGCTGAGGGAAAAAAGGGTGGCTACCAGGATATACAGAATAAACATTGGCCCGGCTTACACTCGCTGGCGTGATGCCCCCCAACAACCCCTCAACCAAACTCGTCAGCGCTGACAAGTTCGGGTGGGGTTTGACCACACGGTCGCTAACAGTCATGTGCTATTTTTTAGCTACAACTGGATTCATTACCTCATTACTATTCATCCTTCACACAGCCGCTGGAAACATAACTGTTGTTTAATCCATCTGCAGGTGACCAGGAGATGAATTTTTGATTGCTTGATGATTTCACGGCACTGTGCGCTGGTCCTCATGAGAAGTCTTCCATAAGGCAAAACACTACCGCTTTTGTCCACCGGCGTCGCTAAAAGTTACCAAATGTAGCTTTAAACTAAATTTTGGAGTTTTTTTGGGGGGGGGTTTGTTAAGCTTCTGTTTACAGTGCAGTCAATTGTATTGCTTGTTTTTCCATTCTGCGGTTTTTAAAAAAATTGAGCAGTCAATTTTCTGGTTGTTTTGAATATTGGCTCAAATCAAATCAAATGTTATATATACCGTATTGGCCCGAATATAAGATTATAAGACGACCCCCTATTTTTCAAGACTCAAGTTTGAAAAAAGTCTTTTTGAACACCAAATTAATTTTTAGACAGAAAATAATTACAGTACATCCGAAACAAATGATTATAACAATATATTTGAGAGAAAAAGCATGTTATTTTGCCTCATTCAAATCCTAATATCTGAACATTTAAATATGTAAACTAAAGTGCAATCACATTTCTAAATGAATGGCTTCTGGTTTTTGAAATGTAAATAAACCAATTTTTTGTGATAAAACAACAAAATTGCAATAACTGCATTAACCATCAATGTGAAGTCTAACTGTAACTGTAGTCTTGAAACAAATCTGAATAAGGATTGCGTTCAATAAAATAATGCAAACTGGTTAAACTAAAAAGAGTAGCTGAGATCTGTCATGACAGAACATCGCTTCAATGATATCTGGGGCCATCTAGTGTCGTGAATGGGTATAATGTCTAGACCGCGAATATAAGAAGACCCCCTCTTTTTCAGTGTTATTTCAGTGCAAAAAACACCGTCTTATATTCGGGCCAATACGGTATATCACATTTTTGCATGGGGAGAAAATACTTCTTTTTACTTGCAAAGCAAATTTTAAAGCAAGTAATTTTGTAAATTCACTTTAGTAAAATGTTTCTTAGATATCTATATGTTTACTTAAGTAATTTTTTGCCTCTGTATCTATACTTTTACCTAAAGCAACACTAGGTAACTTCAGTTTTGGTCGATTTTAGCGACACAGGTGGAGAAAAGCGGTAGTGTTTTGCCTTCAGGAAGACTGCGTCGCCTGCAGATGGATTAAATGTATCCCCCCCGAACTCGTCAGGTAAGCCAGCAAGTGAAAGCCAATATTTATTCTTGAGTGTCCTTTTATCCTGGTAGCCTCACTTTTTCTTTTATCTCCTCGGACAAAACATTTTTCTTATTTTGTTGCTCTGCCACCTTTGCAGAATTTGCGCGAAAGCGTTCACATCGACTTCCGGCTTCATAACGAGTGGGAAAAGGGGGAAGTGACATATGCAGTAAAACAGTCGACACATTTGTAGTTTTTGTGTGGCAGGTTTCCTGCCACCCTCCTCAAAGTTAACTAGTGCCGGTGAAAGTGATACAGACCCCCCTCAAGATATAAAAGAGGTGTCGTTCAACTAGTTGTCAGTTGACATTTTATCCCCAAATTTTATGAAAATACAGTGGTACCTCGACATACGATCGCTTCAACACACGATCTTTTCGACATCCGACGTAAAATTTGACTCGCCATTTGTTTCTACATCCGACGACAAGCTCAAAATACGATGATTTATGACAGCGCCGCAGTTTCTTTGTTTTCCTGCAAGATGGACGGATTTTCATGCGAGAGAAATCAAGATGGGTTCCAAGAATGTTAGTGCAGGTGGTGAAAAAAAGGAAAAACGTGAGGCTTACAATTGAAATGAAGATGGAAATGATAGAAAAATATGAGCTTGGTGTGCTGTTTGTAAACTGGCTCGACAATACGGCCGTAGAATGTCTACCATCTCGACGGTCCTCCTCCGACCTCCGTTTGACAGTCTTTATAAGTTAACATGACAATCATTATTGTTGTAACATCGCCAAAAAAAAGGCCAGCTTTGACAGGTTTTTAATCATTTATTTCAAAACTTGTGCGACACAACACACATGTCTACTGTCCGCCGCAGCTAAACAAAGTGAAATTAAAATGTCCTTTCTCACTCTGTCAAGTCAGCCACGCGGTACGTTCAGGTACACCAGGCAAAACACATCCGCCACATTAGAACAGTCTTCGTTACATTATTACAGATATTATTAATATTATTATATTATTATTCCAATTTTTATCCATAATTTATTTTGTTTTACTCTGCTTGACTGCTATTTGCAATAGTAACAGCGACATTTTTTAAGGATTTTGTTCACGTATGGAACAAATTAATAGAATTATGATTAGGGCTGTCAAACGATTAAAAATTTTAATCGAGTTAATCACAGCTTAAAAATTAATTAATCGTAATTAATCGCAATTCAAACCATCTACAAAATATGCCATATTTTTTTCTGTAAATTATTGTTGGAATGAAAATATAAGACACAAGACGGATATATACATTCAACATACTGTACTTAAATATTGTATTTGTTTATTAGAACAATAAATCAACAAGTGGGCATTAACATTGTTAACATTCTGTTAAAGTGATCCAAGACTTGTAGTTCTTAAAAGATACATGTTAGTAAAAGTTATAGAAATTTGATATTAAAACCCCTCTTAATTTTTTCGTTTTAATAAAGTTTGTAAAATTTTCAATCGAAAAATAAATTAGTAGCTCGCCATTGTTGATGTCAATAATAATTATGGTGCTGAAACCCATAAAATCAGTCGCACCCAAGCGCCAGCAGAGGGCGGCAAAACACCAAAAAACAAGTAACAAGTGGAAATTACACTTTGCTGTCATTTTAAACTGTTTGAGCGGGGCATGTGCGTCAAATATTTTAACGTGATTAATTTAAAAAATTAATTAACGCCCGTTAACGCGATAATTTTGACAGCCCAAATTATAATGTATTCTTATGGGAAAATCCTGCTCGACATACGACCATTTCGACTTACAAAGTCCTGGAACAAATTACCTTTGTATGTAGAGCTACCTCTGTATTTTATAAAGGTTGAAAAGTTAAGTGTTTCGTTACGTAAAAAATAAAAACCACCACTGCAATAGACGTCCAATCTGGTCTGGCAGCCCTCCCTAGTTTGGACGTCTATTGCCGTCAACGGCACTGAAACATTATCATTCAGGTGATAAAGCAAAAAATTGTACAAAATAAATTAACTCAATACTTCTACTGTACTAATCAATGACGTCATTAAAAGTCGACTTGTTCTTTCTTTGCTTACCCAAACTGTTGCCGAAGGTGAAAAAGATGTTTAACAGCAGACATGCGCTCCAAAGTGGCCCACGCATGTCCTCTTAGCCCCTCCAGCCAAATGAAGCCTTCTAAGACAACTTTTGACGCTTTTCGTCATCTAACTCGGCACCACTCGTTCACCCCGAAGGAATGTCGGCGTCATGTCGCGTCTTGTTGCACCCCTAAAGCTTCTGTCGCTCCTCTTGACGGTCGCATTCGAATCGAGTCGAAAAATTTTTTCCAAACAAGCGAAAGGAAGATGACATTTCATGGATTCGCTTCCATTGACTGCCTTAAAATCAATCAAGTTTTCAAGGAGGGGCCATTCAGGTGTTGTTCGGTCCAACCTGTTTGGCTTCTTTACCGTTGAAGCACACGCCCACAACACAAAACCATGGACGGGTGCCGGGGATTTGAATATAAGAATAGATTTTCAGGGAACTATTTCACCAATTAATGACTGCAAATGTCAGGAAAATGTGTTAAGGATCATACAAAATATCTCAAATAAAAAATACTAAAAATAAAGTCTTACTTTTGACTTCAATGAAAGTCTAAGTAAATAGTCAAAACATTAAGAAAACGCATTGAATGAGGTGTGTCTTAGCTTTCGGCCTGTACTGTTTGCAGAGAGTAACAGAGTAGCGTTACTTCAAAATAATATTACTCCAGGAAAAGTAAAAGCAGTCATCCAAAAAATGAAAAGTAAAAAGTAATTAAAAGTGAAAAAGTATTTGGTGAAAAAACTCAAGTAATGAGTAACATTGTGAATAACTGCTAACAATGTTGGATTAAAGATTTTTTTAAACAATTTTATTTTTCCCCCTCATCCCAATATGAACTGTTACTATTATAATGTAATATAATAGACATGTGCCGATTACCGTTTTCAAAGTACACCGTGGTATGAAATAGTTAAGGTTTCAAAACCACAAAAAATTTCTGTCATACCGTCCCTACAGTATTAGCTTTTTTTAATGTCCCAATAATGCATGGAGAAATCTAGGGCTTCAGCTATCGAATGTTTTAGTAATCGAGTAATCGACTGAAAATTCTATCGATTAATCGAACAATCGGATAAAACATTTTTTTTTTAGGTAAAGAGCAATTATAAATATACATGAGAAAAAAAGACATTTAATCCAATATTGAACCATTTTCAGTCAATCAATGTCTTTATTTTCGATGTTCATTGTTGAAAATAGCCAACAATTGCATCTCAGATGTGACTAGAAAAAAAAAATTCACTGCTTTCACTCAAAAAACTTCTAGATCTTCTTACCTAAAAATGTAATTACGCTTGATAACACACATCACTTGAAAGCTATGTGTTTTCCCCACATGTTTCAATTTAATTTAATTTAATTTAATTTAAAGCTATTTTTAAGTTCTAGTTAAGTTTTAAGTTAGTCTAATTAAGTACTGATAGGATTTTGAGTTTTTGCAGTGTTCAAAATAAATGTATGACACCTGCTGTATTGGAGCACATTAGGCACCAGTGCTACTTGGTGTTTTATTCAGCAATGACTACTGAGCTAAAACTGACAGTTTGCTTTATTATTAGGGCTGTCAAACGATTAAAATTTTTAATCGAGTTAATTACAGCTTAAAAATTAATTAATCGTAATTAATCGCAATTAATCGCAATTCAAACCATCTATAAAATATGCCATATTTTTCTGTAAATTATTGTAGGAATGGAAAGATAAGACACAAAATGGATATATACATTCAACATACGGTACATAAGTACTGTATTTCTTTATGATAACAATAAATCAACAAGATGGCATTACCATTATTAACATTCTGTTAAAGCGATCCATGTATAGAAAGACTTGTATCTCTTAAAAGATTGATGTTAGTACAAGTTATAGAAATTTTATATCAAAACCCCTCTTCATGTTTTTGTTTTAATAAAATCTGTAAAATTTTCAATCAAAAAATAAACTGGTAGCCCGCCATAGTTGATGTCAATAATTACTTACACAATGCTCATGGGTGCTGAAGCCTATAAAATCAGTCGCACCCAAGCGCCAGCAGAGGGCGGCAAAACTCCGAAAAACACAAAAGTACACCTTTCACTGTGTTCTCATTTTAATCTGGTTGAGCGGGGCATTTGTGCGTTAATTGCGTCAAATATTTTAACGGGATTAATTTAAAAAATTAATTACCGCTCGTTAACGCGATAATTTTGACAGTCCTATTTATTATGTTTTAATTTTACACCCTCATCACTCCAGAGCGCCATGTTTTTACAGATTAAATAAAGCCTGTATGTAAGACACGTTAGCCACGCATCGACAGTGGTCATGATCAATAGAAACCTAGCACTCCGAAGGGCTAACGTTTCGTGAGCGAGTGACAGCTACGTTATATTTATTAGCGATGAGAAGTCTACTGCTTAAAGATGGCGGCTATTTACTAACAATGCCCTGACGTGGCCGAGTCTGTCATTTCGCATCTAGTCCTAAATGCATGCGATATCTATGAGACGCATCGGACACTACCTGCTACCACACGAGCATCATGCTGGCGTAGTTTTTAGCAACGTCGGCGTTTGTAGTGGCTGTCGGCTGCTGTAAGGTTTTTTTTTTTTTTTTTTTAATTGCTTCTTCCTCCACGCTTGTGAGGTCAGCTCGTCAGCGCGTTGTCCCGCATTAAAAGTAGTCCGGGCAAAACGTGATGCTTAGAGCTGGCAAAATTAAATGATTCCTCGAGGTGAATAAAATTACTCGGATCAGTTTTTAAACTCAAGTTGCTCGAGTATTCGTTTCAGCTCTAGAGAAATCCCTCGCTTGCAGCTGCAAGCCTCAACCCTCCCCCACTGGTTGTTACTGTAGATATATACTGTATGTTACATTAATATATTGCTCAATGTCAGTGAGTCAGCTGTGCTACACGATGGCTGGAGGAGGTGAAACTCCTGAACTTTTTCCTCCATCAAAGAAAACAAAATTGCTGGTATGGAAACACTTGGGCTACAGAAAAGTTAGACGGCCACGGCTTGGAGGATACCCACTGTGAAGTGTGGGGGTGGGTCAGTGATGCTATGGGGCTGTTTCACTTCCAAAGGCCCTGGGAACCTTGTTAGGGTGCATGGCATCATGAATGCTTTGAAATACCAGGACATTTTAAATCAAAATCTGCTGCCCTCTGCCCGAAAGCTGAAGATGGGTCGTCACTGGCTCTTTCAGCAAGACAATGACTCTAAACATATGGCCAAATCTACACAGAAGTGGTTCACCAGAGACAAAATCAAGCTCCTCCCATGGCCATCTCAGTCCCCAGACCTTGTTTTGTTGGCAAAAGGGGGTTGTACAAAGTATTAACATGCATGTAAATCTGATGTTGGTAGATCTTCGTGGAGAAGAAATGCATGTGTGGCAGCTTAGCATTTTTTTTACATAGCGTTTTGACAGTTGCCGTCATATTTTCGGAATCAAAGCACCGTGTACCGGAACAGCATTCCGGCCCTGAATCTTATACCGGAACATCATTCCAGTCCTGAATCTTATACCGGAACTGGGTTCCTGACTGTTCTGGCCCACTTTCACCCCTGGTTATGTCCAGGAACAAACATAATAAAGTGCTTGTGTAGCTTCATCCGTTTCCACCGATATTTATTATTTATTTATTCCACGGACAGCACCAAGCTCCACACCTGCAGCAGATATATGAGTCTGACAAGTCGCGTCGATGTGCGCATGCGCTCAGCTAATCACCCTCCCTGGCCTGGACTCCAGTTTTCCGTGTAATTGGCTGACATACTGACATGTTATCACCATGGATAGTTAGCTCTGATTGGTTCAAGTGCACATGTTTTCTGGGACAACAAAAAAGAAAAAAAGAAAAGCTTGTTGAATTAATGAATAAAAATGGGCAATGCAACGGAAAATTGATCAGAGGATCAAAGCAAAGAGTTGAAGAGACTTATTTTCTCTGATGGGTAGGTTCAGAACATCATGTTAATAATGCCTGACCCCAGAAATAATGAACAGAAAATTCTGATTTTTTTCAATTTGAAAGCTTTATGTGGTCCTTAAACGAAATAACATTTGAACATTGTTTTTAAAAAAATATTTATACATATATGTTCTCCAATTTGTATCATAAATGATATATTACACATTACATGCAGTTCTCATGGTAAAACAAATAAAAATAAAGTAAGATTGAACACAATAAGGTTTTAAACATTTTTTTTAATTCAACAAGGTCCAGAAATGCTTGTCTAAAATGTGGTGCATTTGACAGTATTGTTTATGTGCACTTTGGACTTATTTTTGTTCATTTACCTATGTTAGGCTGCTTATTTCCTGATAATATATAATACATATAAAAGTAAATGTTTGTGTTATCTTCAAAAGATATTCCATTTCACTGTGCATAATGTAAGTCATTTGTATGTTACTTTAAAATTAGGGCTGTCAAACGATTAAAATTTTTAATCGAGTTAATTACAGCCTAAAAATTAATTAATCGTAATTAATCGCAATTCAAACCATCTATAAAATATGCCATATTTTTCTGTAAATTATATATATATTCTGTAAAATAAATTGTTGGAATGGAAAGATAAGACACAAGATGGATATATACATTCAACCTACGGTACATAAGGACTGTAGTGGGCATTTCACTCTACTGTCATTTAAATCTGTCTATGCTGTCCTCACTCCGAAGTGTCTACTTTTTCCAAAGCTAGACAGCTAGGGAACGACGCCTTAATAATCAGACTTCTTACTTTTTCATCTGATTTATTAATAAAATAGCCTCAAACCAATTTCCTCTTTAGACCATCGTAAAACTACAGTACAAAAAAAAAAAGTACACAAGCATTGCATTAGCAACAACGTTAGCTTAGCACGCTATACAGGTTCACTAAACATAAACAAAAGAGTCTCATACAAAAAATATAACATTTCGCTTACTAACATAATATGTACATTATTTACAACAACCATACTTACGGACAAATCTTGTCCAAGGATCATATAAGCACAACATTACAACGTAGGCGTCAGCCCTAGACGTCGTGCAGCCATATTGAACTGGCAAGAAAATAATAAACCATGTCGCAAAGCGACCACAAGAGTTCGCTGTTAGACAGCACAAAAAGCCTTGCTGTAAAATTTACCAAAAGGCAGAATACGGTCTGAGCGGGACATGTGCGTTAATTGCGTCAAATATTTTAACGCGATTAATTTTAAAAAATAATTACCGCGCGTTAACGTGATAATTTTGACAGCCCTATTTAAAATACAATTTTGAATGAAAATCTGTTATAATTTTGGGATCAAAGCAACGTTCCGCCCTGTTCCGGTGCCGAATCTCTTAGGGGAACTGCGTTCCGGACCGTTCTGGCCCACTTTCACCCCTGGTTATGTCCCTACCATGCCTATGCAAACCTACGCCCTTGCGTGAAACCGTGAAATTTTGGCATAAGGTTATCATACCATCAGAATATCATACAGGCACATTACGCCACAGCTTAAGTTTTAGTTAATTTAAACAATTACAAACACACAAAGCAAAACAGGCAATACAAAAATACATTATTTTGCATTATAGTTCAAGAAATATATGGAAAAAAAATACCAATAAAAGAGGCACATTTTCACGTGGGGCAAAAATACTCTGTACAGTACAGAAGGCACTTTAAATCCCACGTAAAATGTATTCATTTATTCATTAAAAAACGTCGTTTGGTATGACGTCAAATGTCGACCAAGGTGCACTTCCTCCACCCTCCTCGCTCTTCCCCCATCTCCCTCTCCCCCCCTCCGTGCTCTTCCTACCACCGCATTGATGTTGTTACCTCCCTCGGCGGTGACGTCACCGCCCTGTAGTTCGGCTCAGCATCCTCGTCCGACACAACCATTTTGGACAGCACCGTCAAACCCAGCCAAGCCCGCCTGTCAGCGCCACTTCGGCCACCGCCTATCCCGAGAAGCAACCTCCTTTCCCGGGTCGATAAAGGACACCGAGTCCTTCCGTCTTGATGGAGGCGGTTAGTAGGCGGAAAAGATCCAATTAAAAGACGACGGAGCTACAGACACACGGTACTAACATCACGTAGGTACTATTTAAAACATATTTTCTCTGCAATTATTTACACCTTTTGTACGTTTTAGTGTTTTTGTGTGTATTTTTATTTCCACCGGAGGACGCGGGCTCAGGGTGCGGCCATTGAGGAGGATGCCACAGCCTCCCCCGGGACACTTGTCATGTTTAAATATGTATTATTGTATAATATCAATATATATATAATGTTTTTACAGTTCATAAGGCTTTTAATAGAATTTAATGAGCGTCTACTGAATTGAAATTGATTGACATGAGTAATTTCTGTACTAAAAGACATTTCTAAGCTGATGACTTTCCCAAAATCTATATACAATTGTAATAATGTGTATAAAAATGGTTTAAATTTGACGTTTTGGGAGTGCCATAAGGTGTAGCCTTTTGTCACCAGCAACGTGGTGACCGCCCTGACTGTCCTGCATTGTCATTACTGGTATAAAAAATACACAAAAATCACATTTAATGTCATTTCAGGTCAAGATAACATACTGAATCAGTGTTCACTTGTATTCAGTATGTCTGTCTGTCAGGCAGGCTACGCTACATGATAAGTGACTGACATAAACAAAATGCCACTCTTAACAACCTGAATGCGTGGCACATGATGCTCGTTTAGGTGCCACCCGGCAAAGGCGGCGACCGTGATGATTCAGCAAAAAAATTGCCAGCGTGATGTGACTTTGTATATCAGTGATCCTCATTTCATCTGGGCTCTAGGGTGTAGCCCTTTTGGCAAAATAAAACCCAAAAGGAATATGTAATGGACAGTAGCGGGAAGTAAGCGGACGCCGTCTAACCAGAAAACACCTAGGCGGTGTCCAATTACTTTTGTTCGGCCAGCGATTCAGTGTCCGGCTTATTTATCTTAGCTCACTTACAGTGGGTATAAATCTAATACTTAACTAATACAATAGCTGAATTTAATTAGGGATTAATTTGGGGGTCTTTAATTGATATATGTGCTGAGTCTCAGTTAACATGTATGTGATTAGTTAGCAAAAACAGCTACATTCTTATTATAAAAGGGTGTGGACGCTTGCCCAATCACACTATCTCAATTTTTACTGTACTTCCCCTCGCTAAAATATGTTTTTCACTTGATGTTTAGAGATTATAAATCACATTAAACCACCTGTCATTTGTATGTAACATGCACTAATACCATTTTTCCCCTTTTTAACCTGTCCTGTTCAGCTGCTTGACACAGACAAGTAGGAGTGGGAACTTTACGATACGATACGATTTTTTGCTCCCGATTCAATTCCAATCATTCCCGATAATTTTTCCCGATCATATACATTTTGGCAATGCATTAAGAAAAAATGAATAAAACTCGGACGAATATATACATTCAACATACAGTACATAAGTACTGTCTTTGTTTATTATGACAATAAATCCTCAAGATGGCATTTACATTATTAACTTTCCTTCTGTGAGAGGGATCCACGGATAGAAAGACATGTAATTCTTAAAGGATAAATGTGACTTTGTAAATTGTGACTAAATATTGATATATCTTCTCTGCGTTGGGAAATAACATAGGGTGTAAAGAAAAAGATCAACTACTACCTTCCTTCCCCACATTGCTTTCCCACGATATTTCTAATTGTTGAGAGAGGGATTTTAAGGCTTTAGCCAAATAAAAAAAGGCTCCAAAGACTGCCATAATTCACTTTACTCATTTTACGCTGCCTTTTAGCTCCATATATAGGTAAATCGGCGTCATTATAGATTGAACGCGACAATGCGTGAGTGGGTCGTGCAGCGTATGCGTTAAATGCGTCAAATATATAAAAGTGATTAATTTTTAAAAAATTAATTACCGCCGTTAACGCGATAAATTTGATAGCCCTACTTTGAGCCAAAACTAAATACTCTGGATGAGTGTAAGACATTTTGTCTGTAACGTTAAATACAATTAGAAAACGATTTAATCAAAAAATATTAGGGCTGTCAAAATTATCGCGTTAACGCGCGGTAATTAATTTTTTAAATTAATCACGTTAAAATATTTGACGCAATTAACGCACATGTCCCGCTCAGAAAGTTTTCTGCCTTTTGGTAAATTTCACAGCAAGACTTTTTGTGCTGTCCAACAGCGAACTCTTGTGGTCGCTTTGCGAGATGGTTTATTGTTTTCTTTCCAGTTCATTATGGCTGCACGACGTCTCGGGCTGATAATGTTGTGCTTATATGATCCTTGGACAAGATTTGTCCGTAAGTATGGTTGTTGTAAAGAATGTACATATTATGTTAGTAAGCGAAATGTTATATTTTTTGTATGACACGCTTTTTGTTTATGTTTAGTGAACCTGTATAGCGTGCTAAGCTAACGTTGTTGCTAATGCAATGCTTGTGTACTTTTTTTTTTGTAGTTTTACGACGGTCTAAAGAGGACAATGGTTTGAGGCCATTTTATTAATAAATCAGATGAAAAAGGAAGAAGTCTAATTATTAAGGCGTCGTTCACTAGCTGTCTAGCTTTGGAAAAAGTAGACGCTTCGGAGTGAGGACAGCATAGACAGCTTTAAATGACAGTAGAGTGAAATGCCCACTACAGTCCTTTTGTACCGTATGTTGAATGTATATATCCATCTTGTGTCTTATCTTTCCATTCCAACAATTTATTTTACAGAATATATATATAATTTACAGAAAAATATGGCATATTTTATAGATGGTTTGAATTGCGATTAATTGCGATTAATTACGATTAATTAATTTTTAAGTTGTAATTAACTCGATTAAAAATTTTAATCGTTTGACAGCCCTAAAAAATATATATATTAAAAAAAGGCATGTCCGATATTTTTTTGCCGATTCCGATACTTTGAAAATGACGTGATCGGACCCGATCGAGGGACATCTCTACTTAAGACCATTCATTATTGTCTGTCTAAATAAATTAAATGTATCAAAAAAATTCTTAGGGAATATAAGAAAAAAAATGGAGCCTTCCTTCAGATGAAACACGACTGCTTTTTAGGGAGGGGGGGTCGCTTAAGTTTGCTTAAAAGTTAGTGGGGACAATTTGAACACCTTGAAAAGTTGGTAGTGTTTTGTCCCTACAGTCCCTATGCAAACCTACGCCCTTGTCTGACGATATGGCGATACAACGATTATCGATACATTGGTCAGGAAAAAAACTAAACCAGAAAAACAAGCTTCTGCTGTGAATTGGAATGAGTTTATCACTAGTAGATGTCCACTCCGTTTGAAGTGGGAGGGATGGCAGCGAATGAACGTCGTTCATACGCTGCCACCCTCTCAGTTCAAATGGACATTCAATTGAACGTCTATGGCCGTCAGTGGCAGCCAATGCCAGGCAATGAGGTAATTTTGGACCATTTAAGGTCATTTACCTGTTGATTTTCAGTTACTTTCTGTTGATTTTGAGGTATTTTATGGGTCACTTCCTGTTTATTTTGCATTACAGAACAGGAAGTGACCTGAGAATCACCCAAATGAATAGGCAGTGACCCAAACTCAACAGGAAATGACCTGTAAATGCCCTAAAATGAACAGCAAGTGACCTGTAAATGCCCCGAAAATTGGACCGAATGTCTGTGAATGCTCTGGTTTTGAATGAACGAACGTTCCCAGTCTAAATGGATCGGGCATCGAGCACCGTCAATGGCAGCCTTTTTTTTTTTTTTTTTTTTTTTTTTTTTGATAAACACCTTTTTAAAACGATATCTCGATTCTTGACAGGAGCACATCGATAACCTTCAGGCATACAAAGTAGGACTGCAGCTATCGAATATTTTAGTAATCGAGTAATCGACTGAAAATTCTATTGATTAATCGAGTAATCGGAGAAAACATATATTTTTAGGTGAAGAGCAATTATAAATATACATGAGAAAACAAGACATTTCATCTAATATTGAACCATTTTCAGTCAATGTCTTTATTTTCGATGTACAGCCAACAATTGCATCTCAGATGTAACTAGAATAAAAAAGACTAATTCACTGCTTTCACTCAAAAAACTTTTAAATCTTATTTAAAAAAAAAAAAAAAAAAAAAAAAAATATATATATATATATATATATATATATATATATATATATATATATATATATATATATATATATATATATATATTCCTTACCTAAAAATGCCATTGCGCTTCATAACGTCACACATCACTTAAAAGTTAGGTGTTTTTCCCATGTGTTTACATTAGGGCTGTCAAACAATTAAAAATTTTTAATCGAGTTAATTACAGCTTAAAAATTAATTAATCGTAATCAATCACAATTCAAACCATCTATAATATATGCCATATTTTTCTGTAAATTATTGTTGGAATGGAAAGATAAGACACAAGACGGATATATACATTCAACATACGGTACATAAGTACTTTATTTGTTTATTATAACAATAAATCAACAAGGTGGCATTAACATTATTAACTTTCTCTTAAAGCGATTCATGGATAGAAAAACTTGTAGTTCTTAAAAGATAAATGTTAGAACAAGTTATAGAAATTTTATATTAAAACCCCTCTTAATGTTTTCGTTTTATTAAAATTTGTAAAATTTTCAATCAAAAAATAAACTAGTAGCTCGCCATTGTTGATGTCAATAATTACGCCATGCTCACTCCCCAAACCCATACAATCATTTGGACCCAAGCGCCAGCAGAGGGCGCCAAACAACAAAAAACAAGTAACAAGCGGACATCACACTGCTGTCATTTTAATCTGTTTGAGCGGGGCATGTGCGTTAATTGCGTCAAATATTTTAACGTGATTAATTTAAAAAAGTAATTACCGCCCGTTAACGCGATAATTTTGACAGCCCTAGTTTCAATTCAATTTCTAATTGTGTCAAGCTATTTTTAAGTTCTAGTTAAATTTTAAGTTAGTCTAAATTGTAAGTCCTGATAGGATTTTGAGTTTTTGCAGTGTTCAAAATAAATGTATGATACCTGCTGTACCGGAGCACATTTGGGACCACTTTGCTACTTGGTGTTTTATCCAGCAATGACTACTGAGCTAAAATTGACAGTTAGCATTATTAAGTTTTTATTTTACACACTCATCACTCTACAACGCTATGTTTTCACAGATTAAATAAAGCCTGTAAGTAAGACACGTTAGCCATGCATCGACAGTGGTCATAATTAATAGAAACCTAGCCCTCCGCAGGGCTAACGTTACATGAGCGAGTGACAGTTAATCTTATTTATTAGCGCTTAGAAGTCTACTGCTTTAAGATGGCGGTTGTTTACTAACGCTGCTGACTCTGTCCTTTCGCATCTAGTTCAACATACATGTGATCTCTATGAGACGCGTTTTTAGCAACGTCGGCGTCATTTGTAGCGGCTGTTGGCTGCACTAAGTATTTATTTATTTATTTATTTTTTATTGCTTCTTCCTCTACGCACGTGACATCAGCGCGTTGTCCCGCATTAAAAGTAGTCCGGGCAAAACGTGATGCTTATAGCTGTCAAAATGAAACGATTACTCGAGGTGAATAAAATTACTCAAATCAGTTTTGAAACTCGCAGCTCTAATACAAAGTATCACGATATATCACCATTTCGATATTTTGGAATCGCGTATGTAGTCCCGGGCCTCAGCATTAAATATTATGTTCTCCTCGATATATACTTAAAACTTATTAAATATTTCAAATATATTCCTTTTTTCCACAACCTCCCCCACCCCACCCTCTGTCTTAGCAGAGAATGGTTTGACCTCGCTCTGGCGCACTCAAGGCTATACTACCTACGTGCCCTGAAGCAGAAAATTAAAATCTGTCATTGTTATAAACTCTAAACATGGCGAGTCGTCATAAATCGGGTGCACAGAAAAGAAAAGAAAAAGAGATGATGATCATAGAGGTGAATGAGAAAAAATGTTTTTAAAAGGGGGACAAGAAGCCAGAGAATTAGGGCTAGAGTTGGCTGTGGACGGTGATGTCACCGATCACCGTGACCAAAGCCCGATTCAAGTTTGTCACCGGCCGCTTGTAGCCTGTTGAGCTGCGGTATGACAGGACATGCGCTGCTCGAGTTGAGCCGAAGAGAGAGAAGGTGATAGGAGATCAGGGATATATGTTAGTCTGTGGGGAGCAGGTGTGCGAGGCTGAAAAGACTCCGGTCAGGCGGCTGGATTTATCTTGGGTTTACATTATAGCAAACGCTAATACGAATCTATCACCGAAACAGCACAAACAATCTACCCATGCTTTCCATTGAGCGTGAGCTTGCTCAAAAACTGGATTTCACTAATTTTATAAATGGCTTTGCTGTCAAAAAATCTACGCGCATCACTGTTTTAGGGCTTGATAACTCCAGGGATGTGGAGGGGGGGCAGGCACAGGATGTTTAGTTGTACTGTTTGGTTGCTTATCACTCTCAGTTGTATTGTATTGTAGCCTACATGGGATAATAGATGGAAATTGTTTCTTTCTATTGTGTCACATCACATTATGGTCTGTTAAATTTAACTGTCCATCTCGAATTAAATAATTTGAAAATGTACAATGCTTGCAAAGCGTTAAAAGTACTGCGTATGTTGTTGTGATAAGCCGGTGGCAGGGGTGTGGTGGAGGTGCCCGGGGACAAGAGAACATTATTGGGTCCCTGCAAGTCTGTTGACAGCCCTGGACACAGAGAATGGAAATCTGAGTGCCCGATTGGTATGAACAGTTTTAATGTATCACATACTCCCATTGTGATCATTCAACATGCCTCTTTTATTAGGAGAAAGCAATGAACGGGAAGGGTTTGGGGGGGCAGATAAAAGAGAATAGGAGAGAGAGACAGAAGAAGCACAAACAACAACAAGATAACGCCTACACTAACTATGAATATGTTGGTTCTATCGTTAGCTAGTTGTATTTACGGTTGACACAATGCAGGGGGGCCTGATAACCAAGGAGAAGGGGGGGGGGGGGGGGTCAGAAAGACGAGTGATTGTCAGGGGTGAAGTGCACACAAATCAGCCATGTGAGGTGTAAAACCCTGTATTTGTGTTAAACCCTTGTGAGTGTGGATATGTTGGCATCCTATCCTATGCTACCTGATCGCCAATCATAACACCGAGTCTCTTTTTGAGTGTGTCTAATTGCACCTCGTCATGTGTGAATCCAATCAGACATGAGATAGTCCTGCCACGGGTGGAAACGCCGCACGGGAGCCACCCCAGGGCCACGGCCCTTCCCCAGCCAATCGGGCGGGGGGGAGCAAGCCGGGCGAATGAATGTTCATTCAATAGTAGACGTCCAATCCATTTGAAGTGGATGAATGAACATTCATTCGCTGCTACCCTCCCACTTCAAATGGATTGGACGTCTACTAGCGATAAGTTCATTTCAGCTCGTAGCAAAGGTATGAAAAGCAACTGAAAAGCATTACCCCTTCCAAAATGGGTTAAGGACGGCCATGTTGGTAGGGGCGACGTTCCCATTAAAGTCAATGCACTGACATTAAAATCAGGTCATAGCTAGCTTATTTCTCAACTAATTTTTTCAAGATTATTTTATTAATGCCAAAGCATCTGCTAATTACTCAGTAGCTGCCATTGACAACACTAGACGTCCAATTCATTTGAAGTGGGAGGGCGGCAGCGAATGAAGCCATTGTGCATTTTTTTGACTCATGTGACTTATAGTTAAAAAAATATCATGTTAGCTTTTTTCTATTCTGTATCTGCCATCATCCTTGCTATGCTCTCACTGTAGTTGGGCCGTACCGCCCTTCCTCCAGCGGTTATTGATGACGATCATCATTAATTCGATTGGCAAGGATGAGTCACACGTTTTCCCAACACACATTAGCGTGACGGCATTGTGGCTTTTAGATTCTGCGAGTTCCGGGAATGTGTCGCTCTAATCGCGTGTTTTAGCTGCTCCGGCACTTCTTTTGTCGCTGCTCACTTTATCGCACGTCTCCATGGCGGCTGCTGACCCTGCACGAGCCGCCATTGTCCCAAACATCCGCTCCCAGGGTCATGTTCAATCTGTAACGCCGGGACGTCTTCAGTTGTGATGCTAAAGTCACTCACTTGTTGTTTGATTCTTTTTACAGAGCGACGGTGAGCCGAACAAGCTAGCGGGCAACGCGCGGGAACCCTCAGGTGCTAAGGAAGGCAGAGCACCATGTCGGGGGCCTCTGTGAAGGTGGCGGTCCGAGTCCGCCCTTTCAACTCCAGGGAGATGAGCAAAGAGAGCAAATGCATCATCCAGATGTCGGGAAACACCACCAGTGAGTTGAAAGCACACTCATACTGTATTTCAACAGCACCTGTGTTGTTCTGATCAATAACTACAGAATGCACAGCAATGCATTTTTAGTGATTTGTTGTGGCGTGAAATGTCACCTTTGGAATTTCCATAATGCGTTTTGTCAGCCTACATAAACAAGGAAGTGCAACAAAGTGGCCTTGGCGGAGGTCACCGCTCTGCTTGAGTGCTGTTTTATGGATTTGTCAATTGTATTTACATGGCGGTAAATCTCAGCGGCAGTTACTGTATGTCAAGGCTCAATAGGAAGACACCTTTAGCACCTCGGTTAAGAAAATGCTATGTGTTATATCAGGTGACAACATTTATGATTGAATAAAAATATAAATCTTATTGTAACAATGTAAATAATGCTAATAATTAGGACTGCAGCTATCGATTATTTTAGTAGTCGATTAATCATTAGCAGTAGTAGTATTCAGCAGTCATAGTAGTATTTGTTTTATTTATTTATTTATTTATTTATTTATTTTTAAATTCTATCCGTGATTAAATGCGATTTTTATGTATAATTTTATTTCCTATTTCGTTTGTCTTTTTTTTTTTTTACGTTCTATTGATTTTAATGTGATTTTTATGATCTTCATGTGATGTAAAGCACTTTGAATGGCCTTCTGTTGAATTGTGCCATATAAATAAAATTTGCCTTGCCTTGCCTTGCCGAATCGATGAACTAGTTAGTTCGAATAATTGAGTAATCAAATAAGAAACATTAAAAATTAAAATACCTGAGCTGAGCTTCAAACGGTATTAAAAAAATAAATAAATAAATGAGGATCTATGTACAATAAAAGTGCAATTGGCTAACTTACATAGCAAAAGTCCGCTAGCTTAAATGATATAAAATGCAAAAAAAAAATGAAAAGCCTTATATAAGCCTTATAATAAAGGCAACACATGCTGTATGTAAAAAAAAAAATTTTTTTTTTTTTTTAATAAATAAATAAATAAATAAAAGAGGATCTATGAACAATAAAAGCTTAACTGGCTAACTTACATAGCAAAGTCCGCTAGCTTAGCCTTATATAAAGCCTTATATAAGCCTTATAATGAAGGCAACACATGCTGTATGTAAAAATATATATATATTTTTTCTCATAAATTAAAAAAATAAATGAGGATCCATGTACAATAAAAGCGCAATTGGCTAACTTAGATAGCAAAAGTCCGCGAGCTTAAATGATGATTTTTTAAAAACATTTCTCTTGACAAATTGTTCAGACACATTCCCACAAATAACGGCTAAACATACCTATAAACTAAATTACGAATGCATTAAAAAAATAACATTAGCTCAAACAAAAACTTACAGTATGTTTGTCTTAACAGGGAGCAGCTGGATTCAGCCTTGTTAAATGAGGCAGAGTAGAGAGCAGTCCTATCCACCCAAATCAACACAACTAAATGCAAATACTTTCGAAACAAACTATTACAACGGCACTTTAATTAAACGAATACTCGAAGGAGCAAAATTGAATTTGAATCTTTTTTTTCTAATCGAATACGTCAGTTAATCGATCAATCGTTACAGCACTACTAATGATACTCTAATACAGGGGTCGGCAACCTAAAATGTTGAAAAAGTCAAATTGGAGCAAAAAAAAAAAGAAAAACATACAGTATGTCTGGAGCCGCAAAAAAAATTAAAAGCCTTATATAAGCCTTATAATGAAGGCAACACATGCTATGTATCTACAGTATTTTAGCTAAATCAGCCAGATATCAAAATGGCTAAATTGGCTACAAATAAAGCCTTTATGATTACTAGAGGCGTGTGAAATTTCCGATTCTTAAATTATTTGCGATTCGGCTGCGGAACGTTCGAGAATGATTCACAAACATCCAAATTCCGGTCATTTTGTTATACCAGATAAAGCGGAACTAAAACACAGCGCGGTCTTCGGGACGCAGTGAGGAACGGACCGAGAGTAAATATCATGTTCAACTCATGCCGCGAGATAAAAAAACAATAATACAGTACTTGATAGCTGACAGCCGCTACAAACAACGCCCAGTTGCTCGTTGCTACAAACACACGGGCACATAATGCTACGGTAGATATCACATATATATAGAACTAGATGCGAAATGACAGGCGACGGCGGCGTTAGAACATGTATAGAGAACTAGATGCGAAATGACAGACTTGTAGCAAACCTAATTAACTTTTTAATCTAAAATACTCCTAAATTGGCAAAATCTTGGCTTGAATCTATCTTCAAATAATGAAACAGTTTTAAAACTTTCACACGTCGAAAGTAGACTGAAGGGAAATTATAGAATAACGGGAGCAATTTTCACAACTTCAACGGCTGATTCACAACATTAAAATAATTGAATGTAGTTTAACACTAGAAGTCCCAGTGAATTCTGGATCATGAGGATTTGCCATGGGAAAGGCCAAATCGCCCTCTGCTGGGCATTCTAGTGTTAAAGCTGTTGATGGAGAATGGGGACTTGAGTATTTTATTTACTGTTTTGAACTGTTAACTTGATACTGAAATAGTTGTTTGGTTTAGCCTGAGAGGATTTTTGAACAATTTTGGAACTGATGTACGAAACATTGAACGCAGCTAATAGCTGAGGGGAGGGGTGGACCATCAATAATCGATTCATAATCGAATCGTAGCCTCTGAATCGTAATCAAATCGTTAGGTGCCCCAAGATTCCCTATCTCTAATGATTACTGTATATTCCGAACTATAAAGTGCACCTAAAGCCTTCAATTTTGTCAAATGCCGACAGTTGTCCTCATAATCCGATGTGCCTTATATATGGATCAACATAACTTAATCATGGAATGACATTCCATTTAGCTTCGCTCCATCTTGTGGATGCATAACGCAATTCCAGCCACTACTATTACTACTACTACTACTACTACTACTACTGCTGCTGCGCCTTATAATGCAGTGCGCCCTATACATGAAAACAGTTTTTAAACAGGCCACTCATTTAAAGTGCGCCTTATACTCCGATGCGCTTTATAGTGTGGAAAATACAGTAAAAGTTTTTTTTCTCTGCAATGAATCCTATAGAGAATGGCACACTACGTGACTACTCTGTTGTACAATGCCGCCTCAAGTTTAACTTCATTACAATAATAATCAATTAGAAAAAAGTTTGTGTCATGTTTTTCCTCCGACAGAAACCATATTAACTCATTCACTCCCAGCCATTTTCACCGGAGCAAGGCCCTTCGCTCCCGGCCGTTTTACTGGACTTTGACTGATTTTACAAGGCCCACAGAAAATTCTGTTCTATTGTTATATAAACATGTAACACACCAAAAGAAAGATTAGACTCTCTTCTTTCGGCAGAAAAAAATAGTTATTATCTTTTTCCATTCTTTAGAAATCAGCATTAGAAAATAGCTTAGTTTAAGCAATTTTCCAATTTCTGATGAAAAAAACAGAGAAATTGAGCTTTTTGTGAAAGCATACATTTCAAATATAACTGACTTATACACAGCTATTTTTTGCTTTAGGTACATCCCAAACATCTGAATAATGTTTTCCTTTTACAAAATAAGATAAACAACAAGATAAATAGAGCTTTTGATAGCAAAGTAACAATTTATTTACACATAACTAACTGAAAGATGACGCTGTTCTGGCCGCGACAGCCGGTTAAACGTTTCCCTCATTGCCGTCTGTCTCATAATGATGAATTTTTTTGAGTCTCTGCGGGCTCTGCTCGCGAGCAGCACAGACTCAAAGACATCGTCCGCTGCAGTAGTGGTCCCGGTCGTTCTGCTCGGTCGTCCGCCGCCTGGCATCCATTCGGTCATCTTCCGCTGGCGACCGGCCGTGCGGCTTGGCCGTTCGTTGCCATTGAATCGGGTTGCGGGTCTTACCAAATGCGCTACTGCCCTCCAGTGGCCAGTTTTACTGCTTTAAAATGGATTTTCAGCTTTGTGCTTTGGAGCTAAATTGAATCACGACCCAGATATGTCTTTTTTGAAAAAGGGACACTAAAAAAATTAAAAATAGAACGGATTTATACGTTTTTGGGAGCAAATGAGTTAAAACTAAAAATATATTTTACTTCCTCATTTTTTTCCACTTACAAACATTTTTTAAAAAGCTCCAGGGAGCCACTAGGGCAGCGCTAAAGAGCCGCGTGTTGCTGACCCCCGCTCTAATAACTCTACTAGACAATAACATAATGATCATGTGACTATCTATATACCCTACCCACCGACGTCACAAAACCACGTGCTCGCTGTGTGGTTCCGCCCACTTGTCCGTCATTTTGTCTCTGTATTAGCATTGTTTTCAATTGATCGAGGAATTTAAAATGCATTTCATGGAAGACCCGGTGCTTTCTGATGCCGTAAACTCACTGGATGTGTTGCATAAAAGGCGTTATGTGGAAAAGCTTCGTTCTATACAGTCGCCAGATCCATATTTGATGCCCAAATCGATGTTTTTCGACCCACTGTCTTCGCCCTGTCTGCCTGACATCTGCTACGCCGATATTTACAATTATCTTGTCCACACAAAATCAGCCTATTCTCACGAAAATTTGAAAAACACTTTAAGAGCTTGGAGGCTTATAAATACTTCGTTGCTGGTTGGGTGAAACATGTCCTCGTCCACGAAAATTCGGCAGGAATCTATCTTGTGCTTGGAAAGGTGAGTTACGAAATTTTCAATTCAAAATCTTTTGTTATTGCTAACATCCACTGTCAAGTCTAATGTATTTCATGTCGTTTGTCAATGGAGTTAAGGCTTTTAATGTTTATATGGTTTAGCGATAGCACTCTCACTACATACATACGTGTATGTTGTCGGCGATTAGCCTAGCAATGATCTTAATTGTGGTTATTTGTCAGCCCCGTAGACGAGGCCAGTTTCTTTCACTTGGTACCAGCTAAATATTATTAAAAAAATAACGATGGTGGAAGAAAGGGAAGTCACAAACATCTTGAATTTGAAACTATGTCGTACTACGTCGTATGTTGTCGGCGATTAGCCTCGCAATGATCTTAATTGTGGTTATTTGTCAGCCCCGTAGACGAGGCCAGTTTCTTTCACTTGGTACCAGCTAAATATTATTCAAAAAATAACGATGGTGGAAGAAAGGGAAGACACAAACATCTTGAATTTGAAACTATGTCGTACTACGTCGTATGTTGTCGGCGATTAGCCTCGCAATGATCTTAATTGTGGTTATTTGTCAGCCCAAAACCCTCTAAGTATATCTTAAATGCATCTTACCGGATATAAAATGACTACTACATAGTCTGTGGTGATTTTTTGGTGCCCAGTTTTCACGTCGAATTGCAGCCGTCCATTTCGCTCTCCTCTTTGAATCCCTCGGAATACGGTAAAACTTCAAGTCTCTCCTTCCATCTTCTCTGTTAGTGCAACCAACAGCCACACACGCCTTCACCATTTTGATTATTAATGTTAAGGAGCAGAAAAACACGCCGTAAATAGGAGAAATGTACGTAGCCGTAACAGGTTAACACTATGTTTTGACGGACAAGTGGGCGGTACCATTCAGGAGAGCGGAGTTGTGACGTCACGTGGGTAGGGTCTAAATACTACAAATGAAAAGGAGGCAACCACGACCCAAATGCTCAAATTTTCAGTCCAAACACAAAGGTTTATTTATCAGTACAGAACGTTCAGAAGCTGACACTGAAAAACTACAGCAATAGCTGGAAACAAAAAAAAAAAAAAAAAAAAATGAGTGTCATCACCACAATAACAATAAAAGCATTGGTTCCAACATAAATCGAGGCAAAATGCTTATAAGAGGTGGTAGCAGAGAACGTGGCAGGATACTAGATGAACTGACAATAGACGAGGCAGACACAGTCGATTTACACACAGGGTCGCAGGTGGATACAATCAGCAAAGGTGGAAGATAACTACCAAAATAAAAGCCTCCATGAAAAAACTCACTACATTACAAACCAGGTCCTGCAACAAATTAAATTTGTATGTAGAGGTACTGCTCTAAAAGTCGCACCTGAGTATAAGTTGCAGGCACAGCCAAATTATGAAAAAAAACTTATAGAGGTTTTTCAATGTCATATGAATCGTGACTTGTTTCCGCCCAGGTGTAGACCTTCCTCTATCTTGGACCTTCTGGCGGCGTCGTTTCCCACACGTGGGCAAAAACGGAAATTTCCGAAAAATGCAACGATTACTAGCCGTAAATAGAGACAGGACATTATGTTAGCTTTCGAGCTGCCACATTTAAATTACCCTGACAGACATACTGTATATAATTTAGGGCTGTCAAAATTATTGCGTTAACGGGCGTTAATTAATTTTTTAAATTAATCACGTTAAAATATTTGATGCATTTAACGCACATGCCCCGCTCAAACAGTTTAAAATGACAGCAAAGTGTCATTTCCACTTGTTACTTGTGTTTTTTGGTGTTTTTCCGCCTTCTGTTGGCGCTTGGGTGCGACTGATATTATGGGTTTCAGCACCATAATTATTCAATTATATCAACAATGGCGAGCTACTAGTTTATTTTTTTATTGAAAATTTTACAAACTTTATTAAAACGAAAAAATTAAGAGCGGTTTTAATATAAAATTTCTATAACTTTTACTAACATTTATCTTTTAAGAACTACAAGTCTTTCTATCCATGGATCACAGAATGTTAATAATTTTAATGCCCACTTGTTGATTTATTGTTATAATAAACAAATACAGTACTTATGTACAGTATGTTGAATGTATACAGTATATCCGTCTTGTGTCTTATCTTTCCATTCCAACAATAATTTACAGGAAAAATATGGCATATTTAATAGATAGTTTGAATTGCAATTCATTACAATTAATTAATTTTTAAGCTGTGATTAACTCGATTAAAAATTTTAATCGTTTGACAGCCCTCATATAATTACCTGATAAACACCAGGAGTACTTACACCAACCAAACTTTAAAAGCCTCCAAATGCCTTGAGGGCTAGAAATACTTTGTAGCAGGATTCGTCAAGGAGCTTTTATTGGCGGAAAACATGTGAGATGTTTACATTGTCGTCAGTAAGGTGAGTGAATTTTTCATATACACTGCCCACACGTAGATTAACTTCAAGCAGACCTGTCGCCAGACGGTAAATAAGAAATGCATGCGATGGCACAATAAATATTCTCATGTCTTGTCATTGCAGTATTTTAAATTGGTCCACTTGACACCACTGGAAAATTTTATCAATAAAATGTGCAGTATTTATCTTTCAATTACCTTTTAATCTATATATACTGCTATTTATTTCACCACTAGCTAACTTCTCAACCTTTATGCACCTTTTATAACGCACCACACACATCATACTCCACTTGGGGAGCTTCAGCAAAGGACGTCGGGATGGCCGGCTGGGTTGAAATTCCATGCAGCGGTCCCACTGCCCCCAAGCCGAGCTCTCCTATTTTAATGCATACATTGCACTACCCACACAATCCCATCACGGTGCTGGGTAATGGCTGCCAGCCCCTCTTCCCATCCCTGAAGGCCGGTTGATGGGGGCCCTGGATCCCGGGATTGGCGGTGGGGCGTTGTAGGGTCGGTTGCCGATGGGCTTACACTCACAAGGGATTCACACGATTACTGGTTTCTAGATCACAGAGCTGATTTGTGTCCACTCCACCCCTCCCAATCACTTATTTTAGACCCCCCCCTTCTTTCCCTGGTCAACAGGCCCCCCATGGTGTCAACTGGAAATGGATTTAGCTGACGATAGCGCCAACATATTCATAGTTTAGTGAATGCATTCAATGTATTTCTTGTTGTTGTGTTTTTTTCTTTCTTAATCTTGTGTTTCTTTTCTTTTCCTCTGTTCCCCCATAACCATTTCCTGTTCGCTACTTTGTCATAAAAAACGAGGTATGTTGAATGATCACAATGGGAGTATGTCATACTCTCAGTGTGACACATGAAAACTGTTCAGACCAACAAGACACTTTGACTTCCAATCTCCGTGTCAAACAGCTGAACAGGACAGGCTTAAAAAACAAAAACAAAAAAACCCAGACTTCCCAACCTTTATAAAATATTTTCATAACATTTGTAATAATATGTCGACTGACAACTAGTTGAATGACACCTCTTTTATATCTCGAGGGGGTCTGTATCGCTTTCACTGGCACAAGTTAACTTTGAGGAGGGTGGCAGGAACCCTGCCACACACAAAAAACTACACATGTTGTTAAATCCATCTGCAGGTGACTGAGAGATTGATTTTGATTGATTGATGATTTTATGACACTGTGCGGGTGTGCGCTGGTCCTCATG
The DNA here is from genome assembly GCF_030265065.1 of Corythoichthys intestinalis. Lineage (NCBI taxonomy): Eukaryota > Metazoa > Chordata > Actinopteri > Syngnathiformes > Syngnathidae > Corythoichthys > Corythoichthys intestinalis. The sequence continues at coordinate 48,568,044 of NC_080401.1, read as the reverse complement.
GGAAATGCAGCGACGGTCCTCATGTGAAACGAAGTCTTCCTTAAGGCAAAACATTACCGCTTTTGTCCACAAGCGTCGCTAAAATCGACAAAAAATTAAAAGTTACCAAGTGTTGCTTTAAGTTATTAATTCGAATTGCAATTATTTTAATTTTGCATGAAGGAAAAACACAATCATAGAATCAGGAACGGCCGCCGTCTCCCGCATGCATTTCTTCATATGCAGGCCTTGGTTAAAGGTCTGCAGTCCACCCGTCTTTTGTTCTGGGTGACAGAGAATTGTTGCTTTTCTCTCCTGCAATGAATAAATACAATGAATGAATAAAAACTGGTTAAATGCACATAAGTTAGTCCGAAAAATACTGTACTTGAATTACGAGACTAAATTAGAGAGAAAAAATTTTAATTAAAGAGAAAAAAACCTCTATTAAATAAAAATGTGATTGAAAAAAAAAAAATTCCATGTTTCCCAGCCTATTTGCGAATTGCTACTGGTGAATCCACCCATTTGCTGATATTACAGTATATGCTTAAAGTATGACCTTTTTTGCTGTTTTTGCCCATGTTCTGAAATATGATAGAAAAAGCCCAACTAATAGAAAAGTACTGCTTTGCCACTAACGTTTGTCATCTTTAGGTGGTTATAAAACATTTGAGATTCCAACCGTAAACCTCAGAACTGTGAGGCAGACAGGCTAACTGCTCCATCACTGTACTGCCTGTGCTGAAGATTAATCAAACTAATATGCTGCTCTTTTCTGGAAGCTTTTTACCGTCACTCTGCACAAGCGACATAATCCGGTCCCGGATTAAACGCGCATTTGACAACCAATTTGTGTGTTTCCATGCAAAAAGGTACGCCTGTCTTTTTAGCTTTGCCTTGGGAGGAGACACTGGATACGTGGTCTGCTCGACAAGTTAAAGCCACACATCAATAATAGATGAAACCTTGTAAAATATTTAACATTCGGCCTAATTTAAACCCACGCCCTCCCTTGTTGTGTCACGGCTGACTAGACGACAACATTGCTTCTCAGCTTTGTGACTTTTTGATTTTTTTTGGGGGGGGGAATGAAAAACAACATGAATGGTATGTCATCCATGCTATTGATTAATTAGCAAAAAAAAAAACAAAAAAAAATTTTTTGATAATCGATGAAACTTTTAGACACTGTTTTAATTTTTTATTTACATTTTTATTAAAAAAGGGGGAAAATCTATACATATGCTTTATTATTAATTAGGGCTGTCAAACGATTAAAAATTCTAATCGAGTTAATCACAGCTTAAAAATTAATTGTAATAAATTGCAATTCAAACCATCTATAAAATATGCCAATTACCGTAATTTCCCGAATATAACACGCACTTTTTTTCCCCAAAATCAACTTGTAAACTCATGGTGCGCATTATAAACGGGTACATGGATGGAGACAGAAATATATATGTATTACATATATATATAAACCGATTTTTTTTCATTGACACGGCCACGTTGTGTTGAAGAAACGTATGCGGCGACCCGTTGCCGACCATTACGGTACGTGACGTCACCATTTTGTTTCGGTAATACTTCACACTAATCGGCCGAATGATTTCGTCTGTGTTAAATTCTGCTTTTTTCACTCTTCATAAAGCACAGAATTTAGTTTCTTGAACTCATTTGAGTCGACGTTTATTGCAGCTCCACAATTCGGAGCATAACAAATGTAAGGACACACACTTCCTGTGTCCGTCAACTATATCGGTCCCTCGGGAAACTCAAACCCAAATAACAATAGTTCAGTAGTTTTACCGTATCAATCCATGGAAGAAACATTTATTCATCATGAGGAAACGAGCAAGTTATACAGCAGCCTTTAAAAGAAAAGTCAGATCCGTTTTGTTTTCTCCTAGATTCTGGTAAGTTGGAGAAGTTGTCAAATCATATTATTACCGTAAATATTGTCAGTTTACGGTAATGTTTTGAACTACCAATGTGCTATGCTTGTGCTGTGTTTCACCAGTCAGTAAAATGACATCTCTGTATCTGTACATGAGCTCTGTTTTCTTGTATTCTTCTATTTATTGGTGCTAAAATTAGGGTGCGCGTTATAAACGGGTACAATAATTTTCCCCAAATTTTACAAGTAAATTTGGGGTGCGCATTATACACGGGTGCGCCTTATATTTGGGAAATTACGGTATTATTGGAATGGAAAGATAAGACACAAGACGGATATATATACATTCAACATACTGTTCATAAGTACTATATTTGTTTATTATAACAATAATTCAACAAGATGGCATTAACATTAACATTCTGTTAAAGAGATCCATGGATAGAAAGACTTGTAGTTCTTAAAAGATAAACGTTAGTACAAGTTATAGAATTTTTATATTAAAACCCCTCTTAATGTTTCGTTTTAATAAAATTTGTAAAATTTTCAATCAAAAAATAAACTAGTAGCTCGCCATTGTTGATGTCAATAATTACACAATTCTCATGGTCATAAAATCAGTCGCACCCAAGCGCCGGCAGAGGGCGACAAAACTCCCAAAAAGTAACAAGTGCACATGACCCTGTGCTGTCATTTTAATCTCTTTGAGCAGGGCATGTGCGTTAATTGCGTCAAATATTTTAACGCGATTAATTAAAAAAATGAATTACTGCCCGTTAACGCGATCATTTTGACAGCCCTAATTCCTTTATTTAAAGAAAGTTTGTAGTGTTTACTTTGTAATCGCTGTTTTCGCGGCCATTTTTAACACAAAGTTGCAATTTTTGATGGGGTGGAAAATTTGACAGAACACCGGGCACACGAGGAGGGCAATAAGCCAAGTATAGCGCTCTCCCGGCGGGGAGGTGTGTGACAAGCCGCCTGTCGTCGGCCGAGTGGCATTCTCGGTGGACAAGGAGCATGTCAGCCACAAAATGCAAGCCACCTCCGTACTAAAACTTGTGCCGTGCTCCCAGTATTTGACATAATACAAAACACGATGTTTATTCACTTCCTCGTAAGTCCAATGGTCCCACAGTTGTCGCATTCTTTTTTTGGCCGATCTCGGGGTGAACGGGAACTTTCTGAAACCCAAAAAGGCTCACACGCCTCTTCCTGGTGCAGCTACAAAAGCCTGCAGCTGTTTGGCTGGCGTGATGCGAAAAATAAACAAATTAATCCGCAAAATCAGCTGAATTCGCAGTCCATCTAATGGTATAATTCAATGCTTTATTGTGAGATGCTGACCCGTGTGACGTCACATTCGCATTCATCCTGAACCGGAGACTGGAGCCGGAAGTCACTCATTTTCATGGCGCGGGATTCAAAAATTGAATATATAAAACGATCGCTTCCACACACATCCAAGCGGTCCATTTCATTCAGGAGCATAAAACCCCGCTTGAAATATGATATAAACATGCGTTTTGGTACTGGTGCACGATAATTATTGGTCCGACAATTATCGGTCCGATAATAGGAATTATGATGTCATCCCGATAAATCCAATAACATTTATAATAGGACCGATAATATGTACTGTTCTGGCTTTACAGTTTCTAGTATGGGAAATCAGTTGACCATTTGCGGGCCATTGCTCCCACCTGCTAGTCAGAATAATTCACTGCATCTATTTTTTTTGTTACAGTAGTTTGGTTCAATCACTTACACATTAGTGTGTCTAGCGGGAGCATTGCCAGTCGTGAATGCTTTATGTTACGTTTCCACCTCGGAAATATATGTAAGTATTTTATGTTTACTATAACATATGGATGTGCAATATATGTTTACATCTGTGGTGAAGGGTCATATGTACAGAACTTCATAAGTTGTGTTATAGAAGCCAGCCAATGCTTTAGTAGCTCAAGTTAGTGTGCTATGCTATACATATAATAGTTGTGTATATAAGTTTATTGTGCAGTTTGTTGTATATTGAGTAAGCCTGTCGCAATATGCAATAATTCCATTTATCGCGCGATAAATAAAAATGAAGGCGGTAATTTTTCCGCTGAGATTTATCGCCTACGATTCCTCGTTCCCAACTGCGCAAAATGCATCTTCGTTCCAGGTTCGGCAAAAACTAGCACCGGAGCCAATCATTCCCATTATATCCTATTGTTCAAAGTATACCGGCCGCGTCAGTGCTCCGGAGTGACTGTGGACCATCTATGGCGCGCCGGTGTTGTTGACGTGTGGGCACTCCCGTCAGGAGTGACATTTCACGCGGGGCGGCTATAGATAATGCTGCAAATATTGTTAATTCAGTACGTGACACAGATGGATTCGGACCACAAATAGGATGTCTTGCTCATGTAGTAAACCTAGCTGCTAAGAGAGCTGTAGCAATCCACAGTGGGCCTTGCCTCAATTTACAAACAGTAAAGATTGTTCTCAGCACTTTTATACAAATTTTTTTCAGATCAGTAAGAAGTCAGCACATAAATATTATGCACTAAAATGCATGTTTATATGATGGCAATTTAATTTTTGCTCGTTAGCAAAAAACAACAACAAAAACAAAAAACCGAAACAAAAAATATAGTTGTTATTTTTTTACAGAGCATTGAATGTATTGAATCTGATCGAAAATCGTGTCCTCCGTATCAAAAATCGTACTGAACCATGACTTAACTCTATCGTTGCATCCCTATGGAACACCATTGCAGAAGCTATGACGAGAAAAGTTTTCATTTGCCTAAATGCTTAAGTTATTAAGTGCAATTTTTTTTTTTTTTTTAAAAACACATTTTATTTATTCTGTGTTTCTGTGTGGTATCAATATTGTTGTTTTTTACTTAAGAAGCATGGTCTATTGTTTTTAGTTGTGATTTCTTATAAAGTATTTTTGAATTTAAGAGTAAATATTTATCGCGTTTAAATGGGTGTACTTGATCTATTAATATATACTGTATTCTCACTGTGTTATTGTTAATTGGTTAAAAAAAATTGGGGGGGGCGCAATAATATCGCATATCGCAATAGTTTATGAGAATAATTATCGCACACTAAAATTTGTTATCGCGACAGGCCTAATATTGAGTATTGAATATGTGTAGTTTTCTGTTGTAGTTTCACAATATTAAGACTAGTGTCTTCCCATAAAAGCAAGGAAAGACCAAGCCTTGTGGTTTACGGAAGTGCATTCATTCTTAGCTGGCTGTCGGGCAGTGCAGAAGTGAACCGCACCGTTTTGTTCATGTCATTGTGAAAAATCTGATGAGATCAAAGGCAAATATATGTTGAATGCGCCACTATTTTTTTTTTAACCTCCAGGTGTTCAAAAACTCAGGTTATACATTTAAAAAATTATATATTTATTATCGGTTATCGATATCGGTATCGGCTTTGAGGAGCAGGAAGCTATCGATATCAGTTTCAAAAAATGGATATCGTGCACCCCTACTTTTTGGTGTCATACGCACTTTAATTATGTTTCAGTGCCATTGACTGTGCGCGACGTTCAATCCATTTTGATTGTGACGATTTGCAGCGATTGAATGTCTAGCGTCGTCAATGGCACTGAAACGTGATCAGCCTGGCGACTGTCCACTCAAAAACACTCTCATAGCTGTTCAATGTTGAATAAAAGTGTCTGAAATGCATATGTGGTGAGTAGATGTGAGCGAGTTCATTGCTTCTGCAGTGTGGAGGAGTGACAGCGGCGGCATATAAACGTCTCCTTGTGTTTGTCGCCATCCTGGTAAATGGGCTGCTTCCCACATGCCAAAAGAATGGCAGACATCTTCTTTTTTTTTTATAAGGGTAGGGCTGTCAAGGGGTGATTTTTCTCCCACGCCAAGATGAATTAGGATGCGAGGCACTCAGTTCAAGCAATAATGGGCCTCTTGTTGAAGAGCCCTTAGAATTTGGAGCGGGAATTCCTAAAGTGAAAATGGCAGGTTTACTTTGTTTTTTTGGGTTGAGACTTTTTTGTTTTTGCGAGCTTTACGTTGGATGTCTTAGGTTGTGTGTTTAATATTGTGGCTGGTGCACGTAGAGCATCAGCTGCTGAACCTTATGGAAAGAGGTACATGCGGTACATGGAAGGACGTGCTCAGCGTACTAATAGCAGGCTGCACAGTGGCGTCATCACTGGGAGAGCACGGTTACGGGCATTGACGTCAGCCAGCGAGTTCATCAGAACGTCTGCCGCTACAGGTCACGTCCTGAAATGATGAACGAGATGTTCATCTTCTAAATTTGTAGGCTGGTAATGAGTTTTTTCAGAAAGGTTTATGACGGCCTTTTTTTAATGACGGATTCCTCAATGTGTTGTTTAACAAAAAAAAAAATCTGTGTGTTTTTATTAGTAATTTATTAGTACTGATATTATTATTTGTTACAAAATAGAAAGTGTATAAATTAATGCATTTCATGAATTGTGTTTAATTTTTTTTGTTTCCCTTTTTATGTTTTACCCTGCAAAATAGTTTTTAGTAAGTCATTTCATTTGATCAAAAGAAATGTACAACAATGAGCATGTAAATAGTGATAAATGATATTTAAGGTATTTGTTTTATTCCTGTAATTACGGAATTTGCTTTTTCAGAAAATAATTGTACTCGTTTTCATGTAATTAATTTTTTTCAGTGAAGTAAAAATGTTTTATTTCTTGACATATATTTAATTGAAAGTAGCATGTTTATTACATGATAATAAACAATATATTACCTTTAGTATGCAAGTTTTATTAATGTAATTATTCACCGTTTTAGACTAGAATTCTTGTTTTTTATTTTTGGGTTTTTTTTTGCAACCCAAGTTCTTTTTCTTGTTGATTGATTTGAAAAAATATTTTTAAATTACCTTTTAAGTTAATTAGGAATGTACCGAAAGCAAAATTCTTGGCCGAAACAGAAAACCGAATATTTATACAATTGTTTTTTTTTTTTTTTAATTTCATTTAAAAAATATATAAATACCTTGGCACTATCACGAGGAAACTTTTTCACTCTCTCAAAAGCTTCCGCCACTGAAGGAGTTGGTATGCTGGGAGCGACTTCTTTGTTTCCCCATTTCTGTGAGATCTCTGATACTCACCATGTTATTCTACGTGTTTGTCAGACAAGTGGCTGATTAAACCTGAGGTGGAAAAATTCTTCAGCGTTGTACCCACTCAAGACACCTCAGCAGAACAGATTTTACAAATTTGCAAATTTCTTTAATGGCTAAAAATACTTCCAAACCATGGCTTTAAGTTGTTTTAGGCATGTTGTGAGTACATGAAGACAAAATGGATGACTTTTTGCTTCAAAAATAATTATTTTATTACTGCTTCCTGACTTAACTTGATTCATCTCAAGCTGTGTGCAGACGCACTCTTCCGAGCTCCCACGAGCAACTTATCTCAACCGATAAGCGCTCAGGGCCAAATCAGGGCCAGCAAACTCGACTCCCAGTATGGCTCCAAAGAATTTGAAATCTGGTGACTTGGATGAAATAAAATCCTCCATACAGAAATTGGAGGTCTCCTTGACTGGCTTGATTCAAAGCCAGAATCAAGAAAATCAAAGGAGAAATCAAGAAATCATCAGAGAGCTCCAGTTAATGCGTGCTGAAAATGAGAAACTCAAGCAGGCAGTCGAGGAGAGAGATGTTTGCATCAAAAGGCTGGAAATTTTGGCTGACGATCTCGACCAGTGCCGACGCGCAAATGAGCTCATCATTTCGGGATTACAACTGACGCCTAGCCCAGGTGATACAGTGGCGCAAGTGGCAATCGCTAAGCTGAAAGAGTATGGAATAAGCATGGAACCGCTGGACATCCGTCGCTGCTGGGGGGAGGGGACCGGCGACGGTGCTCATGAAGCTGGCAGACCACAAGACCAAGACTGCCCTGCTTAACCAGCGCCGCCACCTGATGGGGTTGAAGATTTTTTTGAATGACAACTTGACTCGCCAAAATGCCGAAATTGCAAGAAAAGCACGTCAACTCAAGAAAGCTGGGAAAATAGCCAACACCTGGGTCTTGGATTGCAGGATCCTTATCAAGATGCAAGATATGAAGATTAAAGCTATGAGGAGTCTCGATGAGCTGAGCCCACTCGAAAATTAATGATGACATCTGAAACCACACTTCGATTAAAACTGGATGAACAGATTGAAGAGTGCCATGATGGCCCAAATGATTAGCTTGATCCGGACCACAACTTCTACAATAGCATGTTGGATAACTGTAAATACTACACAGCGGACCAGTATAACAATTCTGTGGATGTGGACGATAAGATGAAACTTATCAACGGCATGAGTCTCTACAAGAATTTTGAACACATTAAGGATTATCTACTAAAGATAACAAAGGCTCTGACTTAAATTTGCACGGATGTAACATGGCACAAATGAATCGGGCATCTAAGGGGGGAGGGGGTGTTGCCTTGTTTGTTAATGAAAATTTTAAGTTTGAAATCCTACATGACACGTCAATTAGGATTGACAATCTCCTGGAATGTATTACAATTGAGTTCCTTATCCCCAATTGTAAAAACATAATTATCTGCTGTGTCTACCGAGCTCCTGATTCAAATGTCCAGCATACTGAGTATATGGAAAAGATACTGTTTAAATGTCTTTTGTTGTGGAGACATTAATCTTGTGATAAAATATGTAAAACATGTTGTTTGATTTTTCCAACAACCCCAATGGAGCTGCTTGACTGGACGCTGAGTTCTTGGAAACCCAGATTGTTGTTTGTGTTACTGTACAGTTTGTGGCCATGTGATGTATGTAACTGTACCATGTCTGATTGTGCGTCTTTAGCTGTATGGGGGGACGGGAAACTGATATATGCTTCCCCCCGTCTGCCTGTCTTTTTCTTCGGTTCAATGATACCGATGATGATGACAATAAATATTTAATTCATTCAACTAGTCTACAACTGTACTGTTTTGAGTTTATAAAACTTGTTCTTTAAACAAACTAAACAACAAAATCGAATAAGGAGGAGGCAGACTGTAATGAATCAGTTTTCTTTATCAAACAATTGTTCATAAATACAATCCAAATCTAATTTCAAAGCACACGCTCTTGTATGACAATTTACAGTTTGAATGGGAGTTTATGTTGACTCAAAGCTGTTATGTAAACAGGTTTATGTGTGTGGTTTCTTTATAAAAAGAAATGAGAGAGCTTTACTATTTAACAAAAACTCAAGTGCTAATATGTTTCTCCAAAACACAATACAAACGGGCACTTAAAGAGCATACGACACGAGAAAAAAAGTCTTAAATGGCATTATTATGTGAATTAGAATCATATTTTGAGACGATTCGACTATATACAACAATTTAGCAAAGCACAGATGACGAGAAATTAGCCTTTTAATTTGCCAGTTTGCCACGCCTACCATTATAGGGCTTTAGCGTCCCCAACAGGTGGATGACGTCAGCGGTAGACTGGTCTCATCGATTTTACTATTCAGCCCATTGAGGGGGAATTATTCAGAACGAGGAAAACGCGACGAAGAAAGCCGCCAAATGTCATTGTTTCAGTCTCTCTACTCCAATATTTTTACAGGATATTCTTTTTATCCAAGTATTTTTCCCCAATAGCAATATAAATGGCTTGAGAAGGACCAGTCAGCCAGTCGAGGGAGAACTATTCAGAACGAGGAAAACGCGACGAAGAGAGCAGCAAAATGTCATTGTTTCTGTCTCTTTACTTCAATATTTTTACAGGATATTCTTTTTATCCAAGTATTTTTCCCCAATACCGATATAAATGGCTTGAGAAGGACCAGTCAGCCCGTCGAGGGGGAACTATTCACAATGAGGAAAACGCGACGAAGAGAGCAGCAAAATGTCATTGTTTCTGTCTCTTTACTTCAATATTTTTACAGGATATTCTTTTTATCCAAGTATTTTCCCCAATTGCTAAATAAATGGCATGGTCATGACAAATAACAGTCTTGTGCTGAATGGAATATGAAATAATAAAAATGCATTTATTCAGGACGACATGGCAAAATTACTCCATAATGGTCAAAACTGTCGACTTCACCTTTACTGTCGCACCTCCCGAACTATATTTTATGACACCTAAATCGGACATATGTCATTTCCCTTCCCCAGCTTCGGAGAATGTAAACAAACCAGAAGGCGTGACAGCTAGCCGACATGCTAACCCGAACCGAGTGATGTTTCAAAGTCTTCAAAGCGGAAAATCACACATAACTATCCTGGATTATTTGACATGACGACCCGGTTGTCTATTGTTGTCGCGGATCGGCAAACCGCCCGGCGGAGAGCAATTTACAGTTCGTTCCCCGGAGGAGGGTGGCTGGAGTTGTTGTGCAGCTAACGGGCTGCTGCTAATGACCATTAGGACAGCTTTTTACATGCCTATCAATGATCAAACGTAAGTAGTCCTTCATTTAAAGGAAGTTTGTAGTGTTTACTTTGTAATCGCTGTATTCGTATTTGACATAATACAAAACAAGATGTTTACTCACTTCCTCGTAAGTCCAATGGTCCCACAGTAAATATCCACGGTGAATGGGAACCTTTTGAAACTCCAAAAAGGCGCATACGCCTCTCCCTCATACAGAATGATTTTTCTGCAGCCGTTTGGCTGGCGTGATGCAAAAAATAAACGTATTAATCCGCAAAATCAGCTGAATCATTCGTCCCCATACACAACAGTACGCTGTATAGTGAAGAGGACGTCTTCTACCGTACACGTCACAGCGCCCTCCTCCTCAATGCAAGACCGAAGCCGGAAGTCACTCATTTTCCTGGCGCGGGATTCAAAAAACTAAATAAATATAGCGATCGCCTCCACACACATCCAAGCGGTCCATATCATTCAGGAGCATAAAATACCGCGTGTATTATGAAATAAACATGCTTTTTCGTGTCACAGGCACTTTAAGACACTGATTAGCATAATTGCTAACTAGCTTAGCGCTCCGTGCTAAGTAGTCATTTCTCATCAACAAGAATACAAATACAATTGGCTTCATTTACTCACGTCTAATGGAGCCACACTGGATTTAACAACACAAAAGACTATCAAACTCTCAAAACTTCGTCATATTATTGATTTAGCAATCCAACCTCTCTTGTGCGCATCCTCACATTACACACAAACAAGGCCCCAAACGGGACGGCTCATGGCTGCTGGCAAAAATCGATGATCAAATTAGTTGGCAACTAATTTATTAATCGAGTTTAATCAATTTAGTCAATTAGTTGTTGCAGCCTTATTCACAGTAGAGTGATCCCTCGTTTTTTTTTTCAATGGGGACCAGAACCCACCGCAATAAGTGAAAAACCGCGAAGTAGTGAAGTCCGTAATGGCGTGCAACAGACACATAGCTGTGGCCAACTTTAAGCATGTCCAGTAATTGAACTTTCTTGTGCACCGTCATCATTTTTCTTTTCTTCTTGGGTTCGCTAGAGGATTTAGCAGGCTGAGGACGCTTTGGAGCCATTTTCCTTCGATAGCAGCAAGGTTAAACATCTCGGCCAATCAGCTTGCGATATTCCCGAGTGATGCTGGCCAGCAAATCAGAGCGGTGGAAAAAGAGTTGGGCGGGCTCTCCTTGCCTTCTGTTAGGGAACGGGCAGATTTTAAACCATATTTTCTCCATTATTTTAAATTTTTATGCATGTATATATATTTTTTTTGACTGAAAAAAAATCTGCGATTGACTGAAACAGCGAAATTCGAAACGCGAAGTAGCGAGGGATCACTGTATTCTGTGGTAAACCTTCAGTCAGAAAACTTTTTTAGCTATTTTCAGCAGATAGTTTTCGCTGCCCAATTTTCGGTCACATCTCTAATATTAATTGATTTTCATTTAATTAAACATTTTAGTAATTGACATAGTGATAATCACTAATGGTTGCAGTTCTTTTTTTTTTTTTTTTATTCATCCAGTTATTTACTGTTTTGGGGGGAAAAAAGATTCCCACTCATTTTTCCCATTCCCAATTATTTTTTTGCCTTAGCGTAATTGTTTTATTTGTTTGTTTATTATTGGAAACTTTGTATTTAAAATTTTTCTCCCATTTATTTTCTAACATGCTCTTTCGTCCTTTCGTCTCCAGCTATCATCAACCCTAAGCAACTTAAAGACAACAAGAGCTTCAACTTTGATTACTCCTACTGGTCACATACCTCGGTAAACACAAACCTACACCTAAGTGTTGTACATTGTTCCTATTCACAACCATTGTTCCTATTCACAAATGCTTTTACTGTTGCCACCAGCCAGAGGATGTGAACTACGCATCCCAGATGCTGGTCTACAAAGACATCGGCGAGGAAATGCTGCTCCACGCATTCGAGGGTTACAACGTCTGCATCTTTGCCTACGGACAGACGGGCGCCGGGAAGTCCTACACCATGATGGGCAAGCAGGACGTCAAAGATCAACAGGGCATTATTCCACTGGTATGCACTTATAGTGATGACTCATCAGTAAACATTCCACTATGATGTCACACTGAATGTCTTTTTACTCCTTATAGCTTTGTGAAGATCTCTTTACCAAAATCAATGACAACACAGACAACAGCATGTCCTACTCTGTGGAGGTAAGACCTCGCAACGAGGTGTACTTGGTGCTTCAGTGTTGACTCGTTGTGTTCTGGCAGGTGAGCTACATGGAGATCTACTGCGAGCGTGTGCGAGACTTGCTTAACCCCAAAAACAAAGGCAACCTGCGGGTGCGAGAACATCCTCTCATGGGTCCGTACGTGGAGGACTTGTCCAAGCTCGCCGTCACCTCCTACAATGACATCCAGGACCTGATGGACTCTGGAAACAAAGCCAGGTGACACGGACTTCCCATACAGGGTGTTCAGCTAAGCCTGTCACAATATGCAATAACTCCATTTATCACACGATAAATAAAAATGAAGGCGGTTATTTCTCCGCTGCGATTTATCGCCTCGCGTGCACGTGCGTGCGGCAGACGTGCTGTTAAAAGTTCGGATTCCTTGTTACCAACTACGCATAATGCATCTTCGTTCCAGGTCCGGCAAAAAAAAGCGCCGGAGCCAATCCGTTCCCATTATATCCTATTGTTCAGCCTATACCGGCCACGTCAGTGCTCCGGATTGACAGGGGACCATCTCCAGCGTGCCGAAGCCCGCCGAATGGTTTAGGCGATTTTCTATTTTTGCTGGGGACGCATCCGTCAAAATGCGTGGATCCAGGCCTGGAGTCAACAGCCCAGTGTCTTATTAACGGTTTAAACACCAGCGAACATGGACGAAGAAAGTCTCATCATGGAGGTGGAAAGTCGTGCGTGCACTTCCGGATATTTACAACGAAGTCCGTCAAAACATTGTCACCGACTTGGCTGCTACAAACAACCTCGCTTTGACAACGGACAGCTGAGTGGACATGATGAACATTGAGTGACAAATTAAGAGCGCTGTGCTTCAAACTCGTCCTGTTTATGAAAGTCGATTGTCATATGCTGGTGTTGTGCAGTAATGAGCAGACGTGACTTCTGTGGCGTTTGCTAACTTTTTTAATGTGCGCACACACAAGATATCATGAAATAGCAAACTAGATGTGCTACGTCCCATGCCATTGGCTACGTGAGCCCATAGTGAGTATGGGACACGTAGTCCATATACTATATCGATGAATTCTAAACTGCCATGACTGAATGGAAGTTAAGCAGGCCAAATCAGTCCATACCAGTGACTATAGATAATGCTGCAAATATTGTTAATTCAGTACGTGACACAGATGGATTCGGACCACAAATAGGATGTTTTGCTCATGTAGTAAACTCAGCTGCTAAGAGAGCTGTAGCAATCAACAGTGTGCCCCGCCTCACTTTACAAACAGTAAAGATTGTTCTCAGCAATTTTGTACAAAATTTTTTCAGTAAGAAGTAAGCACATAAATATTATGCACTAAAATGCATGTTTATATGATGGCAATTTGATTTTTGCTCGTTAGCAAAAAAAAAAAAAAAAAAAAAAAAAAAAGTATTAAGTGCGATTTTATTTTATTTTTCTTGAAAAACACATTTTATTTATTCTGTGTTTCTGTGCGGTATTAATATTGTTGTCTTTTACTTAAGAGGCATGGTGTATTGTTTTTAGTTGTGATTTCTTAAACAGTATTTTTGAATTTAAGAGTAAACATTTATCGCGTTTAAATGGGTGTACTTGATCTATTAATATATACTGTATTCTCGCTGTGTTATTGTAAATTGGTTTTAAAAAAATTGGGGGGCGCAATAATATCGCATATCGCAATAGTTTGAGATAAATTATCGCACAGTAAAATTTGTTATCGCGACAGACCTATGTTCAGCTCAGATGTCTGCATAACGAGGACCTGGGTTTGGTCCCTGTTTGGAGCAAATTATGTGTATTTTTCAGTCACGAGAAGAATCTGTCATTTTTAAAATATTTTTTTGCTTACATTTACTCTTCTTCCCAATAGGACGGTGGCTGCTACCAACATGAACGAGACCAGCAGTCGCTCACACGCTGTTTTTAACATCATCTTTACTCAGAAACGCCATGACGCCGATACTGATAATACTTCTGAGAAGGTAACACACACATAACATTGCGGACTGACATCATGTCTCCACTTACCTAATAAATGTAATATGAAGAAGGCATTTCCGTAATTTGTCAAATCATTTCTTTCAGGTGAGTAAAATCAGTTTGGTGGATTTGGCCGGAAGTGAGAGAGCCGATTCCACCGGAGCCAAAGGGACAAGACTGAAGGTAGCACATGTTTTTTTTCCTATTATTTCACACTCATGACAGAAATCAAGTCAAGTCACTGTTGTTGTAAATCCAACTTCTTTGTGCTGGGCCACAGGAAGGAGCCAACATCAACAAATCTCTAACAACGCTGGGAAAAGTCATCTCTGCTTTGGCAGAAGTGGTAAGAATTTTACATAAATCCTTGTCAATGTACAGATAGTATTAGAGCAGGGGTCTTAAACTTGTGGCCTGGGGACTAAGGCTAGGTTCACACAGCAGGTCTTAATGCACAATTCTGATTTTTTTGTCTTATCTGTTTTTTTGGCGTGCCCGTTCAGACTTCCTTTGTCCATTGAGCCCGTTCAAGTATTAAACATGCGCACTAACTCGCAGCCTGACACGCGCTGAGCAAACTGACCCGCATGGGCAGAAGCATCAAAACAAATGACTACATATGCTGACTGTCTTATATTCAAATTTTATATTTATTGATAGAACGCATGCATGTGCTGTGCGTGCATGACGCACACACATCAGCCTTATGTGTGAGCGTCAATTTGCCCCAACTCAGCCATGGAAGCAATACTGAAATATTGCTCATTTGGCGCACAGTAAGAAACTGAGCATTTTCAGACTTATCTTTTTACTTATTGTATTTTTTTTATGACTGTGGTCATGCCCGCCTTTGCGTAGCCATGCGTAGTAAAAGCCGAGTTCAAGCTAGGCACTAATGAACAGCTACATCGCTGCCGTCTTGCCTGCTGCTCTCGCTCTTTCCTGACGTAATTGCTGCATGATTTGGGAGACTTGACAGTTCAGACTAGAGCTGAAACGAATACTCGAGCAACTCGAGTAACTCGAGTTTAAAAACTGGTTCGAGTAATTTTATTCACCTCGAGGAATCGTTTAATATTGCCAGCTATAAGCATCACGTTTTGCCCGGACTACTTTTAATTAGTGCGGGACAACGCGCTGACATCACGTACGTAGAAGAAGAAGCAAGAAAAAAAAGAAAAAAAAAATTCAGCAGCTGACAGCCGCTACAAACTACTCTGACGTTGCCAAAAACTACGCAAAAACAACTTCCACTTCCATGCTCAACAGTTGGTATGAGGTTATTTTCCCGGAATGCTGTATTGGGTTTATGCGTAGTACGTCTCATAAATATCACATCTAAGTAGAACTAGATGCAAAATGACAGACCCATCAGTAAACAGCCGCCATCTTAAAGCAGTAGATTCTCAGCGCTAGTAAATACAGTAAGTTGTCGCTAGCTTTCACTCGCTCACGTAATGTTAGCCCTGCGGAGGGCTAGGGTTCTACGGAGGTAAGCAGTGGCGCCACCAGGGGGTGGCCAGGGGTGGCCATGGCCACCCCTATAAATTGGTTGGCCACCCCACTGGCCACCCCGCTTGCCAGTATATCGTGAGATTGTTGTAGCATCCGTTATGCATTTCATCCCAAATGAATGCATTTATTTTGTTTTGTTCAATGTAGGGCTGTCAAATTTATCACGTTAACGGGCGGTAATTAATTTTTTAAAATGAATCACGTGAAAATATTTATCGCAATTAACGCATTCGCGGTACAACTTATTCACGCATTCCCGCAAACAGCCTACAATGGCGCCGCTTTACTTATATACAGAGATAAGAGGCAGAGTGGAGTAGATACAAGCATTCATTCGGGCCGTGCGTTTAATTGGCACAAGCTTTGTCATCTCTCCCACAGCAACTATAAATATTGTGGGAAGCGAGGTGGGGAAGAATGACAGGAGTTGATCTTTTTCTTAACACCCTGTAGTGTACCCAACGCAGAGAAGATATAGCATTTGCAGCCACCACACACAGTCATGGTTGCACCACTTCCCATCATGCATTTAGGCAGAACAGTTAAGTGGCTACAGTATCATTTACTTAAAGCTCAACAAATACACTTGATGGCAATATTTAGTCACAACATACAAACTCATATTTATCCTTTAAGAATTACAAGTCTTTCTATCCCTGGATCCCTTTCACAGAAAGAATGTTAATAAAGTTAATGCCATCTTGTGGATTTATTGTTATAATAAATACAGTACTTATGTACAGTATGTTGAATGTATATATGTATGTTGATATATATATATCTTTCTATTCCAACAATAATTTACAGAAAAATATGGCATATTTTAGAGATGGTTTGAATTGCGATTAATTACGATTAATTAATTTTTAAGCTGTGATTAACTCGATTAAAGATTTTAATCGTTTGACAGCCCTAGTTAAATGTACACCTTATGCCTAATATATACATAACATAATAAAACAGAATTGTTGTGGAACTATGGACATTAAATCATTAGTAACATCAAATATTACACAATACACCACAGTATATCAGTAGCCGTGTTGATAGTTTTCCCCTGACCTTTTTACTGCAATAATATAATGAAAACCTGAAATTACGGCTTTTAGTTTTGGCCACCCCAAGATTTTAAGTGGCCCCATCTGGCCACCCCTATGAAAAATTTCTGGAGGCGCCACTGGAGGTAAGTTTGTGTCTTTTGTTGTTCAATCAAAAAAAGTAGCTTCAATCAAACAACAAAAAAATAAAAAGTCGCTTCAATCAAAATATACATTTTCAATACAAAAAAAGTCACTTCAATCAAAAAAATATGTTCGAATGCAAAAATAAATTTGAAAGTCAAAAAAATGCATTTGAAAACAATTTTTCTTTGATCAATTTTTTTTTCTTTGGATTGAAGTCGATTGAAGTCAAGTTTTTTTTTTTTTGATTGAAACAACTTTTTTGATTGAAGTAATGTAGTTTTGCATTAGGGCCTTTATTATTTAATCAAAAAATAAGTTGCTTCAAACAAACAAAAAATATTTTCAAAAGAAAAATCACTTCAATCAAAAATAAAAAAAAATTCAGTTACAGAAAAGAAGTTTTTGAATGCGATAAAATATCATTTAAACCGTTTTCTTTGATTGAAGCAATCTTTTTTTGGGGCCATATTATGGGTAGGACATTTGTGTCTAAATCATTCAATCCCAGAAAAAGCTGCTTCAATCAAAAAAACTACTTTCAATCAAAGAAAAAATCAGTTTCAAAAATAAAATTGCCCTTCTCTATAAAAAATATATGAAATGACTTTGATGCGAGCCAGTGCTTCTGTGATCCAAGAGTACATCTTAGATGCAATTGTTGGCTGTTTTCAACAATGTACATCAAAAATAAAGACATTGATTGACTGAAAACGGTTCAAAATGAGATGAAATGTCTTGTTTTCTCATGTATATTTATAATTGCTCTTTACCTAAAAAAAAATATGATTTATGATGATATCCGATTACTTGATTAATCGATAGAATTTTCAGTCGAATACTCGATTACTAAACTATTCGATAGCTGCAGCCCTAGTTCAGTCCGCTGCCAGATTCTGGAAAAATGTGGCTCAGATCGGATTTAAAGCACATACTGCGACTTGTCACGTTCAGACAGTAAAGTTAATGCCTCACTCGAGTTGGAAAAACACGAAAAAAAAAATCAAGATTCGTGCACTAAGACCTGCGGTCTGAACCTAGCCTAATTGAGTCCTGTGGGACAATATTTTGTGGCCCCCTGTTTGACATCAAAATGTACTATTAAGCCTGATGGTTCGGCCGTTTACGCTTTTTTGTGGCGTTTTCCCCGCCGAAAGGGATCCGAAAGAGAACACACTGGATAACTCGGCTTGTGCTCACAGTATATTGTTGGTTTTTTATTGTTGATTTGTTTTGGAGTAGTAAATAGCAAACACCAAGCAGGTTATAAACCTATAAATGCAAGCAAAGAATGTATATATGTGTATAAATATACAAATTATGATAATGCTAAATACAAATATACACAAAGCTTCTTTATATCTAAATGAATAAATAATACACTGTGCATAATATATATAATTCATTCACAATTAAATTGCTCAGATTGCAATAACCAACTATTATGCAGTATTTTAAAATCACATTTTACATTTTTAACCGTTTAATCGTTATTCTTTAGGCAATAGTTGCATCATTTAGACACTTCAAGTCACGAACGCCGTCCAATGCTTTGAAAGGGTGGCGGCTAACAGCATGAGGAAATGTAGTTTTTTCCCGCAAGCATTCAGATTATAAGCACCAATACAGCGGGTCCCGAGACTACATTACCCATGGTTCACCGCGTGCCCTGCACCGCTCGCTGATTCGCTGCGAGATTGACTCAGTGGCTACGCTAAACCAACGCGCTCGTCGCCAACTGTCAGCTCTCAGCGGATCTCGTAACACACAAACTGGAAGGCCATTGAGTGATCGCCATGAAAGAAACGCCAAGCCATCTAAAGCAATGCAGTAGGTGCAAATACATAATACAAATACAAGCAAATGAGCGGCAAACTCACCGGTGGTGCGCGTCTCTTTCGGCAACGTGAATGTGAATGACAGCCACGCCGACCCAGCTTCCGCTTAAATGCGAATCCACACCCCTTTCCGATTGACAGTGAATTAACCCTTTCCCGGACAAGATAGCAGGTGAGGCACAATTTAAACACGTTTAACCCAGCGGACGCAACACCTCCCACTTGACCGACTGATAATTCAGAGAGGTCACCCACTTTAACACCACATCACAATTTTTTTTTTTTTTTTTTTTGTTTGTATTGAGTAAAAGTTCAATCTTACTTGCCAACGAAGATGATGATGCCAATGTCACTGTTCGGGCACCTACGCTGACAGGGGTGTGTACTGTCAGGGCACAATTATGTGTGTACTCATCTTCGTGTATGTGCAAATGTGTGTCCCAGTGGCAGCGCTTGGCTTGCACCACCGACCCTTAAGGGTGTCAGGACAATTATGTCATGATGCGGTACCTCCAGAACCAGGCGATGGATGACATCAGCCAGTCAGCTTGTGCCTTGCCTAGCAGAACCATTCTGTTCTTCAGTGGGAATGAGGACAACCAATCTCCTGATGTCTCTCCGGAGGATGACTGTCGTCAGTTGTTGTAGGTCCTTTCTGCGTTGCCTGACTGCTAGCACTGCAGGCAGGCCAGCACACATCTTTACATCAGCGTCTCGAACAAGTCCTTTCTTGTCTGGGTAGACTGCTTGAATCCGTCCAAGACGGAATTGTCCTCGCAAGGCATTCTGGTCAGCGATCCACACGATGTCGCCAACTTCAACGTTCCTCTTCGTGTGGTGCCACTTTGGCCGAATGAATAGATTAGGTCCAGCAGGCTCACTCCATTTCGACCAGAACATGTCCACACTGATTTGTATGGCTCTCAGACGGCGCCAGGGATGGATGCAAAGCTCGAGGCCATCCGTGTCGCCTCCAAGTCCAGTTCGTCCGAGGAGTAGACTGTTAGGTGTGATGTACTCGACTGAGTCTTCCTGGATTTGTGCTCTGGCATCAATTGGCCTTTCATTTGTGAGGTTAGCTGCTTGATAGAAAAGGGTTTGGAGTTCACTCCAGGTGAATGAGCCTTCTGTCCCTCCAAGACTCATAAGGGCTCTTTTCAGGAGCTTTACTGCAGCTTCAGCAGCTCCGTTACGATGAGGTGCGTCAGCCGGATGAAAGTCCCATGACCATTCTGTTCCATTCTTGGCGGCTTCGTTCTTAATGGAAGCTTCCTGCAGGCTCGCCAGGTGTTTGTGCAGTTCCTGCAAGGCTGGTTTAGCACCAACAAAGTTTGTTCCCCTGTCAGACCAAAGTCTTTTTGGATGGCCTCTCAGAGCTACAAAACGAGAGTAGGCTTGGAGGAAGCTTTCAGACGATTGGTCATCAACAAGATCTGCATGAACTGCTCTTGATGCCATGCAACAAAACACTATGCCCCAGACCTTCTTGCTGGTTCTTTTCTTGACGGCATCCTTGATTTCAAAAGGGCCGAAGAGGTCAAGTGTAGTGTACTCAAATGGACTGGCACGCTCCGAGCGCTCTGGTGGCAAGTCGCTCATGATCTGCTGGCACATTCTCCCTTTCAGTTTATGGCAGGGAACGCAATCATTCAGGATTTTCTTCACTATTCTCCGACCTTGTACTATCCATGCCTTCTTCCTCGTCCGCAGCAGTGTGGTAGCAATGCCTTCGTGGTTCTTTTCATGGGCATCTCTCGTCAGCAAGGTCGCCAACCAGGAATGGAATGGGATAAGTGGAACAGCTGTCCCACCTTCCTTCCAGGACTGGATTCTGCCTCCACAGAGAAGGAGTCCAGTGTCCTTTTCCTTGTGGACCACCAAGCGATTCAGTGTAGAGTCATTGAACTCAACTCCATCTTGGGCTGCGAGGGCCAGATCTTGGAAGGCTCCTGCTCTTTCCTTAGCACTCAGTATGGAGTTGGTTTCCTCCCACTTTAGTCGATCTGGTGTCTTGAGCCTCCTAAGCCAGGTCTCAGCGGCTCGTCGAGCCCAGGCCAAAGTTCCACACAACTTCGACAGGGAACTGAAACGCTGAGGCTCCACAAGGTGCACCAGTCCAGTGCTCCAAGTTCTTTGTTTGCCTAGTACTGGCGCTGGTTCTGGACCAGCTGGTTGCTCTGGCTCTTGGAGGGTTGTTTCGTCTTTGGGGCCGGTCTTTGTCTTATGGTCTGGTTGGACCCTGGTGACTACCGCAGAGAACCCCTTCCGTTGTAATTTTCCTACATTTTCAGCAGCTGAGGTTGTTATTTCGCTAGCCATTTTCATGGGCCAGTCCTCCTCTGGCAACTGTAGGAACTCGGGGCCTTTCTGCCACGTCGAACCTTCGCCAAGTTCCTCAGGGGAAGCTCCTCTGGTGAGGATGTCTGCGATATTTCGGCTGCCTTCAATCCACCTCCAATCCTCCACTTGTCCAGCTTTCTGAATCTCACCAATTCGATTGGCAAAAAATGTTTGGTAGCCATAACTTTCCTTTTGGATGGCTGCCAGGATCGTTTGACTGTCAACGAAGTGGATCCAGCGCTGTACTTTAATGTGACAGTGCTTTTCAAAGTACTGCCTTAGGCGGGTAGCAAAGACTGCGCCGCAGAGCTCCGCCTTGATCACGTCCCCCTTTTGGTCTAGGGGAGTGAGTTTTGCTTTGGACTCCACCAACTTTACGATGATCCCATTTGGGGTTGTCCACCGAAGGTAGAGCACTGCTCCATAAGAGGATTCGCTCCCGTCTGAAAATGTAATTCCCATTGGTGGGCCTAGAACGTCAGGTGGTGTCAGGCTTCTCTCGAATCTGACTTGGCTAAGTCTTATATACTCTTCAAAGAGTGTTATTGCTGCTTCTCGGAGTCTGGGCGAGAGAGGGATGTCCCATGTGTCCTTGGCAGGGTTGTCTTTGCCGGCTTCTTGGAATGACTCCCGCACTAGCATGACTCCCTTTTGCTTGGCTGGTGAGGCAAGACCAATTGGGTCGTAGAAACCTGCGATCTGGCTGAGCAGGATACGCCGTGTCAAGGGGGTTGGTGTGCAGTCCCTGACCAGCTCTTCACTCAGATCGAGTCCAGTTCTCATTTTCCCCATTTTCTTGGAGAAGTTGATGGAAGTCAGGAGCCGAAGCTTGTCTGTCTCGGGTTCGTAGCCGACACCCAGAGCTTTGTTCTCCTCATCCTTCATTTGGTTTGGCAGCACTAAGGTCCTGGGAGCTTTTGTTTCAGCCCTGATGTCAGAAGGTTTACCACTCCTCCCACTTTGGTGCGACAGGACCCAAGGCTTGAGGTGGAAACCTCCTGCTTTCAGAATGTCCACCACCCCTCTGGTGATCTTTTGCAGGGTTTCGAGGTCATCATGAGAGGTCAAGATGTCGTCAACGTAGCTATCCTCGGTCAGAACCCGACGTTCTTCAACCCTGTCAGCAAACTGGGGAAGGTTGGCCGTCTCCCTCATGGCAACTTGGGCGATGCAACCAGCGGGTTTGTCACCGATGTTTACCCTGACAACAGCGAAGACCTCTATCTCATCCTCCAGGTTATCCCTCCAGAGGAAGCGATGTAGGTGGACTTCCTTTTCCTTCAGCCACACTGAGTTATACATTTTTGTTACATCGCCCAGTGCAGCATGTTGGCCACTTCTGAACCTCAAAAGCACTCCCCGTATTGGGTTGAGAACATCGGGGCCCTTGTACAGGAGATTGTTGAGGCTCATCCCTCGGAACTCTTGGCTGCTGTTCCATACGATCTGCACAGGGGTTGAAGTGGAGTGAGGGTTTGGTGCTATTAGATGACTTATGTACCATGTTGGTCCAGTCCAGCTGTCAAGTTCCTCTTTGGTGAGTTTGACTGCAGCTCCTCTGGCAACCATTTCATGGATTTGTTCTTTGTACGCTAATTTCCACACAGGTTCCTTTTCTAGGCGTTTTTCAGTGCTCCTGAAGGTCGCCTCAACTGCTTGACGGTTGTCCGGAAGTGTTGCTGGGTCACCCTTCCAGGGATACGCTGCGTCCCAGTGGGGGGAATCGCTGTGTTTGTCAGCCAGCACGTAAGTGATGCAGGCTTTTATCCTCTCCAGGTCTTTCTCTTCACTGAGAGTCATTTCCTTCCCACCTGGGGAACATTTGCCACACCTGCAGCCACCACACACGGGACTGCAGGCTGCTCCGATACTATCCCACTTGAACCATTCAAGGACCTTCTTGTTTGTGGCCGTGAAGCTCTGGGAAACTGTGTTCTCCTCTGCTGCTTGGTCAAAGACGGTCTCTTTGTATGCCACCGAAGCAGATCTCATGCTCCTTGCAAGGTGGGTGTCAGAGCAGTACACGGCAAGGTCGACAGCCTCAATGAGGTTGGGGTGGGTTCCTCCGACTGTCTTGCCCAACGGGCCATCCCAGAGCACAAGGTCTCCCACAATCCTGGTTGGCTGAGGAACAAGCCGACCCTCACGGTGACTGACAAGAAGGTCTATCTTCCTTGGCCGTACCAGCTCATCAGCAGGAACATCAGGGAAGAATTTTTGTAATTGCTTGGGTGAGACTGGCTGATTCACCTCAGCAATTTTCTCCAGGCCGTAACAGAGTATCTTGTGGTCTGCTACGTTACCTTTGGGTGATTTCACCCTCAGCCGAAGGGAATATCTCTTTGTCAGGACAGTCTTCCTCATACCCCCCACCCCATGGACTATCAGCTTGATGTTGTCGCCAGATAGACCAAGGCGGTTGGCTGCTTCATGAGTGATGTAGTTTGTATCGGAGGCGAGGTCGATGAGGGTGCCAATTAGACAGCCTGAATTTGTTGTTGCTTTCAGGAGCATCATCACTACTGGGTGTTCCTTCAGTTCATCTCCAGTGTTGCTGCATACAGTTGATGAGATTTTGTTTGAGAAAACCTTCTTGCACCTTTCTCTTTGTTCTGGAGTGAGTTCTGCCAGAAACTCCTCCTGTCTCTTGGTCAAGCCAAGGCTCTTTCCTTCAGCTTGTGTGCTGTTCCGGTCCTCACTCTCATCCTGTTTTGGAGTAGGTGGCTTGGGACAGAGGAGATAGTTGTGGTCCGAAACCCCTGATCCTCTACAGGTTGGCTTTGGGCAAAGGAATCTCTGGGTACAGCCGTTGCCATCCTTGGTGTGAGGCCGCAAGCATTTGATGCATGACCCAATCTTCTTCAGATGAGCCTTCTTACCAGCAAGGTCTTGTTCTCTGAAGGCTTTGCACGCAAATAGCCTGCCAGCATGCTTGTTGTCACCGCACATAGTGCATTTAGCTTGAACGTCTTGTTGACCAGTTGTGGATTTAGTGGAGGCTTTCCTCACCTTAACAACCGATAAACTTTTCTCCATTGCATCCTTTTCCACTGAGCTTGGCTCTAATTGGTCCAATTCCTCCAGAATCTCCTCTTGTTTTTTCAGGAACTCCAAGAGGCAATCAAAGTGGTTTGTTGGAGAGAATCCAGAAGCAGGGTTGGACTTATGCATGATCCATTCCTTTTTCAGTATGCTGGGAAGCTTGCTCTCGAGAGACTGGCAGACAACCCGATTTTTTACAGCATCCTCTTCTCCAAGAATCTGAAGGTTGCAAAGCGCTCTTTCCACAGCCTGTATTAGTTCAATGGTTTTTCTGGGGTTGTTACTTTTCAGAGGGGGAAGAGCCTGGACCTCGTTGATGATCAACCAAACGATCTTCTGCTTGTTTCCATACTTGTTATCCAGCAGCCTGAATACATCATCGGCTGAACCACAGCTGGATAGAACAAGTTCCCTTTTAACCTTTTCATGCAGGCTGCTTAGAAGGTGGAACTTTTTCACAGATTCAGCTCCATATGGGTTGCCTAATAACTCCAGGTTCACCCATTCAGCCTTCCACCTGTAGTAGTCCCTCATATCACCAGAAAAACTGGGTAGTCTTGCCCTTTCAAGACTGATTTGGGGCTTTATAGTGATAGCTCCCTGAACATTACTGTTGTCGATTTGTGGTGAGAAAGGCTGGGTGATTGTGTTTGGGGTCCCCGCTCCAAGGTTTGGAGTAAATGCTTTCCAGGTGTCAGGTCCTGGTTTTAGTTTGACAGACTCGGCTGGGGGAGACTGCCTGTCCATCCTGGACGCTCCCACTCCGGAATTTGGGGCCAGTGGTTCACCACTTTGCTCTTCCATTTCTTCCTCTTCCAGCTTGTCTGACAAAGCCAGGAGCCTCTTCCTCAATGTTCGGTAGCATAACCTCAGATCAATCAACCTAGAGGCAGGAACCAATTCCTTCCACTCCACCAGCATGTCACCGAGTTCCGAGACCTCTCTGTCCAGACCTTTATTCCTAAGCCTGCGGTCCTTAATCGGTTGTTGAGGGCTGACTTCGTCCTCTTCAGCCTGAGCAACTGCAGATTCAGCGACTTTAGCCTGGGCGGAAAACATTTCCTCGGCGTAGCCATTCCAAAAGGCTTCTTGGGTGGCTCGTTTCACCTCTAGGAACTTTGCCTCGCACTCAGCAGTCAGCCTGTCAACGTCCAAAGCGGACTCTTTAACCCTTTCATCATCTGACTCTCTCAAGGCGTGGGCGTACTCAAGCCCTGTGTCAACAACTTTAGAGAAGTCCAGTTTGAGACTCCTCCATTCTTTTGGAACCTCACTTGGATCCAGAAGTCCAGCCGCCAAATAAGTAGTAAGTGCATTTCCTTTTCTTGTGAATGACGCCTGCGCTTTTGAACGAGCACTTTTAAGTTTTTTCAAGTCGTCCATCTCAATTCCCTTTTTTGTTGGCCGGAGAGCCGACTATTCAACCAATGGGGTCCGTGCTGGGGACCTTTCTCCACTTTGTTGGTGACTGGCTCCTTTGCCCGAGCTCAACAGGAATTCAAGCAGGTGATTTGACTTGATTAGCTTCAGGTGCCGTCCAATATCCGGCTACAGAACGCTTCCCAGGATGGCACAATTGTTTGTCCAGGTTTAGGTCCCTGTCAGCTCCAATAAATTACTGGAGTGTTAAGTTGACCAGGGCTGGATTGGTTTTACCTCCTGGTTACCAAGCTGATGCTGCACTAGCCCAGATCAGTGCCGCGGTTTATAACTGTTCGGATCCCTTTCGGCGGGGAAAACGCCACAAAAAAGCGTAAACGGCCGAACACTGATTAATGCTTCTGCCTTCCGCTGACGGCGGAGCGACTGCGTAGACCCTACGCCGTCATTGAGCATTCGAAGTTCTGCGTCAAGGGAACACGTTGCTTTGTAATTTACCGCCATGCCACTAGAAGGGTGTGGCTTTGTCTTTGTACGGTTTTGGGGGAGTCTTGTCGAATTCCTTTAGTTTTCGTCTGGTCGTTGACAGCAATGACAACGGAGATGGAACGTGTGTATTTGTTGCTGCATCTAATCAATATTGAAACACAAAAGTTGTTAACATAAATTTCGAAGCGTAGGCGACACAGAAGACGTTTGCGAATGTTTGAAAACAGGGGTGTTGTTGGGCTGAACCGGAAACAACGTTCTGAGCGGATTAATCACAGTCCTTCGACGTTCACGTTAGGCGCGTTGACCTGACGCATAGTTAGGATTTTTTTGGAGGTGCACGTCACACTTGGGTTTAGGGTGGTAAATTGGGTCTGCGTTAACGGCGTACGTCTGCCTCATAAATCAAGCATAAATCAGCCTTTAGTTTGACCGGTACACACACACAAAAATACAAATTTTAAATACAGTCCAAGAATTCATCATAAAAATAATTTAAAAATAGAAAATAAAATGTAATAAATCAACAACAAAAAGAGCATACATTTAGAGAATGAGTGTATTTTGCCCTCGGACTTTTATGTTTTGTTTTATTTTTATTGTTGTTGTTTTTTGAATTTTGAATGGCCTAACTTAGGTGAAGCTAATGATAACTTTTGGTTCTATTTTTACCAACAGATTAGCCAAAGTAAATTGGCAACACTTTTTTTCGGGAGTTTGTAAAACAAAAACAATCATAATAACCAGAACAACAGGCATAATTTGGGCACAAACATGAACAAAATCAACAAACACAAATAGGACACCAACCAGTAAAAGAAGCGAAAGCAGACAAGAACTAGAATTTGAACCAAACAGGAACCAGCATTGGAACTATTTTACTTTTACTGTTCAACCTGAAAACCTTCACACTCTGTTTCATTTCATTTCAGGACTCTGGACCCAACAAGGTACAACGCTGATATCGATTTTTATTAAATCATTGGCTGCCTTTGACGACGATGGAGGTCCAACCCATTTTGACTGGGAGGGCTAGCAGCAATCATTCAGTGCCAGCCTCTCCCAATCAAAACGGATTGGATGTCTATCGCCGCCAATGCGTTAATTACCTAAATTTACTTTTATAATTTACCCTTCACTAACAGAACAAAAAGAAGAAGAAAGTGGAAAGCTTCATTCCTTATCGAGATTCCGTGCTGACCTGGCTTCTCCGAGAGAACCTCGGTAAGAATCCGCTAACCTCCAATTAGCGCTTTTTTAATCATTTAAAGTGTGCTAACATATTCCTTCTCTTGCGTCAGGCGGGAACTCTCGTACCGCCATGGTGGCCGCCCTGAGCCCGGCCGACATCAACTACGACGAGACGCTCAGCACGCTTAGGTTAAAACAGCATGCTAGCATTTTGATTTTTACAACATCCTAAGAGAGCACGTGACCAAAGTGCTGTACAATTAATTAAAAGACTAGAGGATACAAAAATAATAAAAACTTAATGTACTGAAAATCAAAATATTAGGTCCTAGAATGGAGCTCTGGGGCACTTGTCTTAACATAGGTTATTGTTATCAGGTATGCAGACCGTGCCAAGCAGATTCGATGCAATGCAGTCATTAACGAGGACCCCAACAACCGGCTAGTGCGTGAGCTGAAGGAGGAAGTGTCACGTCTCAAAGACCTGCTCTTTGCTCAAGGTCTCGGGGACATTATTGAGAGTAAGTACACATTTTTTTTCTCTATAAAATCATTTAAGATGATGTCATTAAAATTTGTGAAATTAGTGTTGTGCCGATATCATATTTTTGACACTAGATACCAATTCAGACACCGACAGTGAAGTATTGCCCGATACCGATATTGTACCGATAACACGTTGTTTTTTTTGGGGGGGGGGGGTTATAAAAAAAAAAAAAAAGAAAGAAAAATCATTTTATACATAATTCCTGCATACCTACTTCAATATACAGTGGTATGAAAAAGTATCTGAACCTTTTGGAATTGCTCACATTTCTGCATAAAATCACTATCAAATGTGATCTGATCTTTGTCAAAATAGCACAGATGAAAATACAGTGTCTGCTTTCACTAGAACCACCCAAACATTTATAGGTTTTCATATTTTAATGAGGATAGCATGCAAACAATGACAGACGGGGGAAAATAAGTAAGTGAACCTTCTGCCTAAGGAGACTTAAAGAGCAATTAAAACCAATTTTTACCTAACATTTACCGTATTTTTCGCACTATAAGTTGCACCTGAGTATAAGTCGCACCAGCCATAAAATGCCCAACGAAGAGGAAAAAAACATATATTAGTCACACTGGAGTATAAGTTGCATTTTGGGGGGAAATTTACTTGATAAAATCCAACATATAGAACATATATGTCATCTTGAAAGGCATATTTAAAATAAAAACACAATAGAGAACAACATGCTGAATGAGTGTACAGTATGATAATGTTACATGATGCATGAACAACAAAATGCGAACGTGGCCGGTATGTTAATGTAACGTAACTATTAAGAGTTATTCAGATAACTAGCGTAAAGAACGTGCTAACAAGTTTACCAAACCATCAGTGTCACGCCAAGACATTAAAATAACATGTGAAATGATATAATAATGTGTTAATAATTTCACACATAAGTTGCTCTAGAGTATAAGTCGCACCCCCAGCCAAACTATGAAAAAAACAGCGACTTATAGTCTGAAAAATATGGTAAGTCAGGTGTGTACCCAATCACTAATGAGTGATTTACAGCTGCCCTGCCCACAATAAAACACACACCTGGTAAGAAATGTTTTGATGAGAAGCATTGTCTGATGTGCATCATGGCTTGGTCAAATAAGCTGTCTGAAGACCTGCAATCAAGGATTGTTGATTCGTATACAGCTGGGAAAGGATACAAAACCATCTCTGAAAGTCTGGATGTTCATCCATCGACAGTCAGACAAGTTGTCTACAAATGGAGAGAGTTTGGCACTGTTGCTTCTCCACCAAGGCGTGGCCGTCCACCAAAGATGACGCCAAAAGTTTAGCGCAGAATACTCAGAGAGGTAAAAAAGAACCCTAGAGTGTCTGCTAAAGACTTACAGAAATCACTGGCACAGTCCAATATCTCTGTGCACACATCAACTATATGTAAAACTATGGCCAAGAATGGTATTAATAGGAGGACTCCACGGAGGAAGCAACTAATGTCTAAAAAACACATTGTTGCTTGTTTAATGTTCGCAAAAAGGCACTTGGACACTCCACAGAAGTTTTGGAAAAATATTTTGCGGACTGATGAAACCGGAATTTCATTGTTTGGGAGTAACACACAACGTCATGTGTGGAGGAAAAATGGAACAGCTCACCAACATCAACGCATCATCACCACCGTGAAGCATGGTGGAGGTAGCATCATGATTTGGGGCTGTTGTTCTGCTTCAGGGCCTGGACGACTTTCAGTCATTAATGGACGAATGAATTCAAAAGTTTATCAGGATGTTTTGCAGGAAAATCTGAGGTCGTCTGTCAGACAGTTGAAGCTAAAAAGAGGATTGATGCTGCAATAAGACAATGATCCAAAACACAGAAATAAATCAACTTCAGAATGGTTTCAGAAGAACAAAATACCGTATTTTTCGGACTATAAGTCGCACCAGCCCAAAAATGCGTAATGAAGAGGAAAAAAAACATGTAAGACACATTTTTAGGGGAAATTTACTTGATAAAATCCAACACATAGAATGGATATGTCATCTTGAGAAGCAATTTAAAATAAAAATACAATACAGAACAACATACTGAATAAGTGTACAGTATGATAATGTTTCATGATGCATGAACAACGAAATGCGAACGTGGCCGGTACGGTAACGTAACATAGCTATTAAGAGTTATTCAGATAACTATAGCATAAAGAACATGCTAACAAGTTTACCAAACCATCAATGTCACTCCAAAACACCAAAATAACATGTGAAATGATATAATAATATGTTAATAATTTCACACATAAGTCGCTCCTGAGTATAAGTCGCACTCCCAGCCAAACTATGAAAAAAAACTGCGACTTACAGTCCGAAAAATACGGTACACGTTCTGGAGATGCTGTGGCATGACCTAAAGGTAGCGATTCATGCCAGACATCCCAGGAATTTGACTGAACTACGGCAGTTTTGTAGAGAAGAACGGGCCAGTATTAGTCCTGATCGATGTGCCAGACTAATCTGCAGCTACAGAAAGCGTCTGGTTGAAGTTATTGCTGCCAAAGGGGGGTCCTAAAAATATTAAATGTGATGGTCCACTTACTTATATTTTCCCCCTTCTGTCATAGTTTGCATATTATCCTCATTAAAATATGAAAACCTATAAATGTTTGGGTGGTTTTAGTTAAAGCAGAAACTGTTTTTTCATCTGTGTGATTTTGACAAAGATCAGATCACATTTGTTGGCGATTTTATGCAGAAATGTGAGAAATTCCAAAAGGTTCAGATACTTTTTCATACCACTTTACAAAAGTCTTCTCATTGCCGTGTTTTTACAGGCCGTTGACTTAATTGGACTTAAATAGCATCAAATCCTGTGGTGCTTGTGTCTTACTTGACTTCTTTCTGTGTCTCTCCTCAAGCATTTCGAGGGTCTGCTGCTGAGATTGAGGGTTTGAAACGTGTGTTGTTGTTGATTTACTTGCTTCTCTGGCAGCTTTGCATTCAAATGTCGGCTTTATTTGTGCTTTCGCAGCATCAGATTTGGATTTGTCATCAAGTCGATTTAAGCACAAAATCCCCAAAAGATATCAATTGACTTCAAACACAGACAGTTGACATTACCATTTTAAATCAATAAAAATTAATGGTGACGTCCCCTGATCTAACCTCCCCAATCACATCGACACAATTTGCATCTGACATACAATGCATAGACAATGCTGTGGGCTTATAATATTTTTATTTTGATATCCTCAATTTGCATCTGACATACAATGCATAGACAATGCTGTGGGCTTATAATATTTTTATTTTGATATCCTAAAGTCACTCAATGCTACTTGAATACATCCACCACACAGCACTGAAGAACCAGGGCAACATTCACCCAATGGTGTGCGTTAGCCTCCAAGGTATGGAGGCAAAACAAAACTTGTCAAGCAGAACAGTGTATTTGACACTTTTGTTTTTAACTGACACTTTAAATTTTGAAAATAACCAAATGAAGAGTGAGGGGAAAAAAATAACAAGCTGGAGTTTGGCCCATAAGCAATCAAAGTAAACATAACAATTGCAGAAAAATCTGACCCTCAACATCGTGTCTGCTCTGCTGATTAGTCACCGAAATGGCCATGCTGTTATATTTATTTTTGTCGAATATAATCCTAGCTTATCCGAAAAAGCGTATGCTCTAATTACATTCTGCTGCTTGTTTATTTTTAGCTTGGCGGCCGCATTGTTGCATCTTTTTTTTGTTTCCGCTTGTTGGTGTATTTGTCGCCCGAAAAGAGCAATAATGAAAAAATGTCAATCAAGTATTTTTTCCCTGTTTCCCGCTCACAGTGACCAACGCCATGACGGGAATGAGTCCTTCTCCGTCGCTGTCGGCCCTTTCGAGTCGTGCCGGCTCCATCGCAAGCCTGCACGACCGCATCATGTTCAGCCCGGCCAATGAGGAAGCCATCGAGCGGCTGAAAGTTTGTCAAGATCTAATTGTAATTTGTCTAAAATTGGGAAAATTCAGTCCCCGGAGCCAGTTTGACTTCGCAACATGAAAATTTGTAGGCATTTTTATCATTAGTAGACCCACAAAAATACTTAAAGAA
Organism: Corythoichthys intestinalis; assembly: GCF_030265065.1. NCBI lineage: Eukaryota > Metazoa > Chordata > Actinopteri > Syngnathiformes > Syngnathidae > Corythoichthys > Corythoichthys intestinalis. The sequence continues at coordinate 48,535,950 of NC_080401.1, read as the reverse complement.
TGAACACCTGATAAGAGACAGGAATTTAGCAATTTCAGTTTGAAGCAAGGTTGTTATAAAACTGGATTTGAGGAAAAAAACAATTGAGTTAACTGAACTAGATAAACGATAACGAGCTAAAACTGTATCGTGCGTTAACAAAAACTACACGTAAAATGTATTGAAATTGAAGACAGTGATCCCTTTGTTTTTGTATTTTATGCTCCAAAGCAGTATTTACACATATGACAATGACAGAATGACAAAATTCAAAGTGATTGAATGAATACATTTTGTAACTATGTTATCTTTAGTAGTGTTTTGTTATACTATTAACTCATTCACTCCCAGCCATTTTCACCAGTGCAACCCTCTTCGCTCCTGGCCGTTTTACTGGATTTTGACTGATTTTGCAAGGCCCACAGAAAATTCTGTTCTATTGCTATATAAACATGGGACCCACCAAAAGAAAGATCAGACTCTCTTCTTTCAACAGGAAAAAAGTTAGTTCATATCTTTTTCCATTTTTAAAAAAATAGCTTAGTTTAAGCAATTTTCCAATTTCTGATGAAAAAACAGTGAAATTGAGCTTTTTGTAAACGCATACATTTCAAACATAACTTTGACTTTAACACAGCTATTTTTTGCTTTGTGACATCCCAAACATCTGAATAATGTTTTCCTTTTACAAAATAACGTAAACAACAAGACAAATAGAGCTTTTGATAGCAAAGTAACAATTTATTTACACATAACTGAACTATACTATTGAACTGAGAGATGACGCTGTTGCGGCAGCGACAGTCGGGGTAAACTTTTCCCTCATCGCCGCCTCTCATCAAGATGGATTTTTTTGAGTTTTTCTTTTGTGGTGACCACTGCCTCGTGGCGGAGTTCGCCTGGGGAACTTGTGTTCCTGGGGGGGAACTGGTTTGGCCGTGCACGTTTCCGGCTGGGTCGCGGGACACTGGAGGGTGCGGGGGACGTGAGCGGCCGAGCACGGCGGCGCGGGCTCTGCTCGGCGAGCAGCACGGACTCAACGGCATTGTCCGGTGCACTGGTGCTCCCATACATTCTGCTCGGTCGTCCAGCGTCTGGCATCCCGGGCGTCCTCCCGGTTGTTCTGCTCGGTCGTCCGCCGCTTGGCATCCTGGACGTCCATTCGATCATCTTCAGCCGGCGGCCTGACCTTCGTTCCGTTGAATCGGGTTGCGGGTCTTACCAAATGCGCTACTGCCCTCCAGTGGCCAGTTTTATTGCTTTAAAATGGGTTTTCAGCATTGTGCTTTGGATCTAAGTTGAATCAGAACCTAGAGATGTCTCTTGTGGAAAAAAACAGTAAAAGACGTATAAATACGTCTTTGGGACACTGAAACAACTAAAAATAGAACATATCTATACGTTTTTGGGAGCAAATGAGTTAAAAGAAAAAAAACCTTGAATACATATTTTTTTGATAAATGGTTTTCAAGCACTTCAAATGTACTAATTATGATAAGTTTTAAACATGTTACTGTCCCACCAAATTATTTTTAAACTAGAATAAACTAGAAAAATGCTTGTCTTTACGCAACGAGTTGCCACAGCAACTGTTTAACATACTGAACGATGATTGACGCATGCTGCGCTTTGAAGTTTCGGCTTCCAAGCGTGTCTGGCAATATCAAACCTTAACGTCTGTCAATCATAGTTAACTTTAATGAACAACTCCAGTGCACTGCCCGACCAAGAAAAACAGCAGCAGGGAGAGGGAGACGATGTGATCGGATCAGGATAGCTCATCTATATTTATTTAGTTTTTTAAATGAAAAAAAAAAAATTGCGATAGACTTAGGGCGTGAAGTAGTAATAATTAAATTTTTTAAAAATTAAAACTTCAAAAAATAAACGTGGCATGCGTGAGTATTTTGCTCTTGGATTTTTGTTTGTTTGTTTTGTGACCTCATATAGCTGAAGTCTTTGGCTGCCCCAGACGGCAATAGACGTCTAATCCATTTTCACTGGGAGGGACTGGAAGCGATAGAAAGATATTGTAATCAATATCAAAACAGTATTCCTCTTCTACAAATACTCCGTTACCTGAGCTGGCAGTAAACGCGTTAAGCTAATGATAACTGTCCCTGAAAGCAGTCTTACTTAGAAACTTGGTAGAAATGTCCATCATGAGTAGACCCACAAAAAGTCTCAACAAGCCATTCCTAAAAAATAGGGGTGTCAAAATTATCGCGTTAACGGGCGGTAATTAATTTTTTAAATTAATCACGTTAAAATATTTGACGCCTGTGATCGGCTGGCAACCAGTTCAGGGTGTCCCCTGCCTACTGCCCGTAGTTAGCTGGGATGGGCTCCAGCACCTCCGCGACCCTCGTGAGGAAAAAGCGGCATGGAAAATGAATGAATGAATGAAAAATATTTGACGCAATTAACGCACATGCCCCGCTCAAACAGATTAAAATGACAGTAGAGTGAAATGTCCACTTGTTAATTGTGTTTTTTGGAGTTTTGTTGCCCTCTGCTGGCGCTTGTGTGTGACTGATTTTATAGGCTTCAGCACCCATGAGCCATGAACCATTGAGTAATTATTGACATCAACAATGGCGGGCTACTAGCTTATTTTTCGATTGCAAATTTTACAAATTTTATTAAAACGAAAACATTGAGAGGGGTTTTAATATAAAATTTCTATAACTTGTACTAACATTTATCTTTTATGAACCACACGTCTTTCTATCCATGGATTGCTTTAACAGAATGTTAATAATGTTAATGCCATCTAGTTGATTTATTGTTATAAATAAATAAACAAATACAGTACTTATGTACAGTATGTTGAATGTTAATGTCCGTCTTGTGTCTTATCTTTCCATTCCAACAATAATTTACAGAAAAATATGGCCTATTTTATAGATGGTTTGAATTGCGATTAATTGCGATTAATTAATTTTTAGGCTGTAATTAACTCGATTAAAAATTTTAATCGTTTGACAGCCCTACTAAAAACACATAGAAAATCTGCTACTCTATTGTGAAACAGCCATTTTAGAAAAATACAAAGTCTTACTTTTTTCTAACCTACAGGAAACTGAGAAAATAATCGCAGAGCTCAACGAGACGTGGGAAGAAAAACTTCGCCGGACTGAAGCTATAAGAATGGAACGGTGAGATCCAATGTCACTTCCAAGGAGTGTCTCAAAACGTAGCCTCTAGCATAACGAAATTGGACCATGCGCCTCATCCACAGAGAGGCCCTGCTGGCAGAAATGGGCGTAGCCATGCGCGAAGACGGCGGTACAGTCGGCGTCTTCTCTCCCAAGAAGGTAATCAGACATCCAATGTGTTGACGCCTTACAGCGCTTTGTAGCATCTGAAGCATAAAACGACTCTTTATTCGCCCCCTAAGCCGTCAGACAGTCGCAGAAAGCCCCAGGCTGTGTTTATTGACAATGTCGGGCTGTTTTCCCCCAACGAGGTTTGTAGCCGGGAAGTGTGTCTTTTCTTCTGCGCGTGCTTTTAAATCTTTTACCTTCATTAAATTTCATCTGAAGAGCTCCCAAGGTAGCCTGACGGGTTTGAAGACAACATAAAGCTCAATCTATCCGCATGTCTTTACAAGAGAGCTCTGCGTGGGCGCTGTGAAATGCAGTGTTTGCATAATTTTCATAATTCATTAAGAGGTCTTGAGAGATGGACAGAAATTGATTAGTACAGACGACTCATTTTATCGTTTTATGCTCCCGCACAGACGCCTCATCTGGTGAACCTAAATGAGGACCCGCTGATGTCCGAGTGCCTGCTCTATTACATCAAGGATGGAATAACAAGGTCAGATGCTGCCAGGCTTATTATACTAGGACAGGGGGTTCAAACTCAATTTATTTGGGGGCCAATGGAAATGGAGTCAGGGTGAGTCTGCGCTGCATGAAGGATTCCCTCCGAAAGGGACAAATGATGATAATTCACTTTGGCTAACTGGTTGGCAAAAACATACCAAATGTTATCACTGGCTTGTGTTAGGTAGGCCATAGGAGAGCAAAAAATACAAATTCTGATTTTTGTTTTTAATTATTTATTCGTTCGTCCATTCTTTTGTTGATTTATTTATTTATTTGTTCCACATGTTAACCTGTTGTGAGATGGAGCTCCTTGACTGGACACTTAGCTCATTGGACAATTACTTTTTTGAAAGATATATGAGTACAAAAATGGACTATGCAACACTAACATGCTAGGGGCAGTTGGGGGACGGGTATCGATAAGCATTTGCTTTTTTCTCGTCTTCCGTTGTCTGTCATCGTCTTTTTTCGGGCAAATTATTCCATATTCTGTGTCAATGTTTCTCCTTTCTGGTTAAACTATCCCACACTCTGTAAGTGTCAATGATACTGATGATGATGACAATGACAAAAAAAATTCATTCATTCATTCATTCATACACATAAAATATTCAAGGAAAATTACGTGGAGGCCACATTTACTTTTTATTCATATATTTAAAAATATGTATATATTACGAGTAGGGTTGTTCCGATCATTTTTTTCCCCTCCCGATCCGATCCCGATCCTTTTAGTTTGAGTATCTGCCGATCCCGATATTTCCCGAGCCGATTGCTTTTTTTTTTGCTCCCGATTTAATTCCAATCATTCCCGATAAATTTTCCCGATCATGTACATTTTGGCAATGCATTAAGAAAAAAATGAGTAAAACTCGGACGAATATATACATTCAACATACAGTACATAAGTACTGTATTTGTTTATTATGACAATAAATCCTCAAGATGGCATTTACATTATTAACATTCTTTCTGTGAGAGGGATCCACGGATAGAAAGACTTGTAATTCTTAAAGGATAAATGTGACTTTGTATATTGTGACTAAATATTGCCATCTAGTGTATTTGTTGAGCTTTCAGTAAATGATACTGTAGCCATTTAACTGTTCTGCCCACCGTGCGTAGTGGCACCAATTGATATATCTTCTCTGCGTTGGGAAGTAACATAGGGTGTTAAGGAAAAGATCAACCACTACCGTTGTTCCCCACATTGCTTCCCACGATATTTCTAATTGTTGAGAGAGGGATTTTAAGGCTTTAGCCAATTAAAAAGGGGCTCCAAAGACTGCCAAGATTCTCTCTACTCATTTTACGCTGCCTGTTAGCTCTATATATAGGTAAAACGGCGCCATTATAGATTGAACGCGACAATGCGTGAGTGGGCCGTGCAGCGCATGTGTTAATTGCATTAAATATTTTAACGTGATTAATTAAAAAAAAAAAAAAAAAATTACCACCGTTTACGCAATAAATTTGATAGCCCTACTTTAAGCCGAAACTAAAGACTCTGGATGAATGTAAGACAATTTGTCTGTAACGTTAAATACAATTAGAAAAAGATTTAATTATAAAATATATATATTAAAAAAAGGCATGTCCGATATTTTTTGCCGATTCTGATACTTTGAAAATGATGTGATCAGATCCGATCGATCGGGATAATACTTTGAAAATGACGTGATCGGATGCCGATCGATCGGGACATCTTTAATTACGAGTTTTTAGTTTATTTTTTTTTTCATTTAACGATGAATATCAGGGTTTCCCCTAGGATTTTTGAAGCTGCGGTGGTGGGCTGCATCGGAGTCGGACCGCCTCACCATGTCGTGCCACGGCAAAATTGCGTCATGACAAATTTTTTTTTTTTCACATTTTGTTATCCAAGAAGAACCATAACATTAGATCTATTTGAAATATTTCATTAGCCAGGCTAATGTCGTAGCTCTCAGCTACGGTACATGTACATAAAATGCGTCGCTGATTACAGCTACATTACCCTATGTAATAATACAACTTTTTTTTCTCGTAGCAATAGTACTAGTTACATCTCGTAGTACTTCATGTACTACATTAACACAACAATACTAGTCCTTCTGTTAATGGACCAATGGCGTAGGTTTGCATAGAGACGTTAGGAACATAACACTAGGAACTTTTCAGGATGCTCAAATTGTCCCCACCAACTTTTACGCAACCTTATTTGCATTATATAATGAGTTACGTTATAGAGGTCATTTAGATTGTCTTCACATATTTTGTCAGGATAGAATTGACCCTACCATTATTAAGTGAATTACTTTCATTATGTTCAGACTTACAATGACACCATTTTTTCCCCCCTCAAAGGCACGTTTGATTGGCTGATGACTAGTTAAATTCCCTTGTTTTCAGTGTAAATCTACTAGAAATAAGTGAAATTTATCTGCCAGTGCTTCAAGTAAATTTTACTCAGATTTCTTGAAATAAAAAAAACATTATCTGACAATAATCTTAACACTTATTTTAAGCAAAAAGTGAGTATATTTAATCTTTTAAAAAAGCTTTTTTTTGTCAGAAATATTCTTCTCTCAAGAAGTGATATTGTTCAAATTCATTATTTGAAATCATTTTCCCCCTTGATTTTGGTGAAAAATGACCTTCAGTGCCTTGCAAAAGTATTCGGCCCCCTTGAATCTTGCAACCTTTCGCCACATTTCAGGCTTCAAACATAAAGATATGAAATTTAATTTTTTTGTCAAGAATCAACAACAAGTGGGACACAATCGTGAAGTGGAACAACATTTATTGGATAATTTAAACTTTTTTAACAAATAAAAAACTGAAAAGTGGGGCGTGCAATATTATTCGGCCCCTTTACTTTCAGTGCAGCAAACTCACTCCAGAAGTTCAGTGAGGATCTCTGAATGATCCAATGTTGTCCTAAATTACCGATGATGATAAATAGAATCCACCTGTGTGTAATCAAGTCTCCGTATAAATGCACCTGCTCTGTGATAGTCTCAGTGTTCTGTTTAAAGTGCAGAGAGCAATATGAAAACCAAGGAACACACCAGGCAGGTCCGAGATACTGTTGTGGAGAAGTTTAAAGCCGGATTTGGATACAAAAAGATTTCCCAAGCTTTAAACATCTCAATGAGCGCAGTGCAAGCCATCATATTGAAATGGAAGGAGCATCAGACCACTGCAAATCTACCAAGACCCGGCCGTCCTTCCAAACTTTCTTCTCAAACAAGTAGAAAACTGATCAAAGATGCAGCCAAGAGGCCCATGATCACTCTGGATGAACTGCAGAGAGCTACAGCTGAGGTGGGAGAGTCTGTCCATAGGACAACAATCAGTCGTACACTGCACAAATCTGGCCTTTATGGAAGACTGGCAAGAAGAAAGCCATTTCTCAAAGATATCAATAAAAAGTCTCGTTTAAAGTTTGCCACAAGCCACCTGGGAGACACACCAAACATGTGGAAGAAGGTGCTCTGGTCAGATGAAACCAAAATTGAACTTTTTGGCCACAATGCAAAACGATATGTTTGGCGTAAAAGCAACACAGCTCATCACCCTGAACACACCATCCCCACTGTCAGACATGGTGGTGGCAGCATCATGGTTTGGGCCTGCTTTTCTTCAGCAGGGACAGGGAAGATGGTTAAAATTGACGGGAAGATGGATGCAGCCAAATACAGGAACATTCTGGAAGAAAACCTGTTGGTATCTGCACAAGACCTGAGACTGGGACGGAGATTTATCTTCCAACAGGACAATGATCCAAAACATAAAGCCAAATCTACAATGGAATGGTTCAAAAATAAACGTATCCAGGTGTTAGAATGGCCAAGTCAAAGTCCAGACCTGAATCCAATCGAGAATCTGTGGAAAGAGCTGAAGACTGCTGTTCACAAACACTCTCCATCCAACCTCACTGAGCTCAAGCTGTTTTGCAAGGAAGAATGGGCAAGAATGTCAGTCCCTCGATGTGCAAAACTGATAGAAACATACCCCAAGCGACTTGCAGCTGTAATTGGAGCAAAAGGTGGCGCTACAAAGTATTAACGCAAGGGGGCCGAATAATATTGCACGCCCCACTTTTCAGTTTTTTATTTGTTAAAAAAGTTTAAATTATCCAATAAATTTTGTTCCACTTCACGATTGTGTCCCATTTGTTGTTGATTCTTGACAAAAAATTAAAATTTTATATCTTTATGTTTGAAGCCTGAAATGTGGCGAAAGGTTGCAAGGTTCAAGGGGGCCGAATACTTTTGCAAGGCACTGTATTGGTGTAAGAAGAACAAATGGTGATATTTACCTAAACTAAATTGAATAATCTGACCCATTAATCTGTTAACTAGTCTTTAACACTCAAAACAAGATGGAAAAAAATTATTCAAATAGGATTTAAGAAAAATTATCAGATTAAAACGTTCTAAATTTGCAGTATGAAAGTTAGTACAAGTCAATACAGATTTATTTTTGCATTGGTCATTTAGCCTATCAATTAATTAGGTTCATATTGGTGAGAAATGTAGTAGCCCTGACCCCCGTTCACCTAATCAGTTTGGTTTTATTAATGTCCTGTCCCCAGCAAAAAGTTTACATGCAGGTTATGCTGTTATATCGTCCCCACCAATATTGAGACCAAACCTACGCCCTTGTATTGGACCCATTTCAAGGTGTAGGGGGAAATTCTAATTGCCGTGTAAAGAGTTTTACTAGTTTCGGTGAGAAGGTGAATAGTTTTTGTTGTTGTTGTTTGTGAACTAAATTTCCACACAAATGTACATCGAGGTACCATTTAGCTTAGCAAGGAGATGTATGAGAGACATTTTTCAAGTGTCGCAGAGCGCGTGAAACTTGGGGGGAAAAAAGTGCATTTATCAAGGGTTCGTCAGCCGTGATTGCATATATCCGTCCGCTGTAACAGTACCATTTACAACACTAAAATAAAGGAAACAGTTCAACAACTTTCCTATTGTTCTAATAGCTTCAATGATATTTAATAAACTGATGATCCAAATGTTGCTTTACCAATTGAGTCTGCTCAATGTAATCATAATTCCAGAGTTGGGCGTGTGGATGCCGCCAGCCGCCAGGACATCGTCCTCAGTGGCCACTTTATCAAAGACGAGCACTGCACTTTCACCAGCGCCACCGGACCGCAAGGAGAAAGTGAGCAATCTTCATGTTGGAACAAGACTGACCTTGTTGTTGTTGTCTCACATTGTTTACGTCTTTGTTGCCGAGTAGCGGTTGTCTTGGAACCCTGCGAAGGAGCTGAGACGTACGTCAATGGCAAGAGAGTGACGGAGGCCACGGTTCTCAAATCAGGTCAGGAACATTTTGGAAGGACATCATTATTTTCCTAATCTCTGCTTCCATTTTCCCAGGTTAGCATGACATTTTGCTTTTGAAAATACCCAGACTTTCATTTCATAAGCCGTTTTAGTGGGACCTTTTCTTTGCTCCTCTGAAAAATCCATTTTTTCATTAATACACAGCCGACTGGAACTAATGTGCATACTCATTGCTCTGATGGGCTGTCGGTGGAGTTTGTGTCGGTGGGAAGATCATAGGCATTGGCAATGCATTTGGTGGATAACACATCACAGAGACGCAGACGAGAATCTTCTTAAAAATTACACCAAGTGTCGTGGTTTCAAAATTGTACAAAAATGAAATATTCACTCACTTTACACTCCTGGCTTCAACAGAGTTCTGTGCACAGAGAGGTGTATTTCAGTCAGGACTCAGGAGGCAAGCTTTCAATATGACTTCCTAGTTATAAAATCCTGATTTCTACTGGAGGCTATAGTCATCCTATAGGCTTCGGGAGGCGACCCACAGGAGATGGGTCGATTGCGGACCAGGCGAGGAGGCTGACTTTTGTTAGCGCACAAGCCGAGAAAAGTGCTTCTCAGTCGGCTAAAACTTGTCTGTACTAAACCACAGAAAATGCTTTATTCTAGGGCTGTTAAATGATTAAAATTTTTAATCGAGTTAATTACAGCTTAAAAATGAATTAATCGCAATTAATCGCAATTCAAACCATCTATAAAATATGCCATATTTTTCTGTAAATAATTGTTGGAATGGAAAGATAAGACACAAGATGGATACATACATTCAACATACGGTACATAAGTACTGTATTTGTTTATAATAACATTAAATCAACGAGATGGCATTCACATTATTAACATTCTGTTAAAGAGATCCATAGATAGAAAGACTTGTAGTTCTTAAAAGATAAATGTTACTACAAGTTATAGAAATTTTATATTAAAACCCCTCTTAATGTTTTCGTTTTAATAAGATTTGTAAAATTTTCAATCAAAAAAATAAACTAGTAGCCCGCCATTGTTGATGTCAATAATTACACAATGCTCATGGGTGCTTAAGCCCATAAAATCAGTCGCACCCAAGCGCCAGCAGAGGGCAGCAAAACTCCAAAAAAACATAAGTAACAAGTTGGCATTGCACTGTGTTGTCATTTTAATCTGTTTGAGAGGGGCATGCGAGTTAATTGCGTCAAATATCATCTAAACATTTCAGTTTTTCAATGTAAGCTTGAGTTGAGTATGGTGACAGCTCTTGGAAAGAAACTGTCTCTGTCTGTCTGTTTTTGGTATGTTGGACCTGCCAAAGGGCAACCAGTTGAAGAGATGGAAGCTGGGGTGTGTATCGTCTTTTATGATGCTCCTTGCCCTTCCTAAGCACCGAGAGTTGTAGATGTTGGACAAGGGAGGAAGGGGGCAGCCAATGACCTTTTGTGGTGTTTTGATCACCCTCTGCAGTCTTCTCCTATCTGCTTCTGTGCAGCTTGTGTGCAACACTGGCACAGCATAGGTCAGCAGGGTCTCAATGACTGACAGGTAGAAGGTCACCAGCCGGTTGGTGTTGAGTGGCTCCTTCCTTAGCACTCTCAGGAAGTGTAGTCTTTGCTGCCTGTTCCTGACCAGTGCGGTGGTGTTGACTCCATTTGCTCCGCGCTTTTGCCGTTGATGTACATGGGCATGGGTGGTTTTGTGCTGTTGGAAGATCAGGATGAGTTCCTTAGTCTTCAAGATATTCCGTGTCAGGTTGTTGGAGGCGCACCACTCACTGAGTCTGAGGAACTCATCTCTGTAGGCTGCTTCCTTCTCGTCTTTGATCATTCCCACCACCATTGTGTCGTCTGCAAATTTCACAATGATGTTCTCAGGTGGCAGGGCGGCAGTCATGCTTGTAGAGTGACTCGAGTAGTGGACTCAACACGCAGCCTTGAGCCGATGCTAAGCATGTGGGAGGAAGAGAGTTGGGGATTTTATCTTGATATGGTCCTACTTTGGCTTTCAGGGAATCGCATCATCTTGGGAAAGAGCCACGTGTTCCGCTTCAACCACCCCGTGCAGGCGCGGGCTGAGAGGGAGCGAACCCCGTGCGCCGAGACCCCAGCCGAGCCCGTAGACTGGGCTTTTGCTCAGAGGGAGCTGCTGGAGAAGCAAGGCATTGACATGAAACAGGAGATGGAGCAGAGGTAGGTATGTCGTGTTCATGTAAATGAAAACTTCAACTGATAGTGTTGGTGTTCAGGCTGCAGGAGCTTGAGGATCAATATCGAAAAGAGAGAGAAGAGGCCAACAACTTGCTGGAGCAGCAAAGACTGGTACTTGACTTTCCTTTCCTAAGACAACTAGAACAGCAGTCAGGTTTAGATTTAAAGGGACGGACAAGATCTTTAAACATCAATAAAAGCCTTACCAAATAACTAAATTGCTAACAAAATAATTGACAGGATTTTGATAATAAATTAACCAAAATATCAGTAGTGAGTATGATTAGGGATGTCCGAGTTACCTGATTTTGAGTCTTGATCCGATACCTCGGAAATGCAACAACTGGGAGGGAATTGAGCGATCATGTTTCACTGCCATTTACCTGATTCCGATCCTCGGAACATGACGTGACCGTGCCCGATTTCCTATCACGTGATCAGATCGGGGACACCCCTAATACGATGTTACGAAATACTTTTGCACTACCGCAAACATAGTTTTTATGCCGGATTTAATCCTTCATACTAACATGATTTTTCAGGATTACGAAAGCAAGCTAGAAGCGCTTCAGAAGCAGGTGGATCGGTATTACCCAGAAGCCCCTGAGGAAGAGGAAGAGCCAGAAGAGGAAGGTAACACATTAAGCCAACGGGCGCTTGCATGTCGTGTGAGTAAAAGCTGACCCTCATCGTCGGTGCCTATTCACAGTTCAATGGAGCGAGCGTGAACGAGAGCTAGCGGAGTGGAGCTTTCGCAGGTGGAGGTGCTATCAGTTCACATCTCTGCGAGACCTCCTGTGGGGAAATGCCATATTCCTCAAGGAGGCGAACGCCATCAGCGTGGAACTCAAAAAGAAGGTTCAGTTCCAGTTTGTGCTGTTGACGGACACCCTCTACTCGCCGCTGCCGCCGGACCTGCTGCCTTTCGAGGCTAGCAAAGAGCGTGAGAGGAGGGTCTTTCCGCAAACCATCGTGGCCGTGGAGGTACAGGACCAGAAGAACGGAGCTACTCACTACTGGACCCTCGAAAAACTCAGGTACTTGTAGGAATGTGGATTTCTGGGAATTTTTTAAATTGTAAAATGTCTATTGGCATAAAAAATAATCCGGGGTTGGGTCGCGGAAGCAGCAGCTGTAGCAGGGAAGCCCAGACTTCCCTCTCCCCAGCCACTTCAACCAGCTCCTCCGACGGGATCCCAAGGTGTTCCCAGGCCAGCCAAGAGACATAGTCTCTCTAGCAAGTCCTGGGTCGTCCCCGGAGCCTCCCGCCGGTGGGACATGCCCGGAACACCTCTCCAGGGAAGCGTCCAGGAGGCATCTGAACCAAATGCCCAAGTCACCTCAAGTGGCGCCTCTCAACGTGGAGGAGTAACAGCTCGACACAGAGTCCCTCCCGGATGACCGAGCTTCTCTATCTTTAAAGGAGAGCCCGGATAACCTGCGGATGAAACTCAATTCGGCCGCCTGTATCCGGGATCTTGTTCTTTCGGTCACGACCCGCAGCTTGTGACCATAGGTGAGGGTAGGAATTAGGGATGGGAATCGAAATACAATTCCGAACCGGTTCCTAGTGTTTCGAGGCCTCGATATCACAATGAAAAAGCCTTAACGATCCCTTTAACGATTCCTAAAGACGCGTATTGTGTCGTGACGTGACGTGTCTTGTTGTCCAGACGCATCAAACTAGCATGGCACCAAGAACCACTCGCTTCAAAGTTTGCATGGTAAATAATACACTTTACCACAGGGGTCCCCCGGCCCGCCTCCACATTTGGTCCGGCCCCCTGAACAATACCAGAGAGCATTTTGAAATTTTTTTTTTTTCCTCATTAGTGTTATTTCCTGCCTTTTTTCTTTGAAGAACTCAGAGAGGGTTATTTGGTTATTATCTATTTAATTAACAGTGTTATAATTATTTATTATTATTATATTATATTACATTATTATTTTTATTTTATTTACTTTTGTTCCGTGAAGAATCCAGAAAGGGTTATTTGATTGTGGCTTTCTGAAAAACAATTTTTTACATTTAGGCACTCCTGCAATCGTCACACTTTTTCTGTTACAAACTGACCCCAGGTCCTCATCAGAGAAGGGAAAAGTTATGTGGCCCTCACAGGAAAAAGTTTCGGGACCCCTGCTTTAACACATATTGCCAAAGGCAGAACAACGACCTATATGCCAATATATACCAATATTTTTTATTTCTATTAGAAAAATGTTTCAGTAAAACGTTACACATTCTGGTGTATTTGCCACTTATTGCCACAGTTAACATTGAGGCTTTGGGCCTCTTTTGACCTCATTGTGAATTTGTAAGGTTGTGACTTCTGATTAAACAAACTCGATGCCAATCAAAACATTAGTTCTTTTTCCCCAAATTAGAATCGATAAGGGAATCGATAAATAATCGAATCGTTAAGCAATATCGATAATAGAATCGGGATCGTAAAAATCATATCAATTCCCATCCCTAGTAGGAACTTGGATCAACTGGTAAATCGAGAGCTTCGCCTTTTGGCTCAGCTCCTTCTTCACCACTACGGACCGTTGCAGAGTCCGCATCACTGCAGACGCTGTCGACCCCCACTCCCTCCTAACCTCACTCGTGAACAAGACCCCAAGATACCGTAATTTCTGCACTATTGGGCGCCCCTGAATACAAGCCTCACCCAGTACATTTTAAAGGAAAAAACATTTTGTACATACATAAGCCTCTCCTGTCTATACCGCGTGTGCTCACATAGTAACATGAGATATTTACAAAGAAATACAGTTTTTTAAATTTTAATACCATACCTTAACATTTCTTTCCAAACAGCGCCAGCAACACGGCAGTTACATTGCAGCAACACGACAGTAAAGCACTAACTGGGCTGGTTATGAGAAACATTAAAAAAGTCTTTGTTAGCCATCTTCATCTTCCTCCTGTGCACTGAAACCATGGAAGTCTTCACCCTCAGTGTCGGACATAAATAGGCTCAGATACAATTCGCCACACACCTTCTCTGTTTCTCTTCCGTTGTCGCTTTCAATGTCTCTCATAATGAGGCAAATTCACTCCTGAGCTTGTGCCGTCCTCTTCGTCACACAGCAGACCGGCTTTTCGAAACCCGTTGGTGATGGTGGATTTTCTTCACACTGGTCCAGGCTGTCAGGATCCTCTAGCAGACTTGTGCAAAATTTGCTCTTCTCATACGGCCACTTTTGGTAAACGATCTACGATCTCTCGCCGCTGGTCATCCAAGCCTCCCGTTCAACTCAGAGTGCCACTTGCACGATTCACACCAATGTCAAGTTGCTGCAAACACTTTGTTGTGCCCCCAAGAATCACAACTGGAATGGAGTTTGCCCTCTTGATGGCTGCTTACGTGCAGCAGCTCTGTTTCCTTCTTGATCAGCCAATTCGGTTGCTTTTAACTTAAAAGCTATGTCATATGTATTTCTTCTAGCATTTTCAATGATGCGGGTCTGCTAATTTTACTCATACACAGAGATGAGGGTCTGCTACTTTTATTCATGCAAAAAGCACAAAGTTGAATTACCGATAATAATGTAAACTAGTAGAGGCGTGCAAAATTTCCGATTTTTAGATTATTCGCGATTCAGCCGTGGAAGATTCGAGAACGATTCACAAACATCCAAATTCCGATTATTGAATTATACCGGGTAAAGCGGAAATAAAATGCAGTCAGCGCGGTCTTCGAGACGCAATGAGGAACGGACCGAGAGTAAATATCATGTGCAGCTAATGCCGCTAGGTAAAAAAAAAACAAACAAAAAAAAACAATAATACCTGACTGCGGCCGTCAGCCGCTACAAACAGCGCCCAGTTGCTAGTTGCTACAAACATACGGCAACATACGACTATGGTAGATATCACATATATCTAGACTAGATGTGAATGACAGACTTTCCCGCGCTAGTAAACAGGCGCCATCTTAAAGCAGTAGACTTCTCTAGAAGGCTCTGTTGTAGAGAACCTAATTACTTTTTATCTAAAATACCCCTAAATCGGCAAAATCTTGACTTGAATCTATCTTTAAAGGATGAAACAGTTTTAAAACTTTCACATGTCGAAAGTAGACATGAGGGAAACTATGGAATAACGGGCGCAATTCTAACAACTTTAACGGTTGATTCACAACATGAAATTAATTGAATGTAGTTTAAAGCTGCTGATACAGAATGGGGACTTGAGTATTTTATTTACTGTTTTTAACCGGTAACTTGATACTAAAATAGTGGTTTGGTTTTAGCCTGAGAGGATTTTTGAACAATTTTGGAACAAATATACAAAACATAAAAACAAAAAAAAATGGGGGGGGGGGGGGGGGTCAATAATCGATTTATAATCGAATCGGAGTCTCTGAATCGTAATCGAATCGTTAGGTGCCCCAAGATTCCCACCTCTATAAACTAGTGTCTTCCTCGACACGTATATTCCACGTGTCTCACTCTTACATTTTATGCTTGAGCGCCCCTGGTGGCCATGTGAAAAATCGATAAATCGGCCGCATCATTGCACACGCCGCAGGATTCAAAATGAGGGGAAAAAGTAGCAGCTTGTAGTCCGGGCTGGATCTGGTCCCCAGGCTTTGACTTTGCCATTCAAATAATTCACTTGAATGTCCTTGAACTAGGGATGTCCAAACTATTTCACAATGGGCCGCAGTGGGTGAGGACTAGTTTGGACACCCGTGTCCTAAACTAATGAATCCTTGCAGGCAGAGACTGGACCTAATGAGGGAAATGTACGACCGTGCCGCAGAAGTCCCTCCTCCTCCTGCCCTCGCCACCCCAACCGGTACGACACCCTCAACAGACGATGGCGAAGGCGCCATGACGGGGGGAGACCCTTTCTACGACCGCTTCCCATGGTTCCGTTTGGTTGGAAGGTACGTTGTCAAAATGTGGTTAAAAATAGTCTTTAAGCATCCCTAAAAATGTCCTTTTTACCCCCTTACTAAAAAGCTCATCATCTGACGATTACGCCGAAAAACGTTTACCCGCCCGGTCGCTGTTGCATCCCGGCGCGCGTCCACTAACAAGCGAAGCCTATCCATGTTGAGTGTGTGCTTTCTCTCCACTAACCCGCTTCCCCCAGAAACCCTCTTTTCAACACGTGCATGAGCGAGCGCATGAGCGACCCCACCCCGTCCCCCACTCTCTCCGCCTCCGAGACCACCGACTCCCCTCAGCGGGAGGCTCGCGTCGGCGAGGACGACGTGTCGGAGGAGCTGGACGACGATATCTTTTTGGACGAGCCGAGCTCGGAGCTGGCGGGGGAGGAGGAGGAGGATGATGATGAGGAGGAGGAAGAGCGAGAGCTGTGCCCAGGCTCCAGCGAAGGCCAGGATCCCTTTTACGACCGCTCGCCATTATTCAGTGTAGTGGGAAGGTTGGTGAGGTTTACGGGGAGAGAGCGCGCGCCGATGGGCGAAACTAGCTCTTTCACACTGAGACGAAGGGATAGCTTAATATATGAAAATGTGTGTTTTTGGGATTGTTCTGCAGCAAACTCCATTTATTGAGATTTTATTAAGAGTCTGGGCGAGTCTGGGCTGCTCCAAGGATTCCACAAAAAAGGACTAATGTTGCGAATTCATTTTGGCTAAGTATTTGTTAAGAACACCAGCAAACAATATAATTAGCTTGAGCTACTGTATGTTATGCCATTACAGAAAACAAAAAAGTACTCAGAGGAAAATACACGCTGTCCACACTTTTTATAAAAAATCAAAATTATGTATATTTTTTTGTTCTTAAATTTAGCACAATTTTTAAAAATCTATTCTAAAGCATTTTTTAAAAAGAATTTTATCTTGTTATTATTTATATATATGGCGGAAAACACTCGGGTGACTTGAAGTTCCGCTCTGAGACCCCCAATTTTGCCAAATTTCAAAATTGTACAATATGCACATGTGATTACATAATTGGAAAGCTTAAAATCTTGATTTTCTGGGGGGGAAAAAATTTGAACAGGAGGGCATTTAAAAAAAAAAAAAAAAAAATTTAAATGGCAAAACCCTAACTCAACGCCATGATTTTAACGAGATATTATTGCGTACTTACCTCTTTTCAATCCAAAAACTCCATGTAGCATGTATCACCGAGTGTCAAGACACAGCTGTGAATGGCCACAGCTGGATTTTGGGGGGATTTTATGGGTGAAACATGGTAATATAACAAGGGACGCGATGCAGAAATCGCAGACATCAAGGAGTGGTCGAGATTTTCATTTTCTTATATTTACCCTTTTAAACGTTTTTTTTTTTTCCAATTTTGCTTTGGATCGATTATTTATTATCTAAAATATTGGGGAAAATGCGACGGTAACGAAAAATATACAATTAAGCGATAGTTATGAGGTAGATATCCGTGACATTTTTATAGACGCTAATTTTTTCATTGTGATATAATTTGTTTAAAAGTTTAAAATATGCGAGTGAATAATTTTTTTAAGTCGTTTTTTTTTTTTTTTTTTTTAAATATTAGACATCAATGGTTCAAAGCTAAAAATGACGGACGTTTCGAATAATAAATATAATTATTTACCTTCTTTTTGTAGCTGGGTTGAAACAACAGCGGTTGCGAGGTGTCTGTAAACGGGGGTCTCCAGGGTAAAACGGACAAATTAAAAATAGGGGCTTAATGTGCCTTGAATCTGCTATGGCAGCATATTGCTGTATCAAACACAACAGTTCTTTTGGCTTAAAATACAGCAGTTTATTTTAAAGAGGGGTGCAAGAGCACGGCATTTATTGTCCATGGCTATTTTAATGCAACACTAGACAACTTTTCAACTTTATAAAATATTTTCATAACATTTGTGATAATAGCCGACTGAAAACTGGTCGAATGACACCTCTTTTATATCTTGAGGGGGTCTTTATAGCTTTCACTGGCACTAATTAACTTTGAGGAGGGTGGCAGGAACCCTGCCACACACATAAAAAACGACAAATGCGCTGACTGTTTTATGGCATACATCACTTCCCCCTTTCATTATAAAGATGAAAGTCAATGCGAATGCTTTCGCGCGAATTCTGCAAAGATGGCAGAGCAACAAAAGAGACAAAAAGTTGTGTCTGAGGGGAAAAAGGAAGCTACCTGGATATACAGAACAAACATTGGCCCAGCTTTCACTCGCTGGCGTGAAACTGCCCCCAACCCCTTCCCAAACGAACTCGTCAGCGCTGACAAGTTCGGGTGGGGTGGGGTCGTTAGCCACACTAAGCCAAACAGTTACTAACCGTCATATTGTTTAGCCACATTTGGATTCATTACCTTATTACTATTCATCCCTCATACAGACGCTGCAAATTTGTTGTCTAATTCATCTGCAGGGAACCGGGTTTTCGATTGATTGTTGATTTTACAACAGTGTGCTGTGGTCCTTTTGGGAAACGCAGTGCTGGTCCTCATGAGAAACCCAGTCTTCCTTAAAGGGAACCTCGGACTTAAAGACTTGTGGCGCTAACAAGCCACAAATGTTCTCTTTAGAAACACAAAATATTGCCATTGATTTAAAAATCTATAATATTTAGTACATGTTTTGACCTACGGAAGGCGCCATGTTTTTATACCTGCAATGGACGCTCGGGTTGATGACGTAGATTGTCACTGTCACAGGACTAATGCTACCAGGTTACTGCAATTGCTTCTACGCCGCGAGACGTCCAACACATAAAGCGGCGAGTACTTACTATTTGTTTTTATTGAGTTTTATTACCTTTTCATTCCCTCAAAATACTTTTTGCGTGTGTTTCCCTCTCATACTTTTAAGCATTGTTTTCTTGTGGTAGCTTTAAAGCAGATTGTTGATCTGTTGACCACATAGTCATGTCCTGTAGCATATTTAATCCACGCTTATTTGATATTACTCAGTTTAAGTATTTTCTTAAGGCATCTTTAGTGTGTTCTGTCTGTATGCATCCAGACCAAACAAGCTGAAAACGTACAGGAATACTTTGGGTGTCAAATTCGCCTCGGCTCTTGTAAATTCGCCTCTTGTAGAACGTTTCGCCCGTGTAGCACATTTTGGCAGAACACCGTTTCTTTTCCCTACTCTTGTCCGTCTCATGCCGTCTCTCCTGTTCATTTTGCTTTTGCTTCTCGTTTTGTGAAATATCAGCAGTGCTGTCATGCTCAATAATGTTCCTCTCGGGTTCAAATTGAAAGGGTTGACCAGATGACAAACTTATGTCGCTAGAGTCATACTGTGGGAGCCCGGCAGAGTAACCATGTGACGTCACCGCCCTGCAACGTCAACAACAATGGCGACCTACTATTTAAACTAATTTTACGAATTGTATAAAAACGAAAATATCAAGAGGGGTTTCAATAGCAAATTTTTTTAACTTATAATAATTTTTAAGAACTACAAGTCTTTCTATCCGTGGATTCCTTTAAGGCAAAACACTACCGCGTTGGTCCATTGGTGTCGGTAAAATCGACCAAAACTGAAAAATTACCAAGTTTAAACGTACGTGTTTATTGCTTGTTGTTCTTTTATACCTTATTTATTGAATGATCCTCATATCTATTACCATTTTTAAAATAATTTCTTTGGGAAAAAATTGAATTATTTCATTTTATTTAATTTCTTTTATATATTTGTTCATTGCCAATAGCAAAATATGCGTGTATACCATATACCATACCATAATGTGTGGCTCTGAAGATGAATGAATGAATAGGTAGATGCGCAACGGTATTAATGGATGACTTAAAAAATTGTGAAAGTTTACTACCTTTCATGCTAACATATAATGTAAAACACCATAGTTGATTGTGAAGAAATTAGCTTTTGTGGGCTTTTATTTCCATGACTAAGTCCTGCCCTCTTGTCCATTTTCATTGCTAACAATTTTAACACACTAACTTCCATGTTATATAACAGAAGAAGGAACCCTAGCAAGCAATGTTGTTGCTCAATGTCCTACTTGTGGCGAGTGCGTGAGTGCATGCGCGTCACGCGTACGTGGGGTCAGCTAACAGGAAGTTGACGTCTCAAGTTGAAAGAGCTGGTTTCTACCTCGGCCTCGTCTCTTTTTAGGCATGCCAGAGCACAAGTCCTTTCATGTTGATTTCTTCAATTAATATTTTGGTTTTTCATGACTTCCGCAAGGTGTCCTTTGGTTTGATTGGTCGGCTGTGTGGCTGAGCAGTGTTTGCCCCGCCCTCCCCCCGTTTGATGATGATGATGATGATGATTTTTGTTTCATTTGAACGTCAAAGGAAAGCATTTTTTATTTATTTTTTGTCCTGAGCATGCCTTTCTTAACACCTCACCAATCTTGTCATGAGCCTGCCCCTCCCCGCCCGCCGTCCCCTTTTTTCCCTAAATGTCCACCCCCCAAATTGGCACGTTATGATGACCATACTACATTTTAAGTACGTTTCATATCGATTTTAGGCTATTTTTTAACGCTGTTCATGCAAAAAAATGGTTTGAAAAGCCTACAAATAAAAGTGAGTGCCTGAATCAAATCCATATGAAAGCAATTACGTATGCAATAATCCCTTTATTCGTTCTTGAGTTATCTTGAACACAAACCTCCGCCTTCAGTAGATTTAAACTACTGGTGGAGGTAATGAAAGTGCTTTGAAAAAAAAAAAAAATGTATATAATAATATAATTAATAATAATTAATATGCATTGATTAATTAAATTGCAAAATATGATTTTAGTTGTTGGCATTTTTGTCATATTTGTGCCATTAAAAAAAGAAATTAAGTCAGTTGATCACATGATTGCTATTTGAAATACCTAATGAATTACAAATTATTAAATTTAATAATTTAGTAAATGAATAATTGCCATAAAAATACTTCTGCAAAGTACGTTTGTTAACAAAATTGTGGGATTACATTTTAATTAATGCAAGACACATTCATAATATTTCAATTATTAGTATACAGTTTTCACTTAGTTTTTTGACTTTTAAAAATATGCAATTTTTATATAATTATAGTTTAAATTCTTAAGTGAAATTAGTTTTGTATACTTTTTATGCCACAATTTTATGTGAATGAATTAATCACATTTTCCATTAATTAAATTTGGCTAATCTTAAATATAGTAATACTGTAATTTTTGGACTATAAACCACTACTTTTTTCCCTCATTTTGAATCCTGCGGCTTACAGTCCAGTGTGGCTTATTTGTTGATTTATTTCGGTTAATAGGTAACACTTTATACAACAGTGATGTCATAAGACTGCCGTAAGACTGTCATAATTTTGACATGATATTTTTTCATGGGCATTAATGAATGCAAATGCCATTAAGTGTCATCGGGCAACCTATGTCACTAACTCCATATATGTCCAGCTTGGATCTTTTACATCCATTAAAAAGTGAGATAATTTGCCGAATGACACAAAATGATGTTTGTCATAAGCATTGATTATTGCTCATGGCAGCGTCATGTCATAATTATAATGGTCTTATGACAGTCTTATGACGTTACTGTTTAATAAAGTGTTACCAAATTCCATAACTAGCAATTAATGAAACAACTAGAATAGTAACTGAAGAAATAATTAGCTAAGAACATGAATTTTGATTGTTATTTACATCTGTAGCGTTGCAATGCATGCTAGGAGGCATGTTGGACAACAACAGTGTTGACAGCAGGTGGCAACTGTGGTTGACTGTCTCCACCAAGGGAGCAGTAATAGCCAAATGAAGTGTCCTGAAGCAATGAAACTTTGCAGCCAATTGGTTCTAACTTTTATGGTGGTTCATTTGGTCTTATGACAGTCTTATGATGCCACTGTCAAATAAAGTGTTATTAGTTAATATCTTTTGGTTTAAATATCCCATAAAACAGTGAGGACAGCTGCGGCTTATAGTCCAGTGCGGCTTATCTATGAACAAATGCTGTTTTCGTGTCAGATTTGGTGGGTGGCGGCTTATAGTCAGGTACGCCTTATAGTGGGAAAATTACGGTACGTAGTTAACTTTCTACTAAAAATTATAATAAAATTTAATTTAAAACAATAATCACAATTATTTTAGGATACATTGTATTAAATATGCAATTAGGTATTGTAGAATTATGACATGTAATTAATCAATTATTAACTATTCTGCATTAAAAGTATTTAATTTTGGCACATCCTTTTATTGAAGTTGAATTAAGATGAATAATAATGAGGCCAGAGTACTAAAACCATTTTAAATTCAGTACATCACATATTACTATTATAGTACATTCTTAATTTGGTGCCCAACCCCCTTCCCAATCACCGAACACAAGCCGAAATCATAAAAAAAAATCTCCAACCCGAACAATGCAAGCAATAGTAAAGGGCAGCCATGGCCGTCGCTCAAGAGCAGTCCCAGCTTGTGTTTGGTTGCTTCGCAGCTCCGTATTCTTTCGTATTCGCAAAATTGCCCTGCTCGAATCCGCCATTTTGTCCTTCTGTTTCCGTCCAGGTCTTTTGTGTACCTCAGCAACCTGCTGTACCCCGTTCCTCTGGTGCACCGTGTGGCAGTTGTTAGCGAGCGGGGTGACGTCAAGGGCTTCCTGCGTGTGGCGGTGCAGGCCATATCAGGTAAAGCGTGGGGAAGAGGCGGAGCTTAACGCAATTGGCTGATTAATGCAGTCGTTTGCCCTTTATAGCGGATGAAGAAGCACCGGACTATGGGTCAGGGGTGCGACAATCTGGCACAGCAAAAATTTCCTTTGAGGATCAACAGTATGAAAAGGTATTAACTCTGGCTGCCATTGACTGTGAAAGATGTCGTATGGTGTCAAGTGAAATGCAAAACAAAACAAAAAAAAAGCACAAATATAAACTGCCTCAACACGATCCCAAATTGCCAAAGCATGATTGCAAGTAGGCAACAGCATGAACCGCAATTGCATTATACATTACCGGTTTCAAGGTATACCGTAGTATGAAAACGTCACGGTTTCAAAACCGCAAAAATTTTCCGTAATACCGTCCCTTCGGATGCAAGAGTACGACACTGAAGTAGACTAAATTTCACGGAAGTAGACATGAGGACTACAGCTCCTGCTGCCACGTAACCAGTAGTTATCCCATCACATCCCTACATTTGCAGAGCTTGAAAACGTAAATTACAGTAATTCGCTTACAAAGTCACATTTTGCAGGGTACCCGCGGGTTATTAAAAGTATTTAAAAAAGCATTGAATTTAGTTTTCCATTATTAAAGGTATTAAAAGAATTAAATTAGCTGTCGTAAGTCTGGAATTTTTTCACCGTGGTTTTAATTTTGAAGAACATTTCAGTGCAACCTAAATTATATCCGTGATTAAGTTTTTTTTTTTTTTTTTTAAATCCATAACGAAGATGACGCGTAGAATTTTTACGATGCACTGTTTAATGCACCTCGTGCGTGTGCGCAGTTAGCATCATGAGCATCAACATCACAACAACAGGCAATCGCACAGTACTGTGTGCTAACGTAAGGAACTGCTCAGATGCCTTAGTTGTTATGTTCGACGAAAGCTTCAACAAGACAACCAAGTCCAAACAGTTGGACCAGCATGTAAGGTATTGGATCGGCGACCAAGTCGCATCCAGATACTTTGGGTCGCAGTTTATGGGTCATGCGAAGGCAGTGGACCTGCTTAACATTTCAAAGTAAGTTGCCAATTTCTCCAATTAAAATGTGTT
Organism: Corythoichthys intestinalis; assembly: GCF_030265065.1. Classification (NCBI taxonomy): domain Eukaryota; kingdom Metazoa; phylum Chordata; class Actinopteri; order Syngnathiformes; family Syngnathidae; genus Corythoichthys; species Corythoichthys intestinalis. The sequence continues at coordinate 48,511,948 of NC_080401.1, read as the reverse complement.
AGATGCAATAATGTATTTCTGCACGGTTTGCCTTTCGAATGACTGTGAATTTTGGCAGGTGCGCTAGCCTTAGCATGGATAAACCGGAGTCGTAGATCAACAACTGTTGTGCTGAAAAATAGCCGCCTCGCGTGAAATGTCCCCCCTGACGGGAACGCTTATTTATAACTATTTATTGAGCGTTTATTTTATTTATTTTTGCTTATTTATTTTATTATTGAGCGCCCACACGTCACTCGCACTAACAGCTTTTTCTTACCAAACGACGGACATGGAAACGATTTTCTTGTACCGTGAATATGTATTATTTTACTCTGCTTGAACTAATAAATGTCATACCTTTGTGATTGTCATTGGGATTAGGTCGTGAAAACCTGTAGACTAATACATTTCTGTTCAAAGATGGTTATGTGGCCCAGTCAACGATTTGTTACTAAAATACAGTACTACTACTTTGTGTAATTTATTTATTTCAAGCTGATTTTACAGTCGTAAATCCATTCCTGTAATGCGTCTATGAAAACATTTGATGTTTTCACCTCAATAAAGCGTTAAAAATAAGCGTTCCCGTCAGGGTGGACATTTCACGCGGGGGGGTGGGGGGGGGGTTATTTTTTGGCACAACACCACCATCACCCTCAAATACACAACACGGTTGACACTATTATTGGAATGAGTGCAGGGTAACGTTGATCTGAATAACATGGCATTGTGATAGGCAAATTATAATGTAGGTGATAGTAAAACAACTCCTGGTATATTTAAATTTTTTTCTTGATTGAATAAGAGTGTGGATTTTCTCTATCTGATTAAAAGAAATGTCTTCAATAGCTAACAAAGGCTTAACATGTGTTTTGTATACTTGTGATTAGAAAAAAACAATTACCAAGGGAAATGGTCATGTGTAGCTTTTATGTTTTGTGGTAATTAATGGTAAACTGCCATTTAGTGGCTGTTTTTTAAACTTTCACTGCCAATTGCAAGATTTTCCCAAGCACTTTACAGTTAAGGTGACCAACTTGGCAATCACCAACCTACCACCTTGACTAGGTCCTCTTAAAAGGGAAACCTGTTGTATTGCAAATGTAATTTCTGAAGTTGCTTTACAAAAATAGTGTAGAATCCATTTCATCTTGGGGAAAACAAATCTGAAAGACCTTATATTTAAATGTGTTTTAATTGTATATTGAGTAAATATGCATTCTTTTGTCAAACACACTTGGTAATTGAGGTTAAATTTGATGTTCAGTGCTTTATTTTTTTAATATGATTCAATATTATCTAAATAATGGATGCGAGAAAAGTATTAATTTTCAGTTGAAATGGCATTAAAAAAGGTCTTAAAAGTCTTGAATTTAGATTTATCAATCCTGGGGGGACCCTGACTTTGGTATATATTGCTTTGTGATTGTTTCTACGAAGGCAGCAGCAGAGCGGAAGTCGTAGTCCTAATGTCATTTTCATTTCGTGCTTTGGCTTTTTGCTGTTGTGTTGCAATCCATTTGCATTTGTGTTGCGGGTAACTGGTGTCGTGTTGTGCAGTGTTGTTTTTGTCAAAGATAACAAAAATATTTAATCAACGAACACTTTTTTTCTAAGACGATGACGATACGATAATAAGCTAAAAACATGTTTTGAGAGACTAAAACATAACGAAACTAATGCCAGTTTTCGTCTGATGAGACGAAAATGCGCAAATGTTCACAATGTGTGAAATTTAGTGATTGCGTAGTTAGCCTGCATCGTAGCAGTGTCCACTTGTGCCGCTCGTAATGTGCTGCGCCCCCTTTCCCGACTCACCAGTGTGTCGTCTCTAGTCTTCAAGCAGGCTTACACACACGGTATAATTTTTTTATTGGCCTGAGAGAATACACAATGTTGCTTTAGCCTTTTAAGGTCTGTGCTGAGTGATCATCACACACTAAATGTAACTCATAGCATTAGCATAGCATTCGCTAACAGCGAGCGTAAAACTCATGGGACAACTTTTTTTTGCTTACAGTTCGTGGCGTCCAAGTGGATATAATTAATCGAAATTAATGTACTGTTTTCCTGCTGAGTGTGTATTCTCACCAAGATGGCGTTGTCTTTGTAAAACAACAATATGTGTGCGTCCGTCAATGTTCATTCGAAATAGTTGGAAACCTTTATTTATTTTTGGTTTAAAATTTTTTTAATTTTACAAACGAAAACCTTTTTAGTAAACGTCGACTAAAACTAGACGAAATTACTCTTGAGTTTTCGTCAACAAAAACTAGACGAAGACAGACACATTTTGAGATGACTAAAATATGACTAAGACAGTGGGGTTCGTGTTGTGGCAAGTGGGTTTCGTGTCGTGGTTATTCGTTGGATCTATTTTGTGCTGTGGCTATTTAACATCGTACTTTTTCTGTTTTGCAAAGGGTTTGCATTTGGCGTCTGTGTTGTGGCAATTTGCTTTTGTGCTTTTTTGTCTTTTCGTAAAGTGTTTGGACTTTGCATTTCGCTTGACACTTCTCGGCCACCGTAACGTCCAATCCATTAAGACTGGGAATTTAGCAAACATTTTTTCCTTTGCTGCCAATGATTCTCAAAGTTTTCTTTGATTTTTATGGCAGTTCCAGTCCGAGTCCTATCCAGTGGGTCTTTCCCACGCCGGGGTCTCCCAAGAAGAACTTCGCATTGTAGAGGGCGAAGGGCAAAGCGCAGAAACGGGACCTTCAGCAGATGAAGTCAACAATAACACATGTGAGGATGACGTGACAATGTTTGGGCCTTTGTTTTCACGTTTAGGATGTACAATTAAGCCTTTCACACACGAATTCAGATTGTTTTTTTTGTATTTTGTTAAAGGTTTTTATTACATTTATATTGAACAGGGGTCTCAAACCTGGGGTCCAGACATCAATCGTGGCCCACGGGCCAATATTTTGCGGCTCTTATTTGACATCAAATTGAGGTATTAGTGTTGCGTGCAAGTATTTTGCAGTAGGCAATTAAAAATTACATACAGATATAATTCAAAATAAAATAAATTAAGTGAAGGATCCATTTTGGAAAAAAAAAAAACTGTTGTAAATAGTAATATGTAAAAAGAAATTTTAAAACATTGCAAAACATTTTTTATAAAAAGCCCTGAGTAATGAAAAGTTTAGATAATTATAAATGAATATAATTATTTTTTTAAACTTCAACCTGTAAAAACATTTTTTTTTTAAATCAATACAAATTGTAATGGAAAAAAAGAAGACTTCATCCATCAAGACATGTTAAACTAAGTTTGGCCCGTGTGTATTTTAGTCTTGGAATTTTATTTATTTATTTATTTTTTTATAAATCTCTTACGACCTCTCATAAACTATCAATTACGACATATACTTTGTGACCTGTGTCCACTGTAGTGACATCTGTCCTTGAAAGGGGTAAAACAGAATGGGACTAAGAATGGAAGCTTGAGGGACTCCGCTACCATTGCCAAATTAGTACAAAGTGATCCACCATGTTTTACATCACATGAAAATTTGCAATACACAATTAATAATAAGAAAAACGCAAATAAAATTATACATCAAAGTCACACTAAATCACTATTAAAGTTATAAACAAAAAGAAAACAGGATAAAGTTTTGTGGCTGTTGTTTTATGGTTGGGTTTTTTTGTGGTGTCGCCAGCAGCTGCCGGAGGTGAAGAAGAGACGGCAGGGAAGCCGGGACTGAACGGTCAAGCAGACGTGACGGCGGAACATCTCAAAATTGGGAATGTTTTCACCTTCCGTGTGACTGTGCTGCAAGCGTTCAATATCTCTGCCGAATACGCCGACATCTTCTGCCAGTTCAAGTGAGAGAACATACTGTAGCTCTTTGTTTTTTTCTGGTAGTATGTTTTTAATTTAGAGAAAGTAATGATATGAGATTAAAACAAACAAGAAAACGGCAGTGCTATGAGTACACTATAAAAATAAATAAATAAACCTTTCAATTATAGTAGAAAAACAAAAATTTTAAGTAAAAAATTCTTATGAGGCAAGAATCAACTATTTACATAAACTGGACTTAGGCGCAGTATTGTTTTTGTCATCCCTTCTAATTTTCATCTTAGTCTTTTGAACGAAAATACTTATTAGTCTTAGTCATACAGTATTTTAGTAATCTCAAAATGTATTCGTTTAGTTTTCTTTGACAAAAACTCAAATTTCGTCTAAGCTTTAAAATGTTTTCATCTGTAAAATTAAAAAGTTTTAGACCAAAAATGAATAGAAAAAGGTTTCTAACAATTTGGAATGAACAAGGCGAGCACATATTGTAGCTTCTACAATGACAACACCAACTTGGTGATAGTAATAAACACTCAGCAGGAAAACAGTACATTATTTTCAATTAGTTATACCCACCTGGACGCCAGGAACTCGATGTAAAAAAAAAATTGCCGGAGAGTTTAAGATTTGGCCTGCCACGCTAAATGCTAATGCTAACGAGACCGCGATTGCTATCCAATGCTCCGAGTTACATTGTGTGTGTGTGTGTGTGTGATGATCACTCAGCACAGATCTTTAGAGGCTAAAGCAACATTGCATTTTCTCTCTTGCCAAGATAAGAAAACAAATCTTACCATGTGTTTCAAAACAAGAAAGCCTGGAGCCTGGAGAGGGCACCGGTGAGTGCTTGTGGTCACAGCATGTAACTTGAGTGACAAAACCAAATGCTGCTACAATGCAGGCTAACTACACATGAAATAGGAAAATGTCACACATTGTGGACATTTAACCGAAGCTATGGCACATTTTCGTCTCATGAGACGAAAACGGGCATTTGTCGCGTCTCCCAAGACACGTTTTTAGCCCGGTATTGTCTCGTCAGCGTCATAAAAAATATGTTCGTTGAACTGATATTTTCGTCTTTGTTGACGAAAACAACAATGGTTTACAGCAGTACTTCTCAACAAGTGGGTTGCGCCTTCCCCAGGGATGCCTGAGGTGGCGCATGTGACCTCGGGGAGCATATTTTTTTGCCGTAGTTGAATAAAGCGTAATTGCACATCCACTCACTGGGTAGCAGTGGTGCTCATTTTCAGAATGTGCGCAGTATTTTTTTAACCAAACGAGCACACAGCAAAGAGCACTGGAGATATGAAGAGCTAAGACGAAGAAACATGACAAAGTATGTACAGTGGGGCAATTAAGTATTTAGTCAACCACCAATTGTGCAAGTTCTACTTGAAAAGATTAGAGAGGCCTGTAATTGTCAACATGGATAAACCTCAACCATGAGGGACAGAATGTGGAAAAAGAACAGAAAATCACATTGTTTGATTTTTAAATAATTTATTTCCAAATTAGAGTGTAAAATAAGTATTTGGTCATCTACAAACAAGCAAGATTTCTGGCTGTCAAAGAGGTCTAACTTCTTCTAACGAGGTCTAACGAGGCTCCACTGTAGTAATGGCACCTGTTTTAACTCATTATCGGTATAAAAGACACCTGTCCACAACCTCAGTCAGTCACACTCCAAACTCCACAATGCACAAGGCCAAAGAGCTGTCGAAGGACACCAGAGACAAAATTGTAGACCTGCACCGGGCTGGGAAGACTGAATCTGCAATAGATAAAACGCTTGGTGTAAAGAAATCAACTGTGGGAGCAATTATTAGAAAATGGAAGACATACAAGACCACTGATAATCTCCCTCGATCTGGAGCTCCATGCAAGAACTCACACCATGGCGTCAAAATGATAACAAGAACGGTGAGCAAAAATCCCAGAACCACACGGGGGGGCCTAGTGAATGACCTACAGAGAACTGGGACCACAGTAAAAAGGGTTCTATCAGTAACACAATGCGCCGCCAGGGACTCAAATCCTGCACTGCCAGACATGTCCCCCTGCTGAAGAAAGTACATTTGGATGATCCAGAAGAGGACTGGGAGAATGTGTTATCGTCAGATGAAACCAAAATAGAACTTTTTGGTAGAAACACAGGTTCTCGTGTTTGGAGGAGAAAGAATACAGAATTGCATCGGAAGAACACCATACCCACTGCGAACCATGGGGGTGGAAACATCATGCTTTAGGGCTGTTTTTCTGCAAAGGGACCAGGACGACTTAACTGTGTAAAGGAAAGAATGAATGGGGCCATGTATTGAGAGATTTTGAGTGAAAATCTCCTTCCATCAGCAAGGGCATTGAAGATGAGACATTGCTGGGTCTTTCAGCATGACAATGATCCCAAACACACAGCCAGGGCAACAAAGGAGTGGCTTCGTAAGAAGGATTTCAAGGTCCTGGAGTGGCCTAGCCAGTCTCCAGATCTCAACCCCATAGAAAATCTGTGGAGGGAGTTGAAAGTCTGTGTTTCCCAACGACAGCCCCAAAACATCACTGTTCTAGAGGAGATCTGCATGGAGGAATGGGCCAAAATACCAGCAACAGTGTGTGAAAAGCTCGTGAAGAGTTACAGAAAACGTTTGGCCTCCGTTATTGCCAACAAAGGGTACATAACAACGTATTGAGATGAACTTTTGGTATTGACCAAATACTTATTTTCCACCATGATTTGCAAATACATTCTTTAAAAAGTAAACAATGTGATTTTCAGTTTTTTTTCCCCACATCCTGTCTCTAATGGTTGAGGTTTACCCATGTTGACAATTACAGGCCTCTCTAATATTTTCAAGTGGGAGAACTTGCACAATTAGTGGTTGACTAAATACTTATTTGCCCCACTGTGTGTAGCGTTTGGCTTTGACTTTTAATACAGTGAGAGATGAGGAAAGACCAGTGTGTTTACTGTGTCAACAAATGTTTGCAGTAGACAGCAGGAAGCCAAATTAATTAATAGGTCACTTAAAGACATTAGACCCCAATCACATTGATAAACCGCTTGATTTTCCTTCAGCGAAAACGTGCCGAATATTGCCAACAATCGTACTACATTGTTAGTGTTACATCAGTAAATTAGCGAGCACTGTTCGCATCATATAAGGTGGCATACCAAGTTGCTTAGTGCAAAATTACCCCACACCATAGCAAAGGAGCTGATACTGCTTTCAGCAAAAATAAAAACAGTTCCTCTGTCCAATGACACAGTTGTTTTTGTTCTAGTAATTTTTGTTTTTTTTCGGTCAAATTGTTTGGCATATTTTCCTCATGAGGTAATGTTGGTAATCAATTGGAACTTCTTATTATTGATCATTCATTCACTCATTCAGTAATGTTATTGAATTTTATTTTTCCGTCTCAAATGGTCAAAAAAATTTACCTAGAGTGGATTTTTACAGTTTGGATGTGACTTTAGTTTTTTTTTAATTGAGGCAAATTGATGCTCTGTAAGTCTTTTCTGTTACAACTAAAACAATGTTATAATAAAGTAATACTTAATATTAATTGATCCATATGACTTTTTTTCCCTTTAATATAAAAAAGGACTCAGTGTTATCCAGAGGTGTACTAATAATAGGAGTGGGAACCTCAGGGCGCCTCACGATACGATACGATTCGCGATACAAGGCTCAATATAACGATTATCTCACGATATCACGATGCGGCGATTATCGATATATTGGTCAGAAATTTGATACATGATATTCCATGATACAACAGTTGAAATGAAAAAAAAGATATTTCAAATTAGAAAAAAAATACTGTTTAAGTCATTTATTAAACAGTGACACCTTTTCTGTGCAACGTTGCTGTTATAATATGAATCTACTATTGCAAATTGTTTACCTGCACATATAGAGGAAACAAACCCCAACCACTGATATCTCTTGGAGAGATCATGATGAGTGGCACCCTTCATTCTTTCATTCATTTTCTATGCCGCTTTTCCTCACGAGGGTCGCGGAGGTCCTGGAGCCTATCCCAGCTAACTACGGGCAGTAGGCAGGGTACACTCTGAACTGGTTGCCAGCCAATCGCAAGAATGGCACCCTTAATTTCTTTAAAGTTTTAAATCTTCTAAAAAAAAATTAACAGTGCTGTAGGTGTCAGTCAGCAGTTGAGCTTGGAGTGGGGCAATGATAAAATTGGTGGGTCTTTTCTTCGTATATGACCTTTGTTGCCAAAAGCATCGGTTTGAGCACTTCCACCATCTGCTTCAGCATTTGAGATGTCGGACTCAGTCAGTCAAATTCTTCCTCACCTTAAAAACAACAAAATAAAACAAAAAATATTAGCTACTTACTAGCTTTTGAGTTGAAATCCTGATTTTTTTGTGTTTGAAGTATTGAGTGAATTAAAAAAATATATGAATTGAATGTATAGAAATAAAAAAATAATTCCCTATTTTTAATATGTAGGCTACATTAATTATCATGCACATCACCTTATACTGTATATCTTGGAAGCTATTCAAACCATTTTTATAGCTTATTGCATCAAAATGGCAGTAATAACAGTTTGTGTAGTAAACTATATGGAAAGTGGTTCTCAAATAATATCAAATAAATTAGTAAATTCATGTAGGCTTGTTCGATATTCATTTTCATCCAGTTTAGGGTCCTGGTTCATTTTATATCACTCAACACCAAATTTCATCAAAATAATACATGTAAATTAAAAAATCAAGTACATTGCAAAACTTTCTTACCTCAAGTGATGAAAGCAAAGCAGTGAAGAAATCCGTGTCCACTTCGTCACCAGCTGCCAGTGAACCTTATTTTTGTTCGACAATTCTTGCATACAGCAAAGTCCTTGTTCACCTTACTTCCTTTCTTGTTGGCGTCCACATGAGTGATTTGTAACAATATTTTTGTCACTTTTTCTCCACCGTTCCCACGAAACTTTTTCATTTTTTTCAACCCACTTAGATCTTCCTCTCTTCTTCTGTAGACGATTTGTGCGCACTTTACCTTCACTGCCACTCTTGATCGCCCCTAGTGGATCGCCAAGGAATTGCTCAACGAACATTGAGCACTTTACAGCATCCAATGGCCAATATGTCAAATAAAAATATCGATACTTGGCGGGAGCATATCGATAAACAATCGGGTTGTAAAATATCGCGATATATCGCTGTATCGAGATACTGTCACACTCTTAACTAATAATAATAATTTATAGACAAATGATACTATTCAAAGTGGCGGTAGAGAGTTAAGGGTGGGGCGTGAAACATTTACGTCTTGATGGGGGTGACGTAACAGAAAATAATTGAGAAGCACTGGTTTCCAGTACGTACTGGTATCTGTATCGGTACAGCACTAACACGATGTTATCGATATCTATTTTTTAAATATGTTCCCTATAATATATATATATATATTTTTTTATTTATTATTTTAACCGTTTTATTTTTAATCATTTAAAAAAAAAAAATTCTATTAAAGTTTTTAATCCTTTTTAATTTTTTCCCCATTTTTTTGTTGTATTTTTTAATTAATTTAATATACATATTTTATGATTGTGTTTATGTACTTATATATTCCTTCAGTGCTTTCTGATGTACTGTACAGTATATATGTTAAATGTAAATTTTACACATCAAGGGGTTAAGTAAAAAGCCTTTCTTGAGAAAAGTTCATTTACCTGAACCATTTTTTTTTTGTACCTTTAAATGATGCCTTTTTTGTTTTGTTTTTTGAGCATCTTCTCTTGTGTGCAGTTTCATCCACCGTCACGACGAGGCCTTCTCCACAGAACCTCTGAAGAACACTGGACGTGGACCCCCGCTTGGCTTCTATCATGTCCAGAATGTAAAAAATATCAATGAAATGTTGTAGCTTTAACTCATCAGTAACTCACGATGACACTTTTTTATTTCTTCGCAGATCGCCGTTGAAGTAACCAAATCGTTCGTGGACTACATCACAACTCAACCCATCGTGTTTGAAGTGTTTGGACACTACCAGAAACAAGCTTTTCTTCCTCTCTGTAAAGACGTTATCAGGTAACCCTTTTTAACTCGTCTATCGGAGTCAATGGCTGCCATTGACATTCTTTTTTCCACAGTCCACTGCGGCCCTGCAGGAGACAATTTCCTCGTGTGATGCCTCTGTCCAAACCAGGTAAGAAACCTTAACCCAAAAAACGACATCACTCTTGTCACATGTACGTTGGCGCGACGTGTCATTGGCTGTGAGCAGCGGACTCGGAGCAGAACCGGGAAAAAACGCTGGAGCTGATTCGCTACCTGGTGCCCGAAGCGCTCAACGGGGCGCTAGTGGACTCGCTGTCGGGCCGCGCCATCTCCGCCGCGGGGTTGGCCGCTTCCTTCCTGATGGAAACGAACGAACCCACGCGGCTGGCCTCCGTTTGTTCTGTTATTAAAGCGCAGAAGCCCGGTTGGTTCACGATGATCCTAGATAATCCTGACACGTTAAACCAGGTGTGACAAACTCATCGATGTCGAGGGCCATGCCAACTACTAATTGACAACTAAGCGATTGGCAAATGAATCAACTATTTTGATAGGCGAGACGTTGGGGAAATTGTCCAAATCCATTTTTTTAAAAGCCTCTTAATAGCAACTATTTTTGTGTGTATTTTTTTCAATTCATGTTTTCGTAATAAAAACAAAAAAGTGTAAAAGCAGTAATTTTTTTCTTTTTTTTGTTGTTTTATTTTTCATTTTATTTAATCAAAAGCAAAAACTGTTTTTGTTTAATTTGTATTCATTTATTTGTATTTATTTACATTATAAAAACAAAAAGCGGGAAAAAAAATATTTTATCTTTTATTTGACTTAACAACAGTAAATTTTCTCCTTTTTGTATATTTTTTTTCATGTATTTATTTTTAATTTTAAAAAGAAAAAACATCACTTTTTTGTTATGATTTTTTAAAAATGTCTATTTATTTATTTTTTAAATAAAATGTTATTCCGTATTAATTTTTTTTAAAAAAAGGAAAAAAACTCAAATAAAAAAAAAAAAAGTAGCCTTTTATTTATTAAAATTAAAAACATTATTTGTATATATTTTTTAAAGAGGACAAAATATTATATAAAAATATTTAATAATAAAAATAATTTAAAATATATTCTCCTCTTTCTATTTCTGTAGCTTAATTTTATTGAAAACATTCCAATAAAATTAATAGAAAATTTTAGCGGGAAACGTGAAGTAAAAAAATATTTTATTATATATATTGTTTTATTTAATGTACCATAAAACAAAAATGGGAACAACTTTAAATATGATCTTTTAAAAGTATTTTTATTTTTAACCTAAGATTATTTAATTAATAATGGAAAGAAAGCAATATTCTCTGCTTTATTACAAGTATTTTAAATGTTTTGGGGGATTTTTTTCCAAGGACAAAATAACAAAAATTATATTCTGGGAGTTCTATTTTGATTTTAGTTTAGTGAGAGAAACAAAGTATACGCACATGATTCACTCTGACCATTATGTGGCGTACCAGGTATGGCCCTCGAGCCACGTGTTTGATGCCTGAGCCTTAAACGTTTAAAACACTTGTTTTCATTTGAAGGAAGAAAAAGTGAAATGACATAAAAAAGGGGTTTGTTTAACGTGTCAGGATTGGTGGATTTTGGCTTTCTTGGTGTCGCGTATGTTTGCTCTCCTTGCTCTTCCTCTTCTGGACTATACAAACGTTGGACGCATTCATTTACACAACATAAGCTACAGCCGTGCTACAACTAAAAAAAAAAAAGCATCATAAAGATATGGTGTGATAGTGTTAACTCAATGGCTGTCAATTACGGCGCTAGATGGATTAGTAAAGAAACATGAGGATTTACAGGTAGTCGTTCTTGTTTTCAAGGGAGGACAGTTAGTTAATCAATAAGCATTGTGCAGATGTGGCTAATGATGTGTCCAATCAGGTTTTGCTGTGGAAGGTCTCAATTTTACTGAAATGTTTTGACTTTTTGGGGATTTAATTCAAAACTGGCTTCACTCAATTTTTTTGTTTTTGGTTTTCCCTATCAAATCTTTTTTTTTTTTTTTTTTTTTTTTTTTTTTAAAGAGATCTTTAAGTTGAAATATTTTGAGAAAAGTAGCGTTACAGACTAAACATTTTTTCTCATAACATAAAAAACCATTGTGTAACAAAGTATTACAATTTTTGCATGTTTTTTTAAAAACCAAACTGAACAAGTAAATGCTCTGTGAATAAATCATGACTATTGTTCCCTCTTCATCCCTCCAAGACTGTTTTCCTCTTATCTTTCCCGCCCATGACAAACCTGCCTGCTCTATTACCTGTCCAACCATCTCAACTTTCTTTTTAGTGCCCGCCACCAAGCTGACGGCGGTGGCGCGTCCGCAGTCCGGACCTTGCCACTGCAAGTACGACCTGATGGTTTTCTTTGAAATCTGCGAGCTGGAGGCTAACGGAGAGTAAGTCCGTTTCCTGATAGCTTCTCTTCAAAATGAATTATAAATGGTTAATGATGTTGGGCCTTTTCGTTTTTAGCTATATTCCTGCTGTGGTGGACCACAGGGGTGGAATGCCGTGTCATGGCACTTTCTTGCTGCATCAGGTATGTCCCTTTTGATCCCATTTATGTATTATCATATTTGACTTCGAAGAAAATCATGATATATATACAGTGGGGCAAATAAGTATTTCGTCAACCACCAATTGTGCAAGTTCTCCTACTTGAAAAGATTAGAGAGGCCTGTAATTGTCAACATGGGTAAACCTCAACCATGAGAGAGAGAATGTGGGAAAAAAAAAAACAGAGAAGAACAGTTTGATTTTTAAAGAATTTATTTCCAAATTAGAGTGGAAAATAAGTATTTGGTCACCTACAAAAAAGCAAGATTTCTGGCTGTCAAAGATGTCTAACTTCTTCTAACGAGGTCTAACGAGGCTCCACTGTAGTAATGGCACCTGTTTTAACTCATTATCGGTATAAAAGACACCTGTCCACAACCTCAGTCAGTCAGACTCCAAACTCCACTATGCCCAAGACGAAAGAGCTGTCGAAGGACACCTGCACCAGGCTGAGAAGAGTGAATCTGCAATAGGTAAAACGCTTGGTATAAAGAAATCAACTGTGGGAGCAATTATTCAAAAATGGAAGACATACAAGACCACTGATAATCTCCCTCGATCTGGGGCTCCATGCAAGATCTCACCCCGTGGCGTCAAAATGATAACAAGAACGGTGAGCAAAAATCCCAGAACCACACGGGGGGAATGACCTACAGAGAGCTGGGACCACAGTAACAAAGGCTAATCAGTAAAACAATGCGCCGCCAGGGACTCAAATCCTGCACTGCCAGACGTGTCCCCTTGCTAAAGAAAGTACACGTCCAGGCCCGTCTGCGGTTCGCTAGAGAGCATTTGGATGATCCAGAAGAGGACTGGGAGAATGTGTTATGGTCAAATGAAACCAAAATAGAACTTTTTTGTAGAAACGCAGGTTCTCATGTTTGGACGAGAAAGAATACTGAATTGCATCCGAAGAACACCATACCTACTGTGAAGCATGGGGGTGGAAACATCATGCTTTGGGGCTGTTCTTCTGCAGAGAGACCAGGACGACTGATCTGTGTAAAGGAAAGAATGAATGGGGCCATGTATCGAGACATTTTGAGTGACAATCTCCTTCCGTCAGCAAGGGCATTGAAGATGAGACGTGGCTGGGTCTTTCAGCATGACAATGATCCCAAACACACAGCCAGGGCAACAAAGGAGTGGCTTCGTAAGAAGCATTTCAAGGTCCTGGAGTGGCCTAGCCAGTCTCCAGATCTCAAACCCATAGAAAATCTGTGGCGGGAGCTGAAAGTCCGTGTTGCCCAACGACAGCCCCAAAACATCCCTGCTCTAGAGGAGATCTTCATGGAGGAATGGGCCACAATACCAGCAACAGTGTGTGAAAAGCTTGTGAAGAGTTACAGAAAACGTTTGGCCTCAATTATTGCCAAGAAAGGGTACATAACAAAGTACAGTGGTACCTCGACATATGATCGCTTCGACACACGATCTTTTCGACATCCGACGTAAAATTTGACGCGCCATTTGTTTCTACAGCCGACGACATGCTCGAAATACGACGACACGACAGCAACGCAAACGAACTCACGGCGGATTTTCTTGTGTGAGAAGTCAACACAGGTTTCCAAAAAGTTGGTACAGTTGGTGAAACAAGGAAAAAAGTGATGCTTACCTTTGAAATGAAGATGCAAATTATAGAAAAATATGAGCGTGGGGTGCGCATCCGTGAGCTGGCTCAACAATACAGCTCCACGGTCCTCTTCCGACCACCGTTCGCCAGTCTTTATAAGTTAAGGTGACAATTATTATTGTGGTAACATAGCCAAAGAAATCGCCAGCTTCGTCACGTTTTTATAATTTATTTAAGAACTTATTCAACACAAAACGCCCATTGCCCTCTGCAGTTGACTGTGCTCTCAAGAAAACGAAAGTATTATCTCTACCGCACTGACCTATCTCGCTGTGACGTCAGCCCCGCGGTGCATTCAGGTACAGCAAAAAGTGTCCGCCACATTAGAATCCAATTTGTTACATTATTAACGGAATCATTTTTATTTTATTATTATTATCATTATTATATTATTCTGATTTTTATTAATAACTTATTTATTTTGCTATGTTTAATTGCCATTTATAATAATTGTACCAGCAGTATTTATTATGGATTTAGTGTAGGTTTTTGGGTGTGGAACGAATTAATGGAATTTTAATGTATTCCTATGAGAAAATCCTGCTCGACATACAACCATTTCGACTTACAAACAAGGTCTTGGAACGAATTAACTTCGTATGTAGAGGTACCACTGTATTGAGATGAACTTTTAGTATTAACCAAAAGTTTATTTTCCACCATGATTTGCAAATAAATTCTTTAAAAATCAAACAATGTGATTTTCTGGGGGGGGGGTTTTCTCCGCATTCTGTCTCTCATGGTTGAGGTTTACCCATGTTGACAATTACAGGCCTCTCTAATATTTTCAAGTGGGAGAACTTGCACAATTAGTGGTTGACTAAATACTTATTTGACCCCACTGTATGTGTGCGTAAGCGTACATACAGATAGATTTTTCTTAACAGATTCGATGTTCGAAACACAACAACACAACGCAATACAAGACGAGACCAAAAACAAAACAACAATACTAAAACTAGAAACTGCAATTTCGGGAGAAATTACACACCTTGGTCTTTCCTCTGTGGAGATACAGATCTTAGCCCCACTCAGGTCTATCAATAGAATGGACCATAATGCCAGTCAATGGCACTAAACAAAGTAAAAGCCATTAGAAAAGATTGGGAGAATTGGACGTCCATGGCCGTCAATGGCATCACCCTCCATAAGCGGCAATCCAATCAGGGACATTTGGGGGGACACGTCCTAATGATATCTAGTCATTTTCTGTTGATTTGGGGAAAAAAAAAAAATTCCCATTGAAAATGAATGGGAAAAATTTTGGACGTCCATGGACGTCAATGGTATCAATTTACATAAGCGTCAATGGAATCCAAGTACATTGGCATCAATAGAATGAACAAACATGAAGAAATGCCTTTGGAAATGAATGGGAAGTTTGGACGTCCATGGACGTCAATGGCATCACCCCCCATAAGCGGCAATGCAATCGGGGACATTTGGGGGACACGTCCTAATGATATCTAGTCATTTTCTGTTGATTTGGGGAAAAAAAAAAAATTCCCATTGAAAATGAATGGGAAAAATTTTGGACGTCCATGGACGTCAATGGTATCAACTTACATAAGCGTCAATGGAATCCAAGTACATTGGCATCAATAGAATGAACAAACATGAAGAAATGCCATTGGAAATTAATGGGAAGTTTGGACGTCCGTGGACGTCAATGGCATCACCCTCCATAAGCAGCAATGCAATCGGGCACATTTGGGGGAAACGTCCTATTGATATCTAGTCATTTTCTGTTGATTTGGGGAAAAAAAAAAAAATTCCCATTGAAAATGAATGGGAAAAATTTTGGACGTCCACGGACGTCAATGGTATCAACTTACATAAGCGTCAATGGAATCCAAGTACATTGGCATCAAAAGAATGAACAAACATGAAGAAATGCCATTGGAAATGAATGGGAAGTTTGGACGTCCCTGGACGTCAATGGCATCACCCTCCATAAGCAGCAATGCAATCGGGGACATTTGGGGGACAGGTCCTATTGATATCTAGTCATTTTCTGTTGATTTGGGGAAAAAAAAAAAATTTCCCATTGAAAATGAATGGGTAAAATTTTGGACGTCCATGGACGTCAATGGCAGCACCCCCCATAAGCGTCAATGGAATTGGGGACGTTTGGGATATACGTCCTATTGATATCTGGTCATTTTCTGTTGATTTGGAGAAATGTAGTTTTTTCCCCATTGAAAATGAATGGGAAAAATTTTGGACGTCCATGTAAGTCAATGGCGGCACCCTTCATAAGCGTCAATGGAATTGGGGAAGTTTGGGGGACACGTCCTATTGATATCTGGTCATTTTCTGTTGATTTGGGGTAATTTTGTTTTTTCCCCATTGAAAATGAATGGGAAAAATTTTGGACGTCCATGTAAGTCAATGGCGGCACCCTTCATAAGCGTCAATGGAATTGGGGAAGTTTGGGGGACACGTCCTATTGATATCTGGTCATTTTCTGTTGATTTGGGGTAATTTTGTTTTTTCCCCATTGAAAATGAATGGGAAAAATTTTGGACGTCCATGGCCGTCAATGGCATCGACATCCATATAGTCAATTGAATCCAAGTACATTGGCATCAGTAGATTCGACATGCATGGCCGTCAATGGCATCAATGCAATGTAAATTCCATTGGAAATCCCATTGGAAGTGAATGGGACTTTTCCCATTCGAAATGAATGGGATAGTTTTTGGCAAATTTCCGAGGAAGCGTAATTTTTTTCCAAATTCTGTATACAACTTTTATGCCCCTCACCGTCCCGGAATTTTTGATGCCCAAATTATGTGATTTGGTCAAAAATTGTAGGACTAGATACATTTTGAAACTTTTTTTTTTTTCACGGAAAATTGCCGTTTACGGACGAACGGAAAAATTTTCGGGGCCATTTGTAAAGTTTCCTGTGTCACGCGAAAATTCCGGTCGTGCCGATACTTGAACGGTGCCGATCGGTCTAACGGTTCGGGCTGTGAAGCGCGCGTTTTTTTTCCATTCAAAATGAATAGGAAAGTTTTTGGCAAATTTCCGGGGAACCGTAAATTTTTGCCAAATTCTGTATACAACTTTTATGCCCCTCACCGTCCCGGAATTTTTGATGCCCAAATTATGTGATTTGGTCAAAAATTGTAGGACTAGATACATTTTGAAACTTTTTTTATTTTTCGGAAAATTGCCGTTTACGGGCGAACGGAAAATTTTTCGTGGCGGTTTGAAAAATTCCCATCGTCACGCGAAAAATCCGGTCGTGCCGATACTTCAACGGTGCCGATCGGTGCTACGGTTTGGGCTGTGCGTTGGCTCAAAAAAACGCGGAGAATTATTGAATAATAATAATAACTAGAAACTGCAATTTCGGGAGAAATTACACACCTTGGTCTTTCCTCTGTGGAGATACAGATCTTAGCCCCACTCAGGTCTATCAATAGAATGGACCATAATGCCAGTCAATGGCACTAAACAAAGTAAAAGCCATTAGAAAAGATTGGGAGAATTGGACGTCCATGGCCGTCAATGGCATCACCCTCCATAAGCGGCAATCCAATCAGGGACATTTGGGGGACACGTCCTAATGATATCTAGTCATTTTCTGTTGATTTGGGGAAAAAAAAAAAATTCCCATTGAAAATGAATGGGAAAAATTTTGGACGTCCATGGACGTCAATGGTATCAATTTACATAAGCGTCAATGGAATCCAAGTACATTGGCATCAATAGAATGAACAAACATGAAGAAATGCCATTGGAAATGAATGGGAAGTTTGGACGTCCGTGGCCGTCAATGGCATCACCCTCCATAAGAGGCAATGCAATCGGGGACATTTGGGGGACACGTCCTATTGATATCTAGTCATTTTCTGTTGATTTGGGAAAAAAAAAAAAATCCCATTGAAAATGAATGGGAAAAATTTTGGACGTCCATGGACGTCAATGGTATCAAATTACATAAGCGTCAATGGAATCCAAGTACATTGGCATCAATAGAATGAACAAACATGAAGAAATGCCTTTGGAAATGAATGGGAAGTTTGGACGTCCATGGACGTCAATGGCATCACCCCCCATAAGCGGCAATGCAATCGGGGACATTTGGGGGACACGTCCTAATGATATCTAGTCATTTTCTGTTGATTTGGGGAAAAAAAAAAATTCCCATTGAAAATGAATGGGAAAAATTTTGGACGTCCATGGACGTCAATGGTATCAACTTACATAAGCGTCAATGGAATCCAAGTACATAGGCATCAATAGAATGAACAAACATGAAGAAATGCCTTTGGAAATTAATGGGAAGTTTGGACGTCCGTGGACGTCAATGGCATCACCCTCCATTAGCAGCAATGCAATCGGGCACATTTGGGGGAAACGTCCTATTGATATCTAGTCATTTTCTGTTGATTTGGGGGAAAAAAAAAAAATTCCCATTGAAAATGAATGGGAAAAATTTTGGACGTCCATGGACGTCAATGGTATCAACTTACATAAGCGTCAATGGAATCCAAGTACATTGGCATCAAAAGAATGAACAAACATGAAGAAATGCCATTGGAAATGAATGGGAAGTTTGGACGTCCCTGGACGTCAATGGCATCACCCTCCAGAAGCAGCAATGCAATTGGGGACATTTGGGGGACACGTCCTATTGATATCTAGTCATTTTCTGTTGATTTGGGGAAAAAAAAAAATTTCCCATTGAAAATGAATGGGTAAAATTTTGGACGTCCATGGACGTCAATGGCAGCACCCCCCATAAGCATCAATGGAGTTGGGGACGTTTGGGGTATACGTCCTATTGATATCTGGTCATTTTCTGTTGATTTGGAGAAATGTAGTTTTTTCCCCATTGAAAATGAATGGGAAAAATTTTGGACGTCCATGTAAGTCAATGGCGGCACCCTTCATAAGCGTCAATGGAATTGGGGAAGTTTGGAGGACACGTCCTATTGATATCTGGTCATTTTCTGTTGATTTGGGGTAATTTTGTTTTTTCCCCATTGAAAATGAATGGGAAAAATTTTGGACGTCCATGGCAGTCAATGGCATCGACATCCATATAATCAATTGAATCCAAGTACATTGGCATCAGTAGATTCGACATGCATGGCCGTCAATGGCATCAATGCAATGTAAATTCCATTGGAAATCCCATTGGAAGTGAATGGGACTTTTCCCATTCGAAATGAATGGGATAGTTTTTGGCAAATTTCCGAGGAAGCGTAATTTTTTTCCAAATTCTGTATACAACTTTTATGCCCCTCACCGTCCCGGAATTTTTGATGCCCAAATTATGTGATTTGGTCAAAAATTGTAGGACTAGATACATTTTGAAACTTTTTTTTTTTTCACGGAAAATTGCCGTTTACGGACGAACGGAAAAATTTTCGGGGCCATTTGTAAAGTTTCCTGTGTCACGCGAAAATTCCGGTCGTGCCGATACTTGAACGGTGCCGATCGGTCTAACGGTTCGGGCTGTGAAGCGCGCGTTTTTTTTCCATTCAAAATGAATAGGAAAGTTTTTGGCAAATTTCCGGGGAACCGTAAATTTTTGCCAAATTCTGTATACAACTTTTATGCCCCTCACCATCCCGGAATTTTTGATGCCCAAATTATGTGATTTGGTCAAAAATTGTAGGACTAGATACATTTTGAAACTTTTTTAATTTTTCGGAAAATTGCCGTTTACGGGCGAACGGAAAATTTTTCGTGGCGGTTTGAAAAATTCCCATCGTCACACGAAAAATCCGGTCGTGCCGATACTTGAACGGTGCCGATCGGTGCTACGGTTTGGGCTGTGCGTTGGCTCAAAAAAACGCGGAGAATTATTGAATAATAATAAAAAATAACTAGAAACTGCAATTTCGGGAGAAATTACACACCTTGGTCTTTCCTCTGTGGAGATACAAATCTTAGCCCCACTCAGGTCTATCAATAGAATGGACCATAATGCCAGTCATTGGCACTAAACAAAGTTAAAGCCATTAGAAAAGATTGGGAGAATTGGACGTCCATGTCCGTCAATGGCAGCACCCTCCATAATTGTTAATGGAATCGGGGAAGTTTGGGGGACACGTCCTATTGATATCTAGTCATTTTCTGTTGATTTGGGAAAAAAAAAAAATTCCCATTGAAAATGAATGGGAAAAATTTTGGACGTCCATGGACGTCAATGGTATCAACTTACATAAGCGTCAATGGAATCCAAGTACATTGGCATCAATAAAATGAACAAACATGAAGAAATGCCATTGGAAATGAATGGGAAGTTTGGACGTCCATGAACGTCAATGGCATCACCCTCCATAAGCGGCAATGCAATCGGGGACATTTGGGGGACACGTCCTAATGATATCTAGTCATTTTCTGTTGATTTGGGAAAAAAAAAAAAATCCCATTGAAAATGAATGGGAAAAATTTTGGACGTCCATGGACGTCAATGGTATCAACTTACATAAGCGTCAATGGAATCCAAGTACATTGGCATCAATAAAATGAACAAACATGAAGAAATGCCATTGGAAATGAATGGGAAGTTTGGACGTCCATGAACGTCAATGGCATCACCCTCCATAAGCGGCAATGCAATCGGGGACATTTGGGGGAAACGTCCTGTTGATATCTAGTCATTTTCTGTTGATTTGGGGAAAAAAAAAAAAATTCCCATTGAAAATGAATGGGAAAAATTTTGGACGTCCATGGACGTCAATGGTATCAACGTACATAAGCGTCAATGGAATCCAAGTACATTGGCATCAAAAGAATGAACAAACATGAAGAAATGCCATTGGAAATGAATGGGAAGTTTGGACGTCCCTGGACGTCAATGGCATCACCCTCCATAAGCAGCAATGCAATCGGGGACATTTGGGGGACAGGTCCTATTGATATCTAGTCATTTTCTGTTGATTTGGGGAAAAAAAAAAAAATTCCCATTGAAAATGAATGGGTAAAATTTTGGACGTCTATGGACGTCAATGGCAGCACCCCCCATAAGCGTCAATGGAATTGGGGACGTTTGGGATATACGTCCTATTGATATCTGGTCATTTTCTGTTGATTTGGAGAAATTTAGTTTTTTCCCCATTGAAAATGAATGGGAAAAATTTTGGACGTCCATGTAAGTCAATGGCGGCACCCTTCATAAGCGTCAATGGAATTGGGGAAGTTTGGGGGACACGTCCTATGGATATCTGGTTATTTTCTGTTGATTTGGGGTAATTTTGTTTTTTCCCCATTGAAAATGAATGGGAAAAATTTTGGACGTCCATGGCCGTCAATGGCATCGACATCCATATAGTCAATTGAATCCAAGTACATTGGCATCAGTAGATTCGACATGCATGGCCGTCAATGGCATCAATGCAATGTAAATTCCATTGGAAATCCCATTGGAAGTGAATGGGACTTTTCCCATTTGAAATGAATGGGATAGTTTTTGGCAAATTTCCGAGGAAGCGTAATTTTTTTCCAAATTCTGTATACAACTTTTATGCCCCTCACCGTCCCGGAATTTTTGATGCCCAAATTGTGTGATTTGGTCAAAAATTGTAGGACTAGATACATTTTGAAACTTTTTTTTTTTTCCGGAAAATTGCCGTTTACGGGCGAAGGGAAAAGTTTTCGGGTCCGTTTGAAAAATTCCCATCGTTGCGCGAAAATTCCGGTCGTGCCGATATTTGAACGGTGCCGATCGGTCAAACGGTTCGGGCTGTGCAGCGTGCGTTTTTTTTTCATTCAAAATGAATAGGAAAGTTTTTGGCAAATTTCCGGGGAGCCGTAAATTTTTGCCAAATTCTGTATACAACTTTTATGCCCCTCATCGTCCCGGAATTTTTGATACCCAAATTATGTGATTTGGTCAAAAATTGTAGGACTAGATACATTTTTTAACTTTTTTTTTTTTCCGGAAAATTGCCGTTTACGGGCGAACGGAAAATTTTTCGGGGGATTTTGAAAAAGTCCCTGCGTCGCGCAAAAAATCCGGTCGTGCCGATACTTCAACGGTGCCGATCGGTGGTATGGTTCGGGCTGCGCGGCGCGCCGAAAAAACGCGGAGAATAAGATGAAGATATAATAAATAATAATAATAAGGCGAATAAAGTTGCAGAATAACAATACCTTGTTCTTTCCATAGGAAAGACCAAGGTAATAATAATAACTAGAAACTGCAATTTCGGGAGAAATTACACCTTGGTCTTTCCTCTGTGGAGATACAAATCTTAGCCCCACTCAGGTCTATCAATAGAATGGACCATAATGCCAGTCAATGGCACTAAACAAAGTAAAAGCCATTAGAAAAGATTGGGAGAATTGGACGTCCATGTCCGTTAATGGCAGCACCCTCCATAAGCGTCAATGTAATTGGGGAAGTTTGGGGGACACGTCCTATTGATATGTAGTCATTTTCTTTTGATTTTGGGAAAAAAAAAAAAATCCCATTGAAAATGAATGGGAAAAAATTTGGACGTCCATAGACGTCAATGGCAGCACCCCCCATAAGCGTCAATGGAAGCAGGGAAGTTTGGGGGACATGTCCTATTGATATCTGGTCATTTTCTGTTGATTTGGTGAAATTTTGTTTTTTCCCCATTGAAAATGAATGGGAAAATTTTTGGACGTCCATGGCCGTCAATGGCATCGACATCCATATAGTCAATAGGATCCAAGTACATTGGCATCAGTAGATTCGACATGCATGGCCGTCAATGGCATCAATGCAATGTAAATTCCATTGAAAGTGAATGGGAACTTTTCCCATTAGAAATGAATGGGAGAGTTTTTGGCAAATTTCTGGGGAACCGTAAGTTTTTTCCAAATTCTGTATACAACTTTTATGCCCCTCACCGTCCCGGAATTTTTGATACCCAAATTATGTGATTTGGTCAAAAATTGTAGGACTAGATACATTTTTAAACTTTTTTTTTTTTTCGGAAAATTGCCGTTTACGGGCGAACGGAAAATTTTTCGTGGCGTTTTGAAAAATTCCCATCGTCACGCGAAAATTCCGGTCATGCCGATACTTGAACGGTGCCGATCGGGGCTACGGTTTAGGCTGTGCGTTGGCTCAAAAAAACGCGGAGAATAAGATGAATAAATAATAATAATAATAATAACTAGAAACTGCAATTTCGGGAGAAATTACACCTTGGTCTTTCCTCTGTGGAGATACAGATCTTAGCCCCACTCAGGTCTATCAATAGAATGGACCATAATGCCAGTCAATGGCACAAAACAAAGTAAAAGCCAATAGAAATGAATGGGAGAATTGGACGTCCATGTCCGTCAATGGCAGCACCCTCCATAAGCGTCAATGTAATTGGGGAAGTTTGGGGGACACGTCCTATTGATATCTAGTCATTATCTGTTGATTTGGAGGAAAAAAAAAATTCCCATTGAAAATGAATGGGAAAATTTTTGGACGTCCATGGACGTCAATGGTATCAACTTACATAGGCGTCAATGGAAACCAAGTACATTTGCATCAATAAAATGAAAAAACATAATTAAATGCCATTAGAAATGAATGGGAAATTTGGACATCCATGGATGTCAATGGCATGACCCTCCATAAGCGTAAATGGATTTGGGGAAGTTGGGGGGACACGTCCTATTGATATGTAGTCATTTTCTTTTGATTTTGGGAAAAAAAAAAAATTCCCATTGAAAATGAATGGGAAAAAATTTGGACGTCCATAAACGTCAATGGCAGCACCCCCCATAAGCGTCAATGGAGTTGGGGACGTTTGGGGGATATGTCCTATTGATATCTGGTCATTTTCTGTTGATTTGGTGAAATTTTGTTTTTTCCCCATTGAAAATGAATGGGAAAATTTTTGGACGTCCATGGCCGTCAATGGCATCGACATCCATATAGTCAATCGGATCCAAGTACACTGGCATCAGTAGATTTGACATGCAAGGCCGTCAATGGCATCAATGCAATGTAAATTCCATTGAAATCCCATTGTAAATGAATGGGAACTTTTCCCATTAGAAATGAATGGGAGAGTTTTTGGCAAATTTCCGGGGAACCGTAAATTTTTTCCAAATTCTGTATACAACTTTTATGCCCCTCACCGTCCCGGAATTTTTGATACCCAAATTATGTGATTTGGTCAAAAATTGTAGGACTAGATACATTTTTAAACTTTTTTTTTTTTTCGGAAAATTGCCGTTTACGGGTGAACGGAAAATTTTTCGTGGCGTTTTGAAAAATTCCCATCGTCACGCGAAAATTCCGGTCATGCCGATACTTGAACGGTGCCGATCGGGGCTACGGTTTGGGCTGTGCGTTGGCTCAAAAAAACGCGGAGAATAAGATGAATAAATAATAATAAGAACTAGAAACTGCAATTTCGGGAGAAATTACACCTTGGTCTTTCCTCTGTGGAGATACAGATCTTAGCCCCACTCAGGTCTATCAATAGAATGGATCATAATGGCAAACAATGGCACAAAACAAAGTAAAAGCCATTTGAAATGATTTGGAGAATTGGACGTCCATGGACGTCAATTGCATCACCCTCCATAAGCGGCAATGCAATCGGGGACATTTGGGGTACACGTCCTTTTGATATCTAGTCATTTTCTGTTTATTTGGGGGAAAAAAAAAATCCCATTGAAAATGAATGGGAAAATATTTGGACGTCCATGGACGTCAATGGTATCAACTTACATAAGTGTCAATGGAATCCAAGTACATTGGCATCAATAGAATGAACAAACATGAAGAAATGTCATTGGAAATTAATGGGAAGTTTGGACGTCCGTGGACGTCAATGGCATCACCCTCCATAAGCAGCAATGCAATCGGGGACATTTGGTGGAAACGTCCTATTGATACCTAGTCATTTTCTGTTGATTTGGGGAAAAAAAAAAATTCCCACTGAAAATGAATGGGAAAATTTTTGGACGTCCATGGACGTCAATGGTATCAACTTACATAAGCGTCAATGGAATCCAAGTACATTGGCATCAATAGAATGAACAAACATGAAGAAATGCCATTGGAAATGAATGGGAAGTTTGGACGTCCATGGACGTCAATGGCATCACCCTCCATAAGAGGCAATGCAATCGGGGACATTTGGGCGACACGTCCTATTGATATCTAGTCATTTTCTGTTGATTTGGGGAAAAAAAAAAAATTCCCATTGAAAATGAATGGGAAAAATTTTGGACGTCCATGGACGTCAATGGTATCAACTTACATAAGCGTCAATGGAATCCAAGTACATTGGCATCAATAGAATGAACAAACATGAAGAAATGCCATTGGAAATGAATGGGAAGTTTGGACGTCCATGGACGTCAATGGCATCACCCTCCATAAGCGTAAATGGAATTGGGGACGTTTGGGGTATACGTCCTATTAATATCTGGTCATTTTCTGTTAATTTGGGGAAATTTAGTTTTTTCCCCATTGAAAATGAATGGGAAAATTTTTGGACGTCCATGGACGTCAATGGCAGCACCCCCTATAAGCGTCAATGGAGTTCAGAACGTTTGGGGGAGACCTACTATTGATAACTGGTCATTTTCTGATGATTTGGGGAAATTTAGTTTTTTCCCCATTGAAAATGAATGGGAAAAATTTTGGACGTCCATGGACGTCAATGGCAGCACCCCCCATAAGCGTCAATGGAGTTGGGAACGTTTGGGGTATACGTCCTATTAATATCTGGTCATTTTCTGTTGATTTGGGGAAATTGAGTTTTTTCCCCATTGAAAATGAATGGGAAAAATTTTGGACGTCCATGGCCGTCAATGGCATCGACATCCATATAGTCAAATGAATCCAAGTACATTGGCATCAAGAGATTCGACATGCATGGCCGTCAATGGCATCAATGCAATGTAAAGTCCACTGGAAATACTATTGAAAGTGAATGGGAACTTTTCCCATTGGAAATGAATGGGATAGTTTTTGGCAAATATCCGGAGAACCGTAAATTTTTTCCAAATTCTGTATACAATCTTTATGCCCCCCACCGTCCCGGAATTTTTGATGTCCAAATTATGTGATTTGCTCAAAAATTGTAGGACAAGTAGCGTTTTGAAATTTTTTTTAAAAATTGGAAAATCGGCGTTTACGGCCGAACGGAAAAATTTTCGGGGTCGTTTGAAAAATTCCCATCGTCGCACGAAAATTCCGGTCGTGTCGATACTTGAACGGTGCCGATCGGTGCTATGGTTCGGGCTGCGCGGCGCGCCGAAAAAAACGTCAACAATTATTGAATAATAATAATAATAAAGAATAATAATAAAGAAGTACAATAAAGTTGTACAACAACATAACCTTGTTCTTTCCCTTGGAAAGGAAAGACCAAGGTAATAACTAGAAACTGCAATTTCGGGAGAAATTACACACCTTGGTCTTTCCTCTGTGGAGACACAGATCTTAGCCCCACTCAGGTCTATCAATAGAATGGATCATAATGCCAGTCATTGGCAAAAAACAAAGTAAAAGCCGTTAGAAATGAATGGGAGAATTGGACGTCCATGGACGTCAATGGCGGCACCTTTCATAATTGTTAATGGAATCGGGGAAGTTTGGGGGACACGTCCTAATGATATCTAGTCATTTTCTGTTGATTTGGGAAAAAAAAAAAAAAATCCCATTGAAAATGAATGGGAAAAATTTTGGACGTCCATGGACGTCAATGGTATCAACTTACATAAGCGTCAATGGAATCCAAGTACATTGGCATCAATAAAATGAACAAACATGAAGAAATGGCTTTGGAAATGATTGGGAAGTTTGGACGTCCATGGACGTCAATGGCATCACCCCCCATAAGCGGTAATGCAATCGGGGACATTTGGGGGACACGTCCTAATGATATCTAGTCATTTTCTGTTGATTTGGGGAAAAAAAAAAAATTCCCATTGAAAATGAATGGGAAAAATTTTGGACGTCCATGGACGTCAATGGTATCAACTTACATAACCGTCAATGGAATCCAAGTACATTGGCATCAAAAGAATGAACAAACATGAAGAAATGCCATTGGAAATGAATGGGAAGTTTGGACGTCCCTGGACGTCAATGGCATCACCCTCCATAAGTAGCAATGCAATCGGGGACATTTGGGGGACAGGTCCTATTGATATCTAGTCATTTTCTGTTGATTTGGGGAAAAAAAAAAATTTCCCATTGAAAATGAATGGGAAAAATTTTGGACGTCCATGGACGTCAATGGTATCAACTTACATAACCGTCAATGGAATCCAAGTACATTGGCATCAAAAGAATGAACAAACATGAAGAAATGCCATTGGAAATGAATGGGAAGTTTGGACGTCCCTGGACGTCAATGGCATCACCCTCCATAAGTAGCAATGCAATCGGGGACATTTGGGGGACAGGTCCTATTGATATCTAGTCATTTTCTGTTGATTTGGGGAAAAAAAAAAATTTCCCATTGAAAATGAATGGGAAAAATTTTGGACGTCCATGGACGTCAATGGTATCAACTTACATAAGCGTCAATGGAATCCAAGTACATTGGCATCAATAAAATGAACAAACATGAAGAAATGCCATTGGAAATGAATGGGAAGTTTAGACGTCCATGAACGTCAATGGCATCACCCTCCATAAGCGGCAATGCAATCGGGGACATTTGGGGGAAACGTCCTAATGATATCTAGTCATTTTCTGTTGATTTGGGAAAAAAAAAAAAAAATCCCATTGAAAATGAATGGGAAAAATTTTGGACGTCCATGGACGTCAATGGTATCAACTTACATAAGCGTCAATGGAATCCAAGTACATTGGCATCAATAAAATGAACAAACATGAAGAAATGGCTTTGGAAATGATTGGGAAGTTTGGACGTCCATGGACGTCAATGGCATCACCCCCCATAAGCGGTAATGCAATCGGGGACATTTGGGGGACACGTCCTAATGATATCTAGTCATTTTCTGTTGATTTGGGGAAAAAAAAAAAATTCCCATTGAAAATGAATGGGAAAAATTTTGGACGTCCATGGACGTCAATGGTATCAACTTACATAACCGTCAATGGAATCCAAGTACATTGGCATCAAAAGAATGAACAAACATGAAGAAATGCCATTGGTAATGAATGGGAAGTTTGGACGTCCCTGGACGTCAATGGCATCACCCTCCATAAGTAGCAATGCAATCGGGGACATTTGGGGGACAGGTCCTATTGATATCTAGTCATTTTCTGTTGATTTGGGGAAAAAAAAAAATTTCCCATTGAAAATGAATGGGTAAAATTTTGGACGTCCATGGACGTCAATGGCAGCACCCCCCATAAGCGTCAATGGAATTGGGGACGTTTGGGATATACGTCCTATTGATATCTGGTCATTTTCTGTTGATTTGGAGAAATTTAGTTTTTTCCCCATTGAAAATGAATGGGAAAAATTTTGGACGTCCATGTAAGTCAATGGCGGCACCCTTCATAAGCGTCAATGGAATTGGGGAAGTTTGGGGGACACGTCCTATTGATATCTGGTCATTTTCTGTTGATTTGGGGTAATTTTGTTTTTTCCCCATTGAAAATGAATGGGAAAAATTTTGGACGTCCATGGCAGTCAATGGCATCGACATCTATATAGTCAGTTGAATCCAAGTACATTGGCATCAGTAGATTCGACATGCATGGCCGTCAATGGCATCAATGCAATGTAAATTCCATTGGAAATCCCATTGGAAGTGAATGGGACTTTTCCCATTCGAAATGAATGGGATAGTTTTTGGCAAATTTCCGAGGAAGCGTAATTTTTTTCCAAATTCTGTATACAACTTTTATGCCCCTCACCGTCCCGGAATTTTTGATGCCCAAATTATGTGATTTGGTCAAAAATTGTAGGACTAGATACATTTTGAAACTTTTTTTTTTTTCACGGAAAATTGCCGTTTACGGACGAACGGAAAAATTTTCGGGGCCATTTGTAAAGTTTCCTGTGTCACGCGAAAATTCCGGTCGTGCCGATACTTGAACGGTGCCGATCGGTCTAACGGTTCGGGCTGTGAAGCGCGCGTTTTTTTTTCCATTCAAAATGAATAGGAAAGTTTTTGGCAAATTTCCGGGGAACCGTAAATTTTTGCCAAATTCTGTATACAACTTTTATGCCCCTCACCGTCCCGGAATTTTTGATGCCCAAATTATGTGATTTGGTCAAAAATTGTAGGACTAGATACATTTTTAAACTTTTTTTATTTTTCGGAAAATTGCCGTTTACGGGCGAACGGAAAATTTTTCGTGGCGGTTTGAAAAATTCCCATCGTCACACGAAAAATCCGGTCGTGCCGATACTTGAACGGTGCCGATCGGTGCTACGGTTTGGGCTGTGCGTTGGCTCAAAAAAACGCGGAGAATAAGATGAATAATAACTAGAAACTGCAATTTCGGGAGAAATTACACACCTTGGTCTTTCCTCTGTGGAGGTACAGATCTTAGCCCCACTCAGGTCTATCAATAGAATGGATCATAATGCCAGTCATTGGCACAAAACAAAGTAAAAGCCATTAGAAATGAATGGGAGAATTGGACGTCCATGGACGTCAATGGCGGTACCTTTCATAATTGTTAATGGAATCGGGGAAGTTTGGGGGACACGTCCTAATGATATCTAGTCATTTTCTGTTGATTTGGGGAAAAAAAAAAAATCCCATTGAAAATGAATGGGAAAATTTTTGGACGTCCATGGACGTCAATGGTATCAACTTACATAAGCGTCAATGGAATCCAAGTACATTGGCATCAATAAAATGAACAAACATGAAGAAATGCCATTGGAAATGAATGGGAAGTTTGGACGTCCATGAACGTCAATGGCATCACCCTCCATAAGCGGCAATGCAATCGGGGACATTTGGGGGACACGTCCTAATGATATCTAGTCATTTTCTGTTGATTTGGGGAAAAAAAAAAAATCCCATTGAAAATGAATGGGAAAAATTTTGGACGTCCATGGACGTCAATGGTATCAACTTACATAAGCGTCAATGGAATCCAAGTACATTGGCATCAATAGAATGAACAAACATGAAGAAATGCCATTGGAAATGAATGGGAAGTTTGGACGTCCATGGACGTCAATGGCATCACCCCCCATAAGCGGCAATGCAATCGGGGACATTTGGGGGACACGTCCTAATGATATCTAGTCATTTTCTGTTGATTTGGGGAAAAAAAAAATTTCCCATTGAAAATGAATGGGAAAAATTTTGGACGTCTATGGACGTCAATGGTATCAACTTACATAAGCGTCAATGGAATCTAAGTACATTGGCATCAATAGAATGAACAAACATGAAGAAATGCCATTGGAATAAATGGGAAGTTTGGACGTCCCTGGACGTCAATGGCATCACCCTCCATAAGCAGCAATGCGATTGGGGACATTTGGGGGACACGTCCTATTGATATCTAGTCATTTTCTGTTGATTTGGGGAAAAAAAAAAATTTCCCATTGAAAATGAATGGGTAAAATTTTGGACGTCCATGGACGTCAATGGCAGCACCCCCCATAAGCGTCAATGGAATTGGGGACGTTTAGGTTATACGTCCTATTGATATCTGGTCATTTTCTGTTGATTTGGAGAAATGTAGTTTTTTCCCCATTGAAAATGAATGGGAAAAATTTTGGACGTCCATGTAAGTCAATGGCGGCACCCTTCATAAGCGTCAATGGAATTGGGGAAGTTTGGGGGACACGTCCTATTGATATCTGGTCATTTTCTGTTGATTTGGGGTAATTTTGTTTTTTCCCCATTGAAAATGAATGGGAAAAATTTTGGACGTCCATGGCAGTCAATGGCATCGACATCCATATAATCAATTGAATCCAAGTACATTGGCATCAGTAGATTCGACATGCATGGCCGTCAATGGCATCAATGCAATGTAAATTCCATTGGAAATCCCATTGGAAGTGAATGGGACTTTTCCCATTCGAAATGAATGGGATAGTTTTTGGCAAATTTCCGAGGAAGCGTAATTTTTTTCCAAATTCTGTATACAACTTTTATGCCCCTCACCGTCCCGGAATTTTTGATGCCCAAATTATGTGATTTGGTCAAAAATTGTAGGACTAGATACATTTTGAAACTTTTTTTTTTTTCACGGAAAATTGCCGTTTACGGACGAACGGAAAAATTTTCGGGGCCATTTGTAAAGTTTCCTGTGTCACGCGAAAATTCCGGTCGTGCCGATACTTGAACGGTGCCGATCGGTCTAACGGTTCGGGCTGTGAAGCGCGCGTTTTTTTTCCATTCAAAATGAATAGGAAAGTTTTTGGCAAATTTCCGGGGAACCGTAAATTTTTGCCAAATTCTGTATACAACTTTTATGCCCCTCACCGTCCCGGAATTTTTGATGCCCAAATTATGTGATTTGGTCAAAAATTGTAGGACTAGATACATTTTTTAACTTTTTTTTTTTTTCGGAAAATTGCCGTTTACGGGCGAACGGAAAATTTTTCGGGGGATTTTGAAAAAGTCCCTGCGTCGCGCGAAAAATCCGGTCGTGCCGATACTTCAACGGTGCCGATCGGTGGTATGGTTCGGGCTGCGCGGCGCGCCGAAAAAACGCGGAGAATAAGATGAAGATATAACTAGAAACTGCAATTTCGGGAGAAATTACACCTTGGTCTTTCCTCTGTGGAGATACAGATCTTAGCCCCACTCAGGTCTATCAATAGAATGGACCATAATGGCAGTCAATGGCACGAAACAAAGTAAAAGGCACTAAACAAAGTAAAAGCCATTAGAAAAGATTGGGAGAATTGGACGTCCATGGCCGTCAATGGCGGCACCCTTCATAAGGATCAATGGAATTGGGGAAGTTTGGGGGACACGTCCTATTGATATCTGGTCATTTTTTGTTGATTTGGGAAAAAAAAAAAATTCCCATTGAAAATGAATGGGAAAAATTTTGGACGTCCATGGACGTCAATGGTATCAACTTACATAGGCGTCAATGGAATCCAAGTACATTGGCATCAATAGAATGAAAAAACAATTAAATGCCATTAGAAATGAATGGGAAATTTGGACGTCCATGGCCGTCAATGGCGGCGCCCTTCATAAGCGTCAATGGAATTGGGGAAGTTTGGGGGACACGTCCTATTGATATGTTGTCGTTTTTTGTTGATTTGGGGAAAAAAAAAAAATTCCCATTGAAAATGAATGGGAAAAATTTTGGACGTCCGTTGACGTCAATGGTATCAACTTACATAGGCGTTAATGAAATCCAAGTACATTGGCATCAATAGAATGAAAAAACATAATTAAATGCCATTAGAAATGACTGGGAAATTTGGACGTCCATGGACGTCAATGGCGGCGCCCTCCATAAGCTTCAATGGAATTGGGGAAGTTTGGGGGACACGTCCTATTGATATCTGGTCATTTTCTGTTGATTTGGGGAAAAAAAAAAATTTCCCATTGAAAATGAATGGGAAAAATTTTGGACGTCCATGGACGTCAGTGGTATCAACTTACATAAGCGTCAATGGAATCCAAGTACATTGGCATCAATAGAATGAACAAACATGAAGAAATGCCATTGGAAATTAATGGGAAGTTTGGACGTCCGTGGACGTCAATGGCATCACCCTCCATAAGCAGCAATGCAATCGGGCACATTTGGGGGAAACGTCCTATTGATATCTAGTCATTTTCTGTTGATTTGGGGAAAAAAAAAAAATTCCCATTGAAAATGAATGGGAAAAATTTTGGACGTCCATGGACGTCAATGGTATCAACTTACATAAGCGTCAATGGAATCCAAGTACATTGGCATCAAAAGAATGAACAAACATGAAGAAATGCCATTGGAAATGAATGGGAAGTTTGGACGTCCCTGGACGTCAATGGCATCACCCTCCATAAGCAGCAATGCAATCGGGGACATTTGGGGGACAGGTCCTATTGATATCTAGTCATTTTCTGTTGATTTGGGGGAAAAAAAAAATTTCCCATTGAAAATGAATGGGTAAAATTTTGGACGTCCATGGACGTCAATGGCATCACCCTCCATAAGCGTAAATGGAATTGGGGACGTTTGGGGTATACGTCCTATTAATATCTGGTCATTTTCTGTTAATTTGGGGAAATTTAGTTTTTTCCCCATTGAAAATGAATGGGAAAATTTTTGGACGTCCATGGACGTCAATGGCAGCACCCCCTATAAGCGTCAATGGAGTTCGGAACGTTTGGGGGAGACCTACTATTGATAACTGGTCATTTTCTGATGATTTGGGGAAATGTAGTTTTTTCCCCATTGAAAATGAATGGGAAAAATTTTGGACGTCCATGGACGTCAATGGCAGCACCCCCCATAAGCGTCAATGGAGTTGGGAACGTTTGGGGTATACGTCCTATTAATATCTGGTCATTTTCTGTTGATTTGGGGAAATTGAGTTTTTTCCCCATTGAAAATGAATGGGAAAAATTTTGGACGTCCATGGCCGTCAATGGCATCGACATCCATATAGTCAAATGAATCCAAGTACATTGGCATCAATAGATTCGACATGCATGGCCGTCAATGGCATCAATGCAATGTAAAGTCCATTGGAAATACTATTGAAAGTGAATGGGAACTTTTCCCATTGGAAATGAATGGGATAGTTTTTGGCAAATATCCGGAGAACCGTAAATTTTTTCCAAATTCTGTATACAATCTTTATGCCCCCCACCGTCCCGGAATTTTTGATGTCCAAATTATGTGATTTGCTCAAAAATTGTAGGACAAGTAGCGTTTTGAAATTTTTTTTAAAAATTGGAAAATCGGCGTTTACGGCCGAACGGAAAAATTTTCGGGGTCGTTTGAAAAATTCCCATCGTCGCACGAAAATTCCGGTCGTGTCGATACTTGAACGGTGCCGATCGGTGCTACGGTTCGGGCTGCGCGGCGCGCCGAAAAAAACGTCAACAATTATTGAATAATAATAATAATAAAGAATAATAATAAAGAAGTACAATAAAGTTGTACAACAACATAACCTTGTTCTTTCCCTTGGAAAGACCAAGGTAATAATAAGTACAATAAAGTTGTAGAATATCATTACCTTGTTCTTTCCTTTGGAAAGACCAAGGTAATAAAGTTGCACAATAACAATACCTTGTTCTTTCTTTCAGAAAGACCAAGGTAATAAAGTTGCACAACAACATAACCTTGTTCTTTCCTTCAGAAAGACCAAGGTAAAGAGAACAACAGTGATACAGCACTGGGTCTTCTAGCGACCACTTTCAAAAGGCACTCATACCAGTGCTTCCAAAACAAGACAAGTGACAAGTAGCATGTAGAACTGTAGATGTAAACTAGAAACTGCAATTTCGGGAGAAATTACACACCTTGGTCTTTCCTCTGTGGAGATACAGATCTTAGCCCCACTCAGGTCTATCAATAGAATGGATCATAATGCCAGTCATTGGCAAAAAACAAAGTAAAAGCCGTTAGAAATGAATGGGAGAATTGGACGTCCATGGACGTCAATGGCGGCACCTTTCATAATTGTTAATGGAATCGGGGAAGTTTGGGGGACACGTCCTAATGATATCTAGTCATTTTCTGTTGATTTGGGAAAAAAAAAAAAATTCCCATTGAAAATGAATGGGAAAAATTTTGGACGTCCATGGACGTCAATGGTATCAACTTACATAAGCGTCAATGGAATCCAAGTACATTGGCATCAATAAAATGAAAAAACATGAAGAAATGCCATTGGAAATGAATGGGAAGTTTGGACGTCCATGAATGTCAATGGCATCACCCTCCATAAGCGGCAATGCAATCGGGGACATTTGGGGGACACGTCCTATTGATATCTAGTCATTTTCTGTTGATTTGGGGAAAAAAAAAAAATTCCCATTGAAAATGAATGGGTAAAATTTTGGACGTCCATGGACGTCAATGGCAGCACCCCCCATAAGCGTCAATGGAATTCCAAGTGCATTGGCATCACTAGAATGAACAAACATGAAGAAATGCCATTGGGATTTAATGGGAAGTTTGGACGTCCATGAACGTCAATGGCATCACCCTCCATAAGCGGCAATGCAATCGGGGACATTTGGGGGACACGTCCTAATGATATCTAGTCATTTTCTGTTGATTTGGGGGAAAAAAAAAAATTCCCATTGAAAATGAATGGGAAAAATTTTGGACGTCCATGGACGTCAATGGTATCAACTTACATAAGCGTCAATGGAATCCAAGTACATTGGCATCAATAAAATGAACAAACATGAAGAAATGCCATTGGAAATGAATGGGAAGTTTGGACGTCCATGAACGTCAATGGCATCACCCTCCATAAGCAGCAATGCAATCGGGGACATTTGGGGGACACGTCCTAATGATATCTAGTCATTTTCTGTTGATTTGGGAAAAAAAAAAAAAATCCCATTGAAAATGAATGGGAAAAATTTTGGACGTCCATGGACGTCAATGGTATCAACTTACATAAGCGTCAATGGAATCCAAGTACATTGGCATCAATAGAATGAACAAACATGAAGAAATGCCTTTGGAAATGAATGGGAAGTTTGGACGTCCATGGACGTCAATGGCATCACCCCCCATAAGCGGCAATGCAATCGGGGACATTTGGGGGACACGTCCTAATGATATCTAGTCATTTTCTGTTGATTTGGGGAAAAAAAAAAATTTCCCATTGAAAATGAATGGGAAAAATTTTGGACGTCCATGGACGTCAATGGTATCAACTTACATAAGCGTCAATGGAATCCAAGTACATTGGCATCAATAGAATGAACAAACATGAAGAAATGCCTTTGGAAATGAATGGGAAGTTTGGACGTCCATGGACGTCAATGGCATCACCCCCCATAAGCGGCAATGCAATCGGGGACATTTGGGGGACACGTCCTAATGATATCTAGTCATTTTCTGTTGATTTGGGAAAAAAAAAAAAAATCCCATTGAAAATGAATGGGAAAAATTTTGGACGTCCATGGACGTCAATGGTATCAACTTACATAAGCGTCAATGGAATCCAAGTACATTGGCATCAATAGAATGAACAAACATGAAGAAATGCCTTTGGAAATGAATGGGAAGTTTGGACGTCCATGGACGTCAATGGCATCACCCCCCATAAGCGGCAATGCAATCGGGGACATTTGGGGGACACGTCCTAATGATATCTAGTCATTTTCTGTTGATTTGGGGAAAAAAAAAAATTTCCCATTGAAAATGAATGGGAAAAATTTTGGACGTCCATGGACGTCAATGGTATCAACTTACATAAGCGTCAATGGAATCCAAGTACATTGGCATCAATAGAATGAACAAACATGAAGAAATGCCTTTGGAAATGAATGGGAAGTTTGGACGTCCATGGACGTCAATGGCATCACCCCCCATAAGCGGCAATGCAATCGGGGACATTTGGGGGACACGTCCTAATGATATCTAGTCATTTTCTGTTGATTTGGGGAAAAAAAAAAATTTCCCATTGAAAATGAATGGGAAAAATTTTGGACGTCCATGGACGTCAATGGTATCAACTTACATAAGCGTCAATGGAATCCAAGTACATTGGCATCAATAGAATGAACAAACATGAAGAAATGCCATTGGAAATTAATGGGAAGTTTGGACGTCCGTGGACGTCAATGGCATCACCCTCCATAAGCAGCAATGCAATCGGGGACATTTGGGGGACACGTCCTAATGATATCTAGTCATTTTCTGTTGATTTGGGGGAAAAAAAAAAATTTCCCATTGAAAATGAATGGGAAAAATTTTGGACTCCATGGACGTCAATGGTATCAACTTACATAACCGTCAATGGAATCCAAGTACATTGGCATCAAAAGAATGAACAAACATGAAGAAATGCCATTGGAAAAGAATGGGAAGTTTGGACGTCCCTGGACGTCAATGGCATCACCCTCCATAAGCAGCAATGCAATCGGGGACATTTGGGGGACAGGTCCTATTGATATCTAGTCATTTTCTGTTGATTTGGGGGAAAAAAAAAAATTCCCATTGAAAATGAATGGGTAAAATTTTGGACGTCCATGGACGTCAATGGCAGCACCCCCCATAAGCGTCAATGGAATTGGGGACGTTTGGGATATACGTCCTATTGATATCTAGTCATTTTCTGTTGATTTGGGGAAAAAAAAAAAATTCCCATTGAAAATGAATGGGAAAATTTTTGGACGTCCATGGACGTCAATGGTATCAACTTACATAAGCGTCAATGGAATCCAAGTACATTGGCATCAATAGAATGAACAAACATGAAGAAATGCCATTGGAATTTAATGGGAAGTTTGGACGTCCATGAACGTCAATGGCATCACCCTCCATAAGCGGCAATGCAATCGGGGACATTTGGGGGACACGTCCTAATGATATCTAGTCATTTTCTGTTGATTTGGGGAAAAAAAAAAAATTCCCATTGAAAATGAATGGGAAAAATTTTGGACGTCCATGGACGTCAATGGTATCAATTTACATAAGCGTCAATGGAATCCAAGTACATTGGCATCAATAGAATGAACAAACATGAAGAAATGCCATTGGAAATGAATGGGAAGTTTGGACGTCCATGAACGTCAATGGCATCACCCTCCATAAGCGGCAATGCAATCGGGGACATTTGGGGGGCACGTCCTATTGATATCTAGTCATTTTCTGTTGATTTGGGGGGAAAAAAAAAATTTCCCATTGAAAATGAATGGGAACATTTTTGGACGTCCATGGACGTCAATGGCAGCACCCCCCATAAGCGTCAATGGAGTTGGGGACGTTTGGGGTATACGTCCTATTGATATCTGGTCATTTTCTGTTGATTTGGAGAAATTTAGTTTTTTCCCCATTGAAAATGAATGGGAAAAATTTTGGACGTCCATGTAAGTCAATGGCGGCACCCTTCATAAGCGTCAATGGAATTGGGGAAGTTTGGGGGACACGTCCTATTGATATCTGGTCATTTTCTGTTGATTTGGGGTAATTTTGTTTTTTCCCCATTGAAAGTGAATGGGAAAAATTTTGGACGTCCATGGCAGTCAATGGCATCGACATCTATATAGTCAATTGAATCCAAGTACATTGGCATCAGTAGATTCGACATGCATGGCCGTCAATGGCATCAATGCAATGTAAATTCCATTGGAAATCCCATTGGAAGTGAATGGGACTTTTCCCATTCGAAATGAATGGGATAGTTTTTGGCAAATTTCCGAGGAAGCGTAATTTTTTTCCAAATTCTGTATACAACTTTTATGCCCCTCACCGTCCCGGAATTTTTGATGCCCAAATTATTTGATTTGGTCAAAAATTGTAGGACTAGATACATTTTGAAACTTTTTTTTTTTTCACGGAAAATTGCCGTTTACGGACGAACGGAAAAATTTTCGGGGCCATTTGTAAAGTTTCCTGTGTCACGCGAAAATTCCGGTCGTGCCGATACTTGAACGGTGCCGATCGGTCTAACGGTTCGGGCTGTGAAGCGCGCGTTTTTTTTCCATTCAAAATGAATAGGAAAGTTTTTGGCAAATTTCCGGGGAACCGTAAATTTTTGTCAAATTCTGTATACAACTTTTATGCCCCTCACTGTCCCGGAATTTTTGATACCCAAATTACGTGA
Source organism: Corythoichthys intestinalis (assembly GCF_030265065.1). NCBI lineage: Eukaryota > Metazoa > Chordata > Actinopteri > Syngnathiformes > Syngnathidae > Corythoichthys > Corythoichthys intestinalis. The sequence continues at coordinate 48,473,256 of NC_080401.1, read as the reverse complement.
TTTGGTCAAAAATTGTAGGACTAGATACATTTTGAAACTTTTTTTATTTTTCGGAAAATTGCCGTTTACGGGCGAACGGAAAATTTTTCGGGGCCGTTTGAAAAATTCCCATCGTCGCGCGAAAATTCCGGTCGTGCCGATACTTGAACGGTACCGATCGGAGCTACGGTTTGGGCTGTGCGTTGGCTCAAAAAAACGCGGAGAATTATTGAATAATAATAATAATAATAATAATAATAAAGTTGCACAACAACATAACCTTGTTCTTTCCCTTGGAAAGACCAAGGTAATAAAGTGAACATAAATATGTTTTAGACCCCTCTTGTATTTAGTAATATAATATATTTTAAAAATTTGCAATGAACTGAGGGCGTGAAAGTTGAGCCGCGAGGTAGCGAGGGATCACTGTATTTTATTTTCATTTATGAACTATTTTTTTATTGGAATTACTATCATAAAACTATTATTAAAAAAATATTTATTTTCTTTGATTAAATAAACACAAAAATCCCAATACTGAGTTTTGTCTGTGCAGGGTCTCCAGAGAAGAATCACGGTGACCATCGTGCACGAATCCGGCGGCGACATCGAATGGAGAGACGTTCGAGAGCTCGTCGTTGGTACGTCAATTGCCCGATCTATACATCCTATCAACATACATGCTCACTCTACATTGTGGATTTGTGTGTTTTCCCACACCAGGACGACTCCGCAACACCCCCGAATCTGATGAAAGCATTGTGGACCCCAATATCTTGTCCCTCAACATCTTGTCCGCCAGCTACGTTAGACCTTTGCATGACGACAGGTACATTTTATGTTAGGATTACATGTCAGATGGAATTTAAGTTAATTGCCATTGACGTCTATCCCCGTCAATAGCAGCTGCCAATGAGTTAATGACGTGACGTCGCGCAAACTGCTTCCGATGTTTGTCCTTTCACGTTTTATCGTGTCACATGCCTGTCAACCCATTCATCTTCATGCATAATTAACCAGCTTGCCTCAAAATTTAAAGAGCCATGCTATGATTTTATATTCGTTTTACATATTCTACTTGTTTTAGTATGTTAGAAGGCTTGGTGTTCAAAATTGTTTGGAAAAACAGTACTTAACTTTATGAAAAAAATAATCTGAATATCTTTGAAAAAAAAAAAAAGTCATAATTTATCGATTAATTTTTTTTTGCCTCGGAAAATAATTGAAAATGCTTTCATCAGCGAGAACTAAGAAACAACGCGCCGATGCTGCGCGGTATGTATGCTTCAATATTTAGTTTCCAACTGCTGATCGCCCTGACCAAGATGGCGATTAGGACGCTATGTTTTATTAAAAAGAGGAAGCAGCTTTGACATTAGCGCACTCACAGAACTGACCTGCGAACAAAGACATGAAGTTAGCCAACTTTAGCTAATGAGACAGCCACACGTATAGCGTTATAAACGATATAGCCAAGACATCCTAGTTATTTATAATATTAAATAACAGTAACTACAACTTTCATATCCAGTGTTGGCATTTGACATCTTAGCCAAACGCCATGCTATCATGTTTATGTAACCATTATCTGACTCCAAGAACACAAACCTTAATAATCCGAAGAAAAGTTCTAACGACTTTCCAAAAGTAGACCATTTAATCCAAGTCAAGAACAGTAAAAAAATAATGAGAACAAAAATGCAAACTGTCGGGCAAACAGAGGGGAGTCCCATTCAAGCAGCATAATGTAAATGTTCAGTCTTTTTGAAGGTGCTTTTTGGCGTGGATGCAAAAAAAAACAAAAATCATCAAATGAGGAGATGACAAAAATGCTTGAAAGTCATCGTGATAGTGATGACGTAGAGGAATTTGAGGGATTCCATCCATGATGATGAGGAAGAGTTATCGTAAGTTAAGAATGTTAAGACGTTAACGACACAAAAAGTATAAACCTAATATATTTCTCTCTTTGGTATTGTTTGTGTTGTGTACTTAGTTGTTACCAGTGTTCTCACCTACGTGTTACTAAGTAACGCGTCATTGTAATCTGATTACGAGCAATCTAATGCGTTCATGTTTCCAAACCAGTAATCTGATTAGTTTCCTTAGTGTCTGTGCATTACTATTTTGTTATTACCTCATAATGTATGTAGAATAAAGAATATTGTTGACATGTACGAAGAGCATTTTGAATAGAAAATGTTGGAAAGGGTCCCACTACGCCTACCTTTCCATGGTAACCGCTTACAGTTACTGCCTGTTTTGGTCTCGAGTCACACGCACTAAGTGTTTTGGGACTGAGAAAGGCGTGTGCTAGCACGGGTGCACATTCGAGCCGAGTGCAGTCACCTGTTGGGATGTTCAAGGGAGGGAATGTTGATCTGTTTGCGTCCATGAATGAACGTGAGTATTTTTCCTTCACTCTGGAGGGTTCCAGCGATAGGTTGGAGCCGCTACATGCGCAACCATTTCGTAGCTTTGCCGTTGCAACGACGGGTAGTCATCGCGGCAGTCGGTGTGTATTGTTTGCATCATATTCGTGTTGCACATTTATGCCCTGAGGTGACGTATTTGCATCCTTGGGATGTGTTGTAAGTCCGATAGAGTGTGAAGTGATTAGTTGCCGCCACGTTTTGTAGCCAAATTGACCGGGTGTGTGTACGGCATACTTTGGGGTTGTGTGCGCGCATTCGAGCCTGCCCCCACCTTTGTGTTTATTGCACTGTGCTATTAATTTGTTTGTTGTTGATTATTGTGCAGTTCATTTTCATTGTTTTACATTGGCACTGATATGCTGTTAACCCTAACCCCTTACCCGATGTTTATAGTTTCAGGGCTACGGAGTGGCTAAGCTAGCGCGAATCATTGGAGGTTAAAATCAACTCCATCGATGAATTAAACCCCCACCAACTCGAAGATTGAGCCTTATGTGAAAAATTCTGATCTTCCCCTTTAAATTCAATCATTGGAAAGTCAATTACATGCGGTGACATTTTTCTGTTGCCATTCTTATGTTGAGGCAGCAAAGGGAGAAAAAAATGGTAAAAAGTGAATGATAAATTACTTTTAAAGTAACTTGTTACTTTAAAAGTAATTTATCATTCACTTTTAATGTTACTAATAATGCTTTGGCAAAATTTGTAATGTTACCAAAAAAAAAAAAAAAAAATGAAAATGTGACACGAAAAAAGCAGTAAACAACAAAAGCATTCCTCATCGTTGTTTGAAGCATGTGCATGTTTTTTATTTTTTTAATCTTTTGTTACCCATTTCAAGCAGCATCCATCAAAAAACGCATTCCATTGCTGCAAATTTCTTGGTATTAACACTGTAAAAAAAAAATCACTAACATTTCATTTGAAGTAATATAATGCCAAAAAGCAATACAGTAGTACCTCTACTTACAAAATTATTTGGTTCTTTAAGTAGTCTCATAAATTAAAAATTCTGTAAGTCGAGAAGCGTTTTCCATGTAAATGCCCTAATCCTTCAAGCCCCCCCAAATTCAGACATACAGTGGGGCAAATGAGTATTTAGTCAACCACTAATTGTGCAAGTGCTCCCTCTCGAAAATATTAGAGAGGCCTGTAATTGTCAACATGGGTAAAACTCAACCATGAGAGACAGGAGAGACAGAATGTGGAAAAAAAAAACTGAAATTCACATTGTTTGATTTTTAAAGAATTTATTTGCAAATTATGGTGGTGATAAATGGTGTTATACTTATATAGCGCTTTTCCACCTTAATCTCCGTACTTTGTTATGTACCCTTTGTTGGCAATAACGGAGGCCAAACGTTTTCTGTAACTCTTCACAAGCTTTTCCCACACTGTTGCTGGTATTTTGGCCCATTCCTCCATGCAGATCTCCTCTAGAGCAGTGATGTTTCGGAGCTGTCAATGGGCAACACGGACTTTGAACTCCTGCCACAGATTTTCTATGGGGTTGAGATCTGGAGACTGGCTAGGCCACTCCAGGACCTTGAAATGCTTCTCTCGAAGCCACTCCTAGGTTGCCCTGGCTGTGTGTTTGGGATCATTGTCATGCTGAAAGACCCAGCCACGTCTCATCTTCAATTTCCTTGCTGACGGAAGGAGACTTTCACTCAAAATCTCTTGATACATGACCCCATTCATTCTTTCCTTTACACAGATCAGTCGTCCCGGTCCCTTTGCAGAAAAAAACAGCCCCAAAGCATGATGTTTCCACCCCCATGCTTCACAGTGGGTATGGTGTTCTTCGGATGCAATTCAGTATTCTTTCTCCTCCAAACACGAGAACCTGTGTTTCTACCAAAAAGTTGTATTTTGTTTTCATCTGACCATAACACATTCTCCCAACCCTCTTCTGGATCATCCAAATGCTCTCTAACGAACTGCAGACGGGCCTGGATGTGTACTGGCTACAGCAGGGGGACACGTCTGGCAGTGCAGGATTTGAGTCCCTGGCGGCGCATTGTGTTACTGATAGTAGCCTTTGTTACTGTGGTCCCAGTTCTCTGTAGGTCATTCACTAGGTCCCCCCATGGGGTTCTGGGATTTCTGCTCACCGTTCTTGTTATCATTTTGACGCCACAGGGTGAGATCTTGCATGGAGCCCCAGATCGAGGGAGATTATCAGTGGTCTTGTATGTCTTCCATTTTCTAATAATTGCTCCCACAGTTGATTTCTTTACACCAAGTGTTTTACCTATTGCAGATTCATTCTTCCCAGCCTGGTGCAGGTGTACAATTTTGTCTCTGGTGTCCTTCAATTGCTCTTTGGTCTTGGCCATAGTGGAGCTTGGAGTGGGACCGACTGAGGTTGTGGACAGGTGTCTTTTATACCGATAATGAGTTAACCCTTTAAAACCTAAGCCTATTTTGGCCGAATTTGCATGCCTTTGATGTTGCCTTTATATTTCAAAGAAAAAACTGTTCACAATGGCCAAGTTGGGTCCCTTTTTTCAGGATACCTTGAACTTCATGTCCGAACTGTTGTTTTCTTCACTGACCAACTTTAATCCACATTTTGGACCCAAAAAGACAAAAAAATCCCAAAATCTTTTTTCTAAATTTGTAATGTTGAAGTCCCACTGACAACCAAACATGCTCGACCAACCGATTTGAAGCTTGATAATTTTTATTCAACTTGCTAGGATAAACATTCAATAGAAAAAAAAATAAGATTGAATAGTTTTATGTTTGACAATTCAACACAAACAGCAGCTATGGTCATAGGCGTTTTTGGCCTTCACACATACTATGGTCAAAACATGTTATATACAGTGTAAAAATGTGAGAAAAAAAATATATTATCCAACACAAAAAGGGTTTGGAGGATATCTGTTTGTGAAGTTAGGTATTGTACCCATCACCTTATCAAAGGTATATATGTACATGCAATCCCGCTTCTCGAACACACATCTATATAAAAATTGAAAAGATTCATAGTGAAGAGAAAATAATAAACATTGAAAAATAAGTATTTTCAAAAATATTGACAAGTTGTTCAGTTCAATTCCATTTTTTAGGCATGCGAGGCAATCATTTTTTTTTTTTTTTTTTTTTTTTTTGCGCACTCAATAAAGTTTGTTTTTGAACATGTCACTAAACTGCATCACATACAACGTCACACAGCCTACTCATCCGCCGTTTGCGCGCAGCTGTCACTTCTACTCGCCGAGACGCCGACAGATCCGAGGAAAAGAAAGACAAATACAGCTCATCCTATTCCTTGAGTTAATGAAATAATGCATTAGCTTGCGCTAAATGTAGTTTTCGATTCATTCTGCACGTTTCAAAGTCGCTCGCTGAATCCAACCGGCCGTTGATTGCTACGCGTGTCTCCTTTCCCTTAGTTGGCGCCTTGCTCGTCAATTTATTAAAAATGTTCACATTAGGTTCTTCCTTCTTGACATCACAACGGCTCTTGGAATATGTAGTCTTTTCTGCTGCTTACGGTTTTGAAAAAGGACAAGAAATGATGGAAATATGGAGATAGCCACATGGTCCATGCAGCGTTTTAATGCATATTTATGAGTGCAATAAAACAATAAAACTCAAATGACATTATCTCCCGTTTTACTTTGTCGATTGACTTCAAATAAAAACTGGTGTGGACATCAACTTCCGTACTTTCAAACGAGACCAACCACAGGCACGTGGGTGACGTAATTACAGCGTTACGAGGCTTCAAAGATGATATGCGTAAACGTGTCGCATCCGACACGTTCGGTGTTAAAGGGTTAAAACAGGTGCCATTAATACAGGTAACGAGTGGAGCCTCGTTAGACCTCTTTGACAGCCAGAAATCTTGCTTGTTTGTAGGTGACCAAATACTTATTTTCCACTCTAATTTGGAAATAAATTCTTTAAAAATCAAACAATGTGATTTTCTGTTTTTTTCCCCCATTCTGTCTCTCATGGTTGAGGTTTGCCCATGTTGACAATTACAGGCCTCTCTAATCTTTTCAAGTAGGAGGACTTGCACAATTGGTGGTTGACTAAATACTTATTTGCCCCACTGTAAATCTTTTATAAAGCATAAAAATGCATCAAAACATGTAACAAATACATGTTACAAATATATTATTGCAGAATAAACATAAAATGAGAGTTGTGCTTAATGTAAAAAAAAAAAAAAGAATGAAGAATAAAAGTTAATACACTCACATAATGCTGTCGGCGCACCTCATGGTCCGAAGAGGGAATGAAGAGGACGCTGGGATACCCGCATACACATACAGTAGAGGTCCCTCTTAGCCAATTGGATGCCAGGAAGATACTAACGGCAGAGCAGCTATTAGTATGTTACGTTCAGTAAACTCTGGGAGCTGCGAGTAGCAGCTCATACTGAATTTTTGCCTCTCGTATCCAGAAATTCCTTCCCAAACAAGAGGCAATATTGCCCCACTGAGGCGTGTCGTAACCTGAAACGTTACGAAGTTAGTGGAGGTATCACTGTACATCATATTCTTCTTTCATGAGCAATATTTGTATGGTTAGATGTGTAGTCTAATATTGTGAATTTTTATATTTGACAACAGTTTTATATGCAAATACGAAGTTGTGTCGACCATATTGAATCAGAGGTGGGTAGCATCGCGTTACATATACTCCATTACATTTACTTGAGTAACGTTTTGAGAAAAGCTAAGAGTAGCTTTACTAAGCCAAACTTTTTACTTTTACTTGAGTAGATTTATGAAGAAGAAACGCTAATCTCACTCCGCAACTTTGGGCTACACTAGTCGTTACATTTTTCCTCGTTATACTACATATTTGATTTGCCAACAGTAGCTCTACCCGTTTCATAAATGAGACATCGCAACAATAATCACATGACTCCATCATGCCAATCAGACTCAAGCTTGCCGTTCTGCGATCACACCGGCCTGTTCAATCACATGGCATCTTTAAAGCACCATAAAAAAATTAGGTATAAGCGCTGCCATCAATATGACTCGAAAGCGCAGATTTTAACTTCTCTCCCAGTTTTTATTTGGCACCGATCGACGACGGAAAACCGAAGATATGAGCCTTTTAATTTCATGATAGAAAATGTTTTCTCCACTAGAGGGCACTCATGCTTTTTGGAGGCATGATGCTTCATTTCTATAGTTTTTTTTTCTCGCCGGAATTCAAAGATTTTTATTTTGTATTTCTTTGGGGTAATGTGGTTATATGTTATAGTGAAGTATAATAATAACAGTTCATATAGAAAACTTTATGCTGAGAATTTTTTTAAATCAAACATCGTAAGCAGTTATTTGCAATGTTACTTATTTAATTACTTTATTATACTTTTCATGATGCACCATTTTACTTGTGCTTGAGTACAGTTTTTGCATGACTACTTTTACTTGAGTAATATTATTTTGAAGTAACGCCACTCTTTCTTGAGTAAAATTTTTTGGCTACTATACCCACCTCTGGTTGCTGTGCATTAAACAACTAACATGAAACCTTTGAATGGCTGCTAACATTTCTCTCCCTCCTGTCCTCTAATGAAATGTTTTTTTTTCCCCCATCAATTTGCCTTTTACAGACAATTTCTTGATTCGGACATGCCTAGGTATATTTCCGTTTTTTTATTTGTGGATAGTGAACCCCCGTTTATCCACTTGAAATGTCCTATAAAACTATAAAATAAAATGAAACATATATTTAAACATTAAAATATTCACATGCTTTTATTTGAAATTCGGATATCGCCCGAAGACATTTCGGGTCCGTGATATTGCGTGGGTTCACTGTGTTGTATTTTACGCTTCCATCTTTTCAAGGTCATGTTTTTCATCAGCTCCACCTGTGTCGATGTTTGTCGTCGCTGTCCGTCTTCATTCTTCGATTGGCGTGCGTCTGCATGGCCGGCTTTGCAAAGGGGGGTTGGCGTTGCTTTTCTTTTATTTAGTGTCCAAAACAGCTTTTACATTCAGGCTGAAGAGAAAACTTATTTTTTTTAATGGTATTTAACTCTTTGCATGTCATTGAGGGCAATAGACTGGCTGTGAATGCTCATGTTTCAGCGCCATTGACGCCGCAAGACGTCATTGGCAGCCAGTGAGTTAAATGAGTTGCTGGTAAGGGTTGACAAAAAAATAATAATTTGTGCATAGTTGAGTTGTTTGAGGTACTGTATTTCATGTCAATGAATGAAGTAACTTGACAGTTTTTGCAGTACAATAACAGTCCAAGAAAAAGTTGTAATTAGTTGTAAAAAGTATTTTTCAAAACATATTTTTGAAAATATGTCAGAATTTCTGGAGAATTTTTTTTTTAATATTTTGGATGGGAAAATGTAGTATTTTGAAAGTATTCTTGTGTAAGCGAAAAATAAAAAGGTGTACTAGATTTTTAAATATACAGTACAAATGCTATTTTTACTATGTACATGTACTCAAAATAAATACTTAAAATATGTATTGTAGTAGGTTAGTGAGAAGTTGTATTTCAGGTTTTAAAAAAATATAAGAAAAACCATTGAAAAATATAATGTTTTGAGAATAAATACACAATACTACAATAATCTGAGGAAAATGAAACACTTTATAAAAACTAATATTTTGATAAAATGAGTTGTAATATTACAAGGAAAACTAATATTTCGATAAAAGTATGATGTTTGAGAGGCAAAATTTAGGGGTGAAATCATATTTATATGGGGCTTTGCTATAGAATGGCGTTTCTTCGGCGCTCTGCACAGCCTGAATCGTATGACCGATCGGCACCGTTCGAATATCAAAACGACCGGAATTTTCGAGCGACGCAGGGACTTTTTAGAGTGACCCCGAAAAATTTTCCCTTTACCCGTAAACTCAGATTTTTCGGAAAACTTTTTTTTTTCAGAATGTATATAGTCCGACAAATTTTGACCAAATTTCGATGTGACTGACGGCCATGAACGTCCAAATTTCACATTCGTTTCCAATTACATTTACTTTGGCTAATGCCATTGACGGCCATGTATGCTGATTCAATTGATGCCAATGTACTTGGATTAAATTGATGTATATGTAAAGTCGATGCCATTGACGTCCAATTTCCCATTCATTTTCATAGGCAAAAAAACAAATGTCCCCAAATCAACAGGTAATGACCAGATATCAATAGGACGTGTCCCCCAAATGTCCCCGATTCCACTGACGCATACCGAAGTCATTGCCATTGATGGCCATGGACGTCCAAATTTCCTATTCATTTCTAATGGCAAAAAAAACTGTCCCAAAATATTGTCCCCGAAAGTCCCTAAATCAACCTGGGCGGGGCTAAGATCTGTATTTCCCTACAGCAAAGCCCCATAGTAATTTCTCCAGAAATTGCAGTTTCTAGTTAGAAAAATATTGTAGAAAAAGATTTTGAGATCAGAACAATATTTATATTCAAAATTAATATTTAAAATATGTATTGTGTAGAGTGCTGCAACAGTTTCAGTGAGGAATATTTCAGAAATTAAAAATATAGAAAAAACTTTTAATAAGTATAATTTGAGTAAAATGTTAAGATTTCAAGAAAAGACACAAAAATATAATTTGGGGAATGATGAGGCAGTACACTAATGTTTTGTTTTTAAAGAGTTTTAAAAAATTAGTAATATTTAAAAAAAAAAAAAAAAAAAGTTCTTCTTGAAAAGAAGAAAGTTATATTTTAAAGAATTTTAATTTTTTTGCAAAGATACAATAAGACTGACGATCTGGCCCGAAATCAGACTGCTATTTTTTTGTTTTTGCGTGCACAAGTTCGGCCTCAGCCACACGAGCGTCTACTGGACCTTTCCTGTCTCTTTACCTCTTCTTCTCTCACTCTTCCTCTGTCATCCCTTCTTCCTCACAGCATCTCCCGTCGGGGACTTGATCCGAGGTATTGATCCTCTGCCTCACCCTCATTCATCCAAGCCCTTTTACACCCACATACCGTTTAGTCCTGTCAAAATTAAAGCTTGAAATATCATCTCCAGATACAAAATCATTCTCCTAGTGTCTTACTAGTGAGTACCGACTGTTCTAGTACACCAACCTCAATTTGTATAGTGAAAAACTGCTCAAACAGCTCTTTCCATCTTCATTTCTTTGTCATATCAGCATGATGTCATCATTTCTTCAACACTTCTAATGTCAAGTTCTTGTATTGATTGATGCCGATTGATCGTTTCCAGGACATTCTACCGCTTTGAAGCGGCGTGGGACAGCTCCATGCACAACTCCTTGCTCCTCAACAGAGTCACGCCTTACGGAGAAAAGATATACATGACGCTCTCAGCTTACTTGGAGGTAAGTCGTAGGTCAGGGGTGTCAAACTCATCTTCTTTGGTCAGTAAACCATACTTGCAAGGCTGATTGAACAAGGGCTGGGAACCTCTGGGTAACTCACGATATGATTTATGATACAAGGCTCACGATAACAATGACCTCACGACATGGCGATACAACAATTACGGGTCAGAGAATCATTCTACGATATTCTACAATATTTACAATCAATAAACACATCTTTCTGCTGTGAATGGGAATGAGTTTATCACTAGTAAACGTCCAATCCATTTGAAGTGGGAGGGTGGCAGCTGTTGGAATTTGGAACTTTTAGCCAGATTGTCAGAATCACCCTACCGCAATTCCAACAATCCGGGCAGCGCAAACCAACAACCCAGTCAAAAGGCCAAACTCCACGCGTTCACCTTAGTTTTAACCAGGGGTGAAAGTGGTTAGAATTTCTTGCCGGAACTCCAAGACATGAAGGTCTCAATGGAGCCCGAAATTTTATTTTATTTAAAAAAATTTTTTTTTCTTTTTGCGGGGGGGGGCAAAACTACTTATATGCAAAGAAAACTGTTTTGGTCAGTTATTTCTATAACACATACAAAAACTGATTTTCATTCAAAATTTTATCTTTCAAATGATTTGCAAAATAAACAGCTATAACCCCAACCTCCACCTCCTAATTTTTATTTTCCCTCATTTCCTCACATACTAAATTCCAAATCTCAATTTAACTACTTAAGAACATACTGAGTCTTCCATAATTATTGGCACCCCTGGTTAAGATGTGTTTTTTAGCTTCTAATATATATATATATTTTTAATTCAAATAATATAGGACCTTAATGGAAAAAAAGAGAAAAATCCAACCTTCAATACAAGTGCATTTATTCAGTGGGGAAAAAATCCCACATAAAGAAATAATTATTTATAATTTTCTCCAGGAAAGTCAGCTTTGATAACTCGAGACTAGACTCGACTTGTGAGACAAAGACTCGAGACTCGACAAGCTGACTTGAAAAACTTTTTTTACATTGACTTACATTATTAGTAGGGCTGTCAAATGATTAAAAATTTTAATCGAGTTAATTACAGCTTAAAAATTAATTAATCGTAATTAATCGCAATTCAAACCATCTATAAAATATGCCATATTTTCCTGTAAATTATTGTTGGAATGAAAAGATAAGACACAAGACGGATATATACATTCAACATACGGTACATAAGTACTGTATTTGTTTATTATAACAATAAATCAACAAGATGCCATTAACATTATTACCATTCTCTTAAAGTGATCCATGGATAGAAAAACTTGTAGTTCTTAAAAGATAAATGTTAGTACAAGTTATAGAAATTTTATATTAAAACCCCTCTTAATGTTTTCGTTTTATTAAAATTTGTAAAAATTTTCAATCAAAAAAATAAACTAATAGCTCGCTATTGTTGATTTCATTACACCATGCTCACTCCCCAAACCCATAAAATCATTTGGACCCAAGCGCCAGCAGAGGGCGCCAAACAACAAAAAACAGGTAACAAGTAACAAGCAGACATTACACTGCTGTCATTTTAATCTGAGTGGGGCATGTGCGTTAATTGCATCAAATATTTTAGCGTGATTAATTAAAAAAATTAATTACCGTCCGTTAACGCAATAATTTTGACATCGCTAATTATTAGTAAGGTTTCCCTCAAAGATAAACCTGGGTGCTTTGTGGGTGAGCTTGACGCGGCTCGTCTTTCCAACCTTGTGACTCGACACAACTTGACTTCCACAACAGGTAAGAATTGGGACTTACTTGTGACTCAGATCATAGTGACTCGTGCCTTTTGGGTTAGAAAGTATCACACGCTCAAAAAAAATGTCCCTAGAAATGGGTGTGAGTGCCAGTGGTTGGTTGTCTCATTGTGCCTTGTTATTGTCTGGCAACCAGTTCAAACTGTACTCTGCCTCTGTTACAATCCGCGAATGCGGAGAACAAGATTGGACCCAAACACAGACAACAGAAGGGAAGCGTTCGGGGATTTATTATTCACAATCAAAACAAAACTCGCGAACGCGGAAAAGTGGGACTAACAAAAGGATTCCGTGACATACAGGTCGACGGGGATCAAAAACGCGAAAACTGAGCAAAGGGCAGATAGCCAAAAAGACAAACAAAAATACACTCGATACCTGCACAAGGTAGAGGATGACAAAGCTAAGACGTCTGACGACCTAGATGACAAATACAGAGCGGCTCGAAAGCAGTATGTGCGAATGGCGACCAGCAAACTAATCTCTCGGCGCCGTTGTGTTGGTTCGCCACCGTTTATATATTAGTGTTGATTAGCTGGAACTCGCTGCCGGTGTGACGTCACGAATGCTCCCACAGCTGGCCCTGAAACAAACAAAATCTAACCAGCAGCGCATCATGACAGTACCCCCCCCTCAAAGGGAGCCCCCTGGCGACCCACCTGGCTTCCCGGGACAGCGCGCGTGAAAGTCTCGGATGACAGAGGGATCCAGGATCCAGGAGCGGGGAACCCACTGGCGTTCTTCAGGACCATAGCCCTCCCAGTCGACCAGATACTGAACCCCCCTGCCCCTTCTCCTCGAGTCCAAAATAGACCTCACAGTGTAAACCGGGTCACCATCGATCAAGCGTGGAGGAGGAGGGGGATCCTCCAGGGGACACAGCGGGCTGGAGGAGACTGGCTTCAGCAGGGAGACGTGGAAGACTGGATGAATCCTGAGGGAAGGAGGGAGCGTGAGCCTCACAGCCACTGGATTGACGACCCTGTCCACCACATATGGCCCAATGAAACGGGGACCCAGCTTCTTAGTGCCCCCAGCAATGTTCAAGTCTTTGGTTGAGAGCCAAACCCTCTGGCCCGGCCGGTACTGAGGAGCCGGTCTCCGGAAGCGATCGGCCAACAGTTGGTTGCGTGTTGCCGTCCTCGAGAGAGCTGCACGTGCGTCCCGCCAGACCCGATGTGCCCGCCGCAGGTGTTGTTGCACCGAAGGTATGGAGACGCCAGACTCCTGGGACGGGAACAAAGGAGGCTGGAAGCCGTATGCCGTTTTAAATGGTGACATACCTGTGGCGGTGCTGACAAGTGTGTTATGGGCATATTCCACCCATGGTATATGAGACGACCAGGACGATGGGTGCTGGTGGCAGACACACCGAAGGGCTGCAGCTAGGTCTTGGTTGGCCCGCTCCGTCTGGCCATTAGTCTGAGGGTGGTAGCCTGACGACAAGCTAGCTGTAGCTCCCATGGCTTTACAGAACGCCTTCCACACTCGGGACACGAATTGAGGGCCCCTGTCGGACACCAGGTCAGAGGGTATGCCGTGAATGCGAAACACATGACTCACGAGGTAATTGGCAGTTTCCAGAGAAGATGGCAGCTTTGGGAGCGGGATGAAGTGGGCCATCTTTGAGAACCTGTCAACAACAGTCAATACCACCGTATTTCCCTGGGACCTGGGAAGGCCAGAGACAAAATCCACGGCAATGTGGGACCATGGACGTGATGGAACCGGCAGGGGGCGCAGGAGACCAGCAGGAGCACAATGCGACGACTTATTCTGGGCACATACTGAGCAAGCCTGGACAAACTCCCGAATGTCGTCATTCATTCTAGGCCACCAGAACTTCTGGGATATTAAAAACTGTGTCCGGGATACCCCCGGATGGCATGCCACTTTTGAGGCGTGCCCCCATTGCAGCACCTCAGCTTTGTGTTCTTGGGGAACAAACAACCTGTCCTTGGGGCACCCCACTGGAATATTCATGCTTTGCAGTGAGCTGGCGACCTTCTTTTCCACCTCCCACTGAAGTGCCCCCACTACTTGGGCCTCAGGCACAATGGGCTCCGGAACAGCCTCGTGGAGGTCTGAGCTGAAGACCCTGGACAAAGCATCCGGCTTGGTGTTGCGAGAGCCCGGGCGGTAGGTGATGGTGAAGTTGAACCGTGTGAGGAAGAGAGCCCAGCGTGCCTGACGTGAATTCAGTCTTTTGGCTGCTCGGATGTAGGCCAGGTTCTTGTGGTCCGTGAAGATTTCAAATGGCTCTGGCGTCCCCTCCAGCCAATGCCTCCATACCTGGAGCGCCAGAACGATGGCTAGCAGCTCCCGGTTACCAACATCATAATTTCGTTCTGCAGGACTGAGGCGACGTGAGAAGAAGGCGCAGGGGTGAACCCTCTGGTCGACTGGGGAACGCTGTGAAAGAATGGCCCCCACTCCTGAATCCGACGCATCCACTTCTACGATAAATGGCACATCGGTATTAGGGTGAGTAAGTACAGGGGCATGAGTAAATGATCGTTTAAGAGCTACAAACGCAGCCTCAGCTTCTGGAGTCCATCTAAATGGAACTTTTATGGATGTAAGCCTTGTCAAAGGTTCTGCCTTCTGGCTGTAGTTGCGAATGAAGCGCCTATAGAAGTTCGCAAACCCGAGGAACCTTTGCAAGTGCTTCCTTGATGTTGGAGATGGCCACTCGACCACAGCCTGTATCTTAGCTGGATCTGCTCTTATTTGGCCCTTCTCCACTACAAACCCCAGAAACTGGACTGAACGGGCATGGAACTTGCACTTCTCCGCTTTGACATACAAACGGTTTTCGAGCAGTCTTTGCAGGACCAGCCGAACATGCTGTCTGTGCTCGTCGAGGCTTCTAGAGAAAATTAGGATGTCGTCCAAATAAATAAAACAAAACCGACCGACCATGTCCCGGAGTACATCATTTACAAGATTTTGGAAGACTGCCGGTGCGTTAGTTAGTCCGAATGGCATGACTAGATATTCAAAGTGTCCACTGGGAGTATTAAATGCAGTCTTCCATTCATCGCCCTCCTTTATCCTTACCAAGTGATAAGCATTGCGCAAGTCTAGTGTGGTAAAAACACACGCGGACTGTAACTGTGCGAAAGCAGAGTCCAGCAGAGGTAGGGGGTACTTGTTCTTAACAGTGATGTCATTAAGGCCCCTGTAATCAACGCACGGCCGAAGTGTTTTATCCTTTTTACTGATAAAGAAGAATCCCGCCCCGACAGGAGATTTCGACGGACGAATCAGCCCGGCCGCGAGAGACGACGATATGTAATCGTTTAGGGCCCCCTGCTCAGGTTTGGACACCTGATACAGTTTTGAGGAGGGCAACAATGAATTCGGAACCAAATCAATAGAACAATCGTAGGGTCGATGTGGTGGCAGTGACATTGCTAGGTCTTTGCTAAAAACCAACTTGAGGTCGTGATATTCAGCGGGCACCAAAGCCAAATCAATGTGTTCTGGCACACGTAGCACCGTGGGACCAGAGGAGGACGGGGCAGCGCGCAAACAATGTGAATGACAGTGCACGCTCCAATTGGTGATTCTGGGGGTCTCCCAGTCTATGTCTGGATTGTGCAGTTTAAGCCATGTTAACCCAAGAACCACAGGCGCCAATTTTGTTGGCATGACAAAAAACGGTCTACGCTCACAATGGTTACCCGACACTACCAACTGGAGATTTTCCGTTACGTGTGTGACTGTGGAAATGAGGTCCCCATTTAGGTCCCGTACTTCCCGGGGCTCCGTCAACTTAATCAGGGTTCCGCCAAGTGCTTCTGTAACTGAAAAATCCACAAAACAGTCATCCGCCCCTGAATCGATCAAAACCGTCACTTTACAACTGCTGCCATTGCCTGTAATAATGCCAGGTAATTGCAGTCTAGTGTTCTCTAGTTTGTTTACAGTCTTGGCAGCTGTGGGTGGGTACTCACAGGGTCGCGGTGGAGTACCTCTACTTGACTTAGCCTTTGCGGTGGCGACGGTCGACGCCGGTGGCCGGTCCCAATGGCTTCTCCGAGCTGCACGGGGATTTCCCGGACAAGAAGCTACCTGGTGACCTGGTTCACCACAGTACAGGCAGAGCCGCTCCACCATGCGCCGGCTGCGCTCCCTTGCATCGAGTCTTTTGCCGCCGAGCTGCATCGCCTCCTCGTCTGTCGTCGGCTGCCACTCCAAGCCAGGCGAGGCAATAGGAGCCCGAGGTGAGCCTGCTGTAGAAGCTGACGAAGCTCTCCCGACGACCGCACTCGCCGACCGACCGCGCCGCTCAGCTCCTCTCTCTCGCTCGCGCTCATGAAGCCGATTGTCCAAAGAAATAGATAAAAAAATTAATTCCTCCAAATCTTTAGTTTCGTCGCGGGCGGCTAGCTCATCCTTCACCAATGGGTGCAGCCCCCTCCGAAAAATGCTACGCAAGGCTGCGTCATCAAAGCCACTCTCCGCCGCCAAAATGCGGAAGGAGACTGAGTAGTCCGCGACTGACTGCGTGCCCTGCGAAAAATCGAGCAAACGACTGCCGGCCTCTTTACCCCGTATGGGGTGATCAAAAACTCTCCTCATCTCTTCGATGAAAGCCGGAAAAGATACTCGTATTTCCGGGTACCGATTGCTAATCGCCATTGACCATGCTGCTGCCTTATCCGTGAGAAGGCTCATGACAAACGCAACCCGGGACCGATCAGTGGAATACGTGAGGGGTTGTTGGTCGAAAACTAAAGAACATTGGTGCAAAAACTGCCCACACGAGCCGGGTTCCCCGCCGTAGCGTGGCGGGTGCGGAATGTCGGGCTCACGCAACGGAGTGGAAGCCGAGTCGGCTGATGCAGCGAGGGGGACGTGCATCGAAGCCGCGGCTGTGGCTGAAGCAAGGCGGTGAGCACCAAACCGGTCCACCCGTGCTTCAAGAGCGCACATGTTAACGGTGAGTCTATTTAACGCCAACATGATTTCATGGAGCATGTGATCGTGCGGGTCGACGCGCTCCCGCGGTTCCGAAAACTCCTGGACTAACGGCTCGCTGTCTGAGGGGTCCATTTTGGCCGAGAGATTCTGTTACAATCCGCGAATGCGGAGAACAAGATTGGACCCAAACACAGACAACAGAAGGGAAGCGTTCGGGGATTTATTATTCACAATCAAAACAAAACTCGCGAACGCGGAAAAGTGGGACTAACAAAAGGATTCCGTGACATACAGGTCGACGGGGATCAAAAACGCGAAAACTGAGCAAAGGGCAGATAGCCAAAAAGACAAACAAAAATACACTCGATACCTGCACAAGGTAGAGGATGACAAAGCTAAGACGTCTGACGACCTAGATGACAAATACAGAGCGGCTCGAAAGCAGTATGTGCGAATGGCGACCAGCAAACTAATCTCTCGGCGCCGTTGTGTTGGTTCGCCACCGTTTATATATTAGTGTTGATTAGCTGGAACTCGCTGCCGGTGTGACGTCACGAATGCTCCCACAGCTGGCCCTGAAACAAACAAAATCTAACCAGCAGCGCATCATGACAGCCTCCTGACCATAGTTAGCTGGGATAGGCTCCAGTACCCCAGCAGTAAATTTTATTTTAGTGTAAAACATGACGTACAGTGCCTTTCAAAAGTATTCCGCCCCCTTGAACCTTGCAACCTTTCGCCACATTTCAGGCTTCAAACATAAAGATATATAATTTTAATTTTTTGTCAAGAATCAACAACAAGTGGGACACAATCGTGAAGTGGAACAAAATTTATTGGATAATTTAAACTTTTTTAACAAATAAAAAACTGAAAAGTAGGGCGTGCAATATTATTCGGCCCCCTTGCGTTAATACTTTGTAGCGCCACCTTTTGCTCCAATTACAGCTGCAAGTCGCTTGGGGTATGTTTCTATCAGTTTTGCACGTCGAGAGACCGACATTCTTGCCCATTCTTCCTTGCAAAACAGCTCGAGGTCAGTGAGGTTGGATGGAGAGTGTTTGTGAACAGCAGTCTTCAGCTCTTTCCACAGATTCTCGATTGGATTCAGGTCTGGACTTTGACTTGGCCATTCTAACACCTGGATACGTTTATTTTTTAACCATTCCATTGTAGATTTGGCTTTATGTTTTGGATCATTGCCCTGTTGGAAGATAAATCTCCGTCCCAGTCTCAGGTCTTGTGCAGATACCAACAGGTTTTCTTCCAGAATGTTCCTGTATTTGGCTGCATCCATCTTCCCGTCAATTTTAACCATCTTCCCTGTCCCTGCTGAAGAAAAGCAGGCCCAAACCATGATGCTGCCACCACCATGTTTGACAGTGGGGATGGTGTGTTCAGGGTGATGAGCTGTGTTGCTTTTACGCCAAACATATCGTTTTGCATTGTGGCCAAAAAGTTCAATTTTGGTTTCATCTGACCAGAGCACCTTCTTCCACATGTTTGGTGTGTCTCCCAGGTGGCTTGTGGCAAACTTTAAACGAGACTTTTTATGGATATCTTTGAGAAATGGCTTTCTTCTTGCCACTCTTCCATAAAGGCCAGATTTGTGCAGTGTACAACTGATTGTTGTCCTATGGACAGACTCTCCCACCTCAGCTGTAGATCTCTGCAGTTCATCCAGAGTGATCATGGGCCTCTTGGCTGCATCTCTGATCAGTTTTCTCCTTGTTTGAGAAGAAAGTTTGGAAGGACTGCTGGGTCTTGGTAGATTTGCAGTGGTCTGATGCTCCTTCCATTTCAATATGATGGCTTGCACAGTGCTCCTTGAGATGTTTAAAGCTTGGGAAATCTTTTTGTATCCAAATCCGGCTTTAAACATCTCCACAACAGTATCTCGGACCTGCCTGGTGTGTTCCTTGGTTTTCATAATGCTCTCTGCACTTTAAACAGAACCCGGAGACTATCACAGAGCAGGTGCATTTATACGGAGACTTGATTACACACAGGTGGATTCTATTTATCATCATCGGTCATTTAGGACAACATTGGATCATTCAGAGATCCTCACTGAACCTCTGGAGTGAGTTTGCTGCTCTGAAAGTAAAGGGGCCGAATAATATTGCACGCCCCACTTTTCAGTTTTTTATTTGTTAAAAAAGTTTAAATTATCCAATAAATATTGTTCCACTTCACGATTGTGTCCCACTTGTTGTTGATTCTTGACAAAAAAATTAAATTTCATATCTTTAAGTTTGAAGCCTGAAATGTGGCGAAAGGTTGCAAGATTCAAGGGGGCCGAATACTTTTGCAAGGCACTGTTCTTTCACGGGTGTTCGGTTTTTCTCACCCAACTTTGGCAAAAAACACAAGAAAGGGAGATGTGGTGTTTCTGGAGAGAAGCTAGCAGCAAAGCTCAAAATGCTTAGCTTTGCTGCGCTTGCTCAGCTTTACTCTGCTAACCGCCGCGAATCCTTTATTCGATTTGGGGCAGGAGCAAATTAACATACAATACATTCACTTGTGATTGGGCAGGTCTACAGAATACTCCCATGTTTACAGAAGACTGAGCTACCGTCAGATCTTGATTGATATAATCATTGATTTATCAAGTCAGACTTCCAGCCACTGTCTAATCACACAGTGGTCACGTACAGTCAGTTCAAAAGTACAAGAACTGTGCCACATACACAGATCATTGGAACAGTTTCATGTGACATTTTAATGTATAAGGAAACATTAAATCAGAACAATGTAAGTAACGCATAAAATGACTTAAAATGTACAATTTCTCTTACAACGGGCCACACCAGAATGCGGCGGCCGGATCTGGTCCCCAGGGTTGCCGGTTTGACACACTTGCCGTAGGTCAACGGCAGCAAAAAAAAAGTAAAGATCTCTGTGTTTACTTTATGTGAATGGATTCACATTTCAGATGGAGAAATGCACTCAGCCGGCCGTGGTGACCAAAGATGTCTGCATGGTGTTCTACTCTCGTGACACCAAGCTGTCCGCCTCACGTTCCATACGAAATCTTTTCGGTACGGGAAGCCTGAGAGCGGCGGACGGGTGAGTTTTACCTAAAAAATGGAGAAAACATTGAAAGAATCAGCTCTACAAAATTCCCGGGGGTCCATATTGATGAGTACTTTATTCACATACCTCAAAAACTCTCAAACTTACCACTGAAATCTACCGTATTGGCCCGAATATAAGACGGTCCTGATTATAAGACTTTTTGAACACCAAATTAATTTTTCATACAGAAAATAATTACAGTACATCTGAAACAAATGATTATAACAATATATTTGAGAGAAAAAGCATGTTATTTTGCCTCATTCAAATCTTAATATCTGAACATTTAAATATGTAAACTAAAGTGCAATCACATTCGTAAATGAATGGTTTCTGGTTTTTGAAATGTAAATAAACCAATCTATTGTGATAAAAGAACAAAATTGCAATAATTGCATTAACCATCAAAGTGAGGTCTAACTGTAACTAGTCTTGAAACAAATCTGAATAAGGAAAAACATTGCAATAAAATAATGCAAACTGGTGAAACTTGAGAGTAGCTGAGATCTCTCATGACAGAACATTACTCCTCAAGTTCAGCATTCGCTTCAGTGATATCTGGCGCCATCTAGCGTCGTGAATGGGTATAATGTCTAGACTGCCAATATAAGACGACCCCCACTTTTTCAGTCTATTTCAATGCAAAAAACACCGTCTTATATTCGGGCCAATACGGTAAGTCTGAGAAAATTCACACCTAAAAAAACCTCTGACACATCAGCAAACTTTCACACACCAAAGATACTCACTCAGATTCACCATCAAAAACCAAATTGATACTATAGTTTCAAATCCATCAAAAAAAGAAGAGAAAACCTGAAAAACTTCTCAAAAACAACAACTCAGGCTCCAAAAACTCTCAAGACACACACAAAAAAACGCAGATATACTCTAAAAATCCTCTTACACATCAGAAAACGCCTATCCAATAAATTCACAAAAACCTTGCAAAAGACTCTTATGACACGTAATGAAACCCTTTCACACAAATTAATGTCAGAAAAAAAAAACATCTCAATTCTCTGGACATTAGATTTTTTTTGGATACTTTCTTCTCCAAGAAACCGCGTGACCGGCGTGTACGAGGTGAGCCTGTGCAAACTAGCGGACGCGGGGAGTCCGGGAATGCAGCGGCGCCGGCGGCGGGTGCTGGACACGTCTGTAGCGTACGTCCGCGGCGAGGAAAACCTAGCCGGCTGGAGGCCTCGCAGCGACAGTCTCATCCTGGAGCACCAGTGGGAGCTCGACAAGCTCAGCCTGCTTCAAGATGTAAGAAGACCGACGAGGTCCAGATTGGGGACGGGAACTTGATGTCTTCTTTTTTTTTGTCCCTCAGGTGGAGAAGACCAAACATTTCCTGCTTCTGCGGGAGAAGCTAGAGTCCACCCTGTTGCCAGCGGGTCGGGGGGCTCAAATTCTACCCGACAACGAGCCCGGCGACCCGACTCCCCCCTCATTGGACGGCGCTGCGTCTGACATCATCACCGAGCGGCAGCGAGAGCTCGCCACCAAGTGTTTGCGACTGCTCACTCACTCCTTCGACAGAGAGTACACTCACGTGTGTGTCAGCGCTAGTGAAAGCAAGGTACTTCCTGTTTCAAACAACTACTTCCTATCACAATCAAAACAATGTATCAGTTGTCTTCGTGGGCCGTTCGTCACAGATCTCAGAGATGTCCGTCACTACGTTGAGAGACTCTGCCTCCATCTCCGCTCTCAACACCATCACGCCCTCGTCAACTTGCCCTTCCCTAGTGGAGGGTTGCTATAACAACGCTGATCTCAGGTTAGCCCGGGACATTACAGTACATGTATCATAATGTATGATGTGGGGACAAAAGTATTAGGGCACCGATAAAAGAAGAAAACTTGAGTTTGGGAAAAGTAGAGTCGTCCGACAATGACTTTTTAACCGATAACTGATATCTCGATATTGTCCAACTCCAAAAATCCGATACCAATATCAAACCAATACCGATATATGCAGTAGTGGACTTAACATGTTATGGCTAATTGTATTGTGATGCCCCACTGGATGCTTTAAAGAGAACCACGGACAAAAAAACTTGTTCTTAAAAGATAATGTCAGTACGAGTTATAATGATTGGATATTCAAAAAATTTGAAAAATGAGTTTAACTAGTAGGTCGCCATTGTTGTTGACGACGTAATGCGGTGATGTCTCTGGACAGCGCCGCCGTACTTCCTGTTAACACTAGAAAACTCAGCAGGCCGACTAGCAATGGCCGATTTGGCCTCTCCTCCGTGACTCGTGATAGTTTGTGTCAGTTAGAGTCAAGATACATTTATTTAAATACATTTATTTATGAAGTTTGACACTTTTTACACATTTTTTAATTCACTTCTCCTATACTCCACACATAAAAACAGAAAGAATGGCCCAAATGTGTACATTGTTTTGAAGAAGAAAAAAAAAGTGTTTTAGAAATGCAATTTGAGTGTAAAGCAGGAATTGTGTCTACAGTTTAGAGAGACTGAATCAGGGGCATGGAGAATGGATTGTGGTCATTGTGTCCAAAGTTAATGTATGTCTAGTGGTTGCATTTCCATATAGCACTTCGCTCACTTTTGCCACCTCTAGGTTTTCCGGGGGAGAGACCATATTGGCCATTGTTTGGGACTCGTAGGAGTACCAGAATTCTCTGGGACTTCTAGTGTTAAGTTCAAATACGAATCCTTCGGTAGACATTTATAATACTACCAAAAATATGGAGAAAAGGGACTCAATTTAGTTGAAAAGCTTGCAAGGAGAAGGAGGAAAGCTATACAATGGATTACAAAATACAGCTTCCGCACTCGTTCTAACTAGCACCTCCTTCACCTGGCTTTTTATTTGGGATGACCCTAGCAACAGATGGGTGTCTTGCCCTAAAAGAGAAAGAGGAAGCAAGCTGGCGACACCCCTTGTATTTGTATGGCTATGTGTGTGCATGTAGGTGGGATTATATACATGTGTGTCAGCACATTTCAGCAAAGCAAAACTGCCTCTTCTGCCTGTCCTTGGACAAGCAAGAGGCCTCCTCAAGGCTTCTTCAAGGCAAAAAGTTAACAAATGAGCAAAACATTTCTTTATTGCGAGCAGCTATTGATTTGAGCAATTATATAACAAACATCTCAATCACTATCACATCAAATACATTTCATGAAGCAATAACATTTGGCAAGTAATAAATTGCAACAATATGATTTCTTAAAAGTGGACCTGTGGAACCTGGGCTGGTTTAAACCGGTCAGAATGGCAAGGCAGTTTTATCAAGAACTAAACATGTCTATAGTTATCAATCACAAAAATGTCTCTTACAGCAATCAATCATAGAACATCCTTTTATAGCAATCAATACTTTATTATGAGCCTTCAATGGTAAAAGCAAATATTTAATAACCATATAATAATTATCACTTCCACAGTGTCACTTGTTAGCTACATAAACATGTCGTCGGTTCTGCCTATCCAATTTGAACCCGAGCGGAAAAGTGATGAGCAGGACACCACAGTTGATATTTCACAAAATGAGCAGCAAAAGCAATTAAATGAAAGTCTCCAGTGGCATTCAAACCCGCATTTCCCGTGCGACAGACGAGCACTGAGACCACAAAAATATACTTCTGCGGGACTTTAGAGTCATGATTTTCCTTATAAAGCAATCGCAGCCCACGTGCTGTATGTCTGTGCGAACATTGTATCTGTGATTCAAGCCGCCTAGGATCGGTTTAAAGACGCTGCTGATGAGCTGGAATTGGATGCAGGTACAATGTTGGGAACTCATCCCACATCTCTGTAACAAAACAATCCGACCAGCAGCAGAATGTGACAAAATCATGCCAGTCATCATACTAGCTTCGCTAGCTAGCTAGCACAGCTTTTCTCCCAGTCCAGGCCAACCGCGTCATCACCCCCAGTAAAACATGGCGCCCTCCATAGGTCAAAATACGCACTAAATATTATAGATTTTTAAATCAATGGCAATAATATATCTGTTTCTAATAATTTTAGTGAAAGAGAACAATTGTGGCTTAGTAGAGCCGACAAGTCTTTAATAATGATAAATGTAACAACTTCGGGGTTTTCCAAATAAACGTTCTGTGAAAAATAATTGAACAATAACTCAAATAACAAATGGTCACATAACAAATTCCAAGCATCTTCGTTTGGAGACATCTAATGGTCAATGAGCATAACTGCTGTGCTAAGCTTTGACCAGCCCTTGTGCAAAATTCATTTTGAAGGCAACATGCATATTGTCCCAAAACCGATAATGAAAAACCAATGTCGTTAGTATCTAATATCATTTTAAAATACTTTCATCAACAGATATTATTGACTACCCGATATTACTGGACAACTCTAGGCAAAAGTATTGGGACACCAACAGAATGGAGAAAATTAAATAAGGGCAAAAGTATTGAGCAACTTTGCTTCTCAGGTGTCCCTATAGTTTTGTTTAAGAATGTTATTGTTTTTTAAAAAGTAGTTTAGTTTGGCTTGGTCAAAAGTATTGGAACACCCAAGAAGTAAGAATATTGGAGTTTGGGGAAAAAATATTTGGACGAAGATGTGTGAAAACTGGAGTTTTTACTAAAAGTATAGGGACACCTTCAGGATTTGTAGAATCTAATTTGGACAAAATACCCACCCACTAAGTAACATTTTTAAAAATTTATTAGGACACCAAAAAAACTAAGGAAACTGGGATTTTGTCAAAAGTTTGGGAATGCATTCTGGAACTGGAAAATGACATTTGGACACATTTTTATGACTTTTAACTACTAAGTAAGAAAGTGTGTTTTTCCCCCCCATAAGAATTGGGAAAAGAAGTATCTTTCAGAAGGAACTGTGACACCCAAGGAAGTAAGATGAAATTAAATGAAATTTAAATAAAATTATTCGGAAACCAGGCAAGTTAATAAAATGAAAGATATTAGTACTCCTACAGGAAGTGCAAAATTAAGCACCCATTCAGTTAATTATGTAAATATAACAGCCACTCCATTGAAACCAGACTCGTGGGTCAAAAATTGACAAGCGTTCCAAAACTGAAATCCGATTAAAATTAGCTGGGATTGGCAGACAACCAATTCAGGGTGTAACTTGGCCAAAGTTAAGATCTTTGCCTTTAAAAATCTTAGCAACCATCCATTAATGAAATCCCGCTAACAAAACTAACAGTTAACACAACTTCACAATCATGACCTGAAAGTTTCTGAGGTCAGAGTTCATTCATAAACAATTTAAAGACTTTCCTGAAAAGAGTTTCAAGGTTGTGGATTTTGACCTTTTTTTTTTTACCGCAGACCTCCCGCTCCTCGCTCCCGCGCCGTCAGTCCAACTCCCGAACCGCCACTAGACGCTGACGCCAAGAAGTGCGCAGGCGCTTCTTCGGAAAGCAAACCTCGCATACGTCGATTTGTCCCTGATATCCAGGAGATCAGAGTCAGGTAAGACGATTGGAACTACAAAGTTGATAATGTTCCAGTGCTCTTAGCTAGATATAGCTAAGATATAGATATAAGATATAGATATAGTAGTAATAAAACAGAGAACAAAGTGCTAACAAGGTATCTGTTAACATATTAAGGTATCCAGATAATGATAAACAAAACAAACTCTTGATCTCACTCCAAATCACTACCAAATCCATTCAAGTCTTCATCTTCAGTATCATTTTTTAACAACTACACCAATTTCAGTATAAATATCAACATATAAGTCGCTGGCCCAGCCAAAATATGAAAAAAAAAAAAAACATTAGTCACCCTGACTTATAGTCTGGAAAATACGGTCATAAATTTTATGCTACCACATGATAATAATGTTGATGTGTTAACATGAATTTTTCTTTTTAACATGATACATTTCACATTATCACATGATCATTTTCAAGATTTTGTATGATAAATCTCATGTGACACGTGTTCGTTTTTTGTCTTAAAATGAATGAAGTCCAATGTTTTAATGTGATAATCTACCATGAAAATTTCAAACGCGCCCATCATTTCTAAGTGTGAGAACTTAGAAAATCGCTGGGTGTTCAAATGCTAATTTTCCTCACTGTAAATATCATGCTAATTTTGATTTTCCTATTTTAACCAGTCCCATTAATGGCGCTAGGACTCCAATTCATTTTGATTGTTCATTCGCCCCTTCCGGTCAAAATGGATTGGACGTCTGGCACCGTCAATCGCAGTCAAGTGAGTTGAATATTATGGCAACCAATGACGTGGTTACTTCCCGGCAGCCCCATCGTGTCCAAAAAGGGTTACCTCCACTTCCTGGAACCGCACACTAACGGCTGGGTGAAGCGCTATGTGGCGGTACGCCGGCCGTACGTCTACATCTACAACACAGAGCGTGACACAGTGGAACGCGCCATCCTGAACCTGTCCTCAGCGCAGGTGGAATACAGTGAGGACCAACAGGCCATGCTCAAGGTGTGACTCATCTTCGCCTAACAATTCGCAACAGACACTTAGCCAGCTTTCTTTTTCGACAGACGCCTAACACGTTCGCCGTGGTTACGGAACACCGCGGGATTTTGCTTCAAGCCACAAGCGACAAGGACATGCACGACTGGTTGTACGCCTTCAATCCTCTCCTGGCAGGGACTATCAGGTTAGCACGTCGATTTGGGGCAAAATATCATTTGGCGATTTATCGCGACACAAAACGTCACTATACGCATCGAGATTGAATAAATGGATGCCGGATGGAAGCAGGGCCGAGAACGAAAAGTGGTATTTGGTATGTGGCAAAATTGATTTTGCCATGTGACAGAAAGGATTTTGTCATGTGGCATTTTTTTTGGCATGTGGCATTTTTTTGCCATGTGGCAAAATGGATTTTGCCATGTGGCATTAGTTTTTGCCATGTGGCATTTTTTTGCCATATTGCAAAATGGATTTTGCCACGTGGCAAAATGGATTTTGCCATGTTTTTTTTTTTGCCATGTGGCAAAATGGTTTTTGACATTTGGCATTTTTTTGCCATATTGCAAAATGGATTTTGCCATGTGGCTTTTTTTTTTTTTTTGTGCCATTTGTTTTTTTTTTTTGTTTTTTTTTTTTTTTTGCCATGTTGCAAAATGCATTTTGCCTTGTGGATTTTTTTTTTTTTTTGCCATCTGGCATTTTTTTTGCCATCTGGCAAAATGTATTTTGACATGTGGCATTTTTTTTTTTTGGTGCCATTTGTTTTTTGTTTTTTTTGCCATGTTGCAAAATGTATTTTGACATGTCGCATTTTTTTGCAATGGTTTATATATGCCATGTGCATTTTGCCAATGCAACGTCACGATACGCATCGAGATTGAATAAATGGATGCCGGATGGAAGCAGGGCCGAGAACGAAAACTGGTATTTGCCATGTGGCAAAATTGATTTTGCCATGTGAAAAAAAAAGGATTTTTTCCATGTGTTATTTTTTTTTGGCATGTGGCATTTTTTGCCATGTAGCAAAATGGATTCACCATGTGGCATTTTTTTTTTTGCCATCTGGCATTTTTTTGCCATCTGGCAAAATGTATTTTGACATGTGGCATTTTTTCGCCATGTGGCAAAATGCATTTTGCCATGTGGCATTTTTTTTGCCGTGTGTCAAAATGTATTTTGCCATGTGGCATTTTTTTTTGCCATGTGGCAAAATGGATTTTGCCATCTTGCATTTTTTTGCCATGTGGCATTTTTTTGCCATGTTGCAAAATGTATTTTGCTATGTGGCATTTTTTTTTTTTTGCCGTGTTGCAAAATGTATTTTGCCATGTGGCATTTTTTTGCCATGTGGCAGAATGGATTTTGCCATGTGGCAAAATGTATTTTGGCATGTGGCATTTTTTGGTGCGTGGCAATATGGATTTTGGTTTGTGGCATTTTTTGGGGGGCTATATGGCATTTTTGCAGGCCATGCATGTCCATGCCATTGACAACTATGCACGTCCAAATTTTCCATTAATTTTAAATGGCAGAAAAACATGTGTGGCTGTGATTTTTCACATACACTTACCATTACAGCGCATTCACATTCAACTGGCACTCAAGTCAGGTTATGCCATCGACGGCTATGCACGTCCAAATTTTCCATTCATGTTAAATGGCAGAAAAACGTGTGGCTGTGATTTTTGACCACACACTTACCATTACAGCGCATTCACATTCAACGGGCATTCAAGTCAGGCAATGCCATTGACGGCTATTCACGTCCAAATTTTCCATTCATATTTAATGGCAGAAAAACATATGTGGCCGTGATTTTTGAAGATACACTTCCCATTACAGCTCATTGCCACATGGCAAATACCAGTTTTGGTTCTCGCTGTCTCTCATATTTTAGTCAAATCATTTGCTGACCCTGCAAATATACTTCAAGTAGCCACCAACCAGTTTGTGGTGCTCTTGAGGCAGGAAGGATCCAGTCTCGCATATATTCTGCAAGCAGAAGAACAAACTTCCAACCACTTCTAAAATAATAACAAGTAATAGAAGCTCATTAAATCAAAGTTCATTAAAACTCATTTTAAAAACGACACGAAAATTATACATAATAACAAGCTAAGTAGCATAACTAGCAATTAATGAAACAACTGGAACAGTTAAGAAAGAAATAATTAACAAAGTACATAAACTGTGAACCGCACTGTATATACTGTAGATCCATAGCGCCGTATTGCATGCTGGGAGGCATCAGGCACGAGTATCAATATGTTGTATGATTAAAAAAAAAGGTATGTTTACGTGGACAAAATTTCTTCAATCTGATCAACGTTCAGATTGAAATTATGAGTCCATGGACACTAAAAATATTGATCCGATTAGGTTGTCCCAACACTGTTAGCTTGTGAAAAAATGAGCTAAATGCTATAAAATGCTAACATTTGATTTTTTTTCAGATCCAAGTTGTCCAGAAGACGAGTGGGTCCGATGAGGATGTGATGGAAAAGACTTGAGATGTACATAGCCCACCGACCGAGCCTCCCTTTTCACCGCCGCCATCTTCCTAGCGCTCCTCGGCGCCGTCTCGTGTCAGGACTTTTCTAAGCAGTCCGGTAGTCAGATTCCATGTGTGTGGTGATGTCATGTAGTTGTGTCAAGTGGCGCATCCGGCCTTATACATACGATACAAATATGTGTGCGTGCGAATGTGTGAATCGGGACAACCAGGAAGTAATATCATTGGAGTATGGACGAAAGTATTGGGACATGACAGGAATAAGAAAATTTGTGTGTGGTCAAAAGTATCGGGACATCAAGGAAAGAAGTAAATGAATTAGGGCTCAAGTATTGGAACAGCCTGTCTTCTTGGGTGTCCTCATAGTTTTGTATAAAAATTTTAGTTTTTATTTTTTTTGTTTTAAAAATACCGGGCCACACAGGAAGGCGGAATAGTCGAGTTTGGACTAAAGTATTGGGACACCAAGGAAGAATTTTGGAGTTTGGACAAAGTTATCGGGACACCCAAGAAGTTGGAAAACTTCAGATAAAAGTATTAGGACACTTATAGGAACTGCAAAATATAATTTGGACAAAAGTCTTGGGGCACCGAGCAAGTTAGAAGATCATACTTTTTTTTCCTCAAAAAATATTGGGACACTCAACAAATAAGTAAGCAAGCAGGAGATTTGACAGAGGTTTTGGGACATTTACTGTACACAAACTGGAAAATAGCATTTTACAATCTTTGCTGATTTCTTTCAAAGTACTGGGACACCCAGGAAGTAAGAAAATGTGAGGACCCGCCTCCCACCACCACCCAATTTATTTTGTCACCCAGGATCTAAGAAATTAATTTTGGACAAAAATATCTGGACACCCAGGAAGTCGAATATGTGAACTACAGTGAAGAAAATAAATATTTAAACACCATGCTATTTTACAAGTTCTCCCACTTACAAACGAATGGTAATATGTAAGTACAGTCATCGTTGTTTGCAATTACAGACGTCAAATGTTTCCTTCAGTTTACACCAGGTTGGCACACGCTGCAGGGGGGATCTTGGCCCACCCATCAGCCAGGTTTCTGGGCTGTCACTGAGAATCACGGAGTTAGAGTTCCCTCCGAAGGTTTTCTATTGAGTTTGAAGGAATCTGACCTTTAAGCCAGACTTTATCAAGCCAGCCGAACTGCCGGACCCGCGCTGGCGCAGATCCAACGACCCTGACAAGTGAGACCCCGACAACCTGGCCAAAAGGCAAAACTGTGCATTCACCTGAGTGTTAACCCCTTGTACTGACTCCATTTTGAAAGCTGGAAAAAGGCTTCGAAGCACAAGTTGACAATTTATTCTGGTCGACAGCAATCAAACGGCAAGGCGAAACAGAAACAGACTCAGGCGAGGAGGCAGACTCGTTCCAAGGTCACCATATCACAAGTCAACAAAAGGTTCCAGAGAAAAATGGCAAAGATTAGTTAAACATTGTCTTTTTGAAGGCTCTCGCGGGGCATGCTGTGGGCAAAAGAAGGGTGTGCTTGGGCGTTGTTTAGGATTATTGTCTGTTTGTGGATTGGACAGGAGGATTCAGGAGTTACTGTTGTCAGGACAATGAGGGTTATGGATTTTGCCACTTCAGATTCAAAGGGGCTCTTGGAGGCTTATCAGTCGTGTTATCAGTTTGATATCGGGCATTCTCCGGTGTTCCTTGTGTTGGGACAGGACGTCCCACCATTTGTTCTGGACTGTCCAGGAGAACTGATTGTGGGAGTTGGTGGTGCAGACTTGGGCTTGTAGATGTCTTGCCTAGTCAGCGTAAATCTTAATTAGTCAGTTGCATGACGCAGACGTTGGGCTTCCGTGATAAGGTGTCATGTATCTCTTATGCCCTATGGCAAATATATTCTGCTTATTTTCCTTAAACTATGGTATAAGTGATATTCATTTTATATTGGGTGTGTTAGAGTAATTCAAACAGTCGATCGGTAATTACGAGAAAAGATACTACTCCCTTCAAGTTTAGGTCTGGAGACCAGATAGGCCATGCTAGAACCTTGGAAAGTTTCTTACGGAGCCACTCCTTGGTTTTCCTGGCTGTGTGCTTCTGGTCATTGTCATGCTGGAAGACCCGGGCACGACCCAATTTTCAATAAACACCCCCAAAACTTGATGCTACCACCCCCATGCTTCACAGTAGGGATGGTGTTCTTGAAATACTCAGTACTCAGTGATATCTTACATGGGGCTCCACTCCGATTGAGATTGACCGTCATGTTTAGCTTCGTCCATTTTCTAATGATTGCTCCAACAGTGGACCTTTTTGTCACCAAACTGCTTGGCAATCGCTCCATAGCCCTTTCCAGCCTTAATTTTGTCTCTGGTGTCTTTGGACAGATCTTTGGTTTTGGCCATGTTACAAGTTTGAGTCTTACTGATTGAATGGGGTGGACAGGTGTCTTTATGCAGCAATCGACCTCAAACAGATGCATCTGATTCAGGATAATACGTGGAGTGGAGGTAGACCCTTAATAGGCAGAATAACAGGTCTTTCAGGGTCACAATTTAGCTGATAGACTGGTGTTCAAATACTTATTTGCAGCTTTATCCCACAAATGAATTGTTAAAAAGTCATGCATTCTGTATTTTTCCTTTCAGATTATCTCTCTCCCAGTGGACATGCACCCAAGATAAACATTTCAGACTTCTCCATGATTTCTAAGTCTTCAAATACTTATTTTCTTCACTGTCCTGTATGGGTGTCTTGAGATAGGGATTCTTTTTTTTAAAACTGGACAGAAAAGGACAACAAACAAACATGTCCTAATACTTTTGTCTCTCTATATGGGGGAAAAAATGCACATTTTAAAAACTTTCTTTCTCACACGCTGCCTCCATGTTCGCACAAAACAACAAGGACGCCACCTTCACGCTCACGTTTAGAAACATTTCACCTCCAACCTAGCTCTTATTTATGTATTTATTTCCATCTGCATGTATTTATTCGTTGGCAAAAACGTTTACAGTATATTTGTAAAGTGGTGCAATTTCTGCACGCGGCACTTTGTAAGACGCTTTTTTTCTGTTCTTTTTAAAACACCAACACACTTTTACTTGAATTGTTCTCATCCACCCCTTTAAGTGGTCAGGCCAGGTGATAGTAGTATAAAAGTACTTATATGTATGTGCATATGGATGACATGTAGTGCCTCACGGTTGCGTTCTATTGGACAACCTTCACGCTGCTACTGTATTTATTTATTCTAGTTGAGAATTACCATTGTTAATAGACTTATAGGTAATTCTGTGCTAACATGTAATATTTATACATACCATTTCTTAATTTTTCACTTCTCCAATGACGTGAGTGCGCATCAGGTCAGCCAACTTGAGTGCACACTCACAAAAATAGACATTCTATACCTTTTTTCTCCCCCAAAAAACATTCTACCATCATGACCGACATCAAAATACAGTAGTGTAGTACACTGTGCTTAAATATCAGATTTTTTTGTTTTGTTTTTTTGAATGGAACATATAAGTTAGCTACCATAGAGTAGAACTAAAATTATACTTGAAAAGTAAAGGAAAATGTGTACCGTATTTTTCAGACTTTAAGTCGTACCTGAGTCATAGACTTCACTATCAGTTGACGGGACACTGGGCTCGCGGCCAATCCGTAGGGGGCCTATTTTCAAAAACTTAAAATTCAAATATTTTCAAAACCCATTTAAAGTGATCTAAAACCAAAACAGTCACCTCCCTTAGGCATAGTGTATATGAGTCTCCATAAGCAGTGGCATCAAAAAATTGAAACTTATTCCCCAATAAAATCCCGATTATTATTATTATTTTTATATATACCGTAATTTTCGGACTATCGGCCGCTACTTTTTCCCTCATTTTGAATCCTGCGGCTTATATGTTGATTTATTTGGGTTAATAGCTAACACTTTATTTGACAGCAACGTCATAAGACTGCCAGAAGACAGCCATAATTATGACATGACACTATTATGAGCATCAATGAATGCTTATGACAGATGTCACTAACTGTCATCCGGCAAATTATATCACCGACTCTATGTCCAGCTCGGATCTTTTACATGCAGTCAAAAGTGAGATAATTTGACATCTCTCATAAGCATTCATTAATGCTCATGGCAGTATCATGTCATAATTATGATGGTCTTATGACAGTCTTATAGCGCCACAGTCAAATAAAGTAGCTAACTAGCAATTCATGAAACAACTGGAACAGTAGCTGAAGAAATTATTAGCACAGAACATGAATTTTGAATGTTATTTACATCTGTAGAGCTGCAATGCATGCTAGGAGGCATTTTGGATGACCACAGTGTTGACAGCAGGTGGCAGCAGAGGTTCATTGTCTCCCCCATGTGGGAAGTGATGGCAAAATGACGCTTCTTGAATTAATGAAGCTTTGCAGCCAATTGGTTCAAAACTTCATAATGATTCATTTGGTTTTATGAGTCTTATGATGCCGCTGTCAAAAAAAAGTGTTTGCGGTTAATATCTTTTGATGTAAATATCCCATAATACAGTGAGCACAGCTGCGGCTTATAGTCCAGTGCAGCTTATCTATGAACAAATGCGTTTTTTGTGTCAAATTTGGTGGGTGGCGGCTTATAGTCAGGTGCGCCTTATAGTCCAGAATTAGGGTATAACAAACCTTAAAATGGCTATAAAATTCCCAGATTTTACGCTAGATGCACAAAAATCACCAAATGCAGATATAATGCAGATATAATCGCCTATATTTTCAGGATCGATAGCATTATTTAACGCAGAAATGTCTAAATTACATTTTTTGCCCAAAAACGGGCAGTTTGCCCGCTAGTTACGTTAATGTGTAGAAATAAAAAATCCAACATGGCGGCTGTCACAAAACAAAGAGTGTTTTAAGTTGAAAATTCTTCTAAATAAATGCGTAAATCCCGATTTTTTTTTAGGTATGAACGTAAAACAGTCTATATTCCTGTTTAAAAGCAAAAAACTGGGTAGTTATCATTCATTTTACCTAAATATTTTAAGCTAGTTACGCTATTGTGTAATCCAACATGGCAGCCATCACAAAACAAAGAGCTTTTTAAGTTGAAAATTCTTGTAAATAAACGCGTAAATCCCAGAATTTCTATAGATATGAACCTAAAACAGTCTAGATTCTTGTTTAAAAGCAAAAAACTGGGCCGTTATCATTCATTTTATGTGAATATTTCAATCTAAAGTTACACAAATTTTTTCCATTCATTTTTTTTCACGTTTCAAAGTGGTGGTATTTGGTGGTATTTTATATAATACCTGTCAGGGAAATTCAAGTTTGAACTCCCAAGACAAGTGTTACCTCGATAGCTCGATTAGAGAAATGAATACGACCAACCAAAAATTGCCTGCTTCAAAGACTTTATAAACGTGATATATCAAGGGTACAAAATGATGTGATTCAGCCAGGAGCTGTGATCACACAGAAGTACAATAGATGCTGGACATTTATACTGTTGAAAGGGCGTTACCCAAGGATGCATACTGTGAAACGATACCTATGAAAACGAAAGTGAAACTTAAGTATCAACTGGTGGTTTTCCACAGAAAAACATCTCCAGTAGGGGAAAAAAAACACCTCAAGTTATGACCTTGAACACCGGCTCTGGCTAGAACGACGATGAGCTCAGTCTGATAAGCCGCAGTCGCCCATTGTATTCATTCAGGGCATATTGGAAAACACAGGAACATAACAGTCCATATTTGGGCATATTGTGATACAGTCTATAATAGTCAAGGCTATGGGAAGGCACACTCAAACAGGTTAATATAACAATGATGCTCTATGCTACATTGTTCTCATGCAAGCATAACAAAAGCATACAAAATATGATGTATAATGGTTGTGTTTTAAGCATGATAAAATTCTCTCACAATACCGTATTGTCCGGAATATAAGACGGTGTTTTTTGCATTGAAATAAGTGGGGGTCGTCTTAAATTCACGGTCTAGACATTATACCCATTCACGACGCTAGATGGCGCCAGATATCATTGAAGCGATGTTCTGTCATGACAGATCTCAGCTACTCTAAAGTTTAACCAGTTTGCATTATTTTATTGCAATGTTTTTCCTTATTCAGATTTGTTTCAAGACTACAGTTACAGTTAGACCTCACTTTGATGGTTAATGCAGTTATGGCAATTTTGTTGTTTTATCACAATAGATTGGTTTATTTACATTTCAAAAACCAGAAGACTTTCATTTACGAATGTGATTGCACTTTAGTTTACATATTTAAATGTTCAGATGTTAAGATTTGAATGAGGCAAAATAACATGCTTTTTCTCTCAAATATATTGTTATCAGTTGTTTCAGATGTACTGTAATTATTTTCTGTATAAAAGTAATTTGGTGTTCAAAAAGTATTTTTTTCAAACTTGAGTCTTGAAAAAGAGGGGGTCATCTTATAATCAGGGCCGTCTTATATTCGGGCCAATACGGTAATTACCTTGAATCCTCGACCAAATCACTCTTGAAACACTCCTGCCTTTGTGTATGCACTAAAACTTGTCCTGTTTCCACCAAAATCCGGTGTTAGAATGCAGCGTGTTTGAGTTTATCACAATGAAAGCTACGTCAACGCTCTGCCAGGGTCGGCCCCTTACGGGAAGGCGTGGCGCAATGTCTGTCAGAACTGTCTCGTCAACTGATGGTGAAGTCTATGCCTGAGTATTAGTCGCACCAGCCAAAAAATGCGCAATAAAGAGGAAAAAAACATATATCAGTCGCACTGGAGTATTTTTGAGGGAAATTAATTGATAAAATGCAAAACTAAGAAAAGACATGTCATCTTGAGAGGCAATTTTTTTTCGTTGTTGTCTTTATTGTAGTAAGAGTAACCTCCGCATTTCGCCTGTCCCTTACAAGTGTTTTGCTAACTCCAAACATTCTTTTTGCTCCTCAATTTACCGTTTTTGGCAGTAAATTTCATTATTTTCAGCTTTTAATCTGCTGAATATGATTTTATTTTCACTGCCATTTTGTTCAGCCCTTCTCAGTTGTTTTTATAAGTTACCGCAAATGTTGAAACACAGGCCTTGAGCGCCCTCTTGCGGTTCAGTGTGAAAATAAAACGTGAAGTCATACAATAATGTATTAATAATTTCACACATTAGTTGTTCCAGAGTATAAGATGCACCCCCGGCCAAACTATGAAAAAAAAACCAGCGACTTATAGTCCGAAAAAATACGGTACATGAAAAGCATAAACCTGTAACGCAACATGCAAATGAATTTTGGTGCCTAGTAGGGGGACCGCAAGTACTATCCTGCGGGCCGCAATTCGCCCCCATCCCCAAAGTGTGAGGCCACTGATTTAACATGCTAGGTTTTAAGTCAGAATGTGATCAATTTAATTTTACCACATGATAATTTTGACATTTTCACATGAATTTCACATTTTCGCGTAATCACTTTCAAGATTTAATGTGATCAATTTTAAACTATAATGTAAATTTTTCAATTTTAAGGTGTTTCATGTTTTGATTTCACATTATAAAGTGACGTTTTGACATGATGAATATTAAATTTTAACGTGATACATTTAACATTACCACAAGATAATTTTTAAGATTTAATGTGATAAATTTGGAACCTCAAAATGTTCATTTTTCAGTTTCAAGATGATAACTCACATTTTAATGCGGTAAATTTCACATTATGTGAGGAGTTTGACGTTTTAATACGATAAAGTTCACATTTTCACCGGATAAATTCTCCAGTATCACAATTTTTAAGCTTTAACGTGATCAATTTTGAACTTAAACGTGTTAATTTTTTGGTGTTTTAAGACGTTAAGTCTCATGGTTTAATGTGAAAAGTTTGAGGTTATAACGTGATAAGTTTAGTGTAAAGCGTTGATAATTTTGACACTATTTTTACTAACATATCACGTTATAACTTGCTAAATTTCATTTTAACGCATTCATTAACATTGACGGATGGAACGTCGATCACCGTCAATTGCGCTGAAGCATTATCGGTCCCAATTTCTGATCAATTTGACGTTTATATTTTATTGACAATCACTTTCCTCACACATTTTAAAGCATTTAAGCCTCTACATGTCCATTCATATGCAACTCATCCCCACACATGTTCCTTATCAACCCAGGCGACCAATCCTGTCACGCGTTTTATCCAACCAAAGGTGTTAACAGTCACAACACTGAATGTACTAACCACGTTTTGACGCTACGACAACTACTCAAGTGCTTACGTGTACGGCACCACTGTCGTTCATTACAGCCGTCATCCATTTTTTATCGCCCTCTCTGCTTTGAATGAAAAATGGCAATTTTTGTGCTTCCACTTTTCTTTCTTGGGAAAAAAAAAAACGAGACATCGCATTGTATATAATAAACACGATTGCTGTGAACGGTGTGTATCATATCATCGAGCAACTGTAAATGGGCTGTAGAGTTCCGTGTGTCTTTTTTCGAGTGTCGGAGTAAAGCGTCCAAATGTTTGTGCGTGTGTGTTTGCACTGAAACACATTGTCATTTATGGAATTAAAATAAAAATTACAATGATGCAACACGAAAGAAGGAGGGGTGAAGTTTTGTTTTTTTTGGAGTGTCTTTATTTTTCAGTTCAGTTGTATTTAGTGCTGCAACGATTAATCGAATAATTCGAGTATTCGATTAGAAAAAAAGATTCAAATTAAATTTTGTTGCTTCGAGTATTCGTTTAATTAAAGTGGCGTTGTAATGGTAAATTTTGAAAGTGTATTTAGTTTTATTGATTTGGGTGGATACACTGCCCTCTTGTCTGCCTCATTTCACATGGCTGAATCCATCTGCTCCATGTTAAGACCAACATAAGCCAAGTTTTTGTTTGAGCAATTTTTTTTTTTTTTTAATGCATTCGTTATTTCGTTTCTAGGTATATTTAGCCGTTTTTTTGTAGGAATATGTGTCTAAACCATTTGTGATGAACATTATAAGATTTTTTTTTTTTTTTTTTTTTAAGTTAGCGTTTTATAGCATTTTAGCTAGCGGACTTTTGCAAGCAAGTTAGCCGATTGTTCTTTTGTTGTACGTACAGTGCCCTCCATAATTATTGGCACCCCTGAAAAAGATGTGTTTTTTAGCTTCAGTTTTTTTTTTTTTTTTTTTTCAAATAATATGGGACCTCAACTGAAAAAAGAGAAAAATCCAACCTTCAATACAAGTGCATTCATTCAGTGGGGAAAAAATCCCACATAAAGAAAAAAATATTTGACATCAAATAATGTGTGTCACAATTATTAGCACCCCTGGTGTTAATACTTTGTACGACCCCCTTTTGCCAACAAAACAAGGTCTGGGGACTGAGATGGCCATGGGAGGAGCTTGATTTTGTGTCTGGTGAACCATTTCTGTGTAGATTTGGCCATATGTTTAGGGTCATTGTCTTGCTGAAAGACCCAGTGACGACCCATCTTCAGCTTTCGGGCAGAGGGCAACAGATTTTGATTTAAAATGTAATGGTATTTTAAAGCATTCATGATGCCATGCACCCTAACAAGGTTCCCAGGGCCTTTGGAAGCGAAACAGCCCCACAACATCACTGACCCACCCTCATACTTCACAGTGGGTATGAGGTGCTTTTCAGCATGCGCATCTTTCGTGGCACGCCAGACCCACTTAGAGTGTTTGTTGCCAAAAAGCTCAATCTTGGTCTCATCTGACCAAAGCACACGGTCCCAGTTGAAGCCTGGGACCGTGTGTATTTTTGTGTGAGATTTTTCTCTTTTTTTTCCTTTAAGGTCCCATATTATTTGAATTTTTAAAAAATTGAAGCTAAAAAACACATCTTTTTAAGGGGTCCCAATAATTATGGAGGGCACTGTAGATCCTTATTTTTTTTTATATACTATTTGAGGCTCAGCTCCGGTATTTCATGTTCCTTATCCGATTACATGATTATTCGAACTAAGTAGTTCATTGATTAATCGACTACTAAAATAATCGATAGCTGCAGCCCTAGTTGTATTTAACTCTTATGTGCAGTACATTTGAATTGTGTCAAGATTTAATACAATGCTGGCCAAAAGTATTGGCACCCTTGCAATTCTGTCGGATAATGCTCAATTTTTCCTAGAAAATGACTGCAATTAGAAATGCTTTGGTCGTAATATCTTTAATTATTTTGCTTGGAATGAAAAAAACACAAAAGAGAATTGAAAAAAAAAAATCATTATCATTTTACACAAAACTCCAAAAAAAAAAAGGGTTGGACAAAAGTATTGCCACCCTCAGCCTAATACTTGGTAGCACAACCTTTAGGCAAAATAACTGTGAACAACCGCTTCCTGTATCCATCAGTGAGTTTCTTACAAATGCTCTGCTGGAATTTTAGACCATTCGTCTTTGGGCAACTGTTCCAGGTCTGATATTTTAAGGGTGCCTTCTCCAAACTGCCATTTTTAGATCTCTCCACAGGTATTCTATGGGATTCAGGTCTGGACTCTTTGCTGGCCACTTTAAAAGTCTCCGGTGCTTTCTCTCAAACCATTTTCTAGTGCTTTTTGAAGTGTGTTTTGTCCTTCTGGAAGATCCATGACCTCTGAGGGAGACCCAGCTTTCTCACACTGGGCTATAAATTATGCTGCAAAATTTGTTGGTAGTCTTCAGACTTCATAATGCCATGCACACATTCAAGCAGTCCAGTGCCAGAGGCAGCAAAGCAACCCCAAAACATCAGGGAACCTCCGCTATGTTTGACTGTGGGGACCGTGTTCTTTTCTTCAAAGGCCTCGTTTTTTTTCCTTGTAAACTCTTAGGTTGATGCGTTTTCCCTTAAAGCTCTACTTTTGTCTCATCTGACCAGAGAACATCCTTCCAAAACGTTTTTGGCTTTTCTCAGGTAAGTTTTGGCAAACTCCAGCCTGGCGTTTTTATGTCCCTGCATCAGAAGTGGGTGCAACTGGGTCCTCCGTCTCGCACATGACATTATCCACCATAAGCACAATCTTTCGTTTAAATCTCTCCTCATTTTTTTCTTTTTCTCCACATTGAGGGAGGTTAGCCATAGTGCCATGCAGTGTTGTTTTCGCCAACGATGACTAGAACGAAAATATTTCGTCAACAATTTTTTCATGAGAGTGACGAAACAATCATGAGCTAAAAACGTGTTTTGGGAGACTAAAACATAACGAGGCTAATGCCACTTTTCGTCTGACGAGACGACAACGAGACGAAAATGCGCCATAGTTTCCGTCACATGTTCACATGTGACATTTTATGTGTAGTTAGCCTGCATCAAAACAGTGTCTGGTTGTATCACTAATGTGACGTGCTGCTGCTCTCCAGTCTCCAGGCTTGCACACACGGTAAGATTTGTTTTCTTATCTTTGCCAGAGAGAATTTGCAATGTTGCTTGAGCCTTTAAAGGTCTATGCTGAGTGATTATTACACACTAAATGTAACTTGTAGCGTTAGCATAGCCTTCTCATTCAACGTTATGCTATATTCACGTAAGCATTAGGCTAACGCTAATGGCAAACGTCGTCTTGAACTCTCTGACAACTCTTTTTTACATATAGTTCGTGGTGACCAGATGAGATAATTAATTGACAATAATATACTGTTTCCCTGCCCAGTGTTAATTATCACCAATTTGGCGTTGTCCTTGTAGACGCTACAATATCTGCTCATATGCCAAAGTTCATTCAAAATCGTTGGAAACCTTTATTTTTGTCATGAGTATTTTTTTTTAATTTAAATTTTGCAGACCGAAAACATTTTTAGTTAACGTTGACTAAAACTAAACAAAATTAGTCTTGAGTTTTCGTCAACAAAAACTAGACGAAGACAAACACATTTTAAAATGACTAAAATGTGACGAAATCTAATAGGTGTTGTCGTCCAAAAGACTAAGACTAAAACGAAAATTAAAAGCGCTGCCAAAAACAACACTGTTGCCATGGGATTTTCAGTTATTGATGACACTGCGCACCGTATACAAAGGAACATTCAGGTCTTTGGAGATGGACTTGTAGCCTTGAGAGTGCCCATGCTTCCTCACAATTGTGCTTCTCAAGTCCTCGGACAGTTCTTTGGTGGTCTTTCTTTTCTCCATGCTCAATGTGGTACACACAATTACACGGGACAGAGGTTGAGTCAACTTTAATCCATTTTAACTGGCTGCAAGTGTGATTTAGTTATTGCCACCACCTGTAATATGCCTCAGGTGAGTAACAGGTGTTGCTAATTATTCAAATTAGAGAAGCATCACATGATTTTACAAAGGGTGCCAATACTTTTATCCAGCCCATTTTTGGAGTTTTGTGTAAAATGATAATGATTTAATTTTTTTCCCATTCTCTTTTGTGTTTTTTCGTTGCAAGCAAAAGAAATGAATATATTACTACCAAAGCATTTGTAATTGCAATCATTTTCTGGGAGAAATTGAGCATGATCTGACAGAATTGCAGGGGTGCGAATAGTAGCCAGCACTGTAAGTATAATTTCCTATTATCATAACAATGCAAGAGAGTTTTCGAGAGAGTGAGAAAGAATAGCATAATATGATACCATTTATTGAGAAAAGGTTTATCTGATGATGAGAAATTAATAAACCGACTTAGATTTTTTGGGGGGCGTGATCATTGTTTGTTTACATGTTCATTTGTTTTTTTAATCATTTGGTTCTAAATCTGGACTCAGCTAGAGCTAAGAAAGATTATATGTTTAAAGATTAAAGCGTCAAATTGCAGTTAAAAATAAGCTTTATAACTCTTTTATCATTGTCCCCCCTAATATTTGTTCTCAAAAATGTTACTATTTATTGTCCCCCCCCAAGCCCCAACTTTGAAAACGGATCTCCGCCCCTTGTGACCACTCACCTTGAGAGGGTTATATTAAATTTATGAATTTAATTATACATTTAAATTTAATTAAATTACACGTGATTGTAAACTACTACAACCCCTAGTAAAAAGTATGGAATCACCAATCTCGGACGATCACTCACTCAGACATTTTATCATGTAGAACAGATAAAAATCTTGAAAAAATAATTAGTTCAAAGGTGCTACTCTTTTTAGCATTCAGAAACACTAAAAAAATGAATAAAAAACATTGTGGTGCTCAGTAAATGTTACTTTTATAGAGCAAGTGCAGGGAAATATATATGGAATCAACCGATTCTGAGGAAACATATGCAATCATGAGAAACAAACAAAGAAATAACAATCAAAACACATCTCTAGAGTTTAGTAGCACCACCTCTGGATTTTATGACAGCTTGCCGTCTCTGAGGCATGGAACTGATGAGTATTCTTCCTCAATTTGGTGCCAACTCTCTTTGATTACAGTTGCCAGACCATCCCTGCAGGTCAGAGCCTTGCTGTGAAACTTTTTTTTTTTTTTTCAATTACCACAACAGGTTTTGAATAGGGCTGAGATCCGGGCTATTTGCAGGCCGTGACATTGACTGGATGAGTCTTTCCCTAAGGAATGCTTTAACAGTTTTACCCATGTGTCATGATGCAGTGTCATCTTGGAAAATGACAAACATATTTTCAATTGAAGGGATAAGAAAGCTGTCTAAAATTGCAATGTAAACATGTGCATTTATTGAAGATTTAACCACAACCATCTCCCCAGTGCCTTTGCCTGACATGCAGCCCCATATCATCAAGGACTGAGGGAATTTGGATGTTTTCTTTAATCTTTGTAAATCTCACTGGTTTCTCATGATTCAATATTTTTTCCCCTCAGAATAGATCGATTCCATATATATTTCCCTGCACTTTTTCTATAAAAGTAACATTTACTGACCACCACAATGTTTTTTATTCATTTCTTTTAGTGTTTC
Organism: Corythoichthys intestinalis; assembly: GCF_030265065.1. Taxonomy (NCBI): domain Eukaryota; kingdom Metazoa; phylum Chordata; class Actinopteri; order Syngnathiformes; family Syngnathidae; genus Corythoichthys; species Corythoichthys intestinalis. The sequence continues at coordinate 48,429,927 of NC_080401.1, read as the reverse complement.
TGAATGCTAAAAAGAGTAGCACTTTTGAACTAATTATTTTTTCAAGCTTTTTATCTGAGTTTGTTCTACATGATAAAATCTCTGAGTGAGTGCTCGTCCGAGATGGGTGATTCCATACTTTATGCTAGGGCAGAGGTCACGGAACCGCGGACCTCGGTCCGGTTCTGGACCCCCAAGCCGTGTGGACCGGATCTCAAGCTGTCCGGACTAATACACGTTGCAACAGCAAAAACCATTTTTTGCTGCGGGTTTGCAGAGTGGAGGCGGGCAACAAACAAAAACCTTCGCGGTGACGCGCGTGAGCCAGCCAATGGGAGTGAAGCATTTGAAAGTTATTTTTAGAACAGTATGTCCCACACTCGCTTTCCAGACTCTGCGGAGTGACAGCCAAAAACTGAGCCGAATAAAGTTGGAGGAAGAGGTGAAAAGGTACGGCAAATGGCGTGCTCAAAACTACGCAAGATTGATGCAGAAAACAGAGTGTTTAAGGAGTAGTGGACCAACACATGTTTGTTCATTTTACCTGGTGGCAGCACAAGACCGCCATGCCTCATCTGAGACTCATTCAGAGACGGTAGCGCTTGTGAAAAGCAGCAATTTATAAAGGCACTATGAGACGAAGCACGCAGCTTTTTTTGTAAAGTTTCCCAATGAACTCTGCCATCTGTTCTCAAAAAATAGCGGCATTAAGGGCTCAATATGATCGCACCTCAAGGCTCATGGTTCATTTATTCTCTGCACAGCAACGCGCAAATGAATTCTCCCTCAGAGTAGCGTGGATATTGGGTCAAAACAAAAAGTCTTTCAGTGACGCACCGATTGTAAAAGATTGTATGAGTGTAGTTGCTGAAACTTTGTTGATGGAAAGCAAAAAGAAGAGGTCTGTCAAAAAATAAAGCAAATCCCCCTTTCAGCATCCATAATAAAAAAAAAAAAGTCTTGAACATGCTCTTATGTTGCTATTTAATGATTCAATTAAAGCACTTTTTTAGTTTTATGCATTTTTTATATTTTATTTACATTTTTGAGTGTTGTAATTATCAGCATGGCCACGTAAAAATACGTTTGTATTGTTTGGAAAAAAAGAAGCATTGAAAATATTTCCGGACCCGAGATTGTTGTAATTTTTAAATTTCGGACCCAGAGGATTTTTAATTCATGACCCCTGTGCTAGGGGTTGTACAACAATAACCGCTACTTTTACTTGCAGTGTTCGTTCTTGTCTGTTTCTGTTACAAATCTGGCAACGTCCACAGTACATTTCAATGAGACAGGTTGCCAAAGCTTGACATTAACGTAAAATATTATCATCTACGTGCTGCTACTACGTTATGATTCTGCTTGATATGTTTATAGATAATTTTAAATTTGTATTTGAGACCAAATATCACTTTAAAAGTTTGTTTTTCGAGTTGCAAACAGAGAAGGACTGCTTTACTGTATTACTTACACCTGGCAACCAGAGTGAACAGTGAAGTAGCATCTCCTCTGCTTTCGCTTTGCTAGCAGATGATTGACTGCGGGTGAGTGAGCGAGACGCTGTAAAACAATCACCGGCTACACCAGACATCGCTTGACAAGGTCAGAGATGAAGATGAGCACTTAAAATGTCTGTGACGTCTTTATATTGAATATTTTGTACGACTATTGCTACTAGCAGGTAAGGTACACGTCGAACTCGTTTGACGTCAGTGACTGGTAAACTTCGTTTAAAATATTTTTAATTGAGACTGATATTTATTAAAGTTGTTAATTAATCTTACACGTTTATCCCATCGCTCTGGATTATGTTTAGATATAGATGTATATAATTTTCATTTATTTGTTTCACTTTCAGTATGATTATAATTTTAAAAAATACTTTCCATGTTTCAATTTCATTTTAAGTCATCATCACCTGTGGGCGTGTATTTGTTTAAATTGCGTCTTTGAAAGTCGTTTTTGTTTGACTCGTCGTACAAAATTAGATTTTTTATGTTACTTTTACATTTCTTTTTTTAAATCAGTGGCAATGTTTTGAAATTTCCTATCATAAATGCATCTTGAACATGGCGCACACAATCTACGTCAGGGGTACGTATGTTTACGGCAGCCATATTGGAGGGGTATATGTTGGCTTTCCTCATCCCAAATTGAAGATTTTGTTGTATTTCTTTTTAAATTGGTTTTAGAAGCGAGTTTAATATGTACTGCGACCGTGCTCGTTACTCAAAACACAGCCCCTGCCCCTAAAAAGCCTTTTAACGCACATGCCCCACTCAAACATTAAGATGACAGCACAGTGAAATGTGTACTTGTTGTGTTTTTCGGAGTTTTGTTGCCCTCTGCAGGCGCTTGGGTGCGACTGATTTTATAGGCTTCAGCACCCATGAGCATTGTGTAAGTAATTATTGGCATCAAAAATGGCGGGCTACTAGTTTATTTTTTGCTTGAAAATTTTACAAATGTTATCAAAACGAAAACGTTAAGAGGGTTTTTGATATAAAATTTCTACAAGTCTTCCTATCAATGGATCGCTTTAACAGAATATTAATAATGTTAATGCCATCTTGTTGATTTATTGTTAAAATAAACAAATACAGTACTTATGTACAGTATGTTGAATGTATATATCCGTCTTGTGTCTTATCTTTCCATTCCAACAATAATTTACAGAAAAATGTGGCATATTTTATAGATGGTTTGAATTGCGATTAATTGCGATTAATTAATTTTTAAGCTGTAATTAACTCGATTAAAAATTTTAATCGTTTGACACCCCTATTTAAAACATTTCAATTGAGACTGACATTTATTAAAGTCGTTAATTAATTAATCTTACACTTTAATACCATCACTCTGGATTATGTTTATATATATATATATATATGTATGAATAATTTTAAATTATTTGTTTCAGTTTCAGTATGATTATTATTTTTAAAAAAAAATACTTCCCATGTTTCAATTTCATTTTCAGTCATCATTACCACTGGGCGTGTATTTGATTCCCCCCCCCCTTTTTTCTTTTTAAATACTTTTCATGTTTCAATTCCATTTTAAGTCATTATTACCACTCGACGTGTATTTGTTTAAATCGTGTCTTTGAATGGCATTCTTATTTGAGTCCTCGTACAAACTTTTTATGTTACATTTTGTTTTTTAAATCAGTGGCAATGTTTTGAAATTTCCTATCATAAATGCATCTTGAACACGGCGCACACAATCTACGTTAGGGATACGTACGTTTACGGCAGCCATATTGGAGGGGTATATGTTGGCTTTCCTCGTCCAAAATTGAAGATTTTGTTGTATACCTTTTTAAAGTTGTTTTAAAAGCGAATTTAACACAGCCCCTTACCCCTAAAAAGCCTTTTTTCGTAAGACAAATAGTCCCCCATTTATTGTACACGTAAAACAATTCAGTAATGATGTAATTAAATAGTTTGTTTTTTTTTTCAATTCAATGGCCAGTGTACTTTTTTAGGATGCGCTCACGTTTTCTTTTATATTATATTTCAATCCCCACTTACACGTTCGCATTTCCAAACAAAGTGATATTTTGCACATTTACTGACTCCTTCCACATCCACACCATTCCAAATCCCACATTCTGAATTTCAATGAATTCCACAGAATTTTAGTTATGCAATTCTTAAATCAATTGTATTCTCTCTGGTTAAAACTAAAGTACTTTCTCATCAGGAAATGGCCAATCAAGACAATGCTAACACATTCCCCAGACACGCACAGGAGTTCCGTCTTGCTGTTATGAGCAACGACAGGTACAACCTCCAAAACCACTTTGTTAACATCATTGCTATTGCTAGTTGCTAATATGTGACAGCTAATGCTAGTTGCCAATATGTGAATTTTAACAAATAGGATATACATGGACTACAATGCTACGACGCCGGTGGCACCTGAAGTCATCCAGGCTACGTACGAGGCCTTGTGGGACGCCTGGGGAAACCCAAGCAGCAGCTACGATGCAGGTAAACCCACTTCATGTGTCATTTTAACTCTTTCACTTTTAACTGTGAACAGCCAATAACATCTTGCCAAATTTTATCCATCAAATCTACCCAATTGACTTTTTTCTTTTACTATCATCATACATTGATTCTTGTTGGGAGCATATCGGTAACCTTTTTGGCTGCAAAGTATCTTGAAATATCACCTTTTCGATATATTGTCACACCCATAATTGACAGTCACAAGAACTTCTCCGACTCCTTTTAAGGCAAGAAAGCCAAGGCCATCATTACCCAGTCCAGGGAGAGCGTGGCGAAAATGGTTGGAGGTAACGCAGAGGACATTATTTTCACCTCGGGTGGAACTGAGGTAATCACGTACTCTCCGCTGATGTTTTTAAAATGTGAATAATAATAAATGGAGCTTGTTTTTTGCAGTGTCAGGACTCAGGAGTGTCAAAATTCATTTTCATGCCGTGCAAGAATGGAACCTGAGCTGGCAAAATGAAATATAAATTTAAACATACAAAAGTTGAAATACATAAGTAAATGATTCAATAAATGAATATTGAAATAAGTTGATGTTGAAAAAAATAAATAAATGGAAATATTTTAGTAAATAAATTAAAATGGAGATGAATACATAAAGAAATAAGCACATGTAATGAATAAATAACATTTCTAATGAATAAAAACATGTTGACATAAATCTTGAAATAATTTAATGAAATAATATGATATATACTAATAGATAAAAACTAAGCATGAATTGAAATAAATAGAAATGAATATTTAAGTAATAGTAATGAATAGATGAATACATAAAATAGAAGTAAATACATGTTGTAATCAATAAATAAAAATACAAATAAATACATCTAGAAAAAAATCTTGAAACAATAAAATACAATAAATAATATGATTTAAATAAATAAGGCCTAAATATTGAAGTGAATGTTAAAATGAATAAACACATATTGAAACAACTAGATGAAAATAGAAATAAAATTTGAAATTTTGAAATCAATAAATGTATGCCTAAATCAATACATACATGTTAAAATAAATCTTGAAATTTTAAAATAATTCAATAAAAAAGGAAATAATACTTGAAATAGAAATAAATTTAAAATCAATCAAAAAAAATGTCTAAATATTAAATTAAATCTTGAAATTTTTTGAAATAATTACATCAAAAGGAAATAATAAAAAAAATATAAAAATTAGATGAATACATATTGGAAATAATAACATTTAATGACACTTTCAATTATTTATTTAATTACCAGTAAGTATATATTTGTTTCTAGTTGTCCAACATAATCGAGTAGCCGATAACATCGGCCAATAAAAGCATTTTAAAATGATATCAGATAGTATTGCCATCAGTTTTTCATTATCGGTTTTGGGCCAATATGCATGGCCCATTCTAATTTTTTAATATGGAAAACCTTCTTCCTTTGCTCAAGGGTTGGTCACAGCTTAGCACAGCAGTTATGCTTATTGACCATTAGATGTCTCCAAATATGCTTTGGAGTTGTTATGTGAGCAGACCATATGACCTGGACATCACAATACAATTAGCCATAATATGTTGAGTCCACGACTGCATATATCGGTACTGGATTTTTGGAGTTGGACAACATCGGCATATCATTTATCGGTTAAAAAGACATTATCAGACAACTCTAGATTCATGTTTTCACCACTGGTATTATATATATATTTCAGGCCAACAACATGGTGCTTCACACTGCCATAGAACATTTCATGCGGCGAAATCGTGATGCCGGAGAGAGAAATGACGGACTCCTCCCGCACATCGTCTCCTCCAACGTGGAGCATGACTCGGTTAAACTGTTGGCCGAGCATCTGAAGAAGCAAGGCGTAGCGGGTACAAGGATGCTAGCTAGTTGAATTCTCTTTGTAGTATTACAGAACTGAACTGCAAGTCATGCTCTGTTTCAGATTTTACATTTGTGCCAGTATCTAAAGTGACAGGCCGGGTGGAGGTGGATGACGTGGTAGCGGCCGTGCGCCCCAATACTTGCCTGGTGTCCATCATGCTGGCTAATAACGAGACGGGCGTCATCATGGTGAGAGAAGATGTTTGAAAAAATACGATATGGCCGGCCGATAAATCAGTCTATCTCTAGTTTTATGGCGAACCTTTAAATCTTATTGTGTAATGACAATAAAGCCTGTTTTATTCCATTTTGGGGTGAAAGCAAGACTGAAATATCGGAAATACAGTGGTATGAAAAATTATCTGAACCTTTTGGAATTTCTCATATACCTGCATAAAATCACTAAATGTGATCTGATCTTTGTCAAAATCACACAGATGAAGAAACAAAGTCTGCTCTAACTAAAACCACGCGAACATTTATAGGTTTTCATATTTTAATGAGGATAGCATGCAAAAAAATGACAGAAGGGGGGGGGGGGAATATGTAAGTGAACCCTCTGGACTTAAAGAGCAATTTAAGTCAGGTGTGTGCCCAATCACTGTTGAGTGGTGTAAAGCTGCCAAGCCCACTATAAAACACACACCTGGTAAGAAATGTCTTGATGAGAAGCATTGCCTGAAGACCTGTGATCAAGGATCGTTGATTTGCATAAAGCTGGGAAAGGATACAAATCCATCTCTAAAAGTCTGGACGTTCATCAGTCGACAGTCAGAGAAGTTGTCTACAAATGGAGCGAGTTTGGCACTGTTGCTTCTCTCCCGAGGAGTGTCCGTCCACCAAAGATGACGCCAAGAGTTCAGCGCAGAATACTCAGAGAGGTAAAAAAGAACCCTAGAGTGTCTGCTAAAGAGTTACAGAAATCACTGGCACAGTCCAATATCTATGTGCACACATCAACTGTATGTTAAACTATGGACAACAATGGTGTCCATGGGAGGACTCCACAGAGGAAGCCACTGCTTTCTAAAAAAACATTGTTGCTCGTTTAATGTTTGCAAAAAGGCACTTGGACACTCTACAGAAATTTTAGCAGAATGGTTTGTGGACTGATGAAACCAAAGTTGAATTGTTTGGGAGTAACACACAACGTCATGTGAGGAGGAAAAATGGAACAGCTCAACACCTCAGCCCCACCGTGAAGCATGGTGGAGGGAGCATCATGATTTGGGGCTGTTTTCCTGCCTCAGGGCCTGGACAACTTGCAATAATTTATGGAATAATTAATTCAAACGTTTATCAGGATATTTTGCAGGAAAACCTGAGGCGGTCTGTCAGACAGTTGAAGCTAAAAAGAGGATGATTGCTGCAACAAGACAATGATCCAAAACACAGAAGTAAATTAACTTCAGAATGATTTCAGGAGAACAAAACGTTCTGGAGTGGCCAATTCAAAGTCCAGACTTGAACCCCATTGAGATGCTGTAGCATGACCTCAAGACAGCAATTCACTCCAGACTACCCAGGAATCTGACTGAACTACAGCAGTTTTATGGAGAAGAATGGGCCAAGATTAGTCTTGATCAATGTGCCAGACTGATGTGCAGCTACAGCAAGCGTCTGGTTGAAGTTATTGCTGCCAAAGGGGGGGCACAAAATATTGAATGTGATGGTTCACTTACTTATTTTACCCCCTTTCTGTCATTGTTTGGACACTCTCCTCATTAAAATATGAAAAACTATAAATGTTTGAGTGGTTTTAGTTTTAGCAGACACTGTTTTTCATCTGTGTGATTTTGACAAAGATCAGCTTAGATGGTGATTTTATGCAGAAATGTGACAAATTCCAAAAGGTTCAGATACTTTTTCATACCACTGTAATGAAACCATCTCCCTCTGTTCGTCAGCCCATTGGTGAGATCTCCCGACGTGTCCGCTCACTAACATCACAGAACGAGCGCGTCTTTATCCACACGGACGCGGCTCAAGCCCTGGGGAAAATCCCGGTGGACGTCATGGCCCTGGGCGTGGATTACCTTACTGTGGTGGGCCACAAGGTGGGTGCCATGTCGGAACCGTTTGAATGAAGGCACAATCATTTGCTAATGTTTTTTGTTTTTGAAGTTTTACGGGCCGCGCATCGGTGCGTTGTTTGTCGACGGCCTCGGGGTGAAAACGCCGCTCTATCCGATGTTGTTAGGCGGAGGACAGGAGAGGAACTTTCGGCCCGGGTAATATGCTGGAACTTTCGATGAATAAAATAGTGAAATGAAATGAAAACATTTGTGTATTTTCTTTGCAGCACAGAAAACACACCAATGATTGCTGGATTAGGAAAGGTATGTTTCGTGAGTTGTCTGTATTCTAGGTCAGTCAAATTGCCGACCCTGGGGCCAGAACCAAACCCGCTACATTATTTTGTGTGGCCCGAAAAAGTAAATCATGTATAGTGGGGCAAATAAGTATTTAGTCAACCACTAATTGTGCAAGTTCTCCCACTTGAAAATATTACAGAGGCCTGTAATCGTCAACATGGGTAAACCTCAACCATGAGAGACAGAATGTGGGGAAAAAAAACAGAAAATCACATTGTTTGATTTTTAAAGAATTTATTTGCAAATCATGGTGGAAAATAAGTATTTGGTCAATACTGAAGTTCATCTAAATACTTTGTTATGGACCCTTTGTTGGCAATAACGGAGGCCAAACGTTTTCTGTAACTCTTCACAGGCTTTTTACACACTGTTGCTGGTATTTTGGCCCATTCCTCCATGCAGATCCCCTCTAGAGCAGTGATGTTTTGGGGCTGTCGTTGGGCAACACGGACTTTCAACTCCCTCCACAGATTTTCTATGGGGTTGAGATCTGGAGACTGGCTAGGCCACTCCAGGACCTTGAAATGCTTCTTACGAAACCACTCCATTGTTGCCCTGGCTGTGTGTTTGGGATCATTGTCATGCTGAAAGACCCAGCCACGTCTCATCTTCAATGCCCTTGCTGATGGAATGAGACTTTCACTCAAAATCTCTCGATACATGGCCCCATTCATTCTTTCCTTTACACAGATCAGTCGTCCTGGGCCCTTTGCTGAAAAACGGCCCCAAAGCATGATGTTTCCACCCCATGCTTCACAGTGGGTATGGTGTTCTTCGGATGCAATTCAGTATTCTTTCTCCTCCAAACACGAGTACCTGTGTTTCTACCAAAAAGTTCCTTTTGGTTTCATCTGACCATAACACATTCTCCTAGTCCTCTTCTGGATCATCCAAATGCTCTCTAGCGAACCGCAGGAGGGCCTGGACGTGTACCGGCTTCAGCAGGGGAACAGGTCTAGCAGTTCAGGATTTAAGTCCCTGGCGGCACATTGTGTTAATACTGATAGTAGCCTTTGTTACTGTGGTCCCAGCTCTCTGCAGGTCATTCACTAGGTCCCCCCGTGTGGTTCTGGGATTTTTGCTCACCGTTCTTGTTCTCATTTTGACGCCACGGGGTGAGATCTTGCATGGAGCCCCAGATGGAGTAGATTATCAGTGGTCTTGTATGTCTTCCATTTTCTAAAAATTGCTCCCACAGTTGATTTCTTTACACCAACCGTTATACCTATTGCAGATTCAGTCTTCCCAGCCTGGTGCAGGTCTACAATTTTGTCTCTGGTGTCCTTCGACAGCTCTTTGGTCTTGGCCATAATGGAGTTTGGAGTGTGACTGACTGAGGTTGTGGACAGGTGTCTTTTATACCGATAATGAGTTAAAACAGGTGCAATTAATACAGGTAACGAGTGGAGCCTCGTTAGACGAAGTTAGACCTCTTTGACAGCAGGAAATCTTGCTTGTTTGTAGGTGACCAAATACTTATTTTCCACTCTAATTCGGAAATAGATTCTATAAAATCAAACAATGTGATTTTCCCATTTTTTCCACATTCTGTCTCTCATGGTTGAGGTTCAGCCATGTTGACAATTACAGGCCTCTCTAATCTTTTCAAGTAAGAGAACTTGCACAATATTTGGTTGACTAAATACTTATTTGCCCCACTGTACATAGACTTCATGTTTTTCACTGATACAAAATTGATGTGCTCTAGAAATCAGAGAAGATTTGACTTTTTTTTTTTTTAATGAAAAAAAAAAACAAAACAAAACAATATTAAGTTTTTCCCTAGTTTTCTTAAATTCAAAAATGGGGAAAAAAAGAATACAGATTTTCCTTTTTTGTTGATTTAATATTGTACTGTAAATAAAGAATGTATAAGAATGTACATTCAAGACACTCAGGTGACTTGAAGTTCCGCTCTGAGACCCCCCAATTTGGCCAAATTTCAAAATTGTCCGATATGCATCTGTGATACATCATTGGAAAGCTTAAAATCTCAATTTTCTGGGGGAAGAAAAATTTTGAACAGGAGGGCATTAAAAAAAAAAAAAAAAAATAAACAGCAAAACCCTATCTGGAGGTGAGAGCACGCGAGAGCAGAATTACAGACGCCATGACTTTAACGAGATATTATCGCCTACTTACCTTGTTTCGATCCAAAAACTCCATGTAGCATGTATCACTGACTGTCAAGACACAGCCGTGAATGGACACAGCTGGATTTTTTCTGGATTTTATGGGTGAAACATGGTAATATGACAAGGGCTGCGATGCAGAAATCGCAGACATCGAGGAGTGGTCGAGATTTTGTTTTTCATATATTAACTAGGGCTGTCAAAATTTTTTTAATTGAGTTAATTACAGCTTAAAAAATTAATTAATCATGATTAAAGCCATCTATAAAATATGCCATATTTTTCTGTAAATTATTGTTGGAATGGAAAGATAAGACACAAGATGGATATATACATTCAACATACGGTACATAAGTACTGTATTAGTTTATTATTACAATAAATCAACAAGATGGCATTAACGTTATTAACATTCTCTTAAAGTAATCCATGGATAGAAAGACTTGTAGTTCTTAAAAGATGTTAGTACAAGTTATAAAAATTCTATATAAAAACCCATTAATGTTTTCGTTTTATTAAAATTTGTAAAATTTTCAATCAAAAAATAAACTAATAGCTTGCCATTGTTGATGCCAATAATTACACCATGCTCACTCATGGTGCTGAAAGCCATAAAATCAGTTGGACCCAAGCGCCAGCAGAGGGCACCAAACACCAAAAAACAAGTAACAAGCGGACATTACACTCTGCTGTCATTTTAATCTGAGCGGGGTATGTGCGTTAATTGCGTCAAATATTTTAACGTGATTAATTAAAAAATGAATTACCGCCCGTTAGCGCGATAATTTTGACAGCCCTAATATTAACCCTTTTAAACGTTTTTTTTTTTTCAATTTTTCTTTTTTTGGATCGATTATCAGCTAACATATCGGAGAAAATGTGACAGTAACAAAAAATATACAATTAAGCGATAGTTATGAGGGCGATATCCGTGACTTTTTTACAGACGCCATTTTTTTCATTGTGATGTCATTTGTTTAAAAGTTTAAAATATGCCAGTGAATAATTTTCAAAGTCGTTTTTTTTTTTTTTTTTAACTAAATAATAGACATCAATTAATGATTCTAAGCTGAAAATGACATTTTGAATAGTAAATATCATTAGTTACCTTCTTTTTATGGCTGGGTTGAAACAAAAGCGGTTGCGCGACGTCTGTAAATGGGGGTTTTCAGGGTAAAATGGACAAATTAAAAATAGTTCGGGGGCTTCATGCGCCATGAATCTGCTATGGCAGCAATTAGACATATTGTTCTATCATACTCAACAGTTCTTTTGGCTTAAAATACAGCAGTTTATTTTAAAGAGGAGTGCAAAGCAGAAACTGCTTTTTCAGTCTTGTCTGTGTTTTAAGTTGTTAAGTTTAAGTTGTTCCTATATAAAATTACAAAATGTATTGATCAATTAAAAAAAAATAGATCATATTTACCATTTCCCCATCTTTTTTTTTTAAAGAGAGAAAAAAAAAAAAGATTGGACAATTTGCGCTTTCACGGCGGCACTTTTTGGTCGTTTTCAAACAGACCAGAGTTGTTTTTCTCAGATTGTCCGCTTCGTTTTATACCTGTACTGTTTTTTGTAGTTGTTATTACCATTAATTTTTAAGCAATCAAATGACTTTTTGAGTATTAAATAATTTTTGTCAACTAGGCTGCTGAACTGGTGACAGCGCGTCTGTCTAAACATGAGAGTCACATGCTGGACATAAGAGAATACCTGGAGGAACGTCTCAAGGTTTGTTTAAATATTAAGCCTTAAAGTAATATTTATAATATTCTGTTTTGGTGTTCTTACGTTTACCGGCAAAATCTTGTGGCGTTATACTTGCAGATCAGTTTTAGCTCACATCTTTACAATCCTGTGCTATTCTTTATTAACCTGTCTTTGATAGGTGGTCTTCAAAGAAAAGCTGCACTTTAATAACCATTTCCAGGGTTCCGATCGGCTTCCCAATACTTGTAACGTGTCCATCGTGGGTCCGGGCTTACAAGGTGTGCTTTTTAAAACACAAATTATTATCTGGTGTTGAATAATATGGCCAGGGTTTGTACGGGTGCTTGAAATTTTTGAAAATGCTTTGATTGTAATGTAAGGTTTGAAAAATGCTTGAATTTTGTGTGAAGTACTTGAAAATGCTTGGAAGCAGAGGTTGCGCTAGACTTTTTCGTTGTCTGTCATTTTGACTGACAGGGTCATAAAAATCTGGTCATAATCTATTTTTATCCATCACTTAAATTTTTTAAATGTTTATAATGACATTGTGGTGACCCTTTGTTTGGCATAATTCAACTTCCGTACTTGTGTGTCCATTTGGCCGAACGCGTTAGCGGCTACGACACAGTCACGTGACAGTTTTCATTCATTTTAAATTAATATTGTCCGAACAAGCTTAACAGAGAATCCACACCGTGCCATCACACATCAAGCAGATGAATATGTAACTTTTTCTCCGCAGTGACAAAAACAGCTGACTGTGGCCCCAGTAGGTAGGTAGCCTACCATATGTAGCGTATGGAACAATGACATTAACAGTTCACCTGCTGTGGCCTGAACGTAGTTTTCACACCTTTCTCCTGGTGCGCATGGACGAATTGCGTGCCCGCTTGTGCAGTCCCTGTTTTTTCACCTCTTTTACCAACACCATCGTCGTTTTGGGGCTTTTTGAAGAAACTTCGGACACTCAGTTGCCTTGACATTTTTCAGAGTAAGGCCAACGACGTCATGCATCAAGAGAGACATTAGCTAATTACCGTAATTTTCGGACTATAAGCCGCTACTTTTTTCCCTCATTTTGAATCCTGCGGCTTATAGTCCAGTGCGGCTTATTTGTTGATTTATTTGGGTTAATAGGTAACACTTTGACAACGGTTTTATAAGACTGCCATAAAACCGTCATAATTATGACATGAGTATGACACTATTATTGCCGTTAATGAAAGCTTATGACAGATGTCATTAAGTATCATCTGGCAAATTATGTCACCAAGACTCCATATATGTCCAGCTCGGATCTTTTAATTCTATTCAAAAGTGAGATAATTTGCCGGATGACACAAAATTACATCTGTCATGATGTCATTAATGCTCATGGCAGTGTCATTTCATAACTATGATGGTCTTATGACAGTTTTATGGTGCCACTGTCAAATAAAGTTTTACCAAATGCCTGAGCTAGCAATTTATGAAACAACTGGAAGAGTAACTGAAGAAATAATTAGCGCAGAACATGGATGTTGATGATTATTTAACATTTGTAGCGCTGCAGTGCATGCTAGGAAGCACGTTGGACGGCAACAGTGTTGACAGCAGGTGGCAGCAGAGGAGGACTGTCTCCCCCAAGGGAGCAGTGATGGCCAAATGAGGCTTCTTGAAGCAATGAAGCTTTGCAGCCAATTGGTTCAAAGCTTTATGGTGGCTCATTTGGTCTTAGAACAGTCTTATGATGCCACTGTCAAATAAAGTGTTACCGGTTAATATATTTTGGTGTAAATATTAAAATATCCCATAATACAGTGAGGTCAGCTGTGGCTTATTGTCCAGTGCGGCTTATCTATGACGAAATGCTGTTTTCGTGTCAAATTTGGTGGGTGGCGGCTTATAGTCAGGTGCGCCTTATAGTCCAGAAATTACGGTAATATGCTCACTCGCCACCCTGTGGTCTGGGGTGTGAATTGCAACCTGTCAAAATGACGGATGGACTTCAGTTTTTTCCGTCACCGTTTTAAAAAATCGGTCAATGACGGAAAATATTCGGTTAACGCGACCCCTGCTTGGAAGTGTACCTAAACACAATATTTCTTAGCACTCACTTTACCGCTACATGCTCGTTCTGAAACTCGCTCACTTTTTGTTGAGTCACTGAATTTGATGGTTGTCACTAGGCATGTGCCGGTATGCGATTTTGATGGTATAACATTTGTGTCAGGTCAGTTTAATGTCAATTCAGAAATAAAGTGAGTGCGGAAGAAGTCATAATTTTTGTATAATTTTTCACCTAATAATTAAAAATGTATTATATCATGGCATATCCTGATCGGAGACCGTTGTTCTTTCTTAGGCTGGCGAGTTTTGTCCCATTGCAAGAAGCTGCTGGCTAGCGTGGGCGCCGCTTGCCATTCGGACCAAGGAGATAGGTAACATGCCTTATGCTAATCACAGGACACATTTTTGTTTGACCACTGTTTTTTTATTGTCCATCAGGCCTTCCCCCATCCTGCTGAGCTGCGGCGTGGCTCCTGAGGTGGCGTCCAACGCCCTGAGACTGAGCGTGAGCCACAGCACCAGCAGAGAGGACGTGGACACGGCCGTGGAAGACCTCCGGGAGGCCGTCGAGCTGCTGGAGCAGAAAGATTCTTGATCACATGGGCAGGCATACACGCTTTTATAAAATATTTTATATTCAATATGGCACTTTTGTATTAATTTAACTCACTGGCAGTAATAGATATCCAATCCATTTTGACTTGTATGGTTGGCAGTGACAGAGTGAACCGCCAGGGGGTCCATTTCGACCCCCGGGGTTGCTTGCTGGAAATTATGGCTTTAATTGACATTTCTCTTCATTATTACACATGAGAAAAATGCAATACCGTGTTTATCAGTTTATTAAAAAAAGATAATGAATTTGACTTGATAAAGGTGTTGTTTTTCCCTTTAAACCCCTCTACTTTAAATGAATTTTATTCATTTATTCATCCATCGTCTGCTCATCCTCATGGAGAAATTGTCAAAACTGAGAAGTTACAGGAAATAAATGCATCATTTCCATCTATTTCAATATGGAAAGTTGATTGTTTGATTAGATACAGTGCCTTGCAAAAGTATTCTGCCCCCTTGAACCTTGCAACCTTTCGCCACATTTCAGGCTTCAAACATAAAGATATAAAATTTTTAATTTTTTGTCAAGAATCAAAAACAAGTGGGACACAATCGTGAAGTGGAACAAAATTTATTGGATAATTTAAACTTTTTTAACAAATAAAAAACTGAAAAGTGGGGCGTGCAATATTATTCGGCCCCCTTGCGTTAATACTTTGTAGCGCCACCTTTTGCTCCAATTACAGCTGCAAGTCGCTTGGGGTATGTTTCTATCAGTTTTGCACATTGAGAGACTGACATTCTTGCCCATTCTTCCTTGCAAAACAGCTCGAGCTCAGTGAGGTTGGATGGAGAGTGTTTGTGAACAGCAGCCTTCAGCTCTTTCCACAGATTCTCGATTGGATTCAGGTCTGGACTTTGACTTGGCCATTCTAACACCTGGATACGTTTATTTTTGAACCATTCCATTGTAGATTTGGCTTTATGTTTTGGATCATTGTCCTGTTGGAAGATAAATCTCCGTCCCAGTCTCAGGTCTTGTGCAGATACCAACAGGTTTTCTTCCAGAATGTTCCTGTATTTGGCTGCATCCATCTTCCCGTCAATTTTAACCATCTTCCCTGTCCCTGCTGAAGAAAAGCAGGCCCAAACCATGATGCTGCCAACACCATGTTTGACAGTGGGGATGGTGTGTTCAGGGTGATGAGCTGTGTTGCTTTTACGCCAAACATATCGTTTTGCATTGTGGCCAAAAAGTTCAATTTTGGTTTCATCTGACCAGAGCACCTTCTTCCACATGTTTGGTGTGTCTCCCAGGTGGCTTGTGGCAAACTTTAAACGAGACTTTTTATGGATATCTTTGAGAAATGGCTTTCTTCATGCCACTCTTCCATAAAGGCCAGATTTGTGCAGTGTACGACTGATTGTTGTCTTATGGACAGACTCTCCCACCTCAGCTGTAGATCTCTGCAGTTCATCCAGAGTGATCATGGGCCTCTTGGCTGCATCTCTGATCAGTTTTCTCCTTGTTTGAGAAGAAAGTTTGGAAGGACGGCCGGGTGTTGGTAGATTTGCAGTGGTCCGATGCTCCTTCCATTTCAATATGATGGCTTGCACAGTGCTCCTTGAGATGTTTAAAGCTTGGGAAATCTTTTTGTATCCAAATCCGGCTTTAAACTTCCCCACAACAGTATCTCGGACCTGCCTGGTGTGTTCCTTGGTTTTCATAATGCTCTCTGCACTTTAAACAGAACCCTGAGACTATCACAGAGCAGGTGCATTTATACGGAGACTTGATCACACACAGGTGGATTCTATTTATCATCATCGGTCATTTAGGACAACATTGGATCATTCAGAGATCCTCACTGAACTTCTGGAATGAGTTTGCGGCACTGAAAGTAAAGGGGCCGAATAATATTGCACGCCCCACTTTTCAGTTTTTTATTTGTTAAAAAAGTTTAAATTATCTAATAAATGTTGTTCCACTTCACGATTGTGTCCCACTTGTTGATTCTTGACAAAAAAATTACATTTCATATCTTTATGTTTGAAGCCTGAAATGTGGCGAAAGGTTGCAAGATTCAAGGGGGCCGAATACTTTTGCAAGGCGCTGTATATATTCAATGCCAGCCCTGGTATATGTAAAGCAGTGGCGGATGCTGGTCTTTCAATAAGGGAAGCTCAAAGTGTGTCTGCCTCTGAGTTCTTTTTGACAGTGGAGGGGCTTAGTAGGACCCGCTGCTCGGTAGGGAAAGAAAATAGAGTGCCAGCAGTCAAGAGACTAGAGGAGTTCCAAAAAATCCATTATTACATGCATCGCGATTCGACACGTGACGATTCGATTACGATTCATAAAGGTTCAAAAACAATGTTTTTCCCTCATAACTTTATGATATCCGCTCTTAGCAGAACGAAATTCAAGACACGTCTGCCGCCGGGCACAGTTAACAGGCGCGCGCAGAGTTATGATGGATGCTGCTGGTTACTGAGAGAGAGATTTACTCCTTTTTAAGAGACTGGAAAATAAATTTGTGTATGAGAGAGGCAAGTACAGAAGCGCAACCTGGTGGTCGCGGTTTTGTGTGCAAGTTTTTTTTTTTTTTTTTTTTTTTTTTTTTTTTTTAAGAGCATGAAGGGAAGAGCGTATAGACCCTACTCACCAACGTCACAGAATGACGTGTCGCTGTATCCGGCCGCCATATTGTCCGTCATTGTTTATCCTTATTCTCAGTGGTTTCAATTTGTCGTGCAATTTATACAGTAGTGCAATTCATGGAAGCCCCGGTGCTTTCAGACGCTGTAAACTCATTGGATGCGTTGCATAAAAGGCGTTATGTGGAAAAGCTTCAGTCTATCCATTCGCCAGATCCATATTTGATGTCTAAATCGATATTTTTCGACCCGCTGTCTCCGCCCTCTCTGCCTGTCATCTGAGCCCGAGTGTCGAAAGAGAACGCCACAAAGACGAGACTGTTGAAATTATGAATTAATAAAATAATAAAGCAAATGTGACACACACAAGGGCTTGCTAAAATTTGTTTAAATATATTGTTCTATGTAAATCAGCCAAGGTAGCCCCCCGCATTTTTACCACACCAAATCTGGCCCCCTTTGCAAAAGGTTTGGACATACTTGTTTAACTGATGATCCGTAGACGAGGCCAGCTTCTTTCACTTGGTACCAGCTAAATATTATTCAAAATGTAATGATGGTGGAAGAAATAAGCATCTTGAATTTGAAACTGTATGTTGTCGGCGATTAGCCTCACAATGATCTTAATTGTGGTTGTCAGCCCAAAACACTCTAAATATATATTAAATGCATCTTACCACATATAAAATGACTACTACATAATCTGTGGTAATCGTTTGGAGCCCAGTTTTCTCGTCGAATTGCAGCAGTCCATCTCGCTTTCCTCTCCGGGTCTCTCGGAATACTGTAGAACTTCAAGTCTCTCCGTCTATCTTCTCTGTTATTGCAACCAACCGCCACACACGCCTTCACCATTTTGATTACTAATGTTAACGAGCAGAAAAACACGCCATAATAGGAGGAATTTACGTAGCGGTAATGCGTCAACACGACGAGTTGACGGACAATATGGCGCGGAGGCGTGGTTGTGACGTCATGTGAGTGGGGTCTATAGTTCGTTGCTCCTTGTCATTTAGATTTCCAGCAGTAGTTTTTAGGCATTTCAGTTGAAAAATGTCCTGAGTGTGTTGCAAAGACCCGTGTGCATCTAAAAGAGGTGAGTACACGAACCCTCTTGTACTGTTTAGCCTTTTTTGTTGTTGTTTTTGAGATGTTAATAGCGCCGAGCGCTAAGCTAACTAGCTAATTTGCTAACGTGTATTTCATATGCAGAACGTGTAAAACCACGATTAAGTACAGCGGTAACACTACAGAAATACGAAATAGTACAGAATTCTGTGAAAACAAGGTATATTGGTTAAAATAAGTCTGATTTCTAAAGACACTTTGTTTCCAGAAAATGTGGAATTCATTCCACCTGTGTAAATTTTATTGTATTGTTGAGAGAAATAAGCCTCCCATTAAAATGTTGTAATGTTTTTGCACTTTCTTGTCAAAAAAAAAAATAAATAAATAAAAAAGCAGCTTAAGGGCAGCTTTTTGTTGTATGGGCATGTTTCCATCGTTCCTGTTGAATCATTAGGATATTTTGAATAAATAATTGACATAAATTTGTTTGGCTATCGTATTAAGTAGTAATGTACGATGCTAATCGTGATAATCGCGATAATCGTTTATTAATCTTATCGTAGCACCCTGAATCGTAATCGAATCGAATCGTTGGGTGCCTAAGATGGCACAAGAGACTAAAACATAATGAGCATTATGCTAGTTTCGTCTGACGAGATGATGCATATTTAGAATGTGAGACATTATATGTGTAGTTAGCCTGCATAGTAGCAGTGTCCAGTTGTGTCACATAAGTGACATGCTGCGCCCCCCACCTACCAGTGCAGTGACCTTTCCAGTCTCAAGGCTTGCACACACGGTAAGAGTTGTTTTCTTATCTTTTCCAGAGTGACTATGCAATGTTGCTTTACACCAGTGCTTCTCAATTAACGTTCCGCGCCCCCCCAACTCTCTGCAGGCATGAAAATCTCTCACCTTTCGGCGAAATTCGCCGTTTTGAAGTCAAAAAGGGCGACCTACGTGAATTGCGTAGATCCGAGGAGAAATTCTTTTTGGGAGGAGGGGGGGTCGCGAGGTTTTATTGAATTATTATTAATATTATTATCATGTGATTAACTTAGTACGTAAACTGAGCACTTAAGAGCACAGTCAGCAAATCCTTCTAGATGCTTCGCTGACGAGAACCAATCATCGGCCCAAGCTGCGTTCCATTATTCCAAACGCGCGCACTCCTTACTGTACATGGAGTGCTCGGAGAGCCTTTCGTTGCGTTGCAAAGCAGCGAAAACAAAAAGCAGGCCTTATCCACACCGGGGCAGACCAGAGCGCAGCATACACACTTGCCTGTATTTGCCAGCAGATTGAAGTTGGTGAGTAATGGTTTCAATCGTTTTCACATTTTGCGATATAAAAAAGTTACTGCCACTCATTGCAGCTTGCGTTGAACACCGTCAGAGCTAGCCAAATCTCCCATGAAAAAAAATAGCTCCCGTTAAATTGGCGTCAAGCTTGTGTATTTAGCGGTAATATAAACGAAGAAACACACTGTTGAGTCAAATTAAGCGGCATTCTCTCGGATGGAAGGGGCGCCTCACATCGCTCCCGTCGTCCGCCGGAGACGCGTTATTTTCGGCTTGGATTTGAGCTGACGGCCGGTGTCGGCACAACACCGGCCCGACGAGTGGTGGGAATGAGTCCTGCTTCTTAAAGCTTTTCAGAAATACAGGGATCCCTCGTTTTTCGCAGTTAATGGGGACCAGAACCCGCCGCAATAAGTGAAAACCGCGAAGTAGCGCCCCTCCCCCCCAATTTTTTTTGTGCGTGTTCAATGCATTTATTCAGATTTTACATTGGAAAAAAGATACATATATATATGACATGTTTTTTCACTTTTTTCACCCAAGTATCATTTATGAATGGTTTTCAAGCACTTCAAAATGTAAGAATTATGATAAGTTTTAAACATGTTACTGCCCCACCGAATTATTTTTAAACAAGAATAAAGTATTAAGAAAATGCTTGGCTTTATTAAATGCTTCATAGTGTGTCTACTCAAACCCTCTCAGGCTTTGGTAAACGGTGATTGACACATGTGCAAAGTTTTTCTTTTTATATATATTTTTTTGTTTGAAGCAACTTCTTTGATTGAATAATAAAGACACAAATGTCCTAGCCAAAATGTGGCCCAAATGCAAAACATTACTTCAATGGAAAAATTTGTTTCAATCAAGAAAAATAGTTTTCAAATGCTTTTTTTGTCTCAAATTTATTTTTGCAATCAAAAACAATTTTTTTTATTGAAGTGACTTTTTGGGGATTAAAAGTATATACTGTATTTTGATTGAAGCAACTTTGTTTTTGATAGAAGTAACTTTGTTTTTTGATTGAATAATAAAAACACAAATCGTTATTGAGAGAGAAAGAAATTACGAAAGCTTTAAAACTAAAAGCCACCGGGGAGTCTGTTTTTAAAAATATTTATATTTCATTACATAGACATGCGTCGTAGGGAAGGGAGATTGAGGGATAAAAAGAGTTAGATGAGGCTGCTAAAGGCAGTGGATACCTCATCAGCTGGGTGAATAGCAGACCTGGTAAGAACAAGTTTGCAAGGATAGTCGGGTATTAAATACAATTATAAACACAATTACAATGTTATTTTTCTATAAGATTTTTATGTCATTGCTTTATTAATCATTAGGTGCTAGAGTTGTTAAGTATGGATAATAATGTTTTAAGAAAACTGTGCTGTTGGTGGGTCAGTGACCATCTGATGTGGTTTGTTCTCAGATGAACAAGTTGAGGAAGGAAGTTTTGATGCAGAGGTTGAAGGAAGAAAAGAGGCAGACTGACTGAGTCACAGCCAGAAAGTGTTGATGACAGTTTTGATTTCTATTCACTGTTGCCCCCTCCCAATTAACCCTTTAACACCTAAACCTATTTTGGCCGAATTTGCATGCATTTGATGTTGCCTTTATATTTCAAAGAAAAAAATGTTTACAATGGCCAAGTTGGGTCCCTTTTTTCAGGACACCTTGAACTTCATGTCCAAACTGTTGTTTTCTTCACTGACCAATTATAATCCACATTTTGGACCCAAAAAGACAAAAAAAATCCCAAAATATTTTTTCAAAATTTGTAATGTTGGTGTCCCATTGACAACTAAACATGCTCGACCAACCGTTTTGAAGCTTGATAATATTTATTCAACTTGTTATGATAAACATTCAATAGAAAAAAATAAGATTGAATAGTTTGATGTTTGACTATTCAACACAAACAGCGGGTATGGTCATAGGCGTTTTTGGCCTTTACACATACTATGGTCAAAACAAGTTATATACAGTGCATAATAGATGATATATATAATTTTTTTTCTCACAAACACAAAAAGAGTTTGGAGGATATCTCTTTTTTAAGTTAGGTATTATACCCATCACCTTATCTAAAGTATGCACACATGCAATCAAGCTTCTCGAAAAGATTCATAGGGAAGAAAAAAAAAAATATAAAACTGAAAAAAAGTATTTTCAAAAATATTGACAAGTAGTTCAGTTCAATTCAATTTTTTCAGGCATGTGACCCGATAAAGGTTTTTTTTTTTTTTTTTTGCGCACTCAATAAAGTTTGTTTTTGAACAGGTCACTGAACTGCGTCACATAGAACGTCACACAGCCTACTCTTCTGCTGTTTGAGCGCTGCTGTCACTTCTACTCGCCGAGACGCCGACTAATCCGAGAAAAACGACAAATACAGCCCATCCTATTCCTTGAGTTGATGAAAAAACTGCATTAGCTTGCGCTAAATTTAGTTTTCGATTTCATTCTGCACGTTTCAAAGTCGCTCGCGCAATCCAACCGGTGTTCATGCCTCCTTTTCCTTAGTTGGCGCCTAGCTCGGCAATTTATTAAAAATGTTCACATTCGGTTCGTCCTTCATGACATCACAATGGATCTTGGGATATGCAATCTTTTGTGCTTTTTTCGGTTTTGAAAAAGGACAAGAAATGATGGAAATATGGAGATAGATACATTGTACATGCAGCGTTTTAATGCATATTTATGAGTGCAATAAAACTATAAAACTCAAACGACATTATCTCCCGTTTTTCTTGGTCGATTGACTTCAAATAAAAACTGGTGTGGACATCAACTTCCACACTTTCAAATGAGGCCAACTGGCGGCACGTGGGTGACGTAATTACAGCGTGACGAAGCTTCAAAGACGACATGCGTAAACGCGTCGCTGCCGACACGTTCGGTGTTAAAGGGTTAAAGTATGTCACAGTCGCAGCCAATTATTATCTAAAGCTGGTTAAAATTGAAGTTATGTTGTTTTAAGGTGTATCAAATACTTGTTCATGTGCTCCTTTTGATCTACGAGCACCCGCCCCTCCACCGGTCTCTGCACGGCCCTGCTGAAACACAGTGTGGGTCGACAGAGCTCAATATTTTGTTGGGGTGTACAGTGTACTGGAACATATTTCCTCCACACCCTTCTCACCTTTTTAACCCCTGACCCATTTTCATGCCTGTCTCTGCCACCACTGTAAATATACTATTGTATCATTTGTATATAAAATTATTATTATAAGTACAACTCTGCATAACATTGTGTTGTTTTTAATCTTAAAGAGAAAAGTAATATAGATCAACTTACAATAAAGTATAAAAAAAAAATCATTCTGTAAAAATACACTCGATACATTGACTTTAATTAAATCAATAAATAATAATAAATTCAAATTGATTAGCAACATCAAGCATGAAGACAATATGTCAAACAATTAGAGTGAAAAAGAACAAAAAATTAATAGAACAAAAACGACATGGCAGTGGGCAGAGGGACAGTTTTTATTTTTGCTGTAGGCAGTATCACCTCCTTTGCTATGGTGTGGGGTTATTTTGCACTGAGCAACTTGGTATGCCACCTTATATGATGCTAACTGTGCTTGCTGGTTTACTGATGTAACACTGAAAAAGTGGGAGGATTGCCGGCAATATTTGGCACTCGCTGAAAAAAAATAATTCCTGCTGTCCGCTGCGAACATTTTTAGACAAAGTAGACGGCCTGGTCTTTCCTCGTCTCCCACTGTACCTAAAGACAGCAAAAAGCTAAATGCTACATATGCTTCGTCATATTTCCTTGTCTTCGCTTTTCATATCTTCAGTTCTCTTTGCTGTGTGCTCTTGTTTGGTTGAAAAGTACTGCACACACGCTGAAAATGAGAGCGGCACTGCCGCCCACTGAATGGATGTGCAATTACACTTTCTCTAGTACGACAAAAAAGTACGTTCCCCAAGGTCACATACGCCACCCCCAGCATCGCTCTGCGCCCCCCTGGGGGGGCCCCCCTACTATTTGAGAAGTACTGCTTTACACTAAATGTAACTCGTAGCGCTAGCATAGCATTAATGTTAGCATTAGACAAATGCTAACGGCGAGCGTCCTCTTAAAGTATCGGACAGCTTTTTTTTTTTTTTTTTTTGCATACAGTTCGTGGCTTTTAGGTGGGTTTAATCGAAAATAATGTACTGTTTTCCTACTGAGTGTGTATTATCACCATGTTGGAATTGTCCTTGTAGATGATACAATTTGTACTCATCTGTCAATGTGCATTCAAAATTGTTGGAAACCCTTATTTATTTTTGAAGTAATATTTTTTAATTTTACAGTGGAAAACATTTTTAGTAAATGTTTACTACAACTAGACATAGTCTTTATTATCAGGCACGAGTGCGGTTGCACCCCCAGCAAGCCCCTTAAAGTGATTCTCTAACTTAAATACATGTAGGCTCTAATAAGCCACAATTGTTCTCATGTACTAAAATATGTTGTTAGAAACACATAAATGTTAAATCAATGGCAATATTTTACAATATTTAGTCCATATTTTGACCGTTAGTTGGCGCCATGGTTTGCGGGCTCGCAGTGATGACGTCATTGGGATCTTTCCAAATGTGTAGCGTGTTCAACAATTGCTTATTGCTGCCTTAACTCGGGAAGAAAAATGCCACGATGTGCTGCTTTTTTGGATGCAATTTCCAGTCAAATGGAAACAAGGGGAGTGAAGTGAGTGATCAAGGTGGAATTATTATTTTTACTGAATAAATGTGCATAAGTGGAAGCTTCTCCCCCTTTTTGGTCCCTCTATGCACGTATCCAACCCACCACGCGTTACAACTGGCGCCCGAAGATTTTTCCTGGATCCTCGGTCAAGTAAGGGATCCGTCTATTTTCTGGATCCGATGGTCCCACCGCGTCTGCAATATTCATTTCGGATCTGTCCATTTTTTGGATTTGTCGGTCCCACTGCGGCTTTTCGGATCAGTCTATTTTGTGGAATCGAGGGCCTGATCGCGGCTGCGACATTGCCATGGGATCGGTCTAATTCCTGGATCTGCGAGTGAGTAAAAAACGCGGATTTGGATTACGATTGCTATCTTTTTTGTTGACTATTCGTGGGAGTTTTCCCCAAATCATACTAAATAAAGCACTATGGCACGCTACAGTACTGTACTGTATGTAAAGCACACGACAGCTCTGGATGCTAACAATCTACATAATTATATTGGGAAGTTTGAAAACGCAATATGCTTACCTTGAATATCTGCTAATAAAACCGGACAGCATACACTCTCGCTCCCAACCGGAGTTCCCAACAGAACTCTCTCGCATCACCAGTTTTACCCAACTTTTGTCTTATCAGGTATTTGCTATACGCATTTTCCCTGAAGCTCGTCTTGTGAACGACCTACAGTGCTGTCCTGCTCTTCACTTTTCAGATCTGGTTCAAATAGGAAGGGTAGAACTGACGACATGTTGGGAAAGCTAACGAATGACACGCTGGAATTTCGGTAACGGGACCGGGGAGGTCACGCACTGCGACGTAATAAGAATGGCGATCTATCACTTAAAAATAATTTTACAAACTTTATTAAAACAAAAACATTTAGAGGGGTTTTAATATCAAATATTATAACTCATACTAACATTTATCTTTTATGAATTACTTGTCTTAAAAATAGAGGACCCCTTTAAGGTCCGCCCCTGATCGACACGGATTTGGACCCATTACATTCAACAAGGACCCGAACAGCACTACCGCGCTGTACTTTTCTGCCAGCAGGGGGCACCATTGTGTTTTAGAATAGCTGCTTTGCGCTGGGGCGAAGATTCTGAAGGAATTTTGTGGGGGGTACCCCGCGTCACGACGGAGCTGAGAATGGAGGTTGACCTCTGACCTTTTAAACTGTATTCTGTAAATTTGCTACGTGGACAAAAAAAAAACAAAACAAATCATCAAGTATATATAAAAATTTTGGAATAAAACACTGACGATACTGTACTTATATTTCAGTCCTGCACATTGCTGTTAACCAACCAAGCAGACCCCTCTGACCAAGACTCGGAAGGGTACACCCCTGCCCACCTAGCCCGCCACAACGGACACCAGCAGCGCTTCAGATACCTGCGATGCAAGGAAAATCAAGTAAGCGTGTTCAAATGTCTCCGGGAAGGCGTTGGCCATCTGCTTCTTGGTGAGATGGGGTTAAAAGTAAAACATCTGGAAGCATCTCCGACTCATTTTCTCCATTTGTGACACTGAGGTCACTCGGCTCTGTTGGCTAGGAAATGAAAGCGCTGGTGTGCAAGTTGGACCCAGGGGGCTTTTGTTTTAGGCAAAAACAGATTTGGGCTTTCATGGTGTGCCTGAATTATATTTACAAACTTTTCTCATAGGAAATGATGGTAGTTAGTGGTACCTTGATTTGGGATTGCGTTTTTCCACTTACTGTATAAAATATCGTTTTTTTTGCTATGTTGAAAAAACTGCTGTGCATTGTACTGTTTTCCCCAAGGGAATCGGTATTTATTATAAGTGAAACATTGGCTCCTTGAAATATGAGTGAACCGATTTACAAGAAATAAGCCATTGTTTTTTGTTTTTTTTTTGGGGGGGGGGGGTTGACTTGGAAGGAAAAAAATTGAGACATAAGCACTCAATGGTGTCAGTGAACCGTTCACAACAAGCAGCAATTTTGACAAATAAACAAATGAGGCTTCAAACAAGGAATGTCCCGATCCGATCATGAGATCAGAAATCGGCCAGATCAGAGGATCAGAATCAGGTGAAAAGGATGGGGTTTTTAATTTATGCTGTATAGCAGGGGTCCCCAAACTTTTTCCTGTGAGGGCCACATAACTTTTCCCTTCTCTAATGAGGGGCCAGGGTCAGTTTGTAACAGAAAAAGTTTGACGATTGCAGGAGTGCCTAAATGTAAAAATGTATTGCTTTTCAGAAAGCCACAATCAAATAACCCTTTCTGGATTCTTCACGGAACAAAATTAAATAAAATTTATATATATATATATATATATATATATATATATATATATATATGAAATATAATATAATAATAACTAAAGACGCACCGATACCGATACTAGTATCGTTAGGGGGCGCCGATCTGGCCCGAAATGGTGGTATCGGTATCGGCGAGTACCAACAAAGACGGCGCCGATACCATTTACCGGTCCATTATTATAACATTTGACCACAGCCTTTTTCTCCTCCTGGCGCTCACTACACTCTGTCTCTGTGTTGTGTGATGACACATGAACACCAAGCAGCTATCGCTATTGGCCTGCTCCAGACCAATGAGAGCGGGCCAATAGCCACTCCTGACCAATCAAAAGGGGGCTTTTTCATATGGACGAAAAACAAACCAGGAAATATGGCGGCGCCGCGGCGGTCGGGAAATATTTCCAAATAGAAATCCCGTCGATTAAAATCAATGGCTGCATGCAAGATTTGCGGCCTGAAAGTTTGGAGATGTAGAGTTAAATCGGCCAGTTTCAATACCTCGAACTTGATAAAACATTTGAAGATGAAACGTGAACGAACACAACGAGTTTGAGCCTGCAAGAGCAGGACTGCTATCCAGAGGAAGAAGGCCGCTGGACCGGAGCAACAATCCCTGGTCAGTTCACTTCGTCTACTTTACTTTTAATGTCTTTTACTGAAAGAAATGCCGCAGTAATTTGGGAAGTGTTTCCAAAGTATTGTTGCCACCTTTCAGAAATAGAAATAAGGGACTCCCACCTCCCGAAAAAAAGGAGAGACGGGATGCTGTGGTCAATTATTATTACTTATAATTGTTAGCGTCCGCAAATGCGGAAACAAGGTTGAACCTCGAAGCAGACAACAAGCGGGGGATACATAAAAGGGTTTAATGATTGCAAACAAAAAATAACACGCGATCGCAGGACAGTAGAAATAAGAAAAGGAGTCCGTGACAGCAGGTCGACGGACAAACTAAGACGATAGGCAGCGGTTACAAACGAGAGCAGCACACTAACAGAAAAACCCAATGCAGGGGCATAACAAGCAAATGTAGCGAGATTATTGTGCCAGATGTCAAATAGCGATCAGCAAGGCAAATATCTCGGCAGCCTTCTCTGAGATCACCCGTGCTTAAATGCTGGGTTGACGAGCCTGCATTGGATTGAAGTGCCACGCCCCCACGCCCAGCAACAAAACACAATCTAACCAGCAGCAGAATGTGACAATAATTTCATGAAAGTTGCACTGTTTGAACTTTGAGAGGTTTAAAAAAGTTTATTCAGTTCATTCAGAGTTTATTATTATGAATTTATTTTTACTTTCTTACTGTTGGGCTAGTATTATACATGTTTTATTAATTTCACAAATTTAGCACTATTTTGGCCTTTGAGAGCGGAAGGTTTATTCAACTGTTGTCTACTAGGGTTTAGTGTACTTTTTCCTATTTTGCAAAGGTAAGCAACAGCCTGACAAATCCTTGATAGCAATGATTTCACATCCAATTATGTAGCTCTTTGGGGAAAAAAAAAAAGAAGAAAAAAAAAATATATATATATAATCGGGGTGGTATCGGTATGGTATCGGTATCGGCCGATACTGCACAGCCAGGTATCGGTATCGGGGCCAAAAAATGGTATCGGTGCAACACTAATAATAACACTATTCATTAAATAGATAATAACCAAATAACCCTCTCTGGGTTCTTCACAGAAAAAGCCAGGAAATAAATAACACAAGTATTTAAAAAAAAAAAAAAAAAACTGTTCGGGTGGCCGGACCAAATGTGAAGGTGGGCCGGATGTGGCCCGCGGGCCGTAGTTTGGTGACCCTTACTGTATAGAATTAACAAAAACTTCTCCCGGCTAGAGTCGTCAGTGTTTCGAGACAGTTAAGATTTTACAGTACGTTACTGCCACCTTGTGGTAATAAAAAAATCACTGCATCCACCATGTAAAGCAGCTTGGAACACATGCTCATTCACTTTCACAGGACACAGCCTGTCGAGTGATTTGTGTTACATTTCTGCCTGGGAAACTATATGTCTGTAAGTATTTTACTATACTACACTGCTGGCCAAAAGTATTGGCACCCCTGCAATCCTGTCAGATAATGCTCAATTTATCCCAGAAAATCATTGCAGTTACAAATGCTTTGGTAGTAATGTCTGCATTTATTTTGCCTGCAATGAAAAAAAAACACAAAAGAGAATGAAAAAAAATGTTATTATCTTTTTTTTTTTTACAAAACTCCTAAAATTGGCCGGACAAAAGTATTGGCACCCTAAGCCTAATATTTGGTAGCACAACCTTTAGACGAAATAACTGCGAACAACCCGTCCCGGTACCCATCACTGAGTTTCTTACAATGCTCTGCTGGAATTTTAGACTATTCTTCTTTGGCCAACTGCTCCAGGTCTTTGAGATTTAAAGGGTGCCTTCTCCAAACTGCCATTTTCAGATCTCTCCACAGGTGTTCTATGGGATTCAGGTCTGGATTCATTGCTGGCTACTTTAGAAGTCTCCAGTAATTTCTCTCAAACCATTTTCTAGTGCTTTTTTGAAGTGTGTTTTGGGTCATTGTCGTGCTGGAAGACCCATGACCTCAGAGGGAGACCCAGCTTTCTCACACTGGGCCCTACATTATGCTGCAAAATTTGTTGGTAGTCTTCAGACTATATAATGCCATGCACACGGTCAAGCGGTCCAGTGCCAGAGGTAGCAAAGCAACCCCAAAACATCAGGGAACCTCGGCCATGGGCTTGACTGTGGGGACCGTGTTCTTTTCTTTAAAGGCCTCGTTTTTTTCCCCCTGTTAACTCTATGTTGATGCCATCTAGGGAGGTTAGCCACAGTGCCATGGGCTTTACACATATTGATGACACTGCGCACAGTAGACACAGGAACATTAAGGTCTTTGGAGATGGACTTGTAGCCTTGAGATTGCCCATGCTTCCTCACAATTTTGCTTCTGAAGTCCTCAGACAGTTCTTTGGTCTTCTTTCTTTTCTCCATGCTCAATGTGTTACACACAAGGACACAGAACAGCGGTTGAGTCAACTTTAATCCATTTTAACTGGCTGCAAGTGTGATTTAGTTATTGCCACCACCTGTTATGTGCCACAGGTAAGTAACAGGTGCTGTTAATTACACAAATTAGAGAAGCATCACATGATTTGTCAAAGGGTGCCAATACTTTTGTACGGCCCATTTTTGGAGTTTTGTGTAAAATGATAAAAAAAAAAAAAAAAATCCATTCTCTTTTGTGTTTTTTCATTGCAAGCAAAATAAATAAAGATATTATTACATATAATATATACATATAAATATATATATTAATATGTTCTATTGAGGGCCGGAGCACTAGGCGTGCAATTTGGAGGCCTGAACATGCTCAAAAACTCACCAAAATTTGCACATACATGCGGCAAAATTTAAATTTCAATAATTTTGCAACTTTGCAAAAAAATGCAACAAAATGGCTCAGTGGCGCCCCCTTAAAATTTTTAAATTGGCCTATAACGTTAGGGTTTTTCAGCGTAGAGTGATGAAATTTGGGGAGTCTATACCTTGTCCAAAACTGCTCAAAAAAGCATTGGCACCTATATTCCAAACTCAACAGGAAATGGGTTATTTTGGATCGATTGTAAATTTTTTATCGATTTACAGGGTGCACATTTGAGACCTTTTCGCCAAGGGGGTTAGCTGGATCATCTTCAAAATTGGTGAGACTGTTCAGGAGACATGAGATCTTAAGTTTTTAAAATGAAATAAAATGATTTTTTTAAAAGGTTCCAATACTTTTGTCCTGCCCATTTTTGGAGATTTGTGTAAAATGATAATGATTTATTTTTTTTCCCCATTCTCTTTAGTGTTTTTTTAATGCAAGCAAAATAAATGAAGATATTACTATCAAAGCATTTGTAATTACCATCATTGAGAGAAATTGAGCATTATCTGACAGAATTGCAGGGGTCCCAATACTTTTGGACAGCAATGCATATACTTTATACATATATATCATTTCCCATTTTAACTCATTATTCAACGGCAGTGATTAAGTTAGCATGCTAACATGAGCTTATCACCTTATAACTTGAAATATCAACTCACAGTGTAAATACGGATCATTGTTTTTCTGCTTGGGTAACAATAAACTTCTGTAAAAAAAAAAAAAATAAAAATAAAAATGATCACAAAATTCAAAAAATGTCCATACTCAGTCAAGTTGCGGTGCGCTTTCCTGATTTACGAGCCGCTGACGTGCGATCAAAGAGCGGCGTAGTAATCAGGGAATGCTGTCCTGCTGACAGGCTTTAAAGCCTCCCAGGTGTGTCGGCGGACCACCCGCACCTCCGCTCGGGCCAGGCTAACGGGAACCTGTAATAAGTCAAGAAGAAGAAGAGCAGCTGCACTTGTTGTGGGGTTCCACGCCTCGCCGCTCCCCGAACAATGGCGGAATAATTAGCAGGCTTCGTCAGCCCCCGCTGACCCTATCGGCTTTCCGTGCCCTCCTCTCAGGTGGATGGCCCCGAGGTCTGTTATGAGATCCACGGGTTTGGGTTTCACACTTTTCAACATCCCCGTGCCTGGAGCTGGCAACTCAATCCCACTAAGGAGCAAGATTCAGGCAAGACTCTTGAGCTGGATCCTCAAGATGATGCTCCTATTACTGAAGATCAGCTAAGCTTTAATTACTTCTCCAAAGGTGTCTTCAAAGGGGAGGTTCACTTTAGGCCGTGAGGAAGGAGCCAGATGGCGCAAGTTTTGTATTGGGGGCGCTACATGTTTAGCTCGCCCACGATTTAACAAAGTGAAGAAATTAGGGCAGGCCTTGGTTATTTGACAACTGAGGAAAAAAACCAAGTCATTTTTTTTCCCGAGTACGATTTTAATAACTATTTTTTTAAATTGATTTTTTATATTACCGTAGTGGTCCGACTATAAGACGGTGTTTTTTTGCATTGAAATAAGACTGAAAAAGAGGGGGTCGTCTTATATTCGCGGTTTAGACATTATACCCATTCATGACACTAGATGGCGCCAGATATCATTGAAGCGATGTTCTGTCATGACAGAACTCAGCTAATCTCAAGTTTAACCAGTTTGCATTATTTTATTGCGATGTTTTTCCTTACTCAGATTTGTTTCAAGACTACAGCTACAGTTAGACTATACTTTGATGGTTAATGCAGTTATTGCAATTTTGTTGTTTTATCACAATAGATTGGTTTATTTACATTTCAAAAACCAGAAACCATTCATTTACGAATGTGATTGCACTTTAGTTTACATACTTAAATGTTCGGATATTAATCAATCAAATCAAATTTATTT
Organism: Corythoichthys intestinalis; assembly: GCF_030265065.1. Classification (NCBI taxonomy): domain Eukaryota; kingdom Metazoa; phylum Chordata; class Actinopteri; order Syngnathiformes; family Syngnathidae; genus Corythoichthys; species Corythoichthys intestinalis. The sequence continues at coordinate 48,397,903 of NC_080401.1, read as the reverse complement.
ATATAGCCCTTTACAAAACCCGAAAGGCCCTCAAAGTGCTTTCCAACACAACATGGCTCAAGATAAATAAAAGGCAGGAAAATATTATACAATGACATTTAAAAAAAAATATAAAACAAGAAATAAAACAAAAAAAATATAACAAAGACGGCGCATCGCGATAAAAGTCCAGCAAATAAAACAATAAAACCGATAAAATCCAAAGACATTTAAAAACTAGGGCTGTCAAACAATTGAAATTTTTAATCGAGTTAATTACAGCTTAAAAATTAATTAATCGTAATTAATCGCAATTAATTGCAATTCAAACCATCTATAAAATATGCCATATTTTTCTGTAAATTATTGTTGGAATGGAAAGATACGACACAAGATGGATATATACATTCAACATACGGTACATAAGGACTGTATTTGTTTATTATAACAATAAATCAACAAGATGGCATTAACATTGTTAACATTCTGTTAAAGCGATCCATGGATAGAAAGACTTGTTGTTCTTAAAAGAAAAATGTTAGTACAAGTTATATAAATTTTATATTAAAACCCCTCTTGATGTTTTCGTTTTAATAAAATTTGTAAAATTTTCAGTCAAAAAATAAACTAGTAGCCCGCCATTGTTGATGTCAATAATTACTTACACAATCCTCATGGGTGCTGAAGCCTATAAAATCAGTTGCACCCAAGCGCCAGCAGAGGGCGGCAAAACTCCATAAAACACAGCAAGTCAGCGTTTCACTGTACTGTCATTTAAATCTGTCTGAGCGGGGCATCTGCGTTGATTGCGTCAAATATTTTAACGTAATTAATTTAAAAAATTAACGGCCGTTAACGCGATAATTTTGACAGCCCTATTAAAAACCCTTGAGCAAATAAAACCAGGCTATCCTAATCTGTGTGAAAGGCGAGTCTAAAAAGACCTACATCCGTGGTGGTGCGGATTTCGGGGGGAAGGCTATTCCACAGCCTGGGGGCAGCAACTGCAAAGGATCGGTCTCCCCACTGTTTAAGTTTTGACCTAAAAGAAGCTGGCCGGTCGAGCGAAGAGTCCTGCCAGAGTTACGAAAAGTTAAAATTTCCGATAAATAAGATGGAGCCTGGCCATTAATAGAATTAAAAACAAACAGTAAAAGTTTTAAATCAAATCTAAAATGGACTGGAAGCCAGTGGAGTGATGATAGAATGGGGGTAGTATGCTCACATCTAGGTGTACCTGTTAAAAATCGAGCGGCAGCATTTTGAACAAGTTGCAGCCGAGAAATCGAGGACTTGGGGAGGCCAACATAAAGTGCATTGCAGTCGTCCAGCCTTGAGTTTATAAAAGTGTGAATTGCTTTTTCAAGGTCGTGGCGACTAAGAAAAGGCTTCACTTTGACCAAGAGACGGAGCTGGAAAAAACTTGCTCTTACAACAGAACTAATCTGTTTTTCAAAGTTAAGCCTCCTATCGATATTAAGATTTGAATGAGGCAAAATAACAAGCTTTTTCACTCAAACATATTGTTATAATCATTTGTTTCGGATGTACTGTAATTATTTTCTGTATAAAAATTAAATTTGGTGTTCAAAAAGTCTTTTTTCAAACTTGAGTCTTGAAAAAGAGGGGGTCGTTTAATAATCAGGGCTGTCTTAAATTCGGTCCAGACGGTATTTCTAACAGATTTAGTACTGAAAGCTACAAAAATACAGTAGTTGAACTATTTATTGACGTATGACGTAAATATTAAACAACAAAACTAGCAAAACCTATTTCATTGAAAATCCTCTCACAAACAACTTCTCATGGTCAATAATTAACCTTTCAGACCTAAGCATGCTGCTGAAGGACACGTTCGCATCTCTAACCCAATAAATACACCGAATTTAAGGCATGTCTACACCTAGCAGGTTTTTTTTTTTTTTTTAAACAACCGAAGATCCTGCCCTAATACGTCGGGAAAAAATAATTACGTCCACACAAGTCTTTTTTTTTTTATGTGTGTGTGTGTACATGACTTGAAAACCATCAATATTAGGCTCTTTTTGATGGACTGTTAGCTATTTGCCAACCTGTAGTCAGGCTACGTTTCCGCTACATTTGGTCGATTAAATATGCTGCTCACCAAAATCAACTAATTATGGCCGAACTCATTGTTAATAAACAGCAGAAGGCCTAGTTGTTTTAACTCCCAAAAAGTTTCAGACCCAACTAGCTTGCTGGCTAAACCGCAACGTGATGAAAACTTCCTCCATGGCTGTGTTGTTGATGTTGTTGTTGAAGCGTTCATCAGGCGTGACGGTGTCACATTGTTTTTCCACTTCCCGCCTTTCACAACTCATCTCCTGCTGAGCGCCCGCTCCAAAGGACGGAAAAAAAAACAAGCAGGATGCTACGGGATAACATGTCACTTTTCTAAGGCTTCTGCTGATACCTGCTCTGTGCCAGCATGCCATTCACATTAGCGACATTAGCAGCCACCCTATCCTTTTTCCCTTCAATTATTCACACCGTCCTCCGCTGGCTTTATTGTTTACAGGCTCTTGGCCACAAACGTCGCCGGTGTTGAACCAGCACTCCGCCGTCCGCCGCCACATCCTCAAGGCGCAACCATGCTGAACCGCTGACACCGAGGTCGGTCCATTTTTACCTTGTATCTTCTGAACAAGTTTGTTGATCTGTGTATCTGTTCCTTTTACCTGCAGTATGTACCATTCATACCATTTGCCAGTCAGTATTATTACTTTATTAACCATGGATATCATAAAATCAAGTAGGAAAACAATTTTGGTTTAATTAAATCATTCACTGCTTCAATGCTAGTTGTTTTGAGAGCAGCCTTTTCTGTATAGTCTGCGTTTTTGAAAAAAAACTTTCCTCACAGAGTAATGGTGTTCAACTAACATATACTGTATCAATCATATCTACCAAATGAAACAATAAAGAATCTTATATCACCAGGAAGAAAAGGTTTGAGTCTACCTCTTCCATTTTTTAAATTATCAGCAGAAGGACTGCAGCTATCGATTATTTTAGTAGTTGATTAATCTATCAACAGGTTAGTTCAACTAATCGAGTAATCGAATTAGGAACATACGTTGCAAAATGAATTTTAGGAAATGTAAAACAAAGGCTTGCTAAGATTGCACTTTCGAAAGAGCATAAAATGTGAATACAAACTAAAATTCCCGAGTGTTTCTTCAAACTGTGCAGAATTGCACTTCCATATAAAAATAAATTAAAATATAGCTTAGCCTCAAATGGTATGAAAAAATAAATAAATGAGAATCTAAGTACAACAAGAGAACAATTGACTAACTTGCATAGCAAAAGTCCGCTAGCTTAAATGCTATAAAATCCTAACCATTTTTTTACAATGCTCTTAACAAATCGTTCATTCACAACACATTTTCCGACAAAAAACGGCTAAACATACCTATTAACTAAATTACGGATGCATAAAATCATATTAGCTCAAACAAAAACCTTTTGTTGCACTTAACAGGGAGCAGCTGGATTCAGCCATTTTAAATGAGTTATGTCATATTCACTATTGCCACTAGAGGTCAGTGTATCCACCCAAATCAATCAAAGTAAATGCAAACACTTTCAAAACAAACCATTACAACACCACTCTAATTAAAAGATTACCATATTTTTCGGACTATAAATCGCAGTTTTTTTCATCGTTTGGCTGGGGGTGCGACTTATACTTAGGAGCGACTTATGTGTGCAATTATTAACACATTATTATACCATTTCACATGTTTTTTTGGTGTTTTGGAGTGACACTGATGGTTTGGTGAACTTGTTAGTATGTTCTTTATGCTATAGTTATCTGAATAACTCTTAATAGCTATGTTACGCTAACATACCGGCCACGTTCGCATTTCGATGTTCATGCATCATATAACATTATCATACTGTACACTTATTCATTATTATTATTTATGTTGTTTTCTTTTGTATTTTATTTTAAATTGCCTTTCAATTTGTTGTATGTGTTGTATTTTATCAAGTAAATTTCCCCAAAAATGCAACTTATTCTCTGGTGCGACTTATATATGTTTTTTTCCTCTTCGTTGGGCATTTTATGGCTGGTGCGACTTAGAGTCCGAAAAATACAGTACTCGAAGTAGCAAAATTTGATTCGAAACTTTTTTCTAATCGAATTACTCGAGTTAATCGATTAATCGTTGCAGCACTAATCAGCAGTATAATAAGGGTAGTTTAAAAAAAAAAGTTACGTTTCTCCTAGAAACCTCTCAAAGTGGAAACACCCATCAGTGGCAGTGAACGCCTGATTTGAATTGACAAATAATAACTTGTCTCACACTGAGATAATAAAGGCAAAGTATAGTGGGGTTTTCAGATTTGAGTGACCTTACTTGACCTGAAATAACATAAAAGCCATTTTGCTCATTGCTAAAAAAAAAACAATACAAAAAGCCATTGACTGGCCAACGTTTTAAGTGTGGTCATTGAACGGATCAAACTGGTGTTTCAAGGCAACACTGTTTATCCAAACACCAAAATGTTAAAAATATTATTTCATCCCTTGAACGTCCGTTAGCTTCATGCTATCATCTGAAACAAAGTTATAGACAAGTTTCCTGAGCGAAACATGGGTGGCACCATCTTTGACAATTTCTGCTCCTAACTTCCTGTTTAGACAGAACAACATGAAGTGCGGTTGAAGTTAGCAGTGTGTTGACAATGTTAAAACTGCAAAATCAAACCAGAGGAACCCACGGAATCTCCAAAAATGGATTCAGCACGACGTAGCTGAGACTTATAGACTTTCTGTGCTGTGCGTGAACTCCTGGAGGCGCTTACATATTATGGTTGTGGTTGGAAGTGGAACGTTTTGATCAGCCACCAGCTAGTAGCTACAATGAGCCAGTGTGGATCAACCTCGCCATATGCCTTAAATCCAAACCAGCAGCAGACAATAAGTTAAGGATGTGCTTTAAACCTATGGATCCACCTAAAAGATTGTATGTTTGTTCTTATCACTTTGTTAATCATTCATAGACAAAATTAGAACAACCTGTGCAGCCTGTGTTAACGTGGAATGTAGATTGATAAGCCAGCCACTTGAGTGACCAAAATGAGGCGAATGGCCGAATGCAGAAGGGCTGACACGGATTTTGTTGTTACAAGGAACGACTACAAGGTATTTACATATATAAACACAAATAGTATGTCATTCTTTTTTATTGCACGTATCGATCTCAATAAAACTTTTGGACAACATGATTCCTTCTCGTCGTATTTAAAATGATTGGTGCTCGTGCAAAACAGGTCAATAAATCAATATTTATGAAATTATTAGAAAAATATTAACGAAGGTGGAGCATAAGTTGAGCATTCCATCATTCAAGTAGAACGCACGTAGTCCCGATATACAGTGGGCCAAATAAGTATTTAGTCAACCACTAATTGTGCAATTTCTCCCACTTGAAAATATTAGAGAGGCCTGTAATTGTCAACATGGGCAAACTTCAACCATGAGAGACAGAATGTGGAAAAAAAAAAGAAAATCACATTGTTTGATTTTTAAAGAATTAATTTGCAAATCATGGTGGAAAATAAGTATTTGGTCAATACCAAAGGTTCATCTCAATACTTTTCTATTTACCCTTTGCTGGCGATAACGGAGGCCAAACATTTTCTGTAACTCTTCACAAGCTTTTCACACACTGTTGCTGCTATTCTGGCTCATTCCTCCATGCAGATCTCCTCCAGAGCAGTGATGTTTTTGGACTGTCGTTGGGCAACACGGACTTTCAACCCGCTCCACAGATTTTCTATGGGGTTGCTGATGGAAGGAGATTTTAACTCAAAATCTCTCGATACATGGCCCCATTTATTCTTTCCTTTACATCAGTCGTCCTGGTCCCTTTGCAGAAAAACTGCCCCAACGCATGATGTTTCCACCCCCATGCTTCACAGTGGGCATGGTATTCTTCGGATGCAATTCAGTATTCTTTCTCCTCCAAACACGAGAACCTGTGTTTCTACCAAAAAGTTCTATTTTGGTTTCATCTGACCATAACACATTCTCCCAGTCCTCGTCTGGATCATCCAAATGCTCTCTAGCGAACCGCAGACGGGCCTGGACGTGTACTGGCTTCAGCAGGGGGAACGTCTGGCAGTGCAGGATTTGAGTCCCTGGCGGCGCATTGTGTTACTGATAGTAGCCTTTGTTACTGTGGTCCCAACTCTCTGTAGGTCATTCAGTAGGTCCCCCCGTGTGGTTCTGGGATTTTTGTTCACCGTTCTTGTTATCATTTTGACGCCACGGGGTGAGATCTTGCATGGAGCCGCAGATCGAGGGAGATTATCAGTGGTTTTGTATGTCTTCCATTTTCTAATAATTGCTCCCACAGTTGATTTCTTTACACCAAGTGTTTTACCTAATGCAGATTCAGTCTTCCCAGCCTGGTGCAGGTCTACAATTTTGTCTCTGGTGTCCTTCGACAGCTCTTTGGTCATGGCCGTAGTGGAGTTTGGAGTGTGACTGACTGAGGTTGTGGACAGGTGTCTTTGATACCGATAATAAGTTAAAACAGGTGAAACCATTAATACAGGTAACGAGTGTTTTTATTTTTTATTTAATCTTTATTTTATCAGGCAGTCTCATTGAGATTAATATCTCTTTTACAAGAGAGGCCTGAGCACAAAAAACATTCACAAATATCAAACAACACAAAATACACGAACGGAAACAGGAGTTAAAACAGGTGCCATTAATACAGGTAACGAGTGGAACCTCGTTAGACCTCGTTAGAAGAAGTTAGACCTCTTTGACAGCCAGAAATCTTGCTTGTTTGTAGGTGACCAAATACTTATTTTCCACTCTAATTTGGAAATAAATTCTTTAAAAATCAAACAATGTGATTTTCTGTTTTTTTTTTCTCCTTATTCTGTCTCTCATGGTTGAGCTTTACCCATGTTGACAATTACAGGCCTTTTTCAAGTAGGAGAACTTGCACAATTGGTGGTTGACTAAATACTTATTTGCCCCACTGTATGTCCATCAATGTACAGTAAGTGTTGTTGTGAGGCACATCAAGTTGTCTTACCTTGCCTAACAGTGTTTTGGGCCTGTAAACAAACAAATAAAAAACTTGTAAAACTTGCATTTATGTGTTTACATAATTGGGCTATCTTACACGTACTGCTTAGCAACAGGCTTGCAGCAGATAACGTGTTGCAGCCACAGCAGTGCAGTTTTTGTCGTAAATAATATTAAACATCATAATTACACTCATCGTAACAACAATATCAAAGACAAGTTGTTTCATGCGCAAGATTTTAGCTTTAGTATGTTTTGAGCACCGGACACATGAAAATGCAGGGATAGGAAGAACATACCTTCCATAACACCAGCGGCAACATGGCTACATAAACACCCGGTCTTTATGGTGGCACGGGCTTGCTTTCACATCTGCCTTAAAGAACATGTTGTCCTCCCATGTCGTGATGATGGCAGATGGATGTGATTTTTCCAGATTGTCTTTTTGAGAGGTTTTAATGAGTGATGCCACTCCAGCTCCACTGTTGTTTTGGTTAGAGAAAGTGTAAAACTTAAGTCATGAGCAGAAATGCGGAAGTACCTCGGAAACTTGTCTATAAGGCTAACAGAAATTAGCATGGATGTTACTGTAAGTATACTGCTACTTTATAACATATGGTAAATGGAGAGTACTAGTAGCGCATTTAACTAGAGCTGAAACGAATACTCAAGCAACTCGAGTAACTCGAGTTTAAAAACTGGTCCGAGTAATTTTATTCAACTCGAGGAATCGTTTAATTTTGCCATCACGTTTTGCCCGGACTACTTTTAATGCGGGACAACGTCCTGACGTTACGTGCGTAGAGGAAGAAGCAATTAAAAAAAACCTTACCGCAGCCGACAGCCGCTACAAACTACTCCGACGTTGCTAAAAACTACGCCCGCATGATGCTACGGTAGTAGCAGGTAGCGTCTCATAGATATCACATCTATGAACTAGAAATGCGAAATTACAGACGAGGCGGCATTAGTAAACAGCCGCCATGTTAAAGCAGTAGATTCTTAGCGCTAAAAAATAAGATGTCGCTCGCTGTCACCAGCTCACGTAACGTTAGCCCTGCGGAGGGCTTGGTTTCTATGGAGGTAGATTTGTGTCTTTATTATTCAATCAAAAAAAAAAAAAAAAAAAGTTGCTTCAATCAAAATAAATATTTTCAATAAAAAAAGTCACTTCAATTAAAAAAAATGTGTTTGAATGCAAAAATAAATGTAAAATTCAAAAAAATGCATTTGAAAACTTTTTCTTTGAAAAAAAAAATTTTGGGGGGGGATTTTTTTTTATATGAAACATATTTATAAATAAATAAATAAATATATATATATATTTTTTATTGAAGTGTCAATTTTTTGGACAGCAAAAAGTTTTGAACTCATTTTTTATCTGAAGTACTAAAAGTTTTGAAGGCACTTTTTTTTTAAGTAGAAAGTTTTGATTTGATCAATTCTGACACAAAGATCCAACTTCGCCGCTACTTCCGACATGTTTGAGTGACAGAGGATTACGCCAATGGCATAAAGACATGATGAGGCAAGAATAATGGCCACCAGGGCTCCAGCCAGCCATCGGACTAAGCTCGAGGGGTTCAAGCCGAAAATAGCGCACCTAAGGCGGATGACTTTGATGCGAGGCAGTGCTTCTATGATCCGAGAGTACATCTGAGATGCAATTGTTGGCTGTTTTCAACAATGTACATCGAAAATAAAGACATTGATTGACTGAAAATTTTTCAATATTAGATGAAATGTCTTGTTTTCTCATGTTTATTTATAATTGCTCTTTACCTAAAAAAAAAATGTTTTATTCGATTACTCGATTAATCGATAGAATTTTCATTCGATTACTCGATTACTAAAATATTCGATAGCTGCAGCCCTACATTTAACTAAATGGTTACCATGCCCAAAGCGCTTTACATTAGCACTAGAGCTGTCCCGACTAGTCGACGTTGTCGACGTCATCGATGACGTAAATGCGTCGACGGGCAAAACATACCGTCGACGGGTAATGACGGGTTAAAAAAAATTACATGCTGATAAAGTTTAGAATGGCAGGCGCTCGCGATACAAGCGGTTGTTACTGGCACCCCCAAGGGGGCCGCTGTTATTTCAATGTGACCGGCGTTGTCAGATTGAGCAAAGAGGAAGAAAGTGGGCGAGCGAGCGAGAGAGAGGGAGCGAGATCAGCGAGTTGGAAAAGTGAGCGGGTAGCGCCGAGTTGAGTGAGTTCATCCCACCAGTGGAGAGTGGCTTGACCGCAGTTTCATACCCCACGTTTTTGTTTTGGTCAATAAAAGTATACTTAAAGAGCCATCCGACGCCTCTCGGTGTTTTTATGCACGCCGCCGCCTTCCCGAGGAGGAAATCGGACGAACCGACGACAACGAGCCAAGTGAATCGCCGGTGAGGAGTTGAAAACACCGCCAATTTCCAAAAAGGGCAGAGATGGTAACACGTGAAAGCGGCATAGAGCCAAAAAAGCGGACCAGAATAGCCAGAGCCTGGAATTATATCAAGGAAAATATGGAGGGTGCCACTGTGTGTACTCTTTGCTAAACTGAGCTCGCATACCACGGTAGCACGTCGGCTATAAACGAACACTTGAAGTGCCGTCACCCAAGTTTAATTTTCGAAGACAACAAGAAACAACAAGCTAGCGGATTGTAAGTCCATACAACTCTCTAACGATTTTTTTAATTGGAAGTTGCCTTTATGTGCGTCGTATCAACGCGCATTTTATTTAATAAAATAATTAATATAATTATATATTTTTTAAAATTATAATTAATATAATTATATATTTTTTAAAATTATTATTACATTTATTAGGATCATGGAAGCTCCCACTTAGGGAAAATATATACATACATATATCCTGTATATACATAATATAATAAAAAACACATATGGAAACACCACTGGCCTGCTTACTGTAATCCATGACTGCACTAATGCTAGTTATTTAATATTATAAAGTTTTACATATAGTTGTATACTATAAAATTAATACTATATACTTAATTTTTGTTACTGTGGGTATGTGTGTCTTTCATTCAAAATAATTGTGGTAATATTTCAGTGTGCCCTCTGCGTTATCTTCAGGTTAAAACAAACAAAAGTTGAACAGTTTTTCCCCTCCCCAAAAAATGCGGAATGCACACCGGAAAGAGCATCTGAACTCACACAAAGTATTCTGAAAATGATTGTCCGGGACATTGCAATTCATTTTAACATTTAAAACAATATAGACAATGACATACCGCAAAAAGAGTAAGAATTGTTTTGACTCCTGTTAAAAAGGTGAAGTCACAGTGTTTCCGTTTACATTTTTTTGCAGCAATCAATGCCAGCAGCATTTGACCTCATTGTTTGTGATTTATTATTGATATTTATGTTATTTATTTATATATTAATAAAGAATTTAGGTGTTCCAAAATGTTTTTTGTGAATTAATAAGCTTTAAACAAATGTTTCATTATTAAATTAGTAAAAAAAAAAAAAAAATTAGATTAGTCGACTAATCGTAAAAATAGTCGGCTGACTAATCGGGAGGAAATTGGAAGTTTGGGACAGCCCTAATTAGCACACATTTACCCTTTCACGCACACATTCACACACCAGTGGTGCTGCTGCCATGCAAGGCGCTGCCAACCCATTCGGGACAAATTAGGGTTCCTTGCCTTGCCCAAGGGCACTTCGACAGTGGGCAGTTGTAGCCAGGAATTGAACCGCGGTCCTAGAACAACTCGAACTGCAAACTGCGCCACAGCCGCCCCCAACTCTGTGGAGTAGAAATATGTTATGGTGCCTTATGTTATGTTTCGGGCTAAAAAAAAAAACAAAAAAACAAATCTACACCAAAAAACGGTGCCAAATCTTGGTGGTTGAATAAAGTGGTTCACATAGCTAATGTTTGCACTCGATGCCTTCATGATTGATTGCTGATCTGTCCAGGGAAATGGACCGCCCGGAAACCCGAGAGTGTGAACTTGTGAGAGGATGTGTACTTACACCGCAGCCTCGTGTGTGTGTACAGCGTGTGTACATCCCCAAAGTCTCTATGTAGCAAGGAAAAAAAGATGTAGGGAATGCTCCAAATTTGTTGCAAACGCTGGCAGCAGCAAACTGGAGCGCAGTGCGAGGTTGTGAACTCTTGATGTGTTGTGATCGGGGTCTTTGATAGTGTGTAGGCCTTGCTGTGTGCGTATGTGTGTAGCAGCTGAGAGGTGGTGCTGATGAAAACCAAATGCTGGCTGCCACTGGGTCCAATTAAAGGCACGCACAGGGACGTTGAACTATTACGAGAAGGGTCACCCAGGAAGCACCAACTCCTCCTTTTCCTCTTCTTCTCCTTGTTTATCCCTCGGGAATTGCATAACTTCGGGGAAGCTGTAGCGCCGCTCTAATAGGAAGCGGCGAGGACCGGCCCTTGATTTTTTTGGGGACTTTGATGTGGACTCGCGATGCGCTCGGCGGGCGCAACGCGATATGGCGTGTCGTTCGCGGAGTATGCGAGGACAGTGCCGCTTTGTCTAAATGTTTCCATACATCCGCCTTGCATGGTTTCCTTTATATATGCATCTGATTGTTTTTTTTGTTCATCCATCATATATATTGGTTTGTTTGTAGTAGATGTGTCAAGAACTGTCCCCCAAAGATGGCTCTGCTAATGATAGTAGTTCTAAGAGGTCTAGGAACTGTCATTGAAGCTTCGGAGAACTCTTGTGTGCTTGAAACAGAGTTCAAGTAATGTATCTAGGTCTAATAAAGACCAGACCAGAATATTAGGGGGATTGTTATTTGTTTGGACTGTGGGTACAACTCTTTGGCTACGTTCATACTACAGGTTTTAACCCTTAGATGCACAAGTTACTGGACCCTACACTCTTCCATAAATGGGTCAAAAATGACCCATATTAGAACCAATGTGTTTTTATGCCATTTTGGTGAAGAATAATCACTTCTATATTAATTTGTATGATATTTAGGGCCACACAAGAATTAGTTCATGCTTGAAATATCTTCATAATTCAATTAACATTTTTTGAAAAACAAAAAACAAACACCAACAAAAAAACACCCAGCGATAGACTTTATCCTTCCTTGTATTTTATCATCAATGATGAAGAGCTCCCATGCATCTCTTTGGTGAGAGAGCAGTGCTAAGCCCTTGTGGAAGCGCTGACCGATTTCTGAGGATATTGTGGCTCTGTGTTCTGCTCTGGGTGGGAGATAATTCTCTCTAGTAAGAGCCCTACCAACTCATTCTGTTGGCCATGATTTGGACACTTTCTTCTTCAGAGGACACATTAGTGGAATCTTATGAGTCAGATTGATCCTGTTCAGTTGGATTTCCAGGTGGACAACTGCTACTGCCACCTGGACAATAGTCTGGGTCCTCATCATCAGAAATTTCGGACACTTGAGTCCAACCCCGTCACTGCCTCTCCATCATCCAACATCTGTAGGACCATTTAAGCAGTAAATCTAGCACAAATCCGATTATTTCGTGTTTTTCCGGGAAAAGTCGCATAAAAGTGGACCATTTTCAAATTCGATCCCAGTCACTTTCGTATGTGGTTAAAATCCCATCCGGGCCACATTTTTCCAGAATGTGGCTGTGGTCCGAACTGTCAAGTCACCGAATTAGGAATTCATGCAGCAATTAACATCAGCAAAGAGCGAGAGAGACAGGATGCTACGGTAGCGGTGCAGCTGTGCATTAAGCGTTAGCGCCTAACTTGAACGCGGTTTTGGGGAAGGAGCAGGCTTGACAACAGTCATAAAAAAATAAAATTGGTTGAGAAAAAGCCTGACAATGCTCGGTTTTCTCTCCGCTCCAATGCTCCTGCGCATGCGGGCCAGTTTGCTCAGCGCATCTCAGACTGCAAATTAAAGCGTGAGTGTGATACTTGAACCGACTCAATGGACAAAGGCAGTCTGAATGGGTACGCCAAAAAAAAAACAAAAAAAAAAACAGATATGACAAAAAATCGGAATTGTGCATTAGGACCTGCTTTATGAACCTAGCCTTAGTTAGCTAGCTAGTTATGAAGTAGGTTAATTTGTTGATAAATAATAATAAAGAGTCATGAAAGATACACACACAAAATACTATATGGACATAATACTTATAGTATACGTATCAGCTCTTGCTGTGTAAAATAATCTTCTTAAGGGATGTCACTTTTTACATACCTAGTCTGTGTGGTCAACGGTAAATTTATTCCCGACAGCCAAAGTTGATAAGAATGAAAGATTCTCATTGGATTCCATAGAAAATGCATGTGGGTCATTTTGACCCACTTGTGGAAGCTTAGGGTTGTAATACAAAAATGACAATTTCTTCAAATGTATAAAAAGTTCATCAAAAATTTGAATGGCATTATATCAAGAACTTGTTTTTTGAAGAATAACTGAAATATGAATTGATAAAAATTTTTCATTCCAAAGATATTTCAAGAAAACAACCTCACCGGGTCATTTTTGACCCACTTATGCATCTAAGGCTACGTTCACACTACAGGTCTTAATGCACGAATCCGATTTTTTCGTGTTTTTCCGACCCGAGTGAGGCATTAACTTGACGGTCTGAACGTGACAAGTCGCATAGAACTGGACCAGTTCAAATCCGATCTGGGTCACTTTCGTATGAGGTTCAAATCCGATCTGGGCCACATTTTTTCAGACTGTCGCGGTAGTCTGTACTGTCCAGTCTCTCAAATCGGAATTTATGCAGCAATTAAATCATCAAAATGCGAGAGAGACGCTACGGTAGCGGTGCAGCTGTGCGTTATTAGCGCCTAGCTTGCCTTGAACACAGCTCTTTAGGAAGGGTCGGACTTGACAACATTCATAAAAAAAAAAATTAAAATGGGTTGAGGACAAGCCTGAGAATGATCGGTTTTCTTTCTGCTCCATATAAGTAATATTTCAGCATTGCTTACACGACCGAGAGTGGGGGCAAACTGCCCGTATGTGTGTGTAACATGCACGGACAGTGCGTTCATCGATCCATATACTTTGAATATAAACCTAAACTGGGATTATTTATGTCTGTTATTTGTCCTCTTTTTAAAAAGTTAAATATGATATCCCTGGAATGACAGATGACAGTCAGCATGTGTGGTCATTTATTTTGCGGGTCGTCTTGCTCAGCGCGTGTCGGACTGCAAATTAGTGCGCATGCGTAATACTTGAATGGTCTCAATGGACATAGGCAGTCTGAACGGGCACGCCAAAAAAACAGATATGACAAAAAAGCGGATTTGTGCTTTAAGACCTGTCGTATAAACATAGCCTTTGTTTCTTTTGGATAATTTATGTAGTCTTAGGCTAGGTTCATACTACAGGTCTTAATGCACAAACCCGATTTTTTGCCATATCTGTATTTTTGGTGTGCCGGTTCAGACTGCCTTTATCCATCCATTGAGACCGTTCAAGTATCACGCATGTGCACTAATTCCCAGTCCGAGATGCGCTCAGCAAAGAGACCCGCATGTGCAGAAGCATCAAAACAAATTACTCATGCTAGCTGTATATCATTCCAGAGTGATCATATTTTGAGTTCCAAAAAGAGGACACAAATAACAGACATTAATAATCCCCGTTTAGTCTTATATTCAAAGTTTCTATGGACTGATAGAACGCATACACGCACACACATGAGCCTTGACGTGTGCGCGTGAAATGACGTGGACGTGGATACGGAACATGACTGCGGCCGACAGTCGCTACAAACTACGCCCACATAATACTACGGTAGATATCACATGTATGAAGAACTAGATGCGAAATGACAGACTTGGTGGCGTTAGCAGCACATGTATAGAAAACTAGATGTGAAATGAGAGACTCGCAGGCGTTAGTTAACAGCCGCCATCTTAAAGCTGTAGACTTCTCTGGAAGGCTGTTGTAGCGAACCTTCCGAGCGAACCCAATTAACTTTTTATCGATCATTAAATGGTGAACCAGTTTGAGGACTTTCACATGTCGAAAGTAGACAGAAGGGAAATTATGGAATAACGGGAGCAATTTTAACAACTTTAACAGTTAATTCACAATATTAAATGTAGTTTAAAGCTGTTGATACAGAATGGGGACTTGAGTATTTTATCTACTGTTTTGAACTGTTAACTTGATACTGAAATAGTACTTTATTTAAGCCTGAGAGGATTTTTGTACAATTTTTGTAACTAATGTACGAAACATTAAAAGCAGCAAATAGCTGGGGGGAGGGGGGACCATCAATAATCGATTTATAATCAAAACGTAGTTTCTGAATCATGATCGTAATCAAATCATTAGGTGCCCCAAGATTCCGACCTGTAGTTACTACCCACCTCTGCTTTTTCTGGGTAGAGGTGACAGAGGTTTGGTCGCACTAATATTCTCATTAATCTAGGTCAATTCATTCTCAAGGTTTTGACTTGATTGCAACTGGACTAGCTTGTAGTTGTTTTAGGGTGTAGGGTGTTTCAACACAACAAATGAAGTGCATTGCAAAGATCTTTTGATATTGTTGAAGGACGCTATTTTCCCCGTTTGTCCTTCGTGTATTCTTTGAATTTCGGTTGGTGAGAATGCTGGTAAATGAAAGGCTGGAGATGAACAGTATTCCTTCGAAGGTTTTATTGCAGAATATTTTGGGTACAAATGTGATACAGACAAGGGCTTTGATCTCGTAAAAGTACAAGGAAACACAACAAGAGGCAAGTCTTTTGAGTCTGTTGACAGGACGAAACCGAAACTTATTATAAGGACGGAATCGAAACTAACTATAGCATAATCTTGGGTTTTTCCACCAGGAATTGAGACCTTGAGAGCAGGTCCTAGCTGGTAAGACAGTAAGTCATAAGCACGGTTTCTGATAAGGCGGTCAACAGTTACTCATTGTGGTCATTTAAGGCCGTTAGAAAACCACACAAACATGGCCAAATATGGGCATGCGCAATATGCCATGATACAGTATGATGCAGTCTTCAATATCTTCATGCGAACTAATTCAAAGTCCTCAAAGACTATGTGACCACAGCAGGCCAGTGACCATACCAAGCCTCTCTTCCAAAGTCATCTTAGATTAGCTCTAGATCTCCTGCCATATAATTTCTGTTGCTTGCAGGTTATTTTCCATTCAGAGCAGAAAGACAACAAGAAGACACTGGTGAAATTCATGGACACCTTGAAGGTGCTTGTCATCCAAAGACCTCCAAGTAACCCTTAAAACAGCCTTAAACGTCTCCACCTCTTCTTTCTGAATCAGCAACCCGAGAGCGAGGAGATGGTTGCGGCCAGGTACCCTCAGCCTTCTAAGAGTATCATACCGCAAATTGAAAAAGTTCAAACGGCCACGTCCGGTAGGTTTGCTAGATGTTTGGAAAATTTGGGAATGAGTTAACAAGATGGTACTGGTGGTTTGTGTGTTTAGTCATTAAAGGTTTACATAAGACAAAGAGGATGGTGCCTGACGGCAACAATCTCCTCGCCGACAGGAAACTCCTCGGGGATATGAAACCCATCGTGTCACTCAAGCAGTCGTCTCTTCCGGGCGTTTTCACCGGACAAGCGGTAAGCACAGTTGCCTCTTTTTTTTTTTTTTTTTTTAACTTGGAGCAGATGCATCTGCTAACTAATAGGATAGGAATAGGGAAGATAGGTCAGATTAGAGTGTGACAGGACAGGTTGAGTGCAAAAGAGAAATCACCTACTCCCATCTAAGATTTATTGTCTGGTACCTGAAAATTTACTGATAGACACTAACAAAGTACTTTTACTTGGTGACTTCCCACTGTTGTCTGTCATAGAGTAAGGTGGTGGTCTTTCCCACCGGGGAGGCCAACCTGGCGGAAATGGACTACCTGGTCCCCAGCCATGACGAAAAGGGCCAACCGATTGCCGAGTGGAAGCGGCAGGTGATGGTAAGGCAGCTGCAGGCCCGACTGCTCGATGAGGAGGACCAGAAGTGGAAGGTCATCCCCAAATCACATGTTTACATTTTGTTTTCTGTGGTAGCTATCCTGTAAGCACACATCACTCAATGTGTTCCAGGAGAACGGCCAGAACTTGTCCAAAGTCAGCTGGCGCTACTCGCAGGCCCACAACGCCATTCTGGGCCCATCTGGAGAACTCCTGACTGAGCACGACTTGATCTACCTGGAGCAGCAGATCGCCAACGTGACTTTGCGCCGTCACACCGGCGAGGGCTACGAGCTGGAGCTGGCGCGGCTAGTGGAGGAGCTGCGCCACATCCTGCCGGCGCCCATCGTCAACATCAGTGCCCATGCCGGATTCGCCGACCCAGCTAAACGCCCGGCACTTCTACCTGGCTGGTGCGGCCGTATCTCTGGTATTGTCAAGAGCATGTCGCTCCTCATGAGCGACCTGGCCGAGCAGCCGCACTGCAAGATGCCTGACAGCCAGCTGGCCAGCGTCTTCTCGCAACCACCGGACCGGCAGGCATCCACCAGGGGTCGGCGCCAGAGAATCGAAGATGAGATCCACCGTTTCGGTGTGTCCGTGAGGACGCTCAAGTCCAATTTTGAGACTCAGAACGAGCCCGAGGACATGGAAGAGCCCTCGACTCAGGAGTTTGAGGAGAATGTTCCGGAAGTGGTGGAGAGCACCAGCCTGAGGAAAGAGCGCATCGTGGTGCTCTTTCTGGGACATTGGAAGAAGTCAGCCTACGCGGTGACGCTCAAGAGCAAAGACGCCGCCGAGAGAAGGAAGAGTAATGATGAAGAAAGCGGTGGCGGTGAAGAGAGCGGCCGGGTCAAGATGTTGAACAGCTCTCTGGGTCACTTTTTCAAGCAGAGGAGTGCTGTCAATAAAATGCTGGGAAACTGGAGAAGGATGATCTCCAGCGTGCCTTCGCGACAGATACGACGGTACGTTTTAAATGTTTGTTTTTTAACCTGATGATCTTAATTTTTAATCTGGGGCATGGGTCATTCCAGAATTGGAGGACATTTAGCATAAACATTCTAGAAAAATAAGCCTTCACTTTGCTGCTTTTCTACTACATTTTGATCAATAATAGGTAAATAATCACAGTAACAGGGTAGCAGGTTAAGAGGCTTTCAAATCTCTTCTAATATTAGATTTTTCTTCGGAGTAAAAGCTAGCTTTTTACCTAATGGCTACTGCTAACCTATAGGTTAACAGGGTTACATGTCAAGTTATACATTCAATCACAGCATATTTTGTGAAAGTATGAAATATAGAAACAACATATTTGATAGCGTCGAGCGCAGTGTTGTTTTTGGCAGCCATTTTAATTTTTGTCTTAGTCTCAGTCTTTTGGACGAAAATAGCTATTAGTCTTTTTCATATTTTAGTCATTTCAAAATGCCTTTGTCTAGTTTTAGTCAATTAAAACTCAGACAAATTTCGTCAAGTTTTAGTCGACAATTCTCAAAATGTTTTCATCTATACACTTCAAAAGTTCTAGTTCATGAATAAATAAATAAAAGGGTTCCAACAATTTCGATTGAACATGCCAGATGAGCACATAACTGTGGGGTCTACAAGGACATCACCATTTTCATGATGATAATACACACTCAGCATCAAAACTGCACATTATTTGGAATTAATTAAAATCACCTGGACGCTACGAACTGTATGTAAAATGTTTTCCAAGAGTTTATGCTAAATGCTAATGCTAACGCAAACGCTATGCTAATATGAATGCTATGTTAACGCTAAGTTTAGTGTAATCTAGTGTTAGAACGCGCCGTGATAAGTGAAAAACCGGGAAGTAGTAGTTTGTGTGTGTTCAATGTATTTATTCGTACTATAAGACGTTTTTCACTATTTTCACGAAGTATTAAAAAAAAAGTACAAAAACTTACTGACTACAACTTAAGTACAGTGGTACCTCGACATACGATCGCTTCGACACACGATCGCTTCGACATCCGACGTAAAATTTGACTCGCCATTTGTTTCTACATCCTACGACATGCTCGAGATACGACGATTCATGACAGAGCCGCAGTTTCTATATTTTCCCGCAAGATGGACGCACAGCAGATTTTCTTGTGAGAGAAATCAACATGAGTTCCAAGAATGTTAGTGCAGGTGGTGGAAAAAAATGAAAAAGGTGAGGCTCACCATTGGAATGAAAATGGAAATGATAGAAAAATATAAGTGTGGTGAACTGGTGAACTGGCTCGTCAATTCAGCCTTAGAATGTCTACGATCTTGACGGTCCTCCTCCGACCTCCATTCGCCAGTCTTTATAAGTTAAGGTGACAATTGATATTCTGGTAATATTGCCAAAAAATTGCCAGCTTCGTCAGGTTTTTAATCATTTATTTCAAAACTTGTGCAACAAAACATGCCTGCTGTATGTTTCAACTGAACCATACAACAGAACATGAAAAGTGAAAGTAAAAAGTCCTCCCTCACTCTGTCAAGTCAGCCACGCAGTGTGTTCAGGTACACCACGCATAACACATCCGCCATTCGTTACATTATTACAAGTATTATTATTATTATTATTACAGGCATGAAAATCTCTCACCTTTCGGCGAAATTCGCCGTTTTGAAGTCAAAAAGGATGACCTACGTGAATCGTGTAGATCTGAGGAGAAAATTTTTTAAGGGGGGGGGGGTCGTTTGTAGGCATGTGCCAGTTACCTTCACGGATTACCATGCTATGAAAACGTCGCGGTTACAAAACCACTAAAATTTTCCGTCATACAGTAGTGCGTATTCGTTATTTTTCATGTGTCGAAAATGCAGCCAGAATTAGCTTGGCGCGGCAGCGCTTACCCCTTCCCCTGTTTGATGCTGCGTGTGTCAGTGACGCTATTCCAGCAAACCCAAAAACAAGCACTCCAAACGCAAGGCGTAAATTCTTCAATTTATTGATCTCTCAAATCGTGGTAACTGAAATATACCAAATGAATACATTTAAAACGTTGTACACTCGTATTTTTCCACATGTGAGTAGCTTCAACAGTTTAGCTTCATGAAAAAGTTCGTCAAAAACAAAACACGCATTTTCCTTTCAAATTCAATACACAAAGTTACTAAAAACTTACAAAGACGAATGATAGGCAAGGCTTAGCTAGGACAGCAACTTCATTGAGGTTAATCACAGCCGCTGAGAGAGAAACAAGTTTGTATGCGGGGAGGAAAAAAAAAAAAAAGAGCGTCAAAGATCGCTAATTGCGACAGATGATCTTGTACTAAGCACAAATTCACATTCGCTGGAGGAGGTAAAGTATCACTCCCAATTGTTTTTAGATGAATGCATTTGCCAGCATATTGAATTTAGTGAGTAATGGTTTTCGTTTTCATATTTTGTGGTATGACAAAGTTACTGCCGTTCGTTGCAGCTTGCGTTGAACACTGCCGGAGCGTCCGGTGAAAAAATAGCTCCCGTTAAGGTAGCGTCAAGCTTGTGTATTTAACGGTAATATAAAAGCAGTGTTGTCAATAACGCGGTATCGTAATGCGTAACTAATCTGATTACTTTCTTTCAGTAAAGAACAATCTAACGCGTTCATTTTTCTAAATCAGTAATCTGAGTAAAATTACTTTCCTTGATGCCTGTGCGTTACTATTTTGTTACTGCCCCATAATGTGTGTAGAATGAAGAATACTGTAGTCATGGGAGTGACATCACATGTCACATTTTTTAATCGGGGATGGAACAAAAAGGGTCACCTGTATTACCATGAAGCGTGAGCGCTGGGAGTTTGCGGCCAAAACAACATAGCCTTGCTACCTCGCCAGGATGCAATGAAATAGGCAGGAGATACACTACAAACGGCTGCATTTGCACACTGGAAACACAGCCATTACTTCACATTTTTGTCCAGTAAAGATAACAAAAATATCTCCGTGCGCTGGCTCAAAAAGACTGTCCACCGCTATAAGCATCCAATTCAAGCACCACTTGGAATTACAGCACAACAGGTAACACGACAGCCAGGACTTTTTGATACTGCTCGTGCTCAATCCTCGGTTCAAGCTCAGTTGTTGTTGAGGGTTTTGAAAGCTTAGGTTTAAAGAAATTCTAAATATCCATCTTGCCTCCTCAGCTGTAGTTTTGGCTAAGCAATGCAAACGGCTGTCTCTAAGGTTCTATAGTCACATGATCTGTTCGAAAAATAATTTGGACCCATTATGAAATACTTTGAAGGATTCCTGTTCATTTTATTCATTTGTGTTGTTTGTTTTATTGCTCTAAAACTTTTATAGACAACATTTTAAGGGCCATATTCAATGGTCTTTATTTTAAAGGGGAAGTTCAGAATTTTTTACATTAGGCTTAATCTTTGAGTTAGCCGGGGTTTAATTAGTCGTTGGAAATGATTTGAACAAATTCTGTGCAGTTTGACAGTTATTTGTTAGTTTCAGGGCTCCGGAGTGGCTAAGCTAGCGCGAGTCAATGGTGGTTGAAATCAACTCCTTCAACTAATTAAACCCCCGTTAACTCGAATATTAAGCCTTATGTGAAAAATTAAAATGGTCAAATTCGCCACATGTAGGACATTTTGCCGACGGCGGACATTTTGGCAGAACGCCGGAACATATTTCCTCCACACCTTTCTCACCTTTTTAACCCCTGACCCATTTTCATGCCTGTATTATTATTATTGCTATTTGCAATAGTACCAGCAGCATTTATTAAGGATTTAGTGTAGGTTTTCGGGCTGTGGAACCAATTAATGGAATAATAATTCACCGTATTGGCCCGAATATAAGACTGTGTTTTTTGCATTGAAATAACACTGAAAAAGAGGGGGTCTTCTTATATTCGCGGTCTAGACATTATACCCATTCACGACGCTAGATGGCGCCAGATATCATTGAAGCGATGTTCTGTCATGACAGATCTCAGCTACTCTTTTTAGTTTAACCAGTTCGCATTATTTTATTGCAGTGTTTTTCCTTATTCAGATTTGTTTCAAGACAACAGTTGCAGTTAGACTTCACTTTGATGGTTAATGCAGTTATTTCAATTTTGTTGTTTTATCACAATAGATTGGTTTATTTACACTTCAAAAACCAGAAGCCATTCATTTACGAATGGGATTGCACTTTAGTTTACATATTTAAATGGTCAGATATTAAGATTTGAATGAGGCAAAATAACATGCTTTTTCTCTCAAATATATTGTGATAATCATTTTTTTCTGATGTACTGTAATTATTTTCTGTATAAAAATTAATTTGGTGTTCAAAAAGTCTTTTTTCAAAC
This sequence comes from Corythoichthys intestinalis, assembly GCF_030265065.1. NCBI lineage: Eukaryota > Metazoa > Chordata > Actinopteri > Syngnathiformes > Syngnathidae > Corythoichthys > Corythoichthys intestinalis. The sequence continues at coordinate 48,375,632 of NC_080401.1, read as the reverse complement.
GTGAGTCTTGAAAAAGAGGGGTCGTCTTATATTCAGGGCCGTCTTATATTCGGGCCAATACAGTAAATGTATATGTATGTATGCATATACACTAATAAATGGTGTTTAAGCACTTCAAATGTAATACAGTAATTATGATAGGTTTTAAACATGTTACCGTACCACCGAATTATTTTTAAACAAGAATAAAATAGAAAAATGCTTAACTTTATCAAATGCTTCATTGAGTGAGTCCACTCAAATCTGCTCATGTTGCTCACTTACACACAATGAGTTGCCACAGCAACTGTTTAACAAGTTAAACGATGACTGACGCATGTAGCGCTTTGAAGTTTCGGCTTCTCAGCATCTCTGGCATGATCAAACATTAACGTCTGTCAATCATCGTTACTTTAATGAGCAACTCCAGTGCACTACCTGACCAAGAAAAGCGGCAGAAGAGAGAGTGAGGGACTGGTCAGCCACTTTCTGGAAATACTAGCATTTAGTTATGCTTTTCTCCGCAAATAATCGTCAGAAAAATGAAATTCTGCCCTGTCGCACACTAATCTGACCTATCTTCCCGCTTCGTATTTTTCACATAATTAGGCTCCACAGGCAGCAAGTCATCTACTCCCCAGAGCAGTTTGTCCCGCGCATGGGTGGCCTGCCGTTAGAGTACGACGAGCTAACGTTAGACCTCTTCATGCTGGGCTACTTCCACATCCTAGAGCTGGACCTCCCAGTGGACGAGCGCAAGATGAGGCACCTGCTGTGCTTCGAGGTCTTCGACCACGTCGGCAGCTTCCCCTGGGAGCTGGTGCGTGACTTCCACAAGGCAGTCATCCAGGACATTGAGGCTGGCGATCGTGAGTGGAAGGACGGCTTCGAGGACCTGAAGCTCAAGTTTTTCGGTAAGGCGGCCAATGCGTCCGGGGATGGTGAGATGCAACTGGAGGCGGAGCCAAAGGTAGAGGCGGAGATTCAGGCGGAGATTCGACCGCTACCCAAAGTCATTGTGCAGACACCCACGCCAGATGAAGGGTCACTCTACACCGGGACTGATATCTCCAGTTTCAGCAACGAAGAGATTTGCCAATACATTGACCGCAGCTTTGCCTTTTGGAAGGAGAAAGAGGCGGAAATTTTTGATTTTGAGTAATCGCCCCAATTTGCAAAATTGTTACAATGCATTTGATCTATACTTTTTTGGCATTAGAAGACATAGTTTCTATAAAATTCAAGAATTCACTGTGACAGCTTTTTGGTTTTTATATTGTAATACAACCTGTTTTACTATTGAGCTTGACCTAGAAGCGAGTGTTCTAACACTTAATTTAGCAGTTTGTTTTCAATGTTGACAGGCAATAAATGAGCACATGAGCAAGCCGGGCCATCACTAGACATTTTGGTCATATGAGCTGTCCTGCTACGTGTCTACGAGAGAGTGTGTGTGACAGCAGCTGCTCGTTGTTTGCAATCTAACTTCAGCCCCTAGCGTCACTTGTCAGTAGGAGCCCAAAATAACCCAAAGGCAGTCCGGCGTGAGGCTGCCAGCGTCCCGGTGACTAGGCACAAGGTTTTTCTTAGTGATTCCGGTACAAGAAAGCTGGTCCTGTCGCAGGATGAGGTGCCCCGGTGAGTCTGTTTACTAATTGGTGATGGGGAAACTTGCTTTTTAATGGGCTTGGAGGTTTTTGTAGTAGTTGTTTTCAGTGTTGTTGACACACTGTGTAGCCAAACGGGTTTTTTGGGGACCCTGTTTATCACATACTGTTAGTGAAAATAGACTTGGGTAGACTATAAAATTGTTTTGAATCTGCTGGTATTTTTCTTGCAGCTGTGTTTAGAAGTAGTTTCATGTCTGTTACAATTTATCTTTAGGACATAGTCGTACCTGAGTAGCATTGCTAGTCGCACTAGCCATAAATGCACAATGAAGAATAAAATAAGTATCTGAGTACCGTATTTTTTGGACTATAAGTCGCAGTTTTTTTCATAGTTTGGCTGGGGGTGCGACTTATACTCAGGAGCGACCTATGTGGGAAATTATTAACACATTATGATTAGGGATGTCCCGATCCTGGTTTATGCACTTCCGATTGGATACCGATTTTGTTTTGCACTTCCGATCCGATACTGATACCGGCCTATCTGAGCATGTGTTAAAGTTCAAAGTTATTTAGCCTCCTTACTTAGTTGTCAGACTCATGTTGAAAAAGGTTTTAGGACTCTTGATAACAACTAGCCAGCTGAATTAGGTGAGTTTGAATAAGTCACAACGGTTGGTAACAAGAAACTGACCTGTTTATTCAGTGACAAACACAAAACATTATAAATAACAAAAATGGCATAGTCAGTCAGTAAAACGTGCAAATAATATAGTAAACTGTCTTAAAAAAGCAAAACACACAAACAACCTCAGTGGAAAATAAGAGTGTGACAATATCTCGATACGGCGGTATATCGCGATATTTTGCAACCCGGTCGGTTATTGATATGCTCCTGCCAAGTATCGATACTTTTATTAAACACATTGGCCATACAATGGAGTATGGATGCTGTAAACTGCTCAATGTTTGTTGAGCAAGTCCTTGGCGGTCCACTAGGGGCGCTCGGGAGTGGCGGTGAGGGTAAAGTGCGCACAAGTCCTCTAGAGAAGAAGAGAGGAAGCTCCAAGTGGGTTGAAAAAAAAAAAAAGCCCCGTGAGAACGGTGGAGGAAAAAATGAGAAAAATATGGCTACAAATCACACATGGGGACACACTTTAGATTTTACACCAACAAGAAAGGAAGTAAGGTGAACAAGGATTGCTGTATGCAAGAATTGTCTTAGAAAAATAAGTTTCACTTGCAGCTGGTGACGTAGTGGACGTGGTTTGTGAGCTTCGCTTTCATCACTTGAGGTAAGAAAGTTTTGCAATGTAATTGACTTTTTAATTTACATGTGTTATTTTGATGACATTTGGTGTTGAATGATATAAAATAAACCAGGACCCTAAACTGGATGAAAATGAATATCGAACAAGCCCACATGAATTTACCGATTTATTTGATATTGTTTGAGAACCACTTTCCATCTAGTTTACTCCACAAACTGTTATTACTGTCATTTTGATACAATAAGCTATAAAAATGGTTTGAATAGGTTCCAAGATGTATAAAGTTATGTGCATGATAATTAATGTAGGCTACATATTGAAAATAGGTAATTATTGCATTTTTAATTTCTGTACATTCAATTCATATTTTTTTTTAATTCAATACTTCCAACACCAAAAAAATCGGGATTTCAACTCAAAAGCTATGAAGTAGCTAATATTTTTTGTTTTATTTTGTTGTTTTTAAGGTGAGGAAGACTGTGACTGAGCAAGTCTGATATCTTAAATGCTGAAGCAGATAGTGGAAGGGCTCAAACCAAGCAACAAAGGTCATATAAGAAGAAAAGACCCACCAATTTTATCAATGCCCCACTCCAAGCTCAACTGCTGACACCTACGGCACTTTTTTTTTTTTTTTTTTTTTTTGAGATTTAAAACTTTAAAGAAATTAAGGGTGTCATTCATCATGATCTCTCCAAGCGATATCAGTGGTTGTGGTTTGTTTCCTCTATATGTGCAGGTGCACAATTTGCAGTAGATTTATATTTTACAGCAATGTTGCACAGAAAAGGTGTCACTGTTTAATAAATTATTTAAACAGTATTTTTTCTATTATTAAATATCTTTTTTTTTTTTTTCCGTTTCAACAGTTGTATCGTAGAATGTCATGTATCCAATTTCTGACCAATATATCGATAATCGCTGTATCGTGATATCGTGAGATAATCGTTATCGTGAGCCTTGTATCGCGAATCGTATCGTATCGTGAGGTGCCATGAGGTTCCCACTCCTAGTGGAAAATCCCACTAACCCCCCAAGCTATTAGATGCTTTTAATGTTTCGTGCATTAGTTACAAAAATTGTATAAAAAGCCTCTCAGGTTTAAATAAACGACTATTTCAGTATCAAGTTAACATTTTAAAACAGTAAATAAAATACTCAAGTCCCCATTCTGTATCAGCAGCTTTAAACTACATTCAATTCATTTAATTTTGTAAATCAACTGTTAAAGTTGTTGAAATTGCTCCCGTTATTCCATAATTTCCCTTCTGTCTAGTTTCGACATAAGAAAGTTTTAAAACTGTTTTGAAGATAGACTCAAGTCATGATTTTGCCGATTTAGGAGTATTTTAGATAAAAAGTTCATTGGGTTCGCTTGGAAGGTTCACAACAGCCTACTAGGGAAGTCTCCTGCTTTAAGATGGCGGCTGTTTACTAACGCAACTAGCTTTCAATATTTCAATGTTGCTAACGTCGAGTCTGCCATTTAGCATCTAGTTATATATACATATGATATCTATTATCTACAGTAAAACGATGTTGACGTAGTTTGTAGCGGCTGTCAGCAGCAGTCAGGTATTCGTGTGTTTTTTATCCAGCGGCATGAGTTGAGCTAAAGCCGTGAGTTGAGCATTGGCATTACCCAGGTTGATGACAAGCACGTTGTTTACTCTTGGGACGCAATGCGGTCCGTTTCTCATTGTGTCCCGAAGACCGCGCTGTGTATAGTTTCGCTTTACTTGACATATTTCAATAATCGGAATTTGGGTGTTTGTGAATCGTTCTCGAATCTTCTACGGCCGAATCGCTGAAAGATGTAATGACGGCTGGGCATGTTGTACCGTTGTTCTAAGTGTTGGATGGTGCGTCTTTACTCACAAGAGATAATGGCTCGTCATCCAGAATGAATTCTTCGGCAATGACTCTTGTTATTCCCTGGGCTTTGGGACTGTCGAGTGCCAGTTTGTCACGCATAGCAAAAGTTTCTGCCAGTGTTAGTTGCTTAGGACCTTTCTTTTTGTCTTCGGTTTTCTTAGCATCTTATATTGTTTGTGGTGGTATTTCGCTAAATGCTTGATTAGGTTGGTTGTATTAAAACTTCTTACAGCTTTACCACCACGCTTGACTTTATTGTGGCATATGTTGCACTCTGCCTCTTCGTCTTTGTCGTCCTTTAAGGTGAAATGATCCCACACAGCTGACATTTTTACCGATAAAGTCTCTCGGTAAATTGGGAGACGGTAATGTAAATGTAGTGTGTTCAAGGTGTGCCGTAAAATGCGGACCGGACTTTAGGGAAACTGAAGCAAAAACTGGAATGGATTATGTACATCGGTGCGCTGGAAAACCCAGACCGCACGTTAAAAAAAAAAAAAAAAAACTGGATTGGAAGTCTGGATCGGAATTTTTCAGTGTTGGCCGATCCGATACCGATGCGCATTTTTTTGCCCATACCGGCGTCCAATCCGATCCAAATTTCAGATCGGGACATCTCTAGTTCTATGTGTTGGGTTTTTCAAGTAAATTTCCCCCAAAAATGCGACTTATACTCCGGTGCAACTTATATATGTTTTTTTCCTCTTCGTCGGGCATTTTATGGCTGAGGCGACTTATACTCCGGTGCGACTTATGAATGTTTTTTTCCTCTTCGTTGGGCATTTTATGGCTGGTGCAACTTATACTCAGGTGCGACTTATAGTCCAAAAAATACGATATGTCATATTTTAAGGGAGAATTTTATTGTATCTAGAAGTGCAACAATTAATCGATTAATCGACAACTAATCGATTTGCAAATTAATCTAGAGCTATTTTGATAACCAATTAGTCGTGGAGGACCTTCTTCACTTTACACTTGTCTAAATTCTTGAAATTATAACGCATATATATCTTCTCAGTTGCAAATATTATCAGATTTCTTATCTTTTTGTTAAGTCAAAGTAGCACATAAAAATAAATCGTTTACTTTGGAAAACAACAATTCAAATTTTTGCCAATTTTCAGACATCTCACTATCTAAACTAGCTTCCTAATGTGGCTCCAACAACTCATCGATTAAAATCGGTGAACAAATGAGTTGCCAACAAATTTGATCATTGATTTTTGCCGGCAGCTATGCGCAGTCCTGTTTGGATCCTTGTTTGTGTTAATGTCAGGCTGCGCGCATGCGTGCCAGTGATTAGAGCAAGAGAGAGAGAGTTCACTGCTACACTTAGGTTGTGTTGCTGAATCAATAATATTACAAAATGTCAAGAGAATTAGATTGTCTTTTGTGTTGTTAGATTTTGTGTGCCTCCGTCAAAGGTGAGTAAATGAAGCCAATTGCACTACTTATTGTGGAGCGCTAAGCTAGTCAGCAATTATGCTAATCAGTATTGGCGTTTGAGTTATTGTAAGATAGTAAAGCTGAAAGTAAATTTCTTTTTGTAAAGAAACCACGCACATAAACCCATTCATATAGCAGCTTTCAACACAAACTCCCATTCAAACTGTAAATTTTCATACAAAAGAGTGTGCTTTGAAATTGGATTTTACTTCATTGTTACTTACAACATGCCTAAAACAAACTGACGGGAATTGAAAAAAGTGACATTTATCCGATTGTTTTAATTAGCCAATTAATCGATTATAAAAATTAGGGTTGTTCCGATCATGTTTTTTTTGCTCCCGATCCGATCGTTTTAGTTTGAGTATCTGCCGATCCCGATGTTTCCCGATCCGATTGCTTTTTTTTTTGCTCCCGATTCAATTCCAATCATTCCCGATAATTTTTCCCGATCATATGCATTTTGGCAATGCATTAAGAAAAAAAATGAATTAATCTCGGACGAATATATACATTCAACATACAGTACACAAGTACTGTATTTGTTTATTATGAGAATAAATCCTCAAGATGGCATTTACATTATTAACATTCTTTCTGTGAGAGGGATCCACGGATAGAAAGACTTGTAATTCTTAAAGGATAAATGTGACTTTATATATTGTGACTAAATATTGCCATCTAGTGTATTTGTTGAGCTTTCAGTAAATGATACTGTGGCCATTTAACTGTTCTGCCCAAATGCATGATGGGAAGTGCACCCATGACTGTGCGTAGTGGCACCAATTGATATATCTTCTCTGCGTTGGGAAGTAACATAAGGTGTCAAAGAAAAGATCAACCACTACCGTTCTTCCCCACATTGCTTCCCACGATATTTCAAATTATTGAGAGAGGGATTTTAAGGCTTTAGCCAATTAAAAAGAGGCTCCAAAGACTGCCAAAATTCTCTCTACTCATTTTACGTTGCCTGTTAGCTCCATATATAGGTAAAACGGCGCCATTATAGATTGAATGCGACAATGTGTGAGTGGGTCGTGCAGCGCATGCGTTAATTGCATTAAATATTTTAACGTGATTAATTTTTTAAAAAATTAATTACCGCCGTTTACGCGATAAATTTGATAGCCCTACTTTACGCTAAAACTAAAGACGCTGGATGAATGTAAGACATTTTGTCTGTAACGTTAAATACAATTAGAAAACGATTTAATTAATTTTTTTTTTTTTTTAAAAGGCATGTCCGATATTTTTTTGCCGATTCCGATACTTTGAAAATGACGTGATCGGACCCGATCGATGCCGATCGATTTGGACGTATTTAAAAAAAATCATTAGTTGCAGCAACTTGATACTTCATTGTACTAGCTGTAAAATGGAGAACAACAGGTAAATAGGTGTTTGTTTACGCGACTTTGAGTTATTTAGACAACTAGTCTAAACAACACAACAGTTCAGAATACTGTACGTGGTAGTAGTAGCACAAGTGGTAGTAGCAGATACTAATTTAGTACTAGTCACAACATGCATTAAAGGGGAGAGAGAGGTACAACAAAATTACTGTTGAAAGATTAGTCCAAAGTAGATGTTTTTTTCATTTTGTCTTTACTTTCAGGTGAATGACTTGTTGCTGCTCTGAGTTCCTTTTTCTTTATTTACTTCTCTGGCCTGGATGATGGTGCGCAACGTGGATGACCTTGATTTCTGCCTGCCCTCGCACCCGCAGACCATCCTGGAGGGTCTACGTTCCCTGTGCTCTCAGCCCAAAATGGTGGATGTGACGTTGAGCGCCGGGGGCCGGGACTTCCCTTGCCACCGCGGGGTCCTGGCCCTCTGCAGCGCCTACTTCGGCTGCATGTTCTCAGGGGACTTTGCAGAGAGCATCGAAGCCCGCGTGGAGCTCCACGAAGTCGATCCAGATATTCTGGGATCCCTGTTGGACTTTGCCTACACTGGGAAGCTGACCATCAACCAGAGTAACGTGGAGGGTCTGATCCGTACCTCCAGTCGGCTGCAGTTCCAGACCGTACGTGCGGTGTGCACGCGTTACCTTCAGCATCAGATCGACTCTACCAACTGCTTGGGCATCTTGGAGTTTGGAGAAATTCACGGTTGTCCAGAAGTCGTCGCCAAAGCGCGGGCTTTTCTTTTGGAGAACTTTGAGGTGGTCCAACTGGCTGAGGAATTCCTGCTCCAGGAGAAGGACCGCCTGGTATCCTGTCTGAGCCACGAGGGCCTGCAGATCCGTTGCGAGCGCTCCCGTGTGGAATCCGTTCTCAGGTCAGTGTTGTTTTTGGCAGCCCTTTTAGTTTTAATCTTAGTCTTTTAGATGAAAATACTTAAAAGTTTTAGTTATCTATAAATATGTACAGTGGGGCAAATAAGTATTTAGTCAACCACCAATTGTGCAGGTTCTCCTACTTGAGAAGATTAGAGAGGCCTGTAATTGTCAACATGGGTAAACCTCAACCATGAGAGACAGAATGTGGAAAAAAAAACTGAAAATCACATTGTTTGATTTTTAAAGAATTTATTTCCGAATTAGAGTGGAAAATAAGTATTTGGTCACCTACAAACAAGCAAGATTTCTGGCTGTCAAAGAGGTCTAACTTCCTCTAATGAGGTCTAATGAGGCTCCACTCGTTACCTGTATTAATGGCACCTGTTAACTCATTATCATATCGTATGATTATAAAAGACACCTGTCCACAACCTCCGTCAGTCACACTCCAAACTCCACTATGGCCAAGACCAAAAAGCTGTCGAAGGGCACCAGAGACAAAATTGTAGACCTGGACCAGGCTGGGAAGACGGAATCTGCAATAGGTAAAATGCTTGGTGTAAAGAGATCAACTGTGGGAACAATTATTAGAAAATGGAAGACATACAAGACCACTGATAAGCTCCCTCGATCTGGGGCTCCATGCAAGATCTCACCGTGTGGCGTCAAAATGATAACAAGAACGGTGAGCAAAAATCCCAGAACCACGTGGGGGGACCTAGTAAATGACCTACAGAGAGCTGGGACCACAGTAACAAAGGCTACTATCAGTAACACAATGCGCCGCCAGGGACTCAAATCCTGCACTGCCAGACGTGTCCCCCCTGCTGAAGAAAGTACACGTCCAGGCCTGTCTGCGGTTCGCTAGAGAGCATTTGGATGATCCAGAAGAGGACTAGGAGCATGTGTTATGGTCAGATGAAACCAAAATAGAACTTTTTGGTAGAAACACAGGTTTTCGTGTTTGGAGGAGAAAGAATACTGAATTGAATCCGAATAACACCATACCCACTGGTAAGCATGGAGTGGTACATCATGCTTTGGGGCTGTTTTTCTGCAAAGGGACCAGGACGACTGATCTGTGTAAAGGAAAAAATGAATGGGGCCATGTATCGAGAGATTTTGAGTGAAAATCTCCTTCCATCATCAAGGGCATTGAAGATGAGACGTGGCTGGGTCTTTCAGCATGACAATGATCCCAAACACACAGCCAGGGCGACAAAGGAGCGGCTTCTTAAGAAGCATTTGAAGGTCCTGGAGTGGCCTAGCCAGTGTCCAGATCTCAACCCCATTGAAAATCTGTGGAGGGAGTTGAAAATCCGTGTTGCCCAACAACAGCCCCAAAACATCACTGCTCTGGAGGAGATCTGCATGGAGGAATGGGCCAAAATACCAGGAACAGTGTGTGAAAAGCTTGTGAAGAGTTACAGAAAACGTTTGGCCTCCGTTATTGCCAACAAAGGGTACATAACAAAGTATTGAGATGAACTTTTGGTATTGACCAAATACTTATTTTCCACCATGATTTGCAAGTAAATTCTTTAAAAAAAACAACAATGTGATTTTCAGTTTTTTTTTTTCCCACATTCTGTCTCTCATGGTTGAGGCTAAGATCAAGTGTAGTGTAGTAGTGTAGGTTGACCCATGTTGACAATTACAGGCCTCTCTAATATTTTCAAGAGGGAGAACTTGCACAATTAGTGGTTGACTAAATACTTATTTGCTCCACTGTACATATAAGGGGTTTTGTTTCTTTGTTGTTTTTAAATTATGCTTTGGGGAAAAAAGTATCTCTCTGTCTCTCTTTCCACTGTAAGATATACGCTTCGTTGGTAGCTTAGCCCTTGCTCGTAAATACAGGCACCCCAGCAATGTGTGTGTGGGTTTGCGTGCGTGTGTGAGCGCGAGTGTTTTTCGGTGGAGAAGTAGACGCCGATTTTTGCGTTCCGCAGAGATATCCAATTCAGTGCTAAGTTTTTCCAGTTACTGAAACCCTTGCGAAACGAATCTTAACCGTGGTGAGTTTGGAAAATGGCGGCAGACAAAACAGGAGACTGCATCCTTTGTGACTGAATATTCCAGCCAGGAATATTTGCAATAATACATTGAAAATGAACGTTTTTTTGTTTGCCATCATTTTTTTGGGGAATTCTAAATCAGGCTGCTTAGGACAGGTAAGCTTTTAGCCAAGGTCATCCGTCCATTGAACATGGTATGACCTGTTGTGGTTCTGTTGTACAATTAGCGTCTTCAGTGGGATAAACTGAAACTCTGCTCACCATTTTAGCGGTGCTCTTCGGCGTTTCATGGTCCACATCTTCAATCCTTGGTTCTCGCTCAGTAGTTGTTGTCGTTTTTGAAAGCTTCGGTTTGAAAAAACTTATGTACATCCATCTTGTTTCTTTTGTCCTCAGGTGTTTTTTTGGCTAAGCAAAGTGAATGACCGTCTCTAAGGTGCTAGTCACATGATCTGTTTGAAAAATTATTTTGACCAATTATACATTTTTTTTGTTCATTTAATTCATTTTTATTGTTTGTTTTATTGCTTTACAACTATTATAGAAAACATTTTACCGGCAAAGTCTTAATTTTAAATTCATATATATTGGGAAATGAATTGCATGAAATGACATTTTCAGCCACCAGAGTGATGGCTATGCCTCCCCCGGCACCCACTAATCTCCACGTATCGGCTTATAGTCCGAAAATTACGGTACATTGAAAAAACACACCAAAAAATTTTGTAAATAGTGCTCCGCCTCTGCTTTGCGGATTTTCGATTTTTGCAATGGTGGGTGGGGAGGGTCCTTATTAACCACGAAAAATGTGGTATCACTGTATTATCTTTAAATCGTTATTGTATTTTGTGTGTCATTTTTATATACATTAATTATACATTTATAATTAATACAATTTTAATCAAAGCTAAATTAATCAAATTAAAATGGATAAAACCAGAAATACACCGCTTATGGTGCCAAGCAACATGCTATCTGCATAGGCAGAGTTTGACTTTTGGGGCAGGGGGGGCACAACATGTTGATGACTCCAAAACGCAATCTCAGCATTACAGCAATAAAATTAACTTACAAGAATATAATAATAAGTTGAAATTGAGTGTTTTTTGTTTCCTGCCAATCTTGAGAGGAATTCTAAATAAGGCTGCTTAGGACAGCTATACTTTTTACCAAGATCATCATCCATTGAATATGGAACGCCCGCCGGTGTCATGCCAATGTAGTTACCCCAGTCAAAAATTGTATTCCATGGGCGGAGACATATGGAAGTAGACTTGAGTATTCATTATTTGATCCCAAAAAAAAGTTGAATCAATCAAAAAATGTACTTCAATCAAAATATATATTTTCAATCAAAAAAAAAAAAAAAAAAAAAAAGTCACTTCAATAAAAAAAAAAAAAAAATGAATGCAAAAATAAATCTGAAGGAAAATGCATTTGAAAGCTATTTTTCTTTTAAATTTTTTATTTATTTATTTATTTTTTTTTTTTTAAATTTTTTATTGAAGTCAATTTTTTTTGGGTTGAAGCAACTTTTTTGATTGAAGTTGTATTGTTTTGCGTTTTGGCCACATTTTGGCTAGGACATCTGTGTCTTTATTATTCAATCAAAAAATAAGTTGCTTCAAACAAAAATATGTATTTTCAAAAGAAAAATCACTTCAATCAAAAAAAAAAGAAAAAAAAAAGAAAAAATTCAATCATAGAAAAAAAGTTTTTGAATGCGAAAAAATATTTTAGACTCAAATATTTGCATTTGAACACTTAATTTTTCATTTAAAAAGTTTTTTTTGATTTTAGCAATCCTTTTTGTGTTTTTGTCATGTTAGGGGGAGGACTTTTGTGTCTAAATCATTCAATCCCCCAAAAAATTGCTTAATCACCAAAAATATTTTCAAACAAAGAAAAAAAGAATTTGAAAAATGAAATTGACCTCCCCTATTTTTTTTTTTTTTTCTTTTTGAAAATAATATGCAAAGCAAATGACCGTCTAAGGTGCTCGTCACATGATCTGTTCGAAAACATTTTTTTGACCTATTATAAAAATATATATTTTTGTTCATGTCATTCATTTTTGTTATTTGTTTTATTGCTTTACAACTTTTATATATATAGGAAAATCAATTGCATGCAATGACACTTTTTGGCCACCAAGGCCCCCCCCCCTTAAACTCCACTTTTGGCTATTGACACACTAGATTTTCCCCCCCCCCACAGTGTTATAGCACGCCACTGACAGCGACAGACATCCAATTCATTTAAAGTGGGAGGACTGGCCGAGAATGCTTATCTTTCGATACTTTCGTAAATTTGTCCCTCCCATTCAAAATGGATTGGACGTCTGGCAGCTAATGAGTCAAATGAATGTCTTGTAAAGCTAAAAATAAAAGTCAGAATTTGTGCATGAAACGGTCAAATAACAGTTTACACCAATTTAGGATCAACATTTAAAGTCCACACTTATTTTCACAATAGCATGTTCTGCACTTTAGCTAAGGTGCTAAAGTTAGCAGTGCAAACAAGCTAAAATATTAGCCTGAATACTATTTTTTTCCATCAAGTTTGTGGCTACAATTTGCGTCTCCAACTGCAATACTGCATTCGGTTCTTTTGGTTTATTTTTGAATAATTTCGTTGTCGTTCATGAAAACAACATTGCCTCAGGTGGGTAGGGCACCGGCGGGAGGCTCGGCTTGTCCACCTGCCGGAGCTGCTGGGCCTCTGCCGACTGGAGCTGCTCGACCCGGACTACCTAAGGGGGACCCTGATGCAGGACGTTCTAGTCCAGGCCTCTGATAGCTGCCGTGAGGCTGTTGAGAAGATCCATATGGAGGTTCGTAGGTCTATTTCGGTGGTTTTTCGCTCTCGAAAAGTACAAAACATTCAATCATTTATTATTTTTGTCAGAAAATGCACTTATCTCCAGAACTTGGAGGCCAAGCGGATACCCAAAGTCCGCAACCCAACCTGCAGGAGGTGCTGTTTGTCATGGGCGGGCGCTCCCTGGACGACGACTCGGATGATGATTCGGATGACGAGGATGGCGAGAGAGCAAGGGAGCGCAGAGCTCAAGCCAGGAATTGTGCTTTCTACAACACCAAGACAAGTATGAAGGAATAAAGCTCCTCAACTGGAGGCAACCTTTGAATATTTATCCTTTTTTATCCAGATTCAGCTTCTTGTATAGGCTATAGCCATTTAAAAATATTCTGGTGGTTAATAGTGTTATTCCGAGCAAACGTTTTGCCCCCTATTCCGATACCTGGCTATGCATTATAGGCTAATGTCGATACTTTACCAATACCTCTCTAATTGAAGAATATATACAATATAACCTTCTCTTCTTCTATTCGTTCTATTATGGCGGTCAGAAACAAAATTTGTGGTCTGCCAGGCTTATAAATCACTATATACTGTATATGTGTGTGTGCATCTATGTGGACATGATTATTTTCCCTTTCCCTCTTCTTAAAAATGAATATATTAAAATGATTTTTTCATGAAAAATATGAGAAATACAGGTAGTCTCCAGGTTACTAGGCTAACCTAACTCACCTAACCCTAAACCCTACGTAACGTGAGTTTCCGCAGTAATCTGAATTAACCCTTTAAGTACCCCAAATACCCCCCCAAATCTCAAAATAACTATCAAAAAACATGTATTATACGTCATATTAATAAAATAAAGTAAAAAATAAGTTAGGTAAATATTACTTCCCCCTGATAACACTGATCACACCATAGTTCTGACATTTATTAATTTGTCACCATCAAACTATGAACACATTATTAGAAAATAAAATACAACGATGACAAAGAGCGTAAAATAATCCTATAAAGTAAATCAATAAAGACATATCTGATTACAAAAACATACTTCAATGGCTGCACAATAATACCGAGGGAAATTAGGTCCAAATCAACAAGGAAAACTGCAGGTATTATTGGCCCTGGTCCAGCGGTGAAAATGAACACTGCTCAATAAGCTAGCGAGCTGATGAGCTAGCGGCGGGGAGGTGGTTGCATCACCGAGCTCGCGCCATTTACCGTTTCTCTGCCTTCTTGAAATGTTAACTGGCGTTCAACCCCGCTTCCCAACGTGAAAGCAATGCCCAAAACTAACACAAAATAGCGCTTGGGGGGAGTGTGAAACAAGTCCGAGTGCAACAAAGGAAAGCGGACTACACATATAATGAAATACCAGATATGCAGTACTGTAAAGATCAACCATTTAAATTAATCAGACATATTAAATGACAAATAGTATACTATACTATACTTATCATCAATGCTGAGAGTTGGTGGATGAGACACTGTTACGCGACTTTAAAAAAAAAAAAAAAAAAAGCGGACGAGACACGCGTCGTAAAGTTGAAATTACATGAATCAGGTACGTCGTAACATGGGGAGTACCTCTATACAGTATCAAACCCCCTGCCTGAGCCTTTTTATTCTTTGAATAAAAACATGTTTTTAGCCTCAACTCCATTTTTAATACTTCCTGTAGTTGCCTTGATACTTTTATCCATTTTTATCTTCACAGAACTGTGGCACGAGCTTCCAAATTTCCCCAACCCCAACAAGTGGGGCTTCTCCATGGTGTCACTGAATAATGACGTCTATGTCACAGGTGAGCGAACGATCGCTGCTAGCCAAACAGATTAGAGGTCTATTGCCGTCAATGGCATCCAATGAGTTAATTTATTGGAAGATGAATGAGCTTAAGGAAGGTGTTAATGTGTTTATTTATTTTGTGTTTAGTTTGGGTGTTGTAAGTGATAACATGTGCAAGTTACTCTGTGGCCAAAGTAAAAAAAAACAAAAAAAAAACTTTAGGCAACTTCTGTTCGTTTTATCGCCGTCAATGGCAGCAAATGAGTTGAACCACAGGTGTCAAATACGTGGCCCGGGGTCCAGATCCCAGCATTTTCTGTGGCCCGGAAGAGTAAATCAGAGAGACCGCGAGAACGAAATGTGGTATTTGGTATGTGGCAAAATTAATTTTGCCTTGTGGCATTTTTTTGCCATGTGGCAAAATTGATTTTGCCATGTGGCATTTGTTTTGGTATGCGGCAAAATGGATTCTGGCATGTGGCATTTTTTTGCCATGTGGCAAAATTGATTTTGCCATGTGGCATTTTTTGCCATGTGACTTTTTTGTTTTGTATGTGGCAAAATGGATTTTGGCGGGGGGTTTTTTTTGTATGTGGCATTTTTTTGTTTTTTGTTTTTTTTTTGCCATGTGGGAAAATTCATTTTGCTATGAGGCATTATTTTTTGCATGTTGCATTTTTTTGTATGTGGCAAAATAGATTTTGGTATGTGACATTTTTTTTTGGTATGTGGCTTTTTTTTGTGTGTATATTGCATTTTTGCAGGCCATGCACGTCCATGCCATTGACGGCTATGTACGTCCAAATTTTCCATTCATTTTAAATGGCAGAAAACATGTATGGCTGTGATTTTTGACCATACACTTACCATTACAGCGCATTGACATTCAACTGGCGCCCAAGTCAGACTATGCTATTGAAGGCTATGCACATCCAAATTTTCCATTCGTATTAAATGGCAGAAAACATTTGGCCAGTAATTTTTGACCATACACTTACTATTACAGCACACTGACATTCAAATGGCACCCAAGTCAGGCTATGCCATTGACGGCTATGAACATCCAAATTTCTTCATTCATTTTAAATGGAAAATTTATGGAAAATTTATAAAATGTAAATTTAAAAAAATGTGACTACAGTATTTGCTATTACGATGCCCAAAAATAGGATTTGGACAATTTTTATTAATACTCACAATTAACAAATGTGACAAAACAATAAAATTAAGAAATGTACAATTTTTAGTGCAACAATATCTTATTAGACAATCGATTAGTTGTCAATTCATCATGGCAGCACTAGTTGACATGTGTACATAATGCCCCTCTGAATCAACCGTACCTACAATTTCACCCCTGAAAAGAGATGCTTTAGACAAGTTAAAATACGAATCCTTAGGTAGACATTTATAATATTACCCAAAATAAGGAGAGAACGCACTCAAATTTGGTTGAAAAGCTTGCAAGGAGAATGAGGGGGAAACTATCCAGCTTCCGCAATTGTTCTGGCTAGCCCCTCCTTCAACTCGCTTTTTATTTGGGATGGCCCTAGCAACAGACGGGTGTCTTGCCCTAAAAGGGAAAAAGGGGAAGCAAGCTGGCAACACCTCTTGTCTTTGTTAGGCTATGTGTGTGCATGTACAGCAGGGAGAACAAGTATTTGATACACAGTCAATGGGAAAACCCATTGGCAGTGTATCAAATACTTGTTCTCCCCACTGTAGGTGGAATTATATACATACAGTGGGGAGAACAAGTATTTGATACACTGTCAATGGGAAAACCCATTGGCAGTGTATCAAATACTTGTTCTCCCCACTGTATGTGTCAGCACATTTCAGCAAAGCAAACCGGCCTCTTCTGACCTTGACCAGGCAAGACAAAACATTCTTTCTTTGAGAACAACCGTAGTAAGCAAAAGCATTTCTTCACTGCAGGCAGCAATAAGCAAAAGCATTTCTTCATTGCTGGCAGCAATTGACAAAAGAAAATATGTAATAACAACTTAATAATCTCATCAAATACATTTCATAAAGCAATAGCTTTTCATAAAGTAATAAAATGCAACAATATGATTCCTTAAATGTATTGAAGTTGAGGTGTGAAACCTAGGTCAAGGTGTGAAACCGGTCAGAATGACAAGGCAGTATTATCAAGAGCTAAACATGTCTAAAGTTATCAATTCCAAAAATGTCTCTTACTGCAATCAATCATGGAACATCCTATTATAGCAATCGATACTTTATTATGAGCCTTCATTGGTAGAAGCAAATATTAGTAACCATCTAATAATAATCACCTGCTTTAAACAAAATATCTGCAGGGGGCTCTAGGGGCTCCAACACCAACACCTGGTCCACCACAGAGACATGGAAGTACATCACTAAGGAAGGGCGCTGGGTGACGGTGGCGCCCATGCTCAGACCTCGGACCAACCACTCGTCGGCCACACTTAATGGAGAAATTTACGTCATTGGGGGTAAGAAAAAGAAAACAAAATCCCGCTAAGCACCTCCATAATTTCGTCATGAATCATCTTACCCATGTGTGGTTCAGGTACAACACTGGACCGTGTGGAGGTGGAGCGGTATGACCCATACCACAACACCTGGACTTCCACGTGTCCTGCCGTCAAGTACGTGACAAACTTCACATGTACGGCATGCCAGGGAAAGCTGTATGTCATCGGTTCCTGCGCCGTCAAGTACAACGCCTTGACCATGCAGTGCTACAACCCCGTCATAGGTGAGAGTTGCACCTAATTTTCTGTCGTTTGCTGCGACTGTCTGTCATTTGAGGAGGATTTACGTCATTAAAGGCTACCCTGCAATGTTAATCGAAGATATTTTCAATCATTTGTAGCAAATTTCCATTTTTCACATTGACTTCATATTATTTGGGTCTATTTATTCTTATTTGCTAAAGATCATTTCTATAATTAGATTAGTTTTCCGGTCATTTTGAGCATATTTCTCTCTGCCTGATTTGTCAAGGCAAATTTGTGCTTTCCCTCATTTGAGACCTATTTCCCTCATTTCATGCGGCCCATTTTTTCCTTTTTTTTTTTTTTTTTTTTTTAAGAGTAGAATAGCCCTTTATTGTCATTAAACATTTGCACAATGTAATTGTGGAGCATCTCTCTTTAAAGTGCAGGATAAATTAAAATCTCAAAGGGACTTGCAAGTATAAAAGAATAAAATCTAAATGAATATAAATATAAAATGTGTATTAGGTAGTCCTATGGCAGTGCAAATAATTAGGCAGTGCAAATAAGTGTGAAGGAAAGAAGTGAAGTAGCAGCAGTTTGACAGTGAAGGCATTGAATATTGCACATTAATATTGCACGTAAGTATTGCACATAGAATATGTGTGAATAGAAGTGAAGTAGCAGTTTGACAGTTAAGGCGGTGAATATTGCACCTTAATATTGCACGTAATTATGATATAATTATATTATATTGCATGTGAATGGATGTTTGACATTGGGCGATGTGGTGTTACATATGGCAGTTCAGGGTAAGATGGTTTTAGCAAAGAAACTGTTCCTCAGTCTGTTGAATTACTGTTGTTTTGCGAAAAAAAAAAAAAAATCATATGCTATTAATTCTCTTTGTTCTTGTAATTTATTGAAATTCACCCAAAAATCTAAATAAAATAATAACACAAATATAATAGAATATTATACATCTTTAGATTACAGCATAAAACTGTACATTTTCTTCACTTTGACATTTTTTTTTTGTATTTGTGGCCAAGTCTTAGTTTTTTTTTCAAATGTCCCAGACAGCTGGATGACCATTTGCTCGCCATTCATCCCCAAATATTTGTCTTCACCTCGCTCCGTGTGCATGGAGGGAAACATCTACCTGCTGGCGGACAACACCAAGAAAGTTTACTCCTACGATCCTGACGCCAATATGTGGCAGAAGGTGCTACCTCGTTGATCGGTCGACAGTTTTTCACATCATAACGTGACTTTTCTTCATGTTACATAGATCCAACTGCTCCACATGTTGCACGAGAACGGCGGCCTAGTGTCGCTGGACGGGAAACTCTTCGTGACGGGCGGCCACTGGAAGGGCATGGAAGGTGACTATGGTGTGGAGGTGGAGGTGTACAACAGGGCTTCTGACACCTGGGAAGTAGAGGGCTTCCTGCCCAGACTCTGGTTCTACAGCGGGGTCTCCACTATTTTCCTCGACCCCGCCAACTGGCCTCGAGTCTTCCCTGCCGACGCCACGTAGAATTAAGTAACATGTTGAAACAAATTAAATTCGTAAGTCAGGTGCTAGGTAAATGTTTTTTTTAGATTGTGGGAAGGGCTCAAGATCTCACTCGCTTTGTTGTTGTTGTTCTTCAAGACACTAACTAAAATTGCTACTACTCCATTATTCGTGGCCGGGTCAGAATAAAATTTGGTAAGCATATTCTAAGCATATATACACATCGATCCTTGGAGCGGGATTTTTTTATTTATTTTTGTCTTAGGTCTGATTAATTAATTGCAGACTTGTTATGTAATTAACTCCAGTTATCCTAAAGATGGCAGTACAATGTTGCATCTTGTTTGGGTACCAGGTTGTTGTAGTTCATTTGAACTTGTTACATGTTAGTAAGCTTTGGTGCTGTTCTGTAAATGAAAATGGAGAATTGGGGCGGAGCAGGAATTTATAAAATGGTAATCGTACAATAATTGAGTTACACCGCGGTCAAATGTTTTGAATCATTTCATCACTTACTGTAAGTATCTCAAAACATTTGACCAGGGGTGTAGCAGTTTTTAGGGTGAAAGTTATGCAAATAAGCTTGATTTTTTTTTTTTTTAAGTCATATTTCTGTGACAGTTTTTTTGAAGTTCATTTTCTATGTGATGCTTATTTTAAGAAAAAATGTGTTTTATAGTAAAAAAAAAAAAAAAATAGGGAAGATAAACAACTTTTGGGGGAAAACTAAGAGAATTAAAAGGTAATATTTCTACAAGAAAGTTGTATTTATAAAAATTATGTTTTTAAAGGGTATTATTATGACATCTTTTTAAGAGTCGAAATTTGTATTTCTCAAGGAAAAAAGTGCACAGTGATTTTCATACTTTTTCTTGGAAACTTGGGGGAAAAACTTTTAAGTTGTCAATTAATAACAAAGAGTATATTTTTCTCCCAATAAGTTATCATTTTAAAGTGCTCATATTTTAGTGTGCCACTAAGATGAAGTTAGTTTAACTGTATTTGTCACATATTTTTTCGAAGAAAGTAAAAAAAATATATATAATAAAATTACAAAAAATTCATTTTTGGTAAATGATTTTTTTCATACTTACAAATGAATATTTTATTCTTATAACTTTATTCTTAAAAAAAAAAAAAGTCTACCCTATGACTGCAATTTTAATTCAGTACTGTAATAATTTATTTCCAGTGTATCCCTCATGTTGTTGCTGTTTTTCTTTTTTTTTTTTTTTTTTAGTTTTTACGCTATTTTCTTGATTGTGAATTAAATGATTCAAACAGCATCACGAAGTATTGTGATAATTAACCCTTGAGGAATCCCGTTCGTAGCACAGGCTGCCACGGCAATAGTCAAACAACGCTCCGTTTCCCTGGCAACAACCCGCACCCAAGTCTTGTGTGAGGTCGCCCCGGCAACCACACGAAGAGTCGTGGTGGTGACGACGCCAAAATCTCTGCTGTCGACTGAAAAGTTTAACCAGGAACTTTTTCAACCACTTCATCACCAAAATTTTAAATTCACGTTCATTTTTTTTGCGTAAAGTTTCATTTGGGATGAGTTCTTCGAGGGAAGAGGACGACTCTTTTTCACCTACATTGGACCTTGTAATTCAGGTTTGTTAAAGTTTTTTTTTTTTTTGCTCCATATTTCAGTAATTCGTCGTGGAGTTTTGGCATATTTTTTTGTGCTTGTTAGGTATTAATATATAATATTTTCTGCACATTTACTAGTACTAATTATTGATTAAACTGTTGCACCTGTGAAACGCATGTAATCATACATCGTGACGTTGGTGCCGTCTTGTATTTAGCGTGTGTAGTGTCCGTATGGTGTTATATTTAGTAAGAAAACTTTTAAAACAATCATTTAACAATTATTTTTATTGAAGGTTTTTAAAAATCGTTTTAAAATACATTTTTGTTAAGCACTGACGACCGAGGAAATTACTCTGGCTACTTCCGGGTTCAAAGGCTATTAAGTTTTTTCACCCCTGGTCAAACAAATCATTTGACAAAAAGTATATAACTGGACGACCTAACTATGCTGACCGAACTATTTTTGAAATGTAATAATAAAAATGTTGACGGGTGATTTATTAAAATTTTTCGTCGAGTTTTCAATAAAAGCAGGCTATAAACCACTATATAAATTTCATTCCAACGACTTCATGCTACAGATACTGATGATGGTTAAATTACATTTGAATACGAATAGAATATTATTACTTTGAGTCCTGTAGTTTTTTAAATGAATGTTTATGATTTTTGCTGTGTTAGATGGTATGCTATTGATTAAGAGTTATTTAAATATCAAAGGGGGAAAATGCATACTGATGTTTTTTTCTGATATTATGAGTAATAAGGTTTTCTTTGTTTGAGTGACATTCCATTATGGCTTAACATAAAAACAGCTTTAGGCCTACATTAAAATAGCCATAGACTTCATAATGGTATTGATGGGGCGCGGGGCCGATTAATAGGGGGCCTATCTCCGTCAAAGCTGACCGAGTGGAAACAGACAAAGAGCTTTTTACGTTCAAAATTATTTTGAATAAATGCTTAAATTCCTGAATTCTTTATAGATATGGACATAGAACAGTCTCGTTTCTTGATTAAAAGCAACAACAACAAAAAACATGCAGGTAGAATTTATTTTAAGTAAATGTTGAACGTGATGCTCGTCTTCAAGTTACACTGTGGCGCCGCCTTACCACAACAAAGAGCTTTTTACTAGAGGTAGGAATCTTGGGGCACCTAACGATTCGATTATGATTGTGATTCAGAGACTACGATTCGATTATAAATTGATTATTGATGCAACCCCCCCGCCCCCGGTCATAATGTTTTGCACATTAGTTCTAAAATTTTTCAAAAATCCTCTCAGGCTGAACCAGACTATTTCAGTATCAAGTTAACAGTTCAAAACAGTAAATAAAATACTCAAGTCCCCATTCTGTATCGGCAGCTTTAAACTACATTAATGTTGTGAATCAACCGTTAAAGTTGTTAAAATTGCTCCCGTTATTCCATAATTTCCCTTCTGTCTACTTTCGACATGTGAAGGTGGTGGTGGTGGTGGTGGTGGTGGTGGGGGGGGGGGTTAGGCATGGACACGCTCTGCCCACCCAAAGAAAACTGGATGTAGTACTAACGGCAGTCTGGGCACCGCGTATGGTATCCCATTCATATAGTACTGATGTGTTCTAAGTTTTAACCTTTGCGTTGTTACCTCTTCTTTCACCTTTAAAAAAAAAAAAAGTAGAAAAGAAGTTAAAAAAAGAAAAAAAAGAAATTATGTGTTGGTTTTATTCCTAGGGGGCGCTACACACATTTACGCATATTTTGATTTTTTTTTTTTTTTTTTAACATTTTATCAAAGTTTTCACCAGTGTTCACCTGGCTGTTGAGGTTGGTGAGTTTTGAAGCTTTCTGAGGGTGTCAAAGTAGGACTCAAAGCGTCGGCGGGGCAAAGAATGACTGCTAGGGGGCGCTACGTAGTGTATTTGGAATTTGTCTTTACACGGTATCAAAGATTGCACCTGTCTTGAGCTGCCTGCCGGTTTTGGTGCATTTTGAAGCATTCTAAGGGGGTCAAATGGAGCTCAAAGGGGCTGCGGAACAAAGAATAACTATAATATTAATAATAAAACCGAGGAACCACAATAGGTTACCTAAAAAAAAATTGTTACCTGCATGTCCATACTGTTCAGTTATGGATGTGTTTTAAGTCAAATCAAATCAACTTTTATTTGTGTAGACCGATTTACAACAATGGAGACGATCTCAAGGAGAAACAAAACATGTTTTAAGGTGCAGTAGCCCTACGCTGGATTTCGACCTACTTGAGTATTGTAGCTTTTTTTTTTTTCTTTTATAGATATGGACGTAAAACAGTCTCGATTATTGGTTAAAAGCAAAAAAATGTGCAAGTAGCATTTATTTTACGTAAATATGTCGAAGGACAATGCTAGTCCCTAGCAGTTGATTTCTCTCATTGATTTTTTTCACAACGTTTCAAAATGCATGCATGATACAAAAAATATAATAATTACTTTGAATCCTTGAACAAATCACTCCTGAGACAATCCTTCCTGTTGGTATGCGGTACAGCTTTCTTACTTTTTCAACTAAATCCGGCGTTACATATGCGTGTGTTTGTGAATAGCTCTTCTTGATGTGAGCGGCCTCCTGCTTGAAGGGGAGGTGCAGTATGTGTCCGATGTGACCTGTCAATACCATTATGAAGTCTATGAAATAGCTTAGGGTGACCAAACGTCCTCTTATGTCCGGACATGTAAACTTTTTACATCCTGTCGGTGGCGTCCGGCGTTTTTTTTAAAAAAATTCATGAAAATGTCTGGTTTTCATTATTTTTCATGGGACAAATTAGCATGTGTTAAAATTGACTAACGCTTTGCACAGAATACAACTGTGCTGCCTGTGATGTGTTCCCAGAGAGCCTGCTCAGTTGTTATGACTTGTTAAAATCAACAGGTATATAATCAAATGCTCATGTACCCAAAAAAGTAATTAAGTCGAAAATATATTTATTCTACTTCGGATACCAATTTGAGCATGCGTGCAGAGTCACAGACTGTCTTTATCATGGCGTCATTCCCAAACAGACCTTCGTCACGCCTGGAGGTCATAGGCTATCGTTGTGTACACTTGCTAATTTTACCTTTCGACAACTGTTGACTTCTGTTGGAGCTTTGTACTGTTGTGATCTGTAAAATCCCATTTGATGTCGCATCATTGCGCTGCCGATGATTGTAAACTTTTATCGCAATGTTTGATTTTTAGCACTGGGGTGAAAGTGGCTAGAATTTCTTACCGGAACTCCCCGACGTGAAGGTCGCCACGGAGGCAGAAATTTTATTTATTTATTTATTTATTTCATTTTTGTGTGTGTGTGTGTGGGGGGGGGGGGGGGGGGGGTGTCAAACCTCTTGAACTACTGAAATGCAAAGAAAACAGTTTTAGCAGTTATTTATATAACACATACAAAAACTGATTTTCATTCAAAATGGTATTTTTTCAATGATTTGCAAAATAAAAGTTTACAAAAAGAGCAATAACCCCAACATCCATCTCCTATTTTTTATTTTCCCTCATTTCCTCACATACTAAATGCGGAATCTCAATTTTAACTACCCGTATTGGCCCGAATATAAGACGGCCCCGATTATAAGACGACCCCCTCTTTTTCAAGACTCAAGTTTGAAAAAAAGACTTTTTATGAACACCAAATTTTTATACAGAAAATAATTACAGTCCATCCGAAACAAATGATTATAAGGTAAGATAAGAAGACCTTTATTGATCCCACCATGGAGAAATTCTCGGTGTTACAGCAGCAAAGATATAGGTAGCTCAGAGGACGGCGTGATGTGGCCGTTAATGTATAACATTAGCAACAAACATTCGAAAACACACTAATAGTCTGGTAACATCTGCACTGGTAATAATGTATTTGATAGAAAAAGCATGTAATTTTGCCTCATTCAAATCTTAATATCTGAACATTTAAATATGTGAACTATAAGTGCAATCACATTCGTAAATAAATGGCTTCTGGTTTTTGAAATGTAAATAAACCAATCTATTGTGATAAAACAACAAAATTGCAATAACTGCATTAACCATCAAAGTGAAGTCTAACTGTAACTGTAGTCTTGAAACAAATCTGAATAAGGAAAAACATTGCAATAATATAATGCAAACTGGTTAAACTTGAGAGTAGCTGAGATCTGTCATGACAGAACATCACTTCAATGATATCTGGCGCCATCTCGCGTCGTGAATGGGTATAATGTCTAGACCGCGAATATAAGACCACCCCCTTTTTCATTCTTATTTCAATGCAAAAAACACCATCTTATATTCGGACCAATACGTACTTAAGAACATAGGTTCTATATTAAAATTGAAGTTAATGTAAACATTTACTTTGTGTTTTTGTTTTTTTAATAACAAAGATATATGTAACATACATTCAGAAAAATAAGTACAAATGACTTTTATTATGCAGAGTGAAATGAAATATATTTTTGAAGATCACGCAAACATTGAGTTTTTTTAAATCATAAGGAAATGAATAAGTAGCCTAACATAAATGAACAGTCCAAAGTGCACATTGACAGCTAAGATGTTCTGAACCTCCCCATCAGAGCAAATAAAACTAGATATGGTAAATAAGCCTCCTCAACTCTTTCGTAGCTCTTAAAGATTTGATCCATTTTATGTTGCATTGCCCTTTTTTGTTGTTGTTGTTTTTTTTTTTGGTTTTGTAGAAAACATGCACATTTGAACGAATCAGAGCTAACTATCCCTGCTGATCACATGTCAGTATGTCAGCCAATTGAATGGATAAATGAGTCCAGGAGTTTTGCTTTGCTGCGTGCATTCGCACATTGACGTGACTCATCATCGTCAGACTCGGATAACTGCAGCAGCTGGGAAATAAATATATATATAATAAAAAATAATTAAAAAAATAATGATAAATATTGGTGGAAACGGATTACGCTACACAAACACTTTATTATGCTTGTTGTTAACACTTGTGGATGTAAGTCTAATGTTGGTAGATTGTTTTCGTCTTGGAGATGAAATGCATGTGTGGCAGCTTAGCATTTTTTTTTTTGTATATAGCTCTTTGACAGTTGCCGTCATATTTTCGGATTCAAAGCACCGTGTACCGGAACAGCATTACGGCCCTGAATCTTATACCAGAACTGCGTTCTGGCCCTGAATCTTATACCGGAACTGCGTTCCTGACTGTTCTGGCCCACTTTCACCCCTGTGTTTGCCATGGCTACAGGTGCTCGCCAATAGGGTAGTTCTTAGTGAGCTTAGCCGCGCTAGGCATTATGGAAAATGTAGTTTTGAACTGCTGCGTTTGGAAACATTCTGGTAGAATTGTTTGTCAGTTTATTTCGGTTATTGTTTGTGTGCAATCTAGAACATTGAATGAGGATAATTGAGTGGGAATAACAATTTGTCAACGACAATTGTATTGATAGTAATTTATAAAAATATTTAGTTGTCACATAGCGTAGTGCGTGTGTATATTGATTGGACTACACTTTCATGTGTCTGCATTATATTCATAAAACATTTAGCTATTAGTTTTTGAACAACTTCTGTGTAATGAAAGCGTTGCTGGCTGAAAAATGGAGTTAGATTTCTGTCTTTATTATTCAATCCCAAAAAAAATCAATCGAAGAAAAAAGTATAAATAAAACTGAATTTGCTGATCCAGACGGAGGAGGCACACTTTTAAATATATTAAAGTGCAAAGGCATGTTTGAGTGAACTTCGAGTAAAATTTAGGTATCTCGAGGGCGAGCAGAGTGTCCTGTTTTTTGCAAATTAAAATATGGTGACCCTAAAATAGCTGTTGCCTGAGCTGTAGGCCCCTACCCATAGCTAATACAACACCGTATATAGTTATTTAAATTATTATCATGACTTTCAGAAGCTGGAAGAGTCTCTGTTTGACTCTGAGGGCCATGAAGCAGATTCTGGAGTTGTGACGGCACCGGTATCGAACCGCATCCAACGCATCATCACCCGCAACCTGGCCGAAACGTCCGACGGTGGGCTGCAAATTTGTTATCCACTTCAAAGACGTGAATTTAATTGATTTTCTGCTTTTATTGTGGCAGGGGAGGCCATTAGAATGGAGGAGAACCTAAAGGAATCAGGTCCTGTGACTCAGACAAGCCACAAAGAGCAAGTCAAACAGTGCAGCTTCACTGTAAAGGTAACAAAAAAGTCAGAAAATTGCAAAAATAAAATCATATTAAATGAAAAAAAAAAACTGAATTTGTTTCGTAAAATATTTAAAAAATACTTATGACATGATAAGATATGATAAGAAGTGCAACTCCTTACCAGAATAAAGTCTTTATTTCATTTTTAAGTCAGAATCTGAAAAGAACTGTTCTTATTTTGGGGTTGAAAAAAATATCTATAAAAATGTATTGCAATTGCAAACACAATGGGGTCTTTTTCTTTTCACCCAAAAAATAATTGGACCATAATAAACTTTTTTTTTTTTTTTTTCAGTTTAAAATGTTAAATGGTAACGTAATAATCATGAAATTACAAGATTTATTGATATGGTCTTCAAGAAACTTGTTTTTGTCTGTGAAAGTTGTAATTTTATGAGAATAAAGATGTTTTTTGTCAGATGTAAGAAAATTAAGTCAACCCCCTCTCCATAGGAAATACAATTTTAAGTCATCCTATAAAATGTTATTTACTAGAAAAAAAATGAATTAAGTTGGACATTTTTTTTTTTTTTTTTTTTTTGCAATTCAGTGTACCATGAGGGGTTACCTTGTACTCTCTATAATGGTAAAGACCACCGTCTCCTCGTTGTCCCCCTTTCCCTCCTGCCATCATTCTAAAGATTTTTTTTTTCTAGCCACTGAACAAGCCGCCATTTGTATCAATACTGCGCTCATTCTGACTGCTCAAACCACAGACTATAAAAGTCAATTCATTGGTCGGACACTGAACTTACTTGTACCTCAGGGGGGATACTGTTAAATCCTAATTAGCAAACAGACGTCTTTGTGAGGTTGTTGTCAATTTTGACACAAACGTTACATTTGTGTACTCTGAACACTAGGGATGTGTATTGCCTCATATCTGGCGATACGATTCGTACCACAATTCACAGATCACGATTCGATTCGATCCCGATTAAAGCCCGATACTACACTGGAAGACGACAATTGCAATATTTGTACATCAAAATGGACATAAGTACATTTACCAGTTTTTTTCGGACTATAAGCCGCTTCTTTTTTCTGTCATTCTGAATCCTGCGGTTTATGGTCCAGTGCGGCTTATTTGTTGATTTATTTGGGTTAACCCTTTAACACCGAACGTGTCGGCAGCGACGCGTTTACGCATATCATCTTTGAAGCTTCGTCACGCTGTAATTACATCACCCACGTGCTGCTGGATGGTCTCGTTTGAAAGTGCGGAAGTTGATGTCCACACCAGTTTTTATTTGAAGTCAATCGGCCAAGAAAAACGGGAGATAATGTCATTTGAGTTTTATAGTTTTATTGCACTCATAAATATGCATTAAAACGCTGCATGGACCATGTATCCATCTCCATATTTCCATCATTTCTTGTCCTTTTTCAAAAGCGAAAGCAGCACAAAAGACTACTTATCCCAAGAGTCGTTGCGATGTCAGGAAGGACGAACCGAATGTGATCATTTTTAATAAATTTCCGAGCGAGGCGCCAACTATTGAAAGGGAGGCATGCGAAGCAAGCAGCGGCCGGTGTCGTGATGAAAAATGCACAACACCGGTTGGTTTGAGCGAGCGACTTTGAAACGTGCAGAATGAATCTAAAACTACGTTTAGCACAAGCTAATGCATTATTTCATTAACTCGAGGAAGAAGATGAGTCGTATTTGTCGTTGTTTTCCTCTGATGAATCGACGTCTCGGCGAGAAGTGACAATAGAGCGCAAACGGCGAAAGAGTAGGCTGTGTGACGCAGCTCCCTCCGTGACCTCTTCAAGAAGAAGCTTTATTGAGTGCGCAAAAAAAAAAAAAAAAAAACTTTATTGGGTCGCATGCCTGAAAAATTTGAATTGAACTACTTGTCAATATTTTTGAAAATACTTTTTTTCAATGTTATATATATTTTTTCTTCACTATAATCTTTTCAATTTTTATGTACATGTGTGCGAGAAGCTTGATTGCATGTACATATATACTTTTGATAAGGTGATGGATACAACACCTAACTTCACAAAGAGATATCTTCCTAACCCTTTTTGTGTTAGATGATATATATAAAAAATTTTCTCACTATTTTGCACACTATATAGACTGTTTTGACCATAGCATGTGTAAAGGCCAAAAACGCCTATGACCATACCTGCTGTTTGTGTTGAATTGTCAAACATAAAACTATTCAATCTTATTTTTTTCTATTGAATGTTTATCCTAACAAGTTGAATAAATATTATCAAGCTTCAAAACGGTTGGTCGAGCATGTTTGGTTGTCAATGGAACGTCAACATTACAAATTTTGAAAAAAGATTTGGGGATTTTTTTGTCTTTTTGGGTTCAAAATGTGGATTATAATTGGTCAGTGAATAAAACAACAGTTTAGACATGAAGTTCAAGGTGTCATGAAAAAAGGGACCCAATTTGGCCATTGTAAACAAATTTTTCTTTGAAATATAAAGGCAACATCAAATGCATGCAAATTCGGCCAAAATAGGCTTAGGTGTTAAAGGGTTAAGTAACACTTTATTTGACAGCGGCATCATAAAACTGCCATAAAACTGTCATAATTATGACATGACATTATCATGGGCATTAATAAATGCTTATGACAAATGTCATTAAGTGTCACCCGGCAAATTATGTTACTAACTCGGTTTATATACAGCTCGGATTCTTTACATCCTTTCAAAAGGAGATAATTTGCCGGATGACACAAAATGATATCTGTCATAAGCATTCATTAACTCATTCACTCCCAGCCATTTTCACCAGAGCAAGGCCCTTCGCCGTTTTACTGGATTTTGACTGATTTTGAAAGGCCCACAGAAAATTCTCTTCTATTGCTATGTAAACATGGAACTAGTGCTGCAACGATTAATCGATTAACTCGAGTATTCGATTAGAAGAAAAGATTCGAATCAAATTTTGCTGCTTCGAGTATTCGTTTAATTAAAGTGGCGTTGTAATGGTTTGTTTTGAAAGTGTTTGCATTTAGATTTATTGATTTGGGTGGATACACTGCCCTCTTGTCTGCCTCATTCCACATGGCTTAATCCAGCTGCTCCCTGTTAAGAACAACAAAGGCTAAGTTTTTGTTTGAGCCAAAGTTTTTTTATGCATTCGTAATTTAGTTTATAGGTATATTTAGCTGTTTTTTTTTGTTGGAATATGTGTGTGAACCATTTGTCAAGAGCACTGTAAAAAAAAAGTTAGAATTTTACATTTAAGCTAGCGGACTTTTGCTATGTAAGTTAGCCAATTGTTCTTTTGTTGTACATAGATCCTCATTTAAGGTATTAATTTTTTATACCGTTTGAGGTTCAGCTCAGGTATTTTAATTTTTTATGTTCCTTATCCGATTACTCGATTATTCGAACTAATTAGTTCATCGATTAATCAACTACTAAAATAACTGATAGCTGCAGCCCTACATGGAACCCACCAAAAGAAAGATTGTACTCTCTTCTTTCAGCAGAAAAAAAGTTAATTCATATCTTTTACCATTCTTCAGAAATCAGCATTAGAAAATAGCTGAGTTTGAGCAATTTTCCAATTTCTGATTAAAAAAAAAACAGAGAAATTGAGCTTTTTGTGAAAGCATACATTTCAAACACAGCTATTTTTTTGCTTTAGTTACATCCCAAACATCTGAATAATGTTTTCCTTTTACAAAATAAGATAAACAACAAGATAAATAGAGCTTTTGAAAAGTAACAATTTATTTACACATAACTACTGAAAGATGACGCTATTCTGGCCGCGACAGCCAGTTAAACTTTTCCTTCATCGCCGTCTGTCTCATAAAGATAAATTTTTTTGAGTCTCTGCGGGCTCTGCTCGCGAGCAGCACAGACTCAAAGACATCGTCCGCTGCACTAGTTGTCCCGGTCGTTCTGCTCGGTCGTCCAGCGCCTGGCATCCCGGGCGTCCTACCGGTTGTTCTGCTCGGTCGTCCGCCGCCTGGCACCAATACCCAATTGGTCGTCTTCTGCCGTCACCCGGCCGTGCAGCTTGACCGTTCGTTGCCGTTGAATCGGGTTGCGGGTCTTACCAAATGCGCTACTGCCCTCCAGTGGCCAGTTTTATTGCTTTAAAATTTTCAGCTTTGTGCTTTGGAGCTAAATTGAATCACGACCCAGAGATGTCTTTTTTTTTGGGGGGGGGGGGCGTAAAAGACGTATAAATACGTCTTTGGGACACTGAAACAATTAAAAATAGAACGTATTTATACGTTTTTGGGAGCAAAAGATGTCATAATTATGATGATCCTATGACAGTCTTATGACGCCACTGTCAAAAAGTTTTACC